>NC_140639.1:37688028-38308528 GCF_057382275.1 Copadichromis virginalis | reverse complement strand
CATGCTCCCAGAGTGCTCTGGAATGCACACAAAGTTTGCAGACTATTAAGGATCAAACCTCTACCAATCTACAACTAATTATAAAACTCTAAGCCTATATAAGTAGATATTTCTAAGCATAAATGACAATCAACAATACAAAACCTAACATAGGTGTTACTAGAATAAACAGGCATGGTTTCACCCGAGGAATGCAAATCTTTTCTCCCAGGCTCAGGTGTGCCGAGAGATCTGCAACAACAAACTTCAGAGCTTCAAAAGCCAGTTATCAGGCTGTGAGTGTTGACTCGAGTCAGGTTTAATGAAAAAAAAAAAAAAAGGATTAGAGCATCTTCATTTGGAGCAGAGACAGTGCAGGGGGGAAATGTAAACATTTGGTTCGGTTAGTTGTCTAGTAATTAATTTGTCAGCACCTCATCCAGAATTGCAGCAGAAAATCCTCTCGTCAAACAAAATCCTCACAATTCTGCCAAGTTGCAGAGAGTGAAGCTTTGATCAGTGCATCTGAAAACTCTATCAAAAGAAGCAGTAACTAACTAACTTGGTGCGTGGCTATGAAAGAAAGATACACGATGAGACATGGTAGTTTTCAAGGCGTGTACAAAATCACTGTGGTGGCCGGCACTAAGTAGGGTTAGCTGAGAATCTGGTGAAGAGAGGTTGAGTGCGCTGGCCTTATGAGTCCCCGGCTTAATCACCCACCGGTGCGAGCAATCAGCAGAACACAGAGGCCCCTCCCAGGGGTGGAGATGCCAGTTCAGAGGGAGACACACTAGCACACACCCGGACCATGACAACGCTTGCAAATTATGTTAATGGTTTTATGAAATAGTTTGATAAACATTTGTGGAAATGCCGATGTAGGGGGGACGCTTCCTACACCTGTGGCATGCACTTGTGTCTCTGTAAATGAATTGATTAGGTGAAGCTTTTGCCACAGTTATCACAGCAGTATGGTTTTTCTCCCGTGTGAGTACACTGGTCTTTTCAAGTTACCTGAGTGAGTGAACCTTTTTCCGCACTCATCACAGGGGAATGGTTTTTCTCCTGTGTGGGTGTGTTGATGTCTTTTCAAAGGACTTAATAATATATTGTTATGCTTTTTACAACTACATGAATGTTGCTATCACATCCTGCAAATCCTTGTTTGTTTTTCTTTACCAATTAACTGTTAGGCCCAACTTAAGATAATATATGTAATGTAGAGGAGCAAAGACTTGGGTATGTTTGTATAAGCTGTTTTGTCTTCTTAAAGATAATAAAAAAAGCACAGTCTTTCCTTAACATTTTTTTTATTTATAAAGCTGACAAGTGGAAGACAAACATAAAATATGCCATTGAAAAGTATTTACTGTTATGGTCACCAACATCACTTAGTTAAAACAAAAAGTAGCCTTGCACAAGGAGAAAAAATATCAGCATTTTCAATGACTGTTTTCTTATTAGGACAAAAAAAGGCAATATATAAAATTATACTCAAAAATGAAAAATATATTATTTTGGCATTTACTGTCAATATTATTCTTCCACCAATAATTTTAAATTACAAAAGATTTTTCAATACAACTCAGATACTCAAACTCAATGTAACAATGAGAAATTACATTTTAAACATACCCCTAGATATAATTTTTAAAACAAGACATATGTTTTAATGCAACTCAGCAACATTACCTTATGGCCATTTAACAAAGGCATGCAACAAAGAACTGTCCAAGGTGTCAGTGCTGAACTGCTTGGTTGAAAACCTTAATTGGCCACAAAAATCAAATAATTGGCGAACAATTGCAGTAAACATATGAGGTGCTGCTTTTTGAATGCATGCCAAAAACAAATACTAAAGACTACAAAATACTGAGGTTTCGAGCCCTATCTGTGAATATCAAGATAGTTTCAGCAGACTACCTACATCTGTTTCGCCTAGTCTACAGTCCAGTAAAGGCGGTTGTAACGCAGCAAGAGCACCTGTTCAAAGTGTTTGTCTGTCATGCGGTTACGGTGTGGGGTGAAAACAAGTCCTCCGTGGCTAAAGAGACGCTCGACAGGAGCACTTGACGGCAGAGTTGTATTGTATTTTAAGAAGAGGGCTCTGATCAATGGATATCCCTTTAATGAGGTCAATGTCTTATCTGAATCTTGAAGATACCTCTGTACCTCATCCTCCGCTGTAGAACAGGTCACCTGTGTACTCTGAAAACTGAAGAAGCTGTCGTCATCATCTTCCAGCTCATTTCCCACTGAGGCATGTCCAGTGGTGCTGGTGTCATTAGAAGGTTCTGTGTTGAGGAGACGGGCCTCTTGGACCATTGTTCTTCTCATGGATTCTCTCTCATCATCAGCAAGCCACCAGAGTCGAAATTTTGGGATGGTGGATGCTGCCATCCTTGCTTCATGGGAGGCTAATACAGCTGCAAATCGAGTGTCAATTGCTTTGATGATTGCTAAGAGGATGTGAGTTGAAAATTGCACTTGTGTCAACTTTTCAGATAACTTTGCTTTCAGACTGAGAAGGGTGGGAATCACATATCCGAAATAGCAGTTCTTTTCCCCCTGGAGCAGGTTGACTGAGTAGGCAAGTGGTTTCAGAGTGGCTGCATACTCTTTGAGAAACACTGTCTCTTGAGGATGCAGTTTTGCCACCTTCAGTTGTTCACAGATTTCATTGAGCTGACTTTCAGGTAGATTCATTAGCTTCTCGATTGCATGGTATTCTGAGCTCCACCTAGTCACTGAAGGCACAACACATCTCATTTGGGCAATTTCTTCAATTACATCAGAAGCACCTGATGAGCGATGAGCCTTATTCCAGATGGCTGCACATTTTGCCTTTGCACTCCTATATAATTTTCTGGAAACACCCTGCTGTGAAGCAGCTTTATCAAGGTCAGTCGTGGCAATGAGATTTAGTGTGTGCGCAGCACATCGATGGTGTGGTGGCAAAAAGAAGTTCACCTCCTCGTGTTCTTGCTCCTCCTCAAGTACTGTAGTGACATCATTAAATTGTACATCATCTGTGTCTTCCAGATCATCTTCTGTTTCTGAATCTCCATATTCATTGAAAGCTTTTACAAAATTGCTCCCATTGTCTGTGACTGTAGCACTAACCTTGCCTTGGATTTGGAATTCAGCATGAACCTGACTTATTTTGGCGGCAATAACATCATAAGTGTGATGGCTTCTTATCCTCTCACATGCCAGTGCAGCAGACTTGCGATCCAATGTGTCTGACTCGATCCAGTGACATGTAATGCCAATGAAACTTCTGTGATGCGCAGTCCAGATATCTGCTGTTGTGCACACATTTTGAGTATGTAGAAGAATTTCAGTTATTGCTTCCTTCATTTTTGGAAAGGTTTTCTCAATGTGAGTCATCAATGTTTTTCTGCAAACAGGACTCCTGCCCCCACTTAGTCCTTCAACCATCTTACGGAATGAGGTGTTCTCAACGGTAGAAAAGGGCTGCACTTCATTGACTATGAAGTCAAATATCAAGGAATTTACTCTCCTTTGGGTGATGGCTGGAGTGCTAAGGATGGCTTGTTTGAGAGGAGGAGGGGCTGTGTCTTTGCCATCATCAACATGATCCGATGTATTTGCTTTGGGTAAACTGTGTATAACCCTGGGATGCATCCTCTGGAAAAAAAAAGAGAGACCAACCAAAAAATTAAATATTACTGATGAAGAAATTGTTTTGTATTTGAGATCACTGCAAAAAGGTTGGGCAACTGGACGAATATCTCGACTATCAACAATAAGTTGAGCCTTTCGCCAATTGTTTTTACAAGAGGAATTTTTTTATTTTTTTTGCCCATGAGTAAGTATAATAATAATAATGTTGGTTGAAGGTAAGAGAAGCAGTCAATGGAAAATATAATAGCGGTGTTTTAACGGCATAAACAAATGCAGCGATTCATTTACTCAAACTCATAACAGAATGAAAGAAAAGCAGTAGTCTATCTTCAGAAAAAAACAAAACATTTAATTTAAATAAACAAACCACAATGGTGGGGAGGGATACAAAGAAACTGACTTCTTTTTCCACTTTAACTGTGTTCCAGTGTTTATGTCTTAGATACTCGACCAAAAAACAAATAAGTTAAAAACCAAAATGTCACTTCCAGCGACCATAAAAAAATATCAGAGGTAAAGTTAAGTTTTTTGTGCAATTTGGTGCATCTCGAATAAATAAATGAATAATCCAAAAAGTAGCTATGTTAATACAGAAACTCCAACAAGAAAAAAAGAAAAAATATCCCCCCAAAACTAAACTTTCTATTTATGTTCTAAATGCGCAAATCAGTCCGTGCATTATTACATTGCTCCGCCCATTAACAAGTCACCTGCACGATTATGTTGGTTATCGTTTGACTGACGATTGTCGGTTGGAAAAATTTTTAATCTCGCCCAACCTTAATGTCCACCCTACTGTTAATCATTTTGGGATGGCTTTCACAACTGCACACCATAATTTACAGCTCGTTAATGCTATCCATCAAGTTTACCCGTCTATGAACTAACGTTAGCTAACGCCAGCTAACAATGTTAGCTAAAATCACAGCAATATTATATCGAAGCTACTGAAGTGGCACATAGCCTAGGTAGCTACCACAACTAAAATAAGATATTTGCAGTATGTTAACTTTAGTTTTTTTAAAATAACTTACTTTCAGATGTTTTCTTAGGTTGGAGGTGGAGTCTTTTGACGCAGAGAGCATCTTCTTTGCTGGCAAGCAGAGTTTGCATTGCACTGTGAAATTCCGCCCATCCCTTTCTTCTTTGAATATGAAATGGTGTTGGAACTTCCAACTCTGAAACGCATTCCTGCCCAACGTGCACTGCTGACTCTGTTGGCTGGCTCCGGCTGGCTCTGGCTCCATTGTTTGACTAACGCCACCAACAGGACGCTTTTTTTTCTTTTTTACAGCCTCTTCTCGCGTGTTTTGTTTGGGTTTCGAGCCGCAATGCGCGGCGTGGAATGACCAAAATTACAGAGGACCGCCATGTAATCCATTTATTTCAACAAAGTAACTGTATTCTAAATACCACCTTTTTAAACTGTAACTGTAACGGAATACAGTTACTCATATTTTGTATTTTAAATACGTAACGGCGGTACATGTATTCCGTTACTCCCCAACTCTGCTTACCCATTTTGCTATTTGCTGCAGGTTCTACAACTCATAGCACAGATCCTCTCTGGAGTAGGGTGCCTGGCTGAATGATACCGAGCACAGCTAAAACCTGGCTAACAAGCCAGCTATTACGAAACCAATATAAGCAGTTCTACCTGGTTAGGAGGGACTGAACTTTAAAAATAAGAAAGAGGGGGCCACTGTAGGTAGCTTTGTCCTGTCAAAAACCTGAAAAATGCTAAATGAAAAATACACCTCAGAGGCCAGTGTGGGGGAACCCCTTCAGTATTGGTTGGAGTTTAATTTTCTTTAGAGGTTTCATAAATCGGTCCATCGATGGTGCTGATCTCATCTCAGTGTTGACTTCTAGTGGCTGTAATAAAACAGATGGTCTGATATTTTTTTCTCTGAAATATTGAAAGGGTTGAAGAATTAGGGCCAAACTTTCCGACTAAGAGCACATTAGTCTGGTTTGAATTTCCTTGTGCTGTCTGTGTAACAGTGTCATGAGTTTAAATCACTGAAGGATCAGTGCTGTACATCACCTGAAAGTGCATTTCCTGTCAGTATGGATCTACAGAGCCTCACGGCCATCAGTTACTATAAGTGTAGGGTTTAAAAACATCACTCATGTGAACTTGTGACTCTACAGGCCTCAGTAATGACTATAAACCTACTTATCTTTATTAATATGTCCTCAGAAGTCCTCATGCAGTTTACAGGCTATATATGAAAGTGTCACTGCTGCAGTCATTCATTCCTAAAACCTGCATCTTCCATGTTTGTTGGCTTGGTCCCCAACCATGTGTTCATTTATAACTTACATCCACAAACACACACAACATAATACAAACTTAATACATTTGACTTCAAATGATTTTTACTGCCCTTTCTTTTAATCCTGCTGTTTGTTTGCTTTCTAATGCACCATTGAATGTGCTATATAAATAACACTTGCATTTCTCCATCATTGCATTGTTTATTTGATTATACCTCTTCTTTGCCTTGCGGTGAAAGAATGAACATAACAACATTCCTCCCTTTCCGTGTTCCCTTTCTCTGCAATCAGTGTAAGCCGGTGCCGTGGCTGAGCATCGCCGACTTCAAGCAATAACAAAAGAAAACCCCTGTGTGCGATTTGATCTCTCTCCATGTCTGTGCTTAGCACTTGAAAGAGACATGTGGGCGTGAGAGACTTACAGTGTGAGACGACTTACAGTGTCTGTGCTCTGTGTTAAGATTTGCATGTGCTGACTGTGCCACCCACCTCCTTCTGCGTAGACATGCAGTGGACAGTGGACAACAATGATGGCAGTCAGGATTCTTTCATGGAAACAGGCTGGCACAGTCAGAGTCTCTTTGACAAAAAGTGTAACAGCATATTTAGCACTCTGGTAACAGGTCATACTGCTCTTCTTGATTAATAGAAAAAAAAAATCCATGGACACAATACAGGGTACCCTGTAAACATACATTATGTTTGCACATTGTGCAGCATATGCAGTTTCTACATATTTTGGTAAACTGGCACCATTACAATTGGGATCAAATTGCCTGTTAGCAACTCTTTTTGTAATGCTCCTGGCCCTGTTGAATGAGCTCACTGACTCACCCAAAAGCAGACAAAAGGGCAACAGGCTGCCAGTAATTTCAAAGATTGTGTATTTAAACAGAAGGTCTTATACAAACGTGCTTGGAAAAACAAAAAACTTGAAGAAATCTAAAAGAGAAGTAGAGCTACCAAAAGGTGCAAGCCAGAATTAAACAAAGTGGAGACAAAAGGAATGGGAAACAGACCAAGACTGAGGAAACTGAGACACACTAAATACACACCATAGACCGAGAGAGGCAATAAAAACAGGTGAACTCACTCAAACACTGATGAGGGTGGAAAAAGAACAAAAGAGGAAGGCAAAAGTAAAAAAACCACAAGAAGAACTAATCAAGAACTAACAAGACTAAAAGGGTGAACCAAGTAAAGTCAACAGATAAAACAGATAAAAGAGTAGGGGAAAAACCATCAAAGAAACAAAACGAGAAAAAACAGGACTTCTAACTAAAAGTGTAGTTTGTTACAAAAACCATGACATACACAAAATTAAGGATGCAGGAAGATGTTCTACAGTTATAATGTGAGTCTGACAGTATTAGCGATGGGCCAAATCAACAAGCTGCACTGCAGTTTTTACAAAGCAACGCACATTTCTTACACTGCGGTATTTTTGCACACCCCACGGGAGAGGAGTACCTTATAGTCTGAATGCCCCCACTCGTGCTAAGCCAAAGTATTCAAATAATCATTGCATATTTAGGATAATAATTTCACTATTCATATAGTTTTCGAGGGTCATAAAAAATCAAGTTCAAGTATTAAAAGGAAGATTACATTTTGCTAGAGGAGCTTTGCATGATGAGTATTCTTTCAAATATCCGCTTTATCTTATACCTTTGGCCCTGAAGTAAGTAATGAAGTATTCTGATTCTGACTGTAATTAAGCTCAGTGTTCATGATTCAACAATAAGAAGGAAAGTGGGCAGACTGGGCATCCATGGGAGGGTTCTAAGGAGAAAACCACTGCTGACTTAAAAGAACACAAGAAAAAAGACAAAACCTTAATGATCCCTACAACTTTCGGGAAATTGTTCTGTGGATTGACGAGACAAAAGCTGGATGGTTTGGAAGGTTTCTGTCCAAGGCCAAGTCAAAGACCGGACTTATGCTTCTCCACGGCCTTCAACTGGCCTTTAATGCTCGACTTCTGCAAAGATGAGTGGGCCAAAATTCCTCCACAACGATGTGAAGGACTCATGTTGCAGTTATTGCGGTAAAGGGTGGCAAAACTAGCTATTAGGTTTAGAAGGCAAGTACTTTTTCACACAGCAACAGTCAACTCAAGGTGCTTTATACTGTTAGGCAAAGACCCTACAATAATATTTAAAAAATGCATTTTGTACTTACTCAGAATATCTTTGTCTAGAGTTAAAATTTGTTTGATGATCTGACAAATATACCAAGAAACTAGGAAATCAAGGAGGGGAAAATACTTTTTACTGCACTGGGTTTACTGATTTGGTTGGACTAATGATTGCCTGATTATCAAGGGGCAGCTTTGTTATCCCTTCAGGTTTCATGCAAGTGAAGCAGCAATCAAAAGGTTACCCGTCTTGCAAAGAACTGAAATACTGTTTTTTCTACAGCTCATGGAACAGAAAAGGCATTCAGACGTCTTTTTGTGCAGCTGATGTTCTCTTTGTTGTTGAATATCTTTGCCAGTCAGCTCCTTTGTTCTGGTGGCGCAGGAATAAGATACAGCTCCTCCCTGCTCCCATCAGATCCACATCAAATCCAACACCAACTATCCTTGCTGTTTCCCCTTTTTTTTTCTCTGGGGGTTTCAATCCTTGCGTTTTTCACTCAATATATACTTACATCCTTAATCTTTTACCTTTGATAAGATAGAAAAGCTTATCACAATAGAAAGGAACACAGTTTTGGTTTTTTTTAATCACAGGTTTGCAGGAAAAGCCTGCACCAAAGGATGAAGGGAAACAGTTTCTGACCACCACTCAAAAGCTTAGTATTGTTCCTGTAAATTGAGTTGCACCGTGCTCACAGGAGAATGCAGAATGACTTCCTCCCATGAGTGATAACATAAAGCCCTGGTTTAGGCAGGATATGTTCTTCCGTCCTGGAGGAACAATGAATGGGGATTAATATGCTGCGTGACAAAGAAATGGAGGATTGAGGTTGCTGCCTCTCATAGCAACAGAGGTTCAGCGCAGGGAATTTATTCCTGCTTGTGACACACAGGTATGTGCGTGTGCTTTTTGCCTCATCTGGACTCACAATTCGAGCACAGACACACAACAAGTTATTTCATTCCCCCTCAGCTGATTATTGCAAATTCAACTTGGCCTTGGTTTGTGTCTGTGGGAGTAAGGACGGACCCGACCACATAGTTCACACTTTTGACACACTTTTTTTCCCCAGTTGCAGCTTTTCAGCTGCCAGCCACACATACACACAACAACAACAACAAACTCATCATGTCCCAGCACGTTGAATATGGGAGGCCTCCCTCCCACCCCCACGTGGGGGTCGCCTCCCTTTCTTTGTTGTGTTATAGGGTCTACCTTACAATTTAAGGCACCTTGAGGCAACTGTTGTTGTGATTAGGCATTGTATAAATAAAGTTGAAATGAATTGTAAACTCTAAACATCCACCAGGTCTCTGGTGACCTGGGTTAGGCTTTGTGGTAAAGTTTGAGTTTAGCTGATTTTCACTCGTTACAAGACTTAATTGAAATGTAACATCCTTTAGCCTTTTTTGCTGTTTCCCATGTGTCTAAAACAAAATGTGACCATAACCTGGATTTTAACACCAGCTATTTAAAACTCATACCAAAAACCTGTTAGACTTGTAAAGGTCCTTTCATTCCTAAGCTAAAGTTCTTGCTTACATTGGAATGCAGTCTGGGTAGCGATGTCACTCTCCAGGCAGTGAAGATGGCATCACTGGTAACATTGTTATCACATAAATTATGCTCTGTATGCTTCACGTCTAAAGTGCATAGTGCATTCACATTTCTAAAAGGGTGCTTAAAGCCCACAAGTTAAATTGGCTTTCTAGTCTGACTGATATCCAGATAGCAGAGACTTTAAACCTAATCTGGGCGATGTTTGGCACTTAGTTACAGCATTGAAAAGTATCCTGTTGGATCTGTGGCTGAACTGTTGCCATCAGTCAGTTTTGGTCCAGAGAAAACAGGGCCACATTGCTACTGTTGATGGAGCAGCCTGACATTTATTTGACTTTGAACTAGGAGGCTCTTGTATTGCAAGGGTGTGTTCTTTCACATACTTTTCTCCTCTGTAAATAGTCACGGCTGCTTATGACATGTTTAAACAAACAATTTGTTTGTTAGTGTTAACTAAAAGATGAGCAAATATTAGACTTAAATGTATGTGCTTAGTACTGCTCTATTTCCAAAATGTGCCATTAGTACATAGACATGTTTCTTGTCAACAGGTTGATATTTGTTATACTGAGTAAAAGTGATGGCACATTTTGTGAGATATTCCAAGGGGATGGGTTATGTCATAAAAATAATTCAGGTAATATTCTCTTTCTCATGTTTTCCTCTTGTGGACACAGGGGATCCAATTAAGCAGCACAATACAAAATGTTAAATGCAATTTTAACATGATGTAGAGCGATTTTGCCAGGTGTGCCACTTAAAAGTCAGGAGTAAAGCATGTTTTCAGTCAAATGAATGAACAAATATGTCTGCCTTCTTTTTCACTTTATGCTTTTAGTTCAGTTCAGATGTTTTTCGGTATCTCAGGGTGGCACCCGGAGAACCTTGTGGAGAGTCCAAACTGAAGGATAACCAAATGATTTATCTATTGAGAAGTACGAACGTAGAATGTAAATTTTGCAACAATGTGTCTCTTTGTGTATAAGAAGTGAGTCGACTGGCTTTGCAAATGTTTTCTTAGTCTCATTTATTTTCTCTTCCAGGAGTCTCCGTCAGCATCTCCACCTTCAGCCTGGTGGCCATTGCTATCGAAAGATACAGTGCCATCTGTAACCCACTGAAATCCCGTGCATGGCAGACCCGATCTCACGCCTATCGCGTCATCGCTGCTACCTGGGTGGTGTCATTGTTAATCATGGTGCCCTATCCGGTGTTTAGCACTCTCAAGTCTTTCCCAAGGCATAATGGTACTGTGGGCCGCATGTGCCGCTTGGACTGGCCCAATCCACAATCTGAGCAGGCCTGGTAAGTGCTTATTAACATGTTATGTTAAACTATTTGCCGCCAGAGAAAGAAATATAAAAGATAGGTGAAAAAAAGCATGGTCTGTAATCAGTTTATCAGACATATCTTTATGTAAAGAAAAAAATATCTGTGTGGGCTGGATGACTAGTTTGGAAATGATGACTGCCAGCTATTTTAAAGCAATAATATCTGCCATTCTCAATAGATAAACTCTTGCCAGCGTCTGTGAAAAGCAAGACTTCACATGCATTACAATTATTTGGTGTGATGTCTTCACAACCTTGACAGGGATAAGTGAGTAAAATATGAATGCAATGGAAATGGAATACAGTTTCCATGGCTTTGCTTCCAAAAGTGTGGAAATTCTTGGATTCTCACTTACATTAAGTGGAATGTCATTTGTGACCAAGAAGAAGTAACTAAAAGTTTCTTTTACTGAAAACGCTGCGTCCAGATAAGCAGAATCAACTTTAAATTGATGACATTTCAATACAATTTTCCTGTCAACTACAAATCCATCTCCTGTCAGTATAATCTGGTCAACTATAGATCAAAGTCTTTTCAGTAGCTAATTATAACAGGACAACTTTGAATCAATATTTTTCCTATGGCATTACTATTACACTGTCAGGTTTCATCAATATTTTAACTTTGATTTGATATTTATTTAGCATTGAGATTTCAATCTTGACCATAATGATGATTTGGATGAAAAAAACAACATTAATTTAATGTGATTTTGCTATTTGGGCAGAACCGTATTAGATTACTAAAACCGTGATTTTTTTGCGAGAATGTCTCACGACAGTGACGTAAGTGAGTGCGCCGTTAGTGACAACAGCTGTGTGCAGATCAACAGTGGATCATATATCGATTGTGGGAGAGAGTATGAGCGTGCAGCGTTTAAAGCGTGGAAGTACTGACCTTACTTTGAGTTTGATTCCATAAAAAGTGACAAAAACATTAGCGTCCATCGTGCGTGGGAAGAAAACTTCTTTTTACTGCGAAAATAACCCCTAAACTTCCAAGCAAGCACCGAGTGCACTATGACATAATGGGAAATTCACAAAGAAACTCGTGGATTCTTCAACTGACCGCGGCACACCTGCACCAGGGTAAACCTCTGCCTACCGCAGTCCTGCTTTACAGGTGAAAATAGAGCAACAGGACCGCTGAGTCTTTGACTTTATTTATTTTCTGCTGTGTTTTACTTGCATCTATTTGAAAGAGTAAGTGTAAACACAAAAAATATTTTATTTTATGTGCTGGAATGTGCAGAAAATAGGTTTAAATGTTAAACTAATTTATTCAAGTCAGAGAATGTTGCATATAATTAAATTTTTGCTTGATGCATAAAGTTGAAAGATTAAAGCTGATAAAACAAGTTTTAAAAAGAGACTTTTCCATTTGATTACATTTTGTATGATGGATTATGCAGAAAACGTAGAATTGGGCTGAAAGATCTATCACTTTATCACCTCTTCAGGTTGTAAATCGTGTTTTTAAAAAGTAACTAAGTAACTAAGTAATTAATTACTTTTGAAAATAAGTAATCAGTAAAGTAACGGGATTACTTTTTTGTGGAAGTAATCAGTAATTAGTTACTGATTACTTTTTCAAGTAACTTGACCAACACTGCTCGAGACACATTTCTATTATAAACTCCTGTTTTCTATCTTCAAACAATTCTTCTCCTATGAGCAAAGCCAGTGTTGTGCATAGTACATTTCTATGGTGCCAAGAAAGTACAGTGTTACATTTTTTGAACTTTTTTTTACAATTTAATCGCTTTTTGAAAAGTCCCCCTAGCTTGCTAACTGGATTGTTTGTTTGTTTTTAGCTTGTTTGCAAATCTGACAGTACTTTAGCATTATTGTTAAAAACCGTCAGGTCTAACTGTCTTTAAACATTTCTTCTTTCAAGCTGCAAGTGTTAATTTTAAAATGAAGTCAAACTTGACACGATAACTTTGTACAAATCTACTTTAACCCTTTGAACAGATTCACAGAATGTGAGGGTGCTTAAAATGAAATTAATTTGGTGATCAGTTTCACAGTTATAAATGCTGCTGTGTCCAAGCATTTGGTGGATTTTCTCTTTGGCCAGAAAGAAATGTGAGAGGGATGAAAAAAGAGAAGGCTCTTAAATTCTTGTCATTTTAGAAATGAGCCCCCGGGCTGAAGTTGCTAAGGTGGCTATGGAGTGGGTGTTTGAAAAATGAATGAAATCAGTAGGTGAAAGTTTTATAAGACAAAATTAGTGAGCAGGCAGTTCCTGTTGAGAGCCAATATGAGATGGATCACTTTTGTAGCTTAGCAGGGGTTATACCAATAAATGGAGGCACTAGGAAAAAAAGGAAATAACTACATTATTACACAAATATTCTGCAGATAATGTGTCTACCCTCAGTGTGATCATTTCACTGTCTTTTTAAATTAATGCAATAATTTCTTCTTTCCCTACTCTTTGCTTAGAAAGAGGGAAGAGCAAATCTTATGAGAAGGTCAAGAGAGAACCGATTATTGCCGTTACAGTCTGGATTGCTCCACGTTAGGAAATTCATCTATTCATCTATAGCTCTCTAAAGGCCAGTAAAACCAGCTTTCTTGTTCAAAAGCTCCCCCAAATAGATGGATACCACCTCAGAGAAGACACGTTAAATCCTCTTGGGATATACTACTCAGGGATTTTTATAGATCTGTCTGTGAAAACTTTGGATTCTGTACGATGGTGCAATTAAAGTGAAGAAGAAGATGAACATGGCCAGAACTTGTACATCTCTTTTTCTCTCTTTTTGACAGCCTTTTGTGGTGGAACACTGACGAATTCTCTTTTCTCTGACTGTCTATCAAGCTCTTAAGCTTCACTGAGAAAGATGAGGCAGTGGGAGAGCAGTTAATTAGCCTGTTCAGTGAGGAGGTGGAGGAGGAAGGAGAAGACAATCAAGACTCAGATGTCAAAAGTTTCCATGTCACAGAGTACAAGCGCATTTCAACTTTTAATTCCTTGTCAGGGGTTAAAGCTTCCTAAGAGATAACACAATCTAGCTTTCGCTAGATGAAATGGACACCTAATCACCGAAGCAGCCATTTTTAGGTTGAGATCCATAAAAGAGCCATAAAGTGGTTAAAAGTCAAAGTCAAGCAAAGTATATATTTGCACTTACACATCATGTTCACTGACAAAGTTGCAAAAAGTACTCTGAAACGATGACTAATCTTATTCATTATTCACTCCACGTTTTGATCTGAGCAGATAACATTTTGCATTAAAAAGGAAACTGTATGGTTCTAACATTATGAATGGAGTGTCTTTGACTCTGTCGATTTTTCATTATCAGCGTTGGACCTTTATTTAGACCTAAAATACATCTAAATCGTATCTAAATTACAGCTGATCAACTATTCAGATCAGAGCTCTGATTTTCAGTAGATAAACGAGTGCAAGATTTGGGTCTAAAACAGAAGCCTATGTTAGTGTTGCACATCTGCATTCCTTTTAATAGCTATCTGTAGGTGACTTAGGTGATTGGTAAATGGACTGGTTCTCACATTACATTACTTTTCTACTCTACTAGAACACTCAAAGCATGTTATTCATAAAGGCACTCTTTTCTATGCCTAAGTGCTTTCTATCTAACATTCAATGCAACTGCAAAAAAACTTGTTGTTCTGTTGTTGGCCTTTCAATTTAGCTCTTGCCGCAGCCAGAATAAAAGTCACGAAAGAACAGATTTTCTCTATCGTGAAACTGTATTAATAATAATGACAGCTCTTCACTATAGCCAGTGTAATATGTTGATCGTTATTATCATTTTGCACTTCTTCCTCATGAAGGTGTGCGCTGTCACTCCCTTTCCTGTTCAAGCACTTCTTCAACCAGTTAGCATTCTACCAACGCAAAACATTATCAATGGCAGATTAAGTTCTGCACACAGGCATCACTCTGGGAGCCAAAAACTACATAGACTAATGTGGTACCATAAATTCTGCTGGAGGCTTCACCATGGGACTTCCTACTCAGTGAAACTATGGTGGATTTCTTTTTATGTACAATCTCTGCTTCTATCTCAGACTTAATAAAGCAAAGCATAGCTGGATTTTACAATTTTATTTAAAGATGACTCTTGCAATTAATTTGTTAATTCTTCTTTTTGTTTGTTTTAGTAGTTTTCAGATGCATAACCATACAGCTAAAATCCACAACCTTAGAGACAATTTGAAGATGTATTAAGTTCTCGACCTTATCGTCCAACTAAAATCTGAGATATAAATAAAGCTGAACAAATATCCTTTGTAGCCATTTGAAGAGTTTTGAAGAGCCCCCTTTTGATCTTAACATAAACTACTGCTGGAAAGCTTGGGATCATTCTCAGATGTCCTCATTTTTGAAAGAAAAGCATATTTTTTTTCTCTAATTTAAAATTAAATTGACCAAAATTGTTGTGAATGGAAAATAATGATTATGACACAGTGGAACAGTTGTTCGCACTGTTGCCTCACAGCAAGGGTTTGAATCTGCCAGCTGGTCGGGCCTTTCTGTGTGGAGCGTCCATGCTCTCCCTGCGCTTCCATGGGTTTTCTCCGTGTGCTTCCTCCCACAATCCAAAGACATCCATGTAACTGCTACATCAGCTGTAATGGTTTCTTTGTGTCTGTGTTGGCCCTGTGATGGACTAGCAACCTGACTGGGACATACCCTGGGTCTTGCCCAGAGACAGCTGGGACACGCTCCAGCCACCCCCAACAACCCTGGATTGAGTGAGTGGCTAAGAAAACAGACAGATGTAATCAATCATTATAAAATCATTAATGGTTTAATGACTGAATGGTTTAATCTGTGTAGGCCTAGAAACAGCCATCACTCCTTTTTTTCAGTGACACATTGGGTTCCCTAATGCTATTTGATCACGTGAAAGACCAAATTGATCATGATTGCACAACTGAAAACTGTTGTGCTAATTAAAAAGCAATAAATTTGGCTTGTTAAGTTTTCTGGAGCATCAGCCTCTGTGGGTTCGATTATAGTATATAAATGGGCAAAAATAAAGAGCCGTGAGATATGCTAAGTATTTTTGAAGAATATTCCCAAAGGGAAAACTGCCAAAAACAACCCTCAAGATGGTAATGATACCAGACATTTTTAGTGACTCTAACCTTTAAAACACTGCAAACTGTAAAGCACTCTTTGACTCTTGTCTGTGAAGTGCTATATGACTAAATATTGTGTGCTTACTTGAAAGGATTCATGCACTCAAAACAGTAATCATCATCAGCCTCATCATCGGTGCTGTGCCTGTAGATAATCTGTCTGCAGCAGGTGTCTTTTGCCTAACACAGCATATTTCACTGTAACTGATGGTGAAGAAAATCCGTACGCCATGTTATGAGTAAAAATCTGGGACTTCAGGACTTCAGCATTCTGGGGTAAGGCCAGTCTAAAGCGTCAGCTCACTGATCACATTGGCCTACATGGGCGAGAATGCGTTTGAGGGAAAATGTTTGCTTTTAAACTATATTTTGCATCATTCACAAATATTAAATTAGCTTGACAATCCTTGATCATTTATGACTGTGTGCTGCATTGTAAATGCAACATTTAAACATTTCAAAAGGGCTCTTTGTTTCATTGTAAATCTGTTTTAGGATTTACTGCCAGGGTCTATTGGCCCAAATAACTCTACAGTTTATCTGTTTTGTTTTTTTAAAAATTGCCTCTAATTTCCTTCCCTGGAATCCAACTGAATGAGTCATTAATGCAAGCTGTTATTATGACCTCCATCCATCAAACCATCCAACCAATTCCTCAACTGCTTGAAACCTTTCCCAGCTGTCATTAGGCAAGAGATAGGGCACACGGGTCACCAGAGTGACCTGCAGTTACATTTTAGGAAAATGGTTTCTATTAATATTGAATTGCCTCGGTTATTGTCATTATAACATCAGAGTTTTTGGTTTCAAAACGCCACGCAGAGCAAATAAAAAGTTGAACCCTGAAACATGTAGGTTAGAATCTTCCTTTATAGAGTCGATTGTTTAGTTTAGTTGGAGAACTTTTGACTCGACTACTTGCTGCTGTTACACGTGTTCGTTTCTGATAACCTTCAAGTTTTTGGCGCCGTGAACACCTGTAAACGGTAAATGGCCTGCATTTGTATAGCGCTTTACTTAGTTCCTAAGGACCCCAAAGTGCTTTACACTACATTCAGTCATTCACCCATTCACACACACATTCACACACTGGTGATAGCAAGCTACATTGTAGCCACAGCTGCCCTGTGGCGCACTGACAGAGGCGAGTGACACCTGTAGTCTGACTTAATCCAATCAGTGTTTTATTTTCTGAACACTGCTATGCTTTGCTCATTTACTTTCTGGTCTGAATAATAAAGCCTTTTACATTAAAAAAAAAGAGCCTCCTGCTTTGTGGCGACCCTCCAGCAGGTGCACTATTAGCTGAGTTAGTGCTTTCCAGCTCTGACTGAACAGGACTGGAAATTAAAAGTGCAAAAGAAATTTATGACATATGCACCATCATTTTCTTTGATGATTAATGCGAGCCAAACGCATCTTTCCTGCTTGATAATCATGTTGCTTTCAGGTGATGTGGGAAAAGAGGTAGCTATGAATATTCAACATGTTTTTTTCCCTCTGCTTCAGCTCTACCCATCTGGGTTTTCCCTTTGAGGCAAAACAAGCGCAGATCCACTACTGCTGTTTTTAAATGCTGTTTCCACACTCCCGCGTGGTCACTTCCACACAGCTTTTGTCTAACAGATTTTCCACAGTATTAAACTGCCAGCTGATAGACGCCTTTATTTATTTTTTTATTTTTAATGAGAAGTGCTGAGTTCAGAGAGTTGCCCAAGCAGACATTAGAATATCAGACAATGAATGAAACATGGCCTCTTCCTGTGTGCTGTCGCTTTTATGTGCTGACTGATGCACCGCAGACACCGGCTGCATCTACTCAGCGCCGGTCCATTTATTTATTACCTTGCTTGTGCGTGCTCGTGTTTTGCTTTACTTGTACACGCCACCTTCTCCTCTCTCTCTAATACACACATTCGTTCATTCGATTCACTAATACAGTCTCTGGTTTTCCAGTCCCAGGTGGGAAAACTCAGCAGCTTTCAAACAAAGCTCCAGAGCGTCGAAGGACTTCCACAGAATATGTGCGGAGGGGTTTCCGTCAGATACTGTGACAGAGCTGACAGAGGCTCTAAGCCCTTTGAACCTTTTTGCACTACTCAGAAATTCCTCTGTCAACATTTTGCTCTGCTTTTTTCTTTTTTTTGCTCTACACTCAGTTCATAACTTTTTCTTTGATGTGCCACCAATCTAAGCACTGCAGAAAGCTGGGATTGGTATTCTTTGTCGTCTGTGAATAGAAAACATTCGTGTACCCAGTCTAAATCAGTTGAAAACATCCACAATAATTAGATAATCTTTTAACTGTATTTGTAAATGTTATGTGCACATTTACATACAAACCGGACACTCTGGGTTTAATAGTTTACAGCCTTTTTTATCAGCAGCATAAGAGCCACACAGAAAGTTCTAATATTTAACTCTCGCACATTGGTTTAAAGTGGAACACAATTAAAATCATTGGCGTTATTCAGTGGTTTGAGTGGAGATTCTTGCTATTGATCTCAAATGACCAAGTTATCTAACTGCAGCAAACAGCTGATGTGTACTAAATGCTCATTTACAACTACACGCTTCTACCTGGACAGCATTAGTAGCTTATTTATCTAATTTTCATTCGACTCATCAACGGTCTGATTCAAGCTGTTTAAGGTCACTTTACCCTTCACTTAAGACAGCTTTCCAGCTAGTTTGTGTTTAGCAGTTCTGGGGTACTGAGTATTAGACATGATTGAGACATAAGTGTGTTTGGGACTTTTTAATCCCATTGCAATTATAAACAAGTGTTAAACTGGGCTGAAATGATCCAGAATGGCATTCTGGCCCCTTCAATTAGTGAGCAATAGAATCTTGTAGACAGGTTAATAATGCGAATGACTGTCAAATGGACCAGTTCTTACTTGTGCTGCAGACTCTTGTTGCTTCCCGCGGCGGTATGGAAACACTTGCACAGTAATAAGAAAATATTGTTAGCCCACGGGCTGCTTACATCTTCAGTGCATTCATTTGGCCTTCTCTTCCCAGTGATGCGTTTATGGTGCAGATGTAAAAAAAACAACGTTTAAGTCATGCTATGATACTCAGCATCCAGATAGGAGCTACTGAAGACAAGCAAGCATAAATGGATTTTTTTTAGGTGCCAAGTCCTTTCCACTGGAACTTTTCAAACAGCTTGACAAACATGACCAAACACACAAACTGTGTCGGTGCAGTTTGTTGCACAGCGTGCCTGCTAGCGAATGTTGAGTTTCCCACTCTTAGTGTTGCGCACAGGAGAGGAAGATGAGAGGTTATTTTCAAAAGTTAGGACTGCACACCAAATCCATTGTTCTAATTAGTTTTAAAGTTTTTAAGTCAGATATTGAATCTATGCATGCTGTGCTGCTGAATTATGTTTTTGTGAAATGTTTTGCAGAACAAATTGAAGTAGGTCTAAACTCATTTTGTGATAATACTGTACTAGACAGTTTGGTGCTGATTAGATTCACTCACTAAATTCTACCTTTTATCCTTATAGTATCTACAGGTTGGATCTCATCTTTACAGCTACAGTACCTCTCAGAACAGGCTCTGCCGCATATCCAGGGCTAACACACAGATAACCATTCACACTCACATTCACATCTATGGGCAATTTGGAGTTTCCAATAAACTTATCCCCACTAACTGCATGTCTTTGGACTGTGGGAGGAAGCCCCGGCCGGAGAGTGGAATTGAACTCTTGTTGCTGTGAGGCAAACCACTGTGGCACTGTGCTCAATTTAACCCCGAATTATGTATATGTTGTTGTTTGAATATGGTAGTTGAAACAGTGTGAAAAAGTAGTTGCAGCCTTTTATCACATTTAAATGTTTCAGATCATCAAATAAATTTAAATTCTAGACAAACATAGCCTGAGTAAATACAAAATTCAGTTTTTAAATTATGATTTCATTTATTAAGGAAAAAAAAACTATCCAAACCAAACTGATCCGAGGTGGTAAAGTAATTAACTTCCTGTTTAAGTCATAAATTAACTGCTATTATCCACTATTTTTTTGAAACCTGAGAGATGAGATTCAGTTTCACTAGCCTCACCCAGGCCCGATTTCTATTTAAACAGGACCTGTCTGACAAAGCGAAATAGGCTAAAAATGTCAAAAAGCAACACATCATGCCATAATCTAAAGAAACAACTGAAAAGCACGCCACTGATATCTAGTGAGGAAAGGGAAAGACATCTCTAAGGCTTTGTTGAGCCATTTCTAAGTCCTGTGAACCACAGTCAGAGCTTTAATCCAAAAAGTGAAAACAATTCAAACAGTGTTAACCTTCCCAGGAGTCGTCACCCTACCAAAATTACTCCAACTCCACGCTGATGACTTATCCAGGAGGTCACAAAAGAACTCAGAACAACATCCAGAGAACTACATGCCTCACTTGCCTTAGTTAGGGTCATGATTCAATAATACGAAAGAATCTGAGCAAAAATGGCATTCATGGGAGGGTTCTAAGAAGAAAAACACAGCTGACTGAAAAGAACTCAATCACATCTTTGAGGGGAAAAAACATCTGGGATACTCTGTGGACTGGTGAGACAAAAATTGAGCAGAACCAAAAATGAGCTTTTTGGGACGTATGCATCATTTGGCATAAAACTCACACCAACAGTCAGACATGGTGGTGGCAGTGTGCTAGTGGGCCGGGGCTGCTTTCTTCCTTCAGGACTTGATACAAATTAGTTATAATTGATGGAACCATGATTTGTGCTCTCTATCAGACAATGATATAAATGATTCTCCTGAAGGAGAATACCAAGCCATCAGTTCATGCCCTGAAGCTCAAGTGCACTTGTGCACCCACTTATACAGTGGGTCAATGATCTGAAATACATCAGCAATGGTGTGAATGGTTTGAAAAACAAAATGAAGGTTTTGGAGTGGCCTTGTCAAAGTCGGAGTCAAATCAGATTGAGATGCTTTGGAAATGATTTATATTTTAGTGTGGCTAATGTGCAAAAAACTAAGAAATAAAGAAGCAGGCAAATATCTTTTCACAGTACTGAAGCTACAAAAAAAGACAGCTACCAAAAAGATTTAACTCAAATGTACTATATTTTATACCTGGCAGTATAGTGGTTGGCAATGTTTTAGACACCACCCATGGCCGTAAGAATGGATGGATAGTTTTATAACTTGTAATATTTGATATTTTTGCCTTTTACCTGTAGAAAATGTTGAGAAACTGAGAAATTTGTCTTTTGAACAAGTTTTTACTGGGTGAGAGGTGATCATAGTCTTTTTGTTAGCAAACATTTTTCTAAGTAAAGCAAAACTAAACATATAAAATACATTTTTATGCAGATGACATAGTCCTGCATGGACAGGATTCTTCAGCGCCAACTTATCAAACTAAGGATTGTATTTTTCCAGTGTTTTTCAGACATGTCTTAAGATCCTCAAACTTGTACTGATTGATAACAAAACAAAAACAGTACTTTCTACACTATGATCTTCTAATCTACATATGTTGGGATATTGACACTGGAAAAAGCATGGTGCAAAGCCCTGTTGTGTCATGCATCTCAAAAAGGTGTTTAAGGAAAGAATTTGTAGTAATTATTATGCCAGTTGGTCTT
Source organism: Copadichromis virginalis (assembly GCF_057382275.1). NCBI lineage: Eukaryota > Metazoa > Chordata > Actinopteri > Cichliformes > Cichlidae > Copadichromis > Copadichromis virginalis. The sequence goes on along the minus strand of NC_140639.1, from coordinate 38,286,845 downwards.
CATGTACAGTAAGTAAGTTAAAACTTCATACTGTTGTTCTGGTCTTCCAATAAGGCTGCGGCAAAAAAACCCAAAAAAACCCCACTACTGGTGATATATACAAACGCTGCAGCATCAAGAGTATCACCAGAGGTAAACAGCTCAAAGAAAAACAGAGTGTAAAGGTGGGTTACACTGCAGGGTGCTGAGGGGGGTCATGGTCTGCAGAGAGGAGCTGCAGAACTGACCTGAGATGCTGCAGTACATTTTGCTAAGAAGCAAAGGGGGTAAAGATAACTGTTGGGAGGAGCATCTGTAGGGCCTTTAGCCCATCTCCTGGATGTGCATGGCAATACAGAGGCAAAGAGAAAAACAGTTACGCTCACAAGCAAATTTTTCAGCTGGATTTCTTCAGCTTTGAGGACTGATTTAGTTGCAACTCTGTGATTTTTACACCCCTTTTATTCCATTCTGGCTGTTTTCAGGTACGTGCTGCTGCTGCTCATTCTGTTCTTTATCCCGGGAGTGGTGATGAGTATAGCCTATGGTCTGATCTCCAGAGAGCTCTACCGGGGCATTCAGTTTGAGCTGGGCCAGAGCAAGGAGGCAACTGGTGAGATCCATTATACATTTAATCCAATTGTGAAAGGATTGTTGTTTGCATTGATTTAACTTGTAGTGAAGATGAAAAATCACTTTCTCCAGACCCAAATGGGGCTGCCATAAATTACATGTGGAAGGCAGGAAACAATCAGAAGGGCCAGTAAATGTTCCCCGACTATAAATGGCTAGTAAATATAAGACATACGCTATTGTGAAAATAAACGTGCCTACTTGAGTTTTATTGTTATGCACTTAGATAGCACACTGTCATTTCCAGGCAACAGCAGCAAATAAATATTTCTACACATATACAAAGGGACATTTGTGTAATCTGCCTCAAGCAGAGAATGACATATTTTGTTGCTACCTGGAGGTTCTGCACCTGTTCCATCCAAAAATATACTCCACTGTCCTTGGAACCACTCGGGTTGTTGTCTTGCGGCTGATATTCTCCATTTAAACAGAAACAGAAAAAAATATATCTGATATAGCTGAAATACGGTCACTTTAGGTCAATTATAACTGCTGCTATAACTGTGTGTATCAGCAGCACCAGTTTCCATGGAGTCCAGTCTTGAGTGTGATTCATCAAGGTGGGGAACATGTGAAACAGAATTCAGTAGTGATGGTAATTTATTACTGAAATAAAATTAGAAAATAGATCGTAGCAAAATAAACTTCCATCCTTGCATGGAATTCCACATGGAGTTGAATCATTTAGAGTTGGGTTAGGGTTATTTTAAGCTACAGGATAATTATGCAATTTTCAGACACTAGCAGACGGTGCGTTGCAAATCAGGTTTTACATTTTGGTTGGCATCACAGTCATTTTGTTTAAATGTGTTTCATTCAGGTGTTCTAAAAAGATGAAAGCGTGTAAGAATGGAAATGAACCTTTCAAAGCCATTGCCACATTGTTTCCACTGTAGAAGTGTGAACAAACAGAAATGAAGGCTAAAGTGCTCCAAGCAATTTGTTATATTGTTACACTACTGAGAAATCTAATGTCATTAATGCTTAACTTTGGAAACGTTACACCCAAGAACTGCATGTGAAGTAAACCCAAACACACCTGCTAATCCATGATTAAGATCAGAGGAAAGCCTGGTTTCTGCCTGACATCTCTTCCTGTTAAAAGGGAGTTCTTCATCCCCGCCGTTGACTAGTTCTTGTTCACATGGGTTATACATACGGAGAGTGTTTGAGGGTAAGATTTAACAAAATAAGTATTTAAGATTAAGTTTAGAAATGTTATTTCATCCATCCATCCATCCATCCATCCATCCATCCATCCATCCATTTTCTTCCACTTATTCAATTCAGGGTTGCAGGGAGGGGTGGAGCCTATCCTAGCCACAATTTTATTCATTTTACAAATTACTTTGATTTTGATGATTATTTCGTTAAAGATCATGAGGTAGAATATATTTTTAGAACCTACTAATAAACAAATAGTGAAATTAGTTCTCCAAACTCTGGACATACTGAAGCTATGTGTCAAAATATCGGTATAGCTAAACAGCTAATGTTAACGTGTGCTGGCCAGGATAGCATTTATGATAACTGTTTAATACTTAAATGTTGTTCAAACGGGAGATTTATCGACCCCTGAAATTCCTCCTAAAGGGTTTGTTCAGTGTTATGAAATTTAACCACTTCAGTTGTTAGTGAGGGAAGGTGGGGTGTTTCTAACTGTCTGCAGCTGTGTCAGCTGCAGGAAGCCAAAATGTATTGTAATCATGTGTCACCTGTTTCTGTTAATGACACGTGATTTAAGGTGACTCAAACTTACGCTTTCCCCCTGTACTTCTACAGGCCAGAAAAATGGTGTAGACAGACCTTTGACAGGGCCGAATGACGATGATGATGGCTGCTACATCCAGGTATCCAAAAAGCCCTCCTCTTCTGTGGAGCTTCCCACCCTCTCTGCCTCATCTAGCACCGTGCAGGTCAAGACTGAGCGCGCCCGCAGCAACACCTCCGAGGCTAAGCTGCAGGCTAAGAGGCGCGTCATCCGCATGCTGATGGTGATCGTAGCACTCTTCTTCATCTGCTGGATGCCCTTGTTCACAGTCAATACCTGGAAAGCCTTTGACATGAAGTCTGTCACCAAAGCCCTCTCAGGAGCACCCATCTCTTTCATCCACCTCCTGTCCTACACGTCGGCCTGTGTCAACCCCATCATTTACTGCTTCATGAACACACGTTTTCGCAAGGCTCTGCTGTCCACTTTTGCCTGCTGCAGTCGCAACCGTCTGTGCCGCAAATGCTGTTGGTGCAGTGGGAGGGAAGGTGGGGAAGACGGCATCAACGCCACCTCCATGGGCACATCGATGGCGACCTCAATGTCCAAGTTCAGCTACACCACTGTAAGCACCACCGGCACCTGCTAAGCCTCGAGGAGGGCCGGGTGGTCGCATCAGTGGCTGTGGTTACAGTGTATGTGCCATCTGTTTTATTTTTTCCCTGTTTTTTTTTTTTAATCTTCTGTTTGTCACTCTTCATCTTATTATGGTGTGAGTCATGTGCTGAGTAATATCCATGCCCTTGCTTAGAGGTCTTTTTCAAAGGTCTTCTTTAAATTCTTCGTGCATGGTTGCAGAATGTGAAGTGGAGAAAATACTGTTTCTTTTTGGTGACATCCTTTTACTCCAGTTTAACTAGCAGCATCTGCTTTGTTGCATCCTGAAAAGAACATCAAGTGCCTGTGCTCTTTGTGTGGCTTTGTTTGTTCGCTAGCTGGGACGGACATTTTAGTGGGAAAACTATGTTGAAAATATAAATTCTGTGTACATATTATTCTGTCTTTAAGTTTATTTAAGGTGAACGTTTTGATGGAGACTGCTAAATAATGAAGACCGGCTAACCTACTGCGAATGGAAGGATTTCGGTTCCATTTTTGTTCATCTTCAGTCATTCAGGGCATCTTTTTCTGGTGCCAGTATTATTATTACTATTATTTTATTTTTATATTCATTAATCATTGATCTTATCATTAATATTAATGCTAATTAATCACTAGCCTATTTATTTATGACCATTTTCCCACTTGATATTATGGCTTTTGAATGAGTACTACCATGCAGGGAGTGCAGAATTATTAGGCAAGTTGTATTTTTGAGGAATAATTTTATTATTGAACAACAACCATGTTCTCAATGAACCCAAAAAACTCATTAATATCAAAGCTGAATGTTTTTGGAAGTAGTGTTTAGTTTGTTTTTAGTTTTAGCTATTTTAGGGGGATATCTGTGTGTGCAGGTGACTATTACTGTGCATAATTATTAGGCAACTTAACAAAAAACAAATATATACCCATCTCAATTATTTATTTTTACCAGTGAAACCAATATAACATCTCCACATACACAAATATACATTTCTGACATTCAAAAACAAAACAAAAACAAATCAGCGACCAATATAGCCACCTTTCTTTGCAAGGACACTCAAAAGCCTGCCATCCATGGATTCTGTCAGTGTTTTGATCTGTTCACCATCAACATTGCGTGCAGCAGCAACCACAGCCTCCCAGAAACTGTTCAGAGAGGTGTACTGTTGTCCCTCCTTGTAAATCTCACATTTGATGATGGACCACAGGTTCTCAATGGGGTTCAGATCAGGTGAACAAGGTGGCCATGTCATTAGTTTTTCTTCTTTTATACCCTTTCTTGCCAGCCACGCTGTGGAGTACTTGGACGCGTGTGATGGAGCATTGTCCTGCATGAAAATCATGTTTTTCTTGAAGGATGCAGACTTCTTCCTGTACCACTGCTTGAAGAAGGTGTCTTCCAGAAACTGGCAGTAGGACTGGGAGTTGAGCTTGACTCCATCCTCAACCCGAAAAGGCCCCACAAGCTCATCTTTGATGATACCAGCCCAAACCAGTACTCCACCTCCACCTTGCTGGCGTCTGAGTCGGACTGGAGCTCTCTGCCCTTTACCAGCCACGGGCCCATCCATCTGGCCCATCAAGACTCACTCTCATTTCATCAGTCCATGAAACCTTAGAAAAATCAGTCTTGAGATATTTCTTGGCCCAGTCTTGACGTTTCAGCTTGTGTGTCTTGTTCAGTGGTGGTCGTCTTTCAGCCTTTCTTACCTTGGCCATGTCTCTGAGTATTGCACACCTTGTGCTTTTGGGCACTCCAGTGATGTTGCAGCTCTGAAATATGGCCAAACTGGTGGCAAGTGGCATCTTGGCAGCTGCACGCTTGACTTTTCTCAGTTCATGGGCAGTTATTTGGCGCCTTGGTTTTTCCACACGCTTCTTGCGACCCTGTTGACTATTTTGATTGAAACGCTTGATTGTTCGATGATCACGCTTCAGAAGCTTTGAAATTTTGAGACTGCTGCATCCCTCTGCAAGATATCTCATTATTTTTGACTTTTCTGAGCCTGTCAAGTCCTTCTTTTGACCCATTTTGCCAAAGGAAAGGACGTTGCCTAATAATTATGCACACCTGATATAGGGTGTTGATGTCATTAGACCACACCCCTTCTCATTACAGAGATGCACATCACCTAATATGCTTAATTGGTAGTAGGCTTTTGAGCCTATACAGCCTGGAGTAAGACAACATGCATGAAGAGGATGAAGTGGACAAAATACTAATTTGCCTAATAATTCTGCACTCCCTGTATTTGGCCACAAGTAAAAGTTTTAATGGAAATGAAGTATAATATTGTTTTTTGGATGACATAATTGATCATTAACCTCCTAAGACCCGAACTTTTTCATGGCATGCATTTATATTTTCTCTTTGCTATTTGGGCTCATTGGGACCTGATGAATGTAAAAACAAAGAATTACATGATTTTTTTTCGCCTGATTTTTGTTTCTGAGAAAAATGAGATCCACATACGAGCACATTCGCTTTAAATTTTGATAGAACAGTGGCAGTCTAACGTCCTCGTAAGTGGATATCAGGCCCTTGTAGAGCAAAATTTTATATTTTGGTCTAGACAACAAAAAAATGTGATGTCCACATATGTGGACACCAGGTCCTAGGAGGTTAATTAATTATTGTGCTGTTTTGGGTAAACTGGGTAAATGTTTCCCCCCACTACACTTTCTTATACTACAGAAAGGAGAAAGGAACACAAGTTTTTAATTTTTCTATGTAATTAAAAACCTCAACGTGTACAATAAATGGCCCAAAAATCCATATCTCTTCATATACTTACTAATGTGAGAGCTTTAATGAAAGAGGTGAGGACTGTTCATCCACTTATTCTGCTTGTTTGAGGCCTGGTGGTAAGCGCATATCAGAAAATGTGAATCTGCCTGAAATCTCTGCAGCACAAAGTGCAACAGTTTAGTTGGGAATATTTAGCTAGTTTCTTCTTAAACTCACCAAATCAAAAGCAACTACTGTAGCGACTCAGCAGCAGTTTTAGAGGCTTTGCGGCACCTTAGAGGTCAACCATTCTCATGTTTAACTAAACTAAAGCTTTACATGTGTAATATATAACCAGCTGTTAAGAAGGTGAAAAAGAGAGAGAAAGCACAAATGTTTGGTGAAAACCTTGCTAATAGCTAGCAAGAATGCTATAATGTAAAGCTGATCCTTCAGGGAAACAAAGGTATGAGATGGTCGGAGATAGTTGTTCAATACAGAAGTTTACCTACCTGCTAAGAATGAAAGGGGACCTGTTATTCTTTGCCTTACTTTATGTCATATGTGTAATGTATTAATGCTTGTTGTTCATGTATAGCAAAGGATCAAATACTTAGGCAAACATACATAAAATTAATCGCTGAAAGCAGAATGCTCAAGCTGTAAGCTGAAGAGAAAATGAATAATTTATATTAAAAAAAATTGGCAGCTGATGCCCAAAAGGAACAAGAAGGATGTTTACAAGGCACTGGATGCCCCTTTGCAGGCTTCTGAAAGCTGGTCAATCAGAGGAAACTGGGAAAGGAGGGAGCATAAAGAAACATGAGATAAAATGCCCTACAATCTAGCTTGGACAATGCAAAGCTATATCTGTGCATGAGGATAACAAAAAAAGATTGGTAAGAGTAATAGGTCCCCTTTTAACAGAAACATGTTCAACTGGAAGCAGGAGAGGAGGGACTGGGAAATGTTAATAGCTTGGAAAGTTTGCAAAGTGTGTTTATGTGTTGAAATTACTCTAGAAACCTCTTCGTTCAGTGTTGTATTGTACATGCGGTCATGCTGTCATGTCCAGAACTGAAAATGAAATAAAAACTAAATGAAAAAATAAATGCCTCACAATTTCAAAGAGTGGATTATTTTTCTCCTTTAAAATGTTTTTTTTTCCCAGTAAATCTTAATTACCCCCCCCCCCCCAAAAAAAAACAAAAAACCTCAAACAAATAAACAAACTAACAAACAAACTTTGTTATCATTCAGTTGATAATGTTACAATATAAGAAATTGACTGTACTAATATCATTGTAATTCCATCATTAGCAGTCGAAGGGCTATTCGGAGGCAGCATGAGAGAAGAAAAGGCAGGAGTGAAGCTGTGACAGTGGGGACTTTAAATGTAGTCACTATGCCTGGTAAAGCAAGAGAGCTGGCTAATATGATGGAGAGAAGAAAGGTAGAGGTATTTGTGTGTGCAGTTGATCTGGTGGAAGGCAAGCCAAGCCAGGAGCACTGGAATTGGATTCAAATTGTTCTACAATGGTAGGAAGCAGAAAAAGCAAAATGCAGTAGGAGCAACCTTAAAGAAAGAGTATGTTAATTGTGTTGTTGTTGAGGTGAAGGTTACATAGGGTAATGAGTTTGTAGCTGGCAGTGTTGGGGAGTAACGGAATACATGTACCGCCGTTACGTATTTAAAATACAAAATATAAGTAACTGTATTCCGTTACAGTTACCGTTTAAAAAGGTGGTATTCAGAATACAGTTACTTTGTTGAAATAAATGGATTACACTGCGGTACTTTCCTGTTTCATTTTGTCGCGGGTCAGGACTGTTTGGGTTTTGTTTGACAGCTACGTTCTGTTGTTCCAGGCGGCAGCGTTACGGTTGCCATGGTTACAGGGCGACGCTCTCTCTCTCTCTCTGCGACTGTGTGTTTCCTGGGTGAGAGAGCACCTTTTCGTTGTTGCTGTTGTTGTGCTAAGCTAACAGGCAGAATGCTACAAGCATTCTGGGCGATCGTGGCTCAAGAGTTGGGAGTTCGCCTTGTAATCGGAAGGTTGCCGGTTCGAGCCCCAGCTTGGACAGTCTCGGTCGTTGTGTCCTTGGGCAAGACACTTCACCCGTTGCCTACTGGTGGTGGTCAGAGGGCCCGGTGGCGCCAGTGTCCGGCAGCCTCGCCTCTGTCAGTGCGCCCCAGGGTGGCTGTGGCTACAATGTAGCACCAGTGTGTGAATAGGTGGATGACTGGATATGTAAAGCGCTTTGGGGTCCTTAGGGACTAGTAAAGCGCTATATAAATACAGGCCATTTACCATTTATAGCTCTAAAGAATGTAGCATCATGGGCAGTGTAGTCCGTGTTGCAGGGAGAATGCACTGCCATACACGTTATGGGTCTCTGAGCGCGAGGAGGGAGAAAAAGGGGAGTGGAAAGGTACGAGTTGTCATCGAGGAAAAACGGGAGCTGGAAGCATGTAAATATAATAATAACCACTTCAGCCAATAAGAGTGCCTGACGAGCCCAGTTGTAAGTAAGCTATTAAGACTCGACTGTACACCGTGTTCGTGTTTTCCTCCGAAAACAATAAGTTCCGTTGGAGCAGTCTTTCAACGCCTCTCTCTGTCTCTCGCTAGCAAAGTCGACCCACACAAGCCGACAGTGACCCCGCCGTATTAGTCAGAGGTCCCTTTACTACAGTTCGGAGTCGCGGACCTTCAGTAATAGTAATAAATCACAGCAATAGTACATTCACGTTGTTGTAAAAAGCATGATAATATATTAAGTAATCCAAAGTATTCAGAATACGTTACTGTCATTGAGTAACGTAACGGAATACGTTACAGAATACATTTTGGGGCATGTATTCTGTATTCTGTAATGGAATACATTTTAAAAGTAACCTTCCCAACACTGGTAGCTGGTAACCCAAGGTTTGATGCTGATTGTTGAAGGGAGATAATAAAGGCTGGATGCCAGAAGAAAAGGCAAGGTAAGGCAAGGCAAGGCAAGTTTATTTGTATAGCACAATTCAACAACAAGGTGATTCAAAGGAGGAATTCTGGTGTAAGTTGGGTGAAGTGGTAGAGATTGTCCCCAGGAAGAGAGACTGGTGATTGGAGTGAATTTCAGTAGACGTGTAGGTGACAAGGTGTTTGATAGGTATGGTGTTAAGAATAAAATGCAAAACTCTGAGTGGTAGGTGAAAACAGCTCAAGTGAGGGAAACTGCCAAGAAGGTGTTTGGTGGAATAGGAATATAGGATAGGAATATGATAATAAATAAAGAAGTGGGATGGTCAAGGAGATGAAGAAAGTCTACAGGAATACTGGGAGGCATAGAGCAAAGAGGGAAGTAGCAAAGGAAGAGGCTCATATTGAGTTGTGTGTGAGGCTGGACACTAAAGAAGGAGAAAACAGCTTGTTGGCCAGGTAGAGAGACCAAAATGGAAAGAGTGTGCATCAGGTTAGAATGATTAGGGACAGAGACAAAAATCTCCTAACGAGTTAATATGCTGAGAAGATGAAAGGAGTAGTTTGAGCAGCTGATGAATGAAGACAATGAGAGAGAGGAGCATGAATGGAAGGAAACTTGTGAATAATGAAGAGCAGCTAATTAGTAAGGAGGGAAATAAAGGTGGCTATGAAGGAAATGAATACTGGAAAGGCAGATGGTCCAGATGGCATACCAGTACCTGTTTAATAAAGGAAAACAAGAAAAAAAAACCCCACAACATTAAATACAATTTTGAAAAATAGAATTCAATCTTCCAGTTTAACTTTATATTAGCAGATGAACGGCTCATTTTCATAGAGATTCTAACAGTTTCAATTTAGCTGTTTAGTTAGAAAACACAGCTTATTTTTAAACCTTCACACCTCCCACACAATTCTTACTGTGGAACATACTCAACTAAGCTTTACATATGAAACTAAACACAATACATTCTGTCTTCTTAGAGTTTCTCAAGAAGTTGCCAATAATGACAGTTTTTCAATAATAAACCACTAGAGAGAGATTCATGGCATTCAGATAAATATGTCATTTTTAAACATTGTCTATTTAACTTTGAACTTCCAAAGCTATTCTATACATCATTATAAAAAGAGTTGTTTGTTTTCAGATTATAGCCTGCCTACCCAAACGTGTGGTAAAAGACCACATACTGGAGAACACATGAGCAAAAATGCTCGATATTAAACACTTCAAATTTACAGTGTTACGTTTTTCTGATGTCAGCTGAAATATCTTATATAATTAAAGCACTCAACAGTGGGCAGAAAATGAAATGAAGCATATTGGATATTCACCCACTTTGGAATCTTTGAAAACACAGATCATTTAAATAAACACAAGTGAAAAAAGAAACACAAAGTTCATACAAATAAAATTGGTAAGAATAACTGAACCAAATGACTAAAACCAGATTCTCAGCATACAATCCAAATATTGCAGTACAAATCAGCACTCATCATTTCATCTGTGACCATTCTCCTCGGACCTCTGGCATCAACACACAAAAAAAAAAATCCTGCAAAGAACTGCAGCTCACTCATATATTTTTCTTTTTTGGTCATTAGGTTGTTGTATGAGAAAATCCCAGTTGACGACCAGCCTGTGTTGCACCAATAGCCATGTCATGTTGAAAGACACTCAGTTATATTTTCTTCCCAATTCAATGTCTAAATGCAGTGAGTTGGTCCAACAACTACCAAACAAAGTGGCCAATGTGTGTAATATAAAATACGTAGAGCTTCATTTTGCAAATCAGCTGACTTCAAAAATTAATCTGCTACATAATTGACTCAGGTGTATTTCTACATTTATGCACATTTTATGCATTTATTCGGGGTTTTTTTTTTTTTTTACACCTTTCCCAACACCAACTCAAGCTCTCTGGACAGTTTTGCACCATCACCCTGTGATTAAGGCAGATGAGATAGCCACATCTGACGACTCTGTCTTAAACATTTGCTGATATGTATAAAATAAGCCTGGTACATAAAATCTGGCTTTATTCTTGTGTTGATCTACCATGCAGCAGAGAAAACTGGTATCAACCAAGATTAGTTAAGGAACTTAAATCAGTAGTCATTCTTGAAAATGTATTTTGGGTACTGATGCAAACATTAACATTAGAATGTGAATTAGCAGGAGAAGTGCAGATTTCACCTGCTTGAATCCTCCAACCTGCCCTTGCTACGAGCAACACTGAAAAAAGTTCCATTATCTCTGTGGCATCTTTTACGTACCTTCTGCGGCAATGTTGCCAATTACAGTAAGCATTACCTAAGTATAAAGCTCTTGTTTTCAGGCTGAGACTAACAAGGCGTTTCTCAGGGATCTTCTCCTGCAGTGTAAATTTCATATTTTTGCCTTTGAAAACTGATGAGAAATGCCTCCAAAAGCATGACAAATGCACATCATTCAGGTCTTTCATAACAAGTTTGATTTATGAAGCCTACACAAAGGAGCACAGACTGGAGTAATAAGAATCAAGAGAAATATATAATGTGATTAATACCTAATGTAATTGTAGCAAAACAACCCATTCTAATGTGAGAATGCATTCTTTAGCTGCTTGTTCAGATTTATCTTGAAACTCTCTTTTTCCATTTCACAGCTGCAGTAGGGCTGGAGCCTATCCTAGCTGTCAAAGGGCTAACACAGAGGTACAGATAACCATTCACACAAATGGCCAGTTTAGAATCATTAACCTGACATGGATGTCTTTGGACCATGAGTAGAAGCTGGAGTACATGGACAGAACTCACTCGGGCATGGAGGGAACAGGGGATGGCCAAACAGGACAGAAGAAGGCTCCAGCCGGCTGGCAATTTCAAAGCAAAGACTCTCATGATGTGAGGTCACAGTGTTAATCATCACACCATTGTGCCACCCAATTGTTCTTACATGTAAGTCTTTATAACCTGGTCTGCAGTGGGAGACCAGAATGCATTTTAAAGTTATATTATTAGTTTCGTTCAATTAATACACCTCGGTTCCTGACATTCTTAAAGAAAATAACCCTGCTTGACCGCTTAAGAGATTTATGTGCAAAGAAGTGTTTCCCAGGGCAAAACAGCAGTTTTACATTATTATTCAATTCAATTTTATTCATATGGTCCCAAATCACAACAACAGTTGCCTCAAGGTGCTTTATATTGTGAGATAAAATAATACAGAGAAAACGGTGAAAACCCCAACAATCACATGACCCCCTATGCACTTTGGCGACAGTGGGAAGGAAAAACTCCCTTTTAACAGGAAGAAACCTCCCACAGAACCAGGTTCATGGAGACGTGCCCATCAGCCATGACTGGTTGGGGGTGAGGTTAGGAGGACAGGATAAAGACATGATATGGAAGAGAGCCAGAGATAAATAATAACTAATGATTAAATGCAGAATGGTTTATAAACCCATAATGAGTGATACAGGTGAGTGAAGAAAACCAGTGCTGAAATGCATTAAGAAATCAACAACTGAATCAGTCTATGTGCATATATTGCATATCTACTGATGAAACTCTGGTACCATAAATGTATTTTTACCATTACCTAGCTACCTGGGAAAAAGAAACCATTTTTCTGACTGATTAAAGTGATATGATTAGACAGTTAGAGCAGTCAACAATAAAAATGTCCTGACAGCTGTGATATATGTCCAGACTCATCCCGGAGAAAAGCATAGTTTGTGATTTACTGTTGGATGTGTCAGCAACAATTAATAGTTATGAAAAATGTACAAATTTACAACTACAGCAACAACTTTCCAAATTGGGGATGTTCATGAGGATCGTGTAGGTAATCATATGAAACTCCAGGTATTGCATTAACTCACATGGAAGACTTCTAATTAAAGCAGATAACTAATTAGACAACTAATACAACTTATATGGGTTTAGTGTCAGGTTCCACTGTGGTAGGGTAGGACCCAAATGAATTAGGCTGCTGGAGGATTCCCATGACGCACTGAGTATTTCTTCTTCAGTCACCTTTCTCACTCACTATGTGTTAATAGACTTCTCTGCAGTAAATCGTACTTGTTATTAATCTCTGTCTCTCTTCCACAGCATGTCTTTATCCTGTCTTCCTTCTCTCTCCCCAACTAGTCACAGCAGATGGCCGCCCCTCCCTGAGCCTGGTTCTGCCGGAGGTTTCTTCCTGTTAAAAGGGAGTTTTTCCTTCCCACTGTCGTCAAAGTGCACAGCAAATCCAGCATGTCCAAATTAACACTGTCGGATTTGATTTCAACACTATTAAAGTGTCTATATGGGTCCACACCAGAGAGTGTTAATTTAACTCTTTTTGGAGAGTTGGTACGTTAACTCTGATTTAGTGTTAAACACCAAATCTGTCTGGAGTTGATAATTTAACACTTGGTGTTAAGAGTTTATATATTAACTCTCAAAGAGTATTTTAGTTTAACTACGTAAGAGTTATCTTCTAATTCATTCTAAAAAGCGGGAATTTTACTGTTCTGAACTTCTAGAAATTTATTTTGGAAATAAACATTTACTAAAAAGATGCAATGGTTTTTGAAAAACATTTATTCTGAACTGTGCACCACAATTTCAAAACATTTTCTGAAAGATGTAACAGTATACATGTTCTCACTTTCATTAGAATTTTGTTTATCAAAAGGTCTGACATGGTAAATGCAAATAACAGCATTCTCATCACTTATTTCTTCAATACAATATGCATGTCCTTCATTCATCCCTTTGTGGAACTTCAACGCACTTCTGCTCTCCCCCATATTCCATCTTCACAAGCATATCCTGTGCGGAGATTGACTAAAAATTAGTTGACGCCAATTAATGGCACAAATAATCCAGTAAACAATTGCAGCACAGTAAAAAAAAAAAAAAAAGGAATCCTCTTTGAGCCATTACTTGTGTAAAGTATTTTCCCAAAAGACAAGGACACAGGCAACAGGTAATACTGAACTAAATGTAAAACCGCAACCTTTTTAATTTTTACCTAAACCGTGTGCACAAAACTCTGGAGGGATCTATGCTAACGTAGAACCCAGTCAGGATGCCTGCTACTGCTGTTTGCTCGTGTTTTTTATTTTTATTTTTATTTTTTTTTACGGGCGATTGTTTTCAGGCTTCAAGTAGCACCATTATACCAACATTTCACATTCTAGACATTGTTTTAGGTGTATTTGACCAAAAGTTTGACTGAAAATTCACATGCAAGCTTTTTTCAAGGCTGTGGTATTTGCCCGCAAACAATACCTTTCAGCTAGCTAAAACAGAATATTATGCTATCAGCGAGCAACATGGCTAATGCCTTTCACACAGCTTTGTCTCAACTCCAAAGAGCCACAGAAGTAAAAGCTCATAATAATAATTGAAACAATCTTTGAAAAAATGACTTACCAAGCATGGCAAACAACTCAAATATGTAGAACAAAATGTTCTGAAACGGCTTCACTTCAGCTTCGATTGGAGCCGTGCTGGGGGCGGAGTCTGTGAATTTACTCTATTGGTGTCATAGCCCCTCTAGGAGTTCAGAGTTAAGAGGTCAAGAGTTAATGTTTCCATTGTAACACCTCCAGATTTGACATAGAAACACTCATTTTTAACACTCGATTTTAACTACTATCATTTTACACCTCAGAGTTACATTAAAAGAATGTGACTCTGCTTAGAGTAAAATTAACTCTACTTTTGCAAGAAGACTATTAACACCAAAACATTTAACACTTTTGAATTTGCTGTGTGCTTGCTCATAGGGGGTCATATGATTGTTGGGTTTCTCTCAGTATGTATTATTGTAGGGTCTACCTTACAATATCCCACATAGCAAAATTGGTATGTCCTGGAACTGGCCCACACAATGAGCTTACACTTGGCCCACATACCGCTAAAAATGACGGCCCTTTGATGGCCCAGATCAGGTTTGCCAGAGGGGGCCCACACATGGGCCAGCACAAGGCTAGTTGCAGACACACTGCTGGCACTGTGCTGGCCCAGAACAGTTTCAGCTCTGACCCCAGATGTCAGCTTAATGTGTACTTTAATCAAGCCATGTAATAACAATGTGCCAGAACATAATAATGCAAAAGTAACATGACGAAACTCTAGTCAGACAGTGAATGGACTGATTCTCATATAATGCTTTTCTACTCTCCCGGATTACTCAAAGTGCTCTATACAACAGGCCACATTCACCCAATCTCTCTAAACTGAGTGCTTTCAAACTACATTCATACACATCCACGCTCTTGACATATAGAGTGGAGAAGCCAGGAATCGAACCACCAACCTTCCGATTTCTAGATGAGCCGTGCTACCATCTGAGCTACAGTCACCTGGTGGTAAACATGAGTAAACCCTCACTAGGTTTTGGATAAAGTGTACACTCACAAACCTGTCAAACCTGCATTTGAAATGTTGGCTACCATAGCAGTATAGTATTGCAACATGGCATTTGGGTCTTCTAACTAAAATAGGAAAATAGGAACATAAATAGTGCCATCATTGTCAGACCTGGCCCACATCTGGTTGACATACCACTTACCATGCCAGAAGTCAGCCAGCAGTGACACCAGTCAGTAAGAAGTGCCAGCTTGATGCCCGATCCGGGCCAGAGCTGTTTTCTATGAGCCTGGGTCACAAAAACCAAACCATAATCAGGCTAGATGTGGCGTGCCATCACATAAACAGTGTCATCTATGCCAGGCCTGGCCCATATCTGGATGGCATACCACTTACCATGCCAGAAGTCAGCCATCAGTGCCAGCTTGACACCAGATCCGGGCCAGACCTGTCTGCTATGTGGGATACGACGCCTTGAGACGACTGTAGTTGTGATTTGGCGCTATATAAATAAAACTGAATTAAACTGAATTGAATTGAAATGCAGGACTCACAACACAGTAAACACTAACAGTAAAGACTTATAATGCAACCACAAACTAAGAAACACTGGAATTTGGCATGGAAATACACTACCATACACTAAGGTGAAACACACAACATAATGGCGAACACTACAAAGCACAAGGGAAAACTAAATCTAAATCTCAAGCATAAAATATCAAAAAGAAACCATAATGATTCCACAAAAACTCAAAACCCCTGGGTCAAAAATGGGACATGGCATTTAAGTTATAACTGCAGCAGTTAAAACAGAAACTTAGACTATTGTCGTCCTTGTTCTCAGCTACTTCTCAGTTATATATAGTATTTGTATTTGTATTCTATTTTTATCTTATTGTATATTTATTTTATTTTATTCTACTGTATATAGTATTTTATTTTATTCTATTCTGTACAGTTGTGTACTGTATTTATTCTTATTGTATTCTAATTTTTGCCTCATAACTTTTGCACTGTCCACTTCCTGCTGTGACAAAACAAATTTCCCACGTGTGGGACTAATAAAGGTTATCTTATCTTATCTTACTTGTGCTCCTCCAGCTCATTTGATGTCTCCCTGAATGAGTTGGAGAAATTAGCTTGGCCTAAGTGGTGTCCATGAGGCATCCTAGTAACATCCAACCACCTCAACTGGCTCTGTTGGATGAAGATGAGGCTTTACTGTGAGCCCTTCCAAATTAACCAAAATGCTCACCCAATATTGAAGAGAGAGCCCAGACAGCCTTCGAAGGAAGCTCATTTCCGCTGCTTATCTGTGATCTCATTCCTTCAGTTAGTAGCAAATACCCATCACCAACAGGGCAGGAATGTAGATCAACCGGTAAATTAAAAGTTTTGCCTTCATGCTCAGCTCTCTCTGAACCACAACAGATCAGTACAGCGTCTGCATCACCGAGATACTTAAACTCCCCTACCCGGAGAACCAACTCATCCCAGACATGGACATTAATTAGCCATAGAATCCTGCACATAATGCATAATCTGCGCATTTGTTTGACTAAAAATGTATAAATAAGCTGAACTTCTCCAGTTGTCTGAATGGAAGTTGCAGTTGCTGTTCATTAACAAACCACATTTCCACAAATTTTATTCATGAATTCAATCAGTAACATTAAATTATGTGTTGCTGTGAATAATTTAACACTGTGCTCAGTCCTAATTGTATCACTTGGCCTCACAGCTTATAAACTGTATTTGTATTAAGCAGCATGATGTAATACCTTTGTCCTATATATGGTGCATGTTGACAGCTTAGTACTGTCACATCCTGTCACTTTCAAGTGTAGCCCGTTTTTCATGTCGTCCCATTGCTTTGCAATCCCTGTCCCTGCATTCCCCCTGCCACCCACTTACCACCCAGCTTTTTATCCCTTTCGGTGCAGAGGCATATGAATACATGAATGACAATAGCTTATGGGTGACAACTGAGATTTGCAGACACAAGCACTGTCCACGAGCAGTTTAGGGACGCGGCAGAGGTGGTTGTGAGTTCAGCAGGCAGACAATTGGCACACAAAAATCCCTGAGAGAGCTTTACGTGTAAATGCTTGGTTTGGCGGCATCCACTTTGTGTGTGCTTTTGTAATTAAGGCAGGAGACAATGAGTGATTTCCATATATTTGCCAGTACTTGGCGCATTGGAGAATCTCGTGGATTTATTTCAATGCCCAAGCATTCATTCCTCTTGCAGTATTTATGTGGATGAGATTGTGAGATTTAAAATTTATTGAAATGGAAAGAGATGTGTATTATAAATGAATATATATGAATAATGAAAGAAAGCATTTTAAATTTTTATTGTATTATAAGGTTTTAAGATTTACCTTGTGAAATACATTTTACTTTTTGGCCATATGACATATCACTTTGGCTAACCTGTATTAATAAAAGTTCATCCCAAAGAAACTGAAATATTTTCCTAAATTTTAAAGGTTTTTGTTGATATAAAAAAAACACCCAGCACGCCCCTGCGGGCGGTTTATCCTTCAAGCTCGGGTCCTCTACCAGAGGCCTGGGAGCTTGAGGGTCCTGCGCAGTATCTTAGCTGTTCCCAGGACTGCGCTCTTCTGGACAGAGATTTCCGATGTTGTTCCCGGGATCTGCTGGAGCCACTCGCCTAGCTTGGGAGTCACCGCACCTAGTGCTCCGATTACCACGGGGACCACCATTACCTTCACCCTCCACATCCTCTCGAGCTCTTCTCTGAGCCCTTGGTATTTCTCCAGCTTCTCGTGTTCCTTCTTCCTGATATTGCTGTCATTCGGAACCGCTACATCGATCACTACGGCCGCCTTCTTCTGTTTGTCTACCACCACTATGTCCGGTTGGTTAGCCACCACCATTTTGTCCGTCTGTATCTGGAAGTCCCACAGGATCTTAGCTCGGTCATTCTCCACCACCCTTGGGGGCATCTCCCATTTTGACCTCGGGACTTCCAGGTTGTACTCAGCACAGATGTTCCTGTACACTATGCCGGCCACTTGGTTATGGCGTTCCATGTATGCCTTGCCTGCTAGCATCTTGCACCCTGCTGTTATGTGCTGGATTGTCTCTGGGGCATCTTTACACAGCCTGCACCTGGGGTCTTGCCTGGTGTGATAGACCCCAGCCTCTATGGATCTTGTGCTCAGAGCTTGTTCTTGTGCTGCCATGATTAGTGCCTCTGTGCTGTCTTTCAGTCCAGCTTTGTCCAGCCACTGGTAGGATTTCTGGATATCAGCCACCTCCTCTATCTGCCGGTGGTACATACCGTGCAGGGCTCTGTCCTTCCATGATGGTTCCTCGTCTCCCTCCTCTTTCTTGGGTTTCTGCTGCCTGAGGTATTCACTGAGCACTCGGTCAGTTGGGGCCATCTTCCCAATGTATTCTTGGATGTTCCTTGTCTCATCCTGGACTGTGGTGCTGACACTCACCAGTCCCCGGCCCCCTTCCTTCCGCTTAGCGTACAGCCTCAGGGTGCTGGACTTGGGGTGAAACCCTCCATGCATGGTAAGGAGCTTTCTTGTCTTTATGTCAGTGGCTTCTATCTCCTCCTTTGGCCAGCTTATTACCCCAGCAGGGTACCTGATCACGGGCAGGGCGTATGTGTTGATGGCCCGGATCTTGTTCTTACCATTCAGCTGACTCCTCAGGACTTGCCTGACCCTCTGCAGGTACTTGGTGGTTGCAGCCTTTCTAGCGGCCTCTTCATGGTTCCCATTTGCCTGCGGGATCCCCAGGTACTTGTAACTGTCCTCTATGTCTGCAATGTTGCCTTCTGGTAGTTCAATCCCCTCAGTTCTGACTACCTTCCCTCTCTTTGTTACCATCCGACTACACTTCTCCAGTCCGAACAACATTCCAATGTCATTGCTGTATAGCCTGGTAGTGTGGATCAGTGAATCGATGTCTCGTTCACTCTTGGCATACAGCTTGATGTCATCCATGTACAGGAGGTGGCTGACAACTGCTCCGTTCCGTAGCCGGTATCCGTAGCCAGTCTTGTTAATGATCTCACTGAGGGGGTTCAGGCCTATGCAGAACAGCAGTGGGGACAGAGCATCTCCTTGGTAGATCCCGCACTTGATATATATATATATTAGGGGTGCAACGATACACAAAATTCATGGTTCGGTTCGATACTTTGGTGTCACGGTTCGATATTTTTTCGATACAAAAAAAATGTTCATGCCTTTTTAATTTGTCATTTATTAAAATTATAAATATATATTTTAACTCAAAAGTACAGTTTTTAAATTTAACCCTAACCCTTGTGCGTGTTTTTTATTTTGACAGCGAATGCGCACCTGCGGACCACTTATGTGCAGCCCTGGTTATTTAGCTCATCATATTGCAGCCACAGAAATTCTTTTGTCCATGAAACCATAAAGCTGCACTTTCTTTTTGCCTTATAGTCTGATTTGTCATAACTTCTCCGTTTTGTGGTAAGCTTTTCTTTGGCTGTCACTTCTTCACCCTGACCTGTCTTATTTTGCTTTTAGACACGCACTCACATAAGCTCAGCGATTCTCTGCGCGATCAACCTCTCACATGTTTAAGCTTGCTGCGGGAGATTTCACTTGTCATGTTTGCATAGTAAGCTAACGATTAATAAGACGATGTCAGAGGAATTGGTGCACAAATTATCATCACTCACAGATCAGTGCTGTCGCTCTCTATACACAGTTCGCAAGATTGCAAAGTGAAAGCAAAAAAACAAGCGCAAATTCAAACGCAACTTCAATATGTCACATATTGACAGTGGCTCACCGATGCCAATGACATAATTACCCAGCTACATTTCTGAAAGAATGCAAAAGCATTGACATATATTTTTCCTACAATAGCCCGACGGGCAGGGAAGAGATAGATTTTGGTAGCCCGACTGAAAAAATCGCTAGCTCCGGGACGTCGGGCTAGCGATATTGCAAGCCCTGTATCTGATTGAGGAATCACTCATCTTTGGAAAAGAGAGTTTATTACAGAGAAATGGCTCTTTCCAAAATAAAAGCTATACTATCCGCTTCTTCTGGGCTATATTCTCAGCAGCATAAGGAGAATCATGTGCTAACAGCTGTCTAAATGACTCGGCTAAAGTTAGTAGCATGCTTGCTTTTTTTTGTCTGCTTCCACTTGTCTTTGCACTAGGATGATGTTGGCGTAAATGTGCAGTCATATTCGTTGTGTTCCCACTAGTGCTTTCAGGTTAATCTCGTTGAAATGACGTTAACGCCACAACACGGCAAATCTCCGTTAACGAGCTACTGCCGATCGCTCCGTGCATGGGGCTAGACGGCCAACACGTTAACGAGCTAACTGCGCTAACACACTAGTTCACACCAATGTAATTGAGCATTGCATGGCACATCCAACATACTGTTTTACTTTAGTCCATGACTCGCTTACCTTCAGGGTCATACGTCACATGAAAACCAAAATAATTCCAAACGCCAGATCTGAATGAGGTTCAATTTGCCATGTTGCAAGGAGAGCTTAACTTCTGTCTCGCTAGCTTGCCCTGCGCTCTTCCTTCTGACTATGCTGTCTGTGTTGAGCGCTCAGTGGATCTGCGCTGGACAGTGCAGCCTAGGCGGAGTAGTCGAACGCAGATTCACTGAGCGCTCAACACAGACAGCACAGACCCCTAATAAATATATATATATATTAGGGGTGCAACGATATTCGTATCGATATTGAACCGTTCGATACAGGGCTTTCGGTTCGGTACGCATATGTATTGAACAATACAACATTTTTAATTTATTTGATCTACTTTCCTTCTGAAGTGGATCTGCACTCGACAGTGCAGCCTAGGCGGAGTAGTCGAACGCAGATTCACTGAGCGCAGGGCAAGCTAGCGAGACAGAAGTTAAGCTCTCCTTGCAACATGGCAAATTGAACCTCCCCCACCCTCATTCAGATCTGGCGTTTGGAACTATTTTGGTTTTCATGTGACCCTGAAGGTAAGCGCGTGATGGACTAAAGTAAAACAGTATGTTGGATGTGCCATGCAATGCTCAATTACATGGGTGGGAGCTAGTGTGTTAGCGCAGTTGGCTCATTAACGTGTTGGCCGTCCAGCCCCATGCACGGGGCGATCCGCGGTAGCTCGTTAACGGAGATTTGCCGTGTTGTGGCGTTAACGTCATTTCAACGAGATTAACGCTGACAGCACTAGTGGGAACACAACGAATATGACTGCACATTTACGCCGACATCATTGTAGTGCAAAGACAAGTGGAAGCAGACAAAAACAACAAGCACGCATGCTACAAACTTACAACTACAAACCGAGTTATTTAGACAGCCGTTAGCACATGATTCTCCTTATGGGGACCTGATATGTTTAATATGCTGCTGAGAATATAGCCCAGAAGAAGCGTATAGTATAGCTTTTATTTTGGAAAGAGCCATTTCTCTGTAATAAACTCTCTTTTCCAAAGATGAGTGATTCCTCAATCAGATACAGGGCTCGCAAAATCGCTAGCCCGACGCTAGCGATTTTTCCAGTCGGGCTACCAAAATCTATCTCTGCCCTGCCCGTCGGGCTATCGTAGGAAGGAAAAAAAAAAAAAAAAATACACACATATATATATATATATATATATATATATATATATATATATATATATATATATATATATATATTGCGCGTATTATATGCTTGTAGCACCCATTTGATCCCCCCACAATAATACTTCACAACATTTCAGATTTCTTTTTCTTTATGAGCTGTGCCTTGGTGGATTTGCTACCATGATTAGTATCATTATCCTGTTGAAAGATCCATTTCCAGTTCAACTTCAGTTTTCAGACAGATAGCTTCTCATTATTTTCAAGCACTCTTTGACATGATCCAGAATTCATAGCTGACTCAGTGGCTGCTAGCTGGCTTGTCCCTCAGGTAGCAAAGCCACATCAAACAATTTCATTTTCACCTCTGTGCTTCACAGCTCTTCACCCAAAAAACAGCCATATATTTCTACTGATCCATTTGTCCTGAGCGTGCTATTTACCTTCAAGGGCAAACTGTATTTTTTTGTTGGACAGCAAAGGCTTTTTCGTGATATACCCCCCCATGCAGGCCATATTTGTAAAATCGTGGTTAGCACTGTTGCCGCACAGCACGAAGGTCCTGAGTTCAATTCCAACATCAGGCCGGGGTCTTTCTGTGTGGAGTTTGCATGTTCTCCCCGTGTTTGCGTGGGTTCCCTCTGGGTACTCCGGCTTCCTCCCACCGTCCAAAGACATTCAGCTTGAGGGGATAGGTTAATTGGAAAATCCAAATTGCCATTAGGTGTGAATGTGCGAGTGAATGTGAGCGCGAATGGTTGTCTGTCCCTGTGTGTTGGCCCTGCGACAGACTGGTGACCTGTCCAGGGTGTACCCCGCCTCTCGCCCTATGACAGCTGGGATAGGCTCCAGCGCCCCCCGCGACCCTGAAAAGGATAAGCGGATGGATGGAAGTTTATTGACATAAGCTAGTATATCATACAGTATAATGTCTAAATCAGCTACAGAAGTGGGAAGGAACCAAAAGATGACAGAGGCACATCTTAAGGCTTTCTTTTATGGTTGCTGAATGAACTATTCGTTGCCATTTTTACAATTAGCAAAAGCTAGAGAACATTATCTAAATGTTTAAATGCTGGAACAAAAATAACAGCATTAGCAACAAATCCATATAAAAGAGAGATGCTGACAGTGTTAATTGATTGAAGTTTGCCCCTGTGCTAGGCAATATGTTTTGTTTTGTTTTGTATGTGCTCTCTCTCTCCTCTGCCTGGGCGGTGCTCATCACAAGCTCTCGCCTCTGGCCCACGCACCTGTTTCCAATCATTGTACCTGCTGCTGATCTCCTGTAATCCTGAGCCCTATTTAAGATTGCGGGTTGTTGAGTAATCTGCGTCAGTCTATCCGTCACTTGTAATCTGAATCCATGTGTTTGTTTCTGAACCTCTTGCTAACTGAGGTCTCTGTGTATATAGATCTTCCCTAGACCTGTCCCCATAAACCCAAGAGTCCCGTGAGCGAAGAGTGGTGAAGTGTGTGGAAGTGTGAGTGGCTGCAGAGGAGAGTGGAGAGGAATTCTGAGAAGAGAGGCGTGTGTGTGGACCAGCCCTGAATCCCTCCCCGCACATTTTATATATCTGCACTTGGTGTTTATACTGTAAATAAAATCACTGTTTCCCTGCAAAGGATTCCTGGTTTGCACCTGAGTCCATTTGAGAAACATGACAGAGGTAATGTTAAATAGACAAACTTCAGCATTTTATTCTTGCGAGATAATGAAGAATAAGCTGAGTGCCTACAAGGATAGTGGGGAGGAAGAACAAGCAATCATTGTGCATTATTGTTATTCACAGGTAAAAGATGAGGTAGAACAGAGTGGCATCCCTCCTTGGAAGACCAACTCATAAAAAAGAGTTGACCTGAGATCAGACCATAACAAAAACTGTAGCGAACTCAAAATCCTATGTTTGTCTGTGCACAGCAGTGTGTACACAGAGCTCTTATGTATTGTGAATATGTAGTTCCTTTTCCCCCTTTAGTATCAGATCAAGCTTTTTGTTACAGGAATACAGAAATTAATGTGACAGATCTGAAGCAACTTGAATAACAGTAAAAAATAAATATATTTGGATGTCAGTGAATGTGACTGTGTGTGTGCACTTTTATTTATGCATGTGGCACTGTGGCAGTAAGCAAGGAAAATGCAGTTCAAAGACAATTAATTTTACATGATTGAATGTTTGTAATAAAACAGGTGTATTTTCCTGAGATTTTTTCACCACCAAGATCATCCGTTTCTAACAGATGACTTAACATCAGAATATATTGATTCTTCAGCTATTTGAATGGCCATGGTTTTTCAGTAGAGAAATGTGTAAAACCCTCTGTAAGTGGACTGACTCTTCGGGTCAGTCCACTTACATCTCAGGGACAAAAGAACATTCATTTGAGTACAATAATGGACACAAACTGGCCAGAGAAAAGTGCAGATTCAAAGGAGGAGTGATAGAAGGCATCTACCTCAAGCCGGAACAACTGTCACTAAGCATCCTTCAGCAGACAGCTTACCATCCATCAACACCTTGACTCATGCAACCCTAATGACTAACACAATGACCGAGTAGGTCAACAACTCACATGGGACTTCAACGACTAGTAAGAATCACATGATGGCTGGGTGGGTCAGTGACTCACATGTAAGTTCAATGACTCTAAAGGGCTAACAAACCAATAAGAAATCAAATATTCCCCACCATTCAGTTGGAGATGAAGCAGCATTTTGTTCTCGCTTTCAAAGTAAAAGTTGCACCAACAGGTTGGGGGATATAGTTTTCTTGCTGGTGACCTGTGGCTCAAAGGAGGTCACTGACCGGTCTCAAGTTCTGCATGACTGGGCTTTAGCAATTCATTTCAGAATGACTGTGATTCATCCCCAGTGACCACTCACCAATGAGCTGGGGAATGTAGGCTCTCCCCCACTGATTGGTGGTTTCCAGATAATCAAGGACCCGTCTCTAGGCTCGAGGCCTGTTCAATGCAGCCACCGTTTTAGGTTCATGCAGGACTTTTCGGGATCTTTAATTTTGTTTTCAGACTTCTTCTTTTCACTGCAAACTTTGCTGCTCAAGTTCATCATCCCAGAATACAAATGTTCTAATATTTGTTTAAATAAATGTTTGCTGTACAAATACAGCTAGAGGCACACCTGGATCGTCACACTGACAAACCTGCCACTGACTTCCTATTGTGGACTTTGTGAGCCTGTAACAGTATCCTCACACTAAGCACACCAGGTTGCTACTGCTGCCTCTCTCACACTTGGTGTCTCTCTCTGTCATGCACAAATGTACTTTGAGCAGTACTTGAAAAGTGCTCTTGCACAACATAGTGATGTTCAGTTTTTTATGGATTTTGTGGCTTATTGTCCTCTCACATGGCTTATAGATTTGTTAATTAGTTAATACAGCGATATTCACTGAGTCGGCTCTTGTTGAGGACATATTAAATCCCTGCCATGAGTGTTGTGATTTAGAGGTTTTCACACAAGTGGTTTCCTCATCTATTTTCTTTAACCAGGCAAGTCACCGAGGACAAA
Organism: Copadichromis virginalis; assembly: GCF_057382275.1. Lineage (NCBI taxonomy): Eukaryota > Metazoa > Chordata > Actinopteri > Cichliformes > Cichlidae > Copadichromis > Copadichromis virginalis. Next base: position 38,261,667 of record NC_140639.1, on the reverse strand, counting down.
TTGTTATTTATAACGATGCTTATTTACTCTTTTCTTGGCAAGAGAGATAAGTGTATTTCCTAGAATTTCCAGTGCATTTAAAGCAACAGCTACAAGCTTTTGCTCTGCAAGTATTAATGCTCAATGAAACAAACATTAGGCTTGTCATGAGCCTAAGTTGGCTCTAAAGTTTTGGACCCTAAATTCACAATCCAACAACCAGACAGGCTGCTGTCAACAAGTTTATTTACAGAATATTCGGAGGTGTAATTAGAACATCTTAATCATGCTTCTTGCTGGTTTTTAGAGAGACTGCACTGGGTTCCTCAGATAACCTGGAGCACTGGAGGAAGGACAGGCAGGTGCGACTGGCAAGTAACTTCCCTTAGTTCCCTTTTCATTAAATGCAGACAAAGGAGCTTGCAAAGAAAAGCGTCTGGACTTCTTTAAGTTGCTTGAAGACGTTTCACCTCTCATCCGAGAAGCTTCTTTAGTTCTAAGGTCAAATGGTGGAGAGTCCCAGATTTAAACCTAGTGGGAGTATCCCCCCACAGAGGGACAAAAGGACCCCCTGATGATCCTCTAATCGATGATCCTCTAATCGCCCACACCCAGTTTCCAAGGTGTGAAACTGGGTGTGGGTCCCAATCAACCAGAGTTTCAGGTGAGCTCATTGTGAAACCTGGCCCCACCTTATCATGCGAATTCCTGAGGTCAGATCGCCCAGGATGTGAGTGGGCGTTAAGGCATCTGGGGAGGGAACTCAAAACTGGATTATAGATGGCAGACCGTTGGTGTCGTAAACCACCGCCTCTGTTCAAAGATGGTCGCTCACAGTGGACATAAATGGCTTCTTTCACTCCTCTTTCAAACCATCTGTCCTCTCTGTCCAAAATGTGAACATTGGCATCCTCGAAAGAGTGTCCTTTATCCTTAAGATGCAGATGGACTGCTGAGTCTTGTCCTGTGGAGGTGGTTCTTCTGTGTTGTGCCATGCGCTTGTGAAGTGTCTGTTTGGTCTCTTCAATGTAGAGGTCTGGGCATTCCTCGCTGCACTGTACAGCATACACCACATTGTTAAGTTTGTGTTTTGGAGTTTTGTCTTTCGGGTGAACCAGTTTTTGTCTGAGCGTGTTGCTGGGTCTGAAATGCACCGGGATGTCATGCTTGGAGAAAACTCTTCTGAGTTTTTCTGATACACCGGCTACATAAGGGATGACAATGTTGTTGTGACAATGTTGACGCAACAACATTGTCATCCCCTATGTACCACCTGAACACATCACAGAGCAACTTGTAGTTCAGTATCTTGCACTTTAATATGCAGATTGGAACAGCAAGAGATTGAACCCCCAGCTACCTGCTTATGTCTTGCTCGATCTGCTGAACCACAGCAACCCCGAGTTGTTCTCTAAACTGGAGGCTGTGGTGTCCACAGATGTCTCCTCCCTGGCGATGGAAGCGTAACCTCACGTTTGCGACAAATCTTTTTTGCTTTGCGAGTTTTCAAATTACAGCTGCTCATTTAATAGTCTCTTCAAGCAACAAGTAATTAAGCCTGACAGCTTATTTGCCTTTTAAGCAGCTCATTATCATTTGCTCTTAGTTAACCTCTCATTAGAGTGATTTTAAAAATTTTCCTTTAATTGAAGGATTTACTTACTCGGAGGGAACTCTGCACACCTTGACCTTACTTGCTGCAAACAAAGCTGCTTTTCTCCATTCTTGAAAAGTTACACTGTTTTCAGCCAGCAGCAAACGCTGGTGAAGCAACCATAACTAAATTACTTTCTCAATTATTTATAATGCCTTTCTGGAAGATGGCTGCGAGTAAAACATGCATCTGCTGGAGTTTTTTCATTTTGTTCCTTTAGCAGAACAATTCATAATTGCAAAGAGCGATTTTTCTACAGTTTTACCTCAGAGCACCAGATAAAATATGATTTTTTCACCTACAGCTTCTGCACTTGAGTCTAAATGTGACTTATGAAAAAAGAAAAAAATCTTCTATCATCTGCTCCATTTCACGTTTGCAATTTTTTTTTACATGTTTTGTAAGGCTGCACTTCCTCCTCTGAGGTTGACTTACAGGAAAATGAGACCAGATTTCTTTTTAAAATGCTTCTTAACGTCTTCTGAGGGAGCATGTGAAGCCAGTGTAATGTCTTCAGGGGAATAAAAGGACTCCACCAGACTGAAGTGTTGAGGCAGAGAGAAAGCACAGAGAAGAGGTGATGAAATCATAAATTAAGCTCTTATTAGCATTGGTAAACCTCGGCTGATGTGTTTGTGCATCTACATGTGACAAATGTTTGCAGAAACCATCTGCAGACTAAAACGCTGCCATGTTTGAGTCCTGCAGGGGACACAAAAAACTGTTTAAGAGGTATATATGTGATTGCTGATGCCTTACTTTCACTGCATCTGCAGGAGAATGTAATTATAGAGACACATTTGGTTTAGGGTGCTCGGTGTTAATTATCCAACAAAAATAAACACATAAGAGATGATTACTGTATTCCGTTTCCTGGATTAAAATACACAAATGCTAAGCATTAATCGCTCTGCATTAAAGTTTTGAATCACTATGTCATCTCAAGCACAGGAGAGCTGAACTGTGAATAACTATTCAGCACTCAAAACATGAAAAAGAGTGGTGAATAATAAAATAGCAACAAACAATCGACAGTCAGCTTCCCAAGCGAATGCAGGCTGGTATGAATCAAAGTCCACAGGGAACAAGAAGCCCCCAGGAAGTTCAAACTCACAAAGATGAAGATGAGCCTGAATGCTCAGGAGTCATCGCCATAGCAACTCGCCGGCCACAACTTTATTCTATCGTGTTGGAGCAGAAACTACGCTTTATTTTTTTCCAAGTTATTCTTCAGAGATGTGAATTTTGCCCTGCATCAAAACAGAAACACATTTGTTTTTTTCTCAGGTGGCGCACAAGTCCACGCAGGCTTTTTAAATATTTTACACAGTCAGAGCGAACAGCAAAATATGCTGTGTTTCCTGATTGTCAATTAAATCTGTGCTGCTTGCTGTTTAGATGCATGCTCAATCATCCAGGTAAGGAAATCCCCAAAAGTGGATTCTGTTCAGTACGTAGCGAAGTGTTTGTGCTATTTGCTGTGGTAATGACTATCTGTTATAAAGCATGTGCATGAGACTTTAGAAATATTTCTTAGGGGTCTTCACTTTCCTGGAGTTTCGATACCCTAAAGCGAAATATTCTGAAAACTAAAATGTTGCATCTTTGTGAAGTTCTGTGGTTTTAAATCCTTAGTTTTCCTCTTCATTTGTGTTTTTGAAGAGTTTTCCCATTTCCGTGCCCCCTGTGTTCTCGCCCTCTTTATCTTACTGCTTCTTTAATGTTTTAGTTTTATTTCTCCCTTTTGTTAAAAAAAAAAAAAAAGCCTCCTTTATTCTTTTTCCTGCCTTTGTTTATGTTGGAGTTTGCCTTTTCCTTTTCACTCCTCTGTACCTGGAGTCTATTTAATCTTTCTCTTGCCTTGTTCCCCATTCGGAGCTCTGCCTCCCTGTTTTTAGTTACTCTAATGCTCTTTTGGATTTTGGCATGTTTACACCTTTTCGGGATCAAAAAGCAGACTCAGACAACACCGTGTGAGATTAATCTGTTTATTTCCAAACTGTAGCCAAACACAGAAGGCTGCAGACTGATACAACGCCAGAGAACTGGGAGAGTCTACGAACAGGGAAACACAATGTTAGTTTGAATTGATGGAGAGTTAAAGGGCCACAGTGAATGAATGGGCTTGTCTTACTTGTGATCCAGGGCAAATAGGAGGTGAGGTAATGCCTCACTGGGTGGGCTGGTTTCCACAACAGAAAGAGCTGGCAAGGTGGAGAGATGACAGGCGGAATAGATCTATCTATCTATCTATCTATCTATCTATCTATCTATCTATCTATCTATCTATCTATCTATCTATCTATCTATCTATCTATCTATCTATCTATCTATCTATCTAAATTGGATCAAGTTTACGTAAGATGACCAAGTTAGGACGACTTACTCATTTTGAGTACACTGTACAACCTTGTTAGTTCCCAGAACTCAAAAAAATTGAGGAAACTCGTTGCCTCAAAAAAACTAAGTAAAGCTTACTTAAGATGACTGTTAGGACAACTTACACATTGCAAGTCTGCAGTATTAAGAATAACTTGATATTTCTGACTGTACAATTTTAATTGTTTTCAAGTTCAACTAAATGAAAAATCAATTTGTGGTAACCTGAATATGATTAAAAATAATTAACAACACTTTTTGTAATGATGTTAAAAAGAGCCCACTTTTATTTTCAAACACAACGAAGTATAACAGCCAACATACTGGACACTGTTCTGCTGAACAACAAACAATTATATTGCCATCACTGTTATAATCTTACAATGAAACAAAGTCTCAGATCTAATTATTCTGAAAATAAGTTTAGGCCCACCACAAGTTTGTTTTGTACTTACATTACTTATATAATCAAAATAAAATATTTATTGTTCTGTCACAAGTGCAGTCTCTGATTTAAACAACACATATATATAACAAATATATATTTTCTCATCTAAATGTCCACTGAGCTGTGAGCCAGGGGGCAGTAATGCGCCTTAACATTGGTTGCCAACCAAGAAGAAGAAGAAGCTGTGAGCCAGGAGGGAAGGGGTGAGTGAGTGGTCGTGTCCAAATTCATGGACTGCATCCTCCTGAGGCCGCATTTGTAGACCGATTACGTCACAGCGACGCGCCGAAGGCTCTCCAAATTCGTAGACTTCTCCGAATGCAGCCGACAAATACGTCCTCCCTTTCCCCGAATTTGAAGGATGGGTCGGATGTGTCCTTCGTGGCTTACCATATCCCAGAATTCATAGCGCAGCCCAGCCAAACTCCAGTTTCCAATAACGGTGGCCGCTACGAAGTTTTAAAATTACTCCTACTAATCTTTCTGGGTCACAAAATAAACTTTTAACATATTTTCAGGCGAGAAAGTAGCTGTGTAAACAACAAATATCTGCTCGGTTTATCAAGATATCACATATTTGCAAAAGTGCTTCGACGTTTTCGGAGCATCTGCTACCCACCAGCTCGATAGAAAGCTGGGAACTCGAGGGTCACTGAAGCCGCCAAGAACGGCACAACTCCCAGCACATCATTTTCAGATCACCGCGGAGTTTCGCTACTCAGGTTAAACGTAATAAATAAGTCACTTAGACAACCTAAAAATGTTATTGTTGGGCTTTTTTCAGTGTTTTATTTGTTCGTGAGTAAATCGGTTTGGCTGAGATTAAAGTTATTAGATTAGATTAGATTAGATTAAATAACACAGCTGAATAAACGGCAAATAGAAAACTGATTAAACAGAAGTGTGAGACGGTCGAGAATTTACACCAGTGTCCTGTTATATTTTAGATAGCAAGGAGCAGACGGCTGAGTTTATAAAACTCCACCAAGACTGCGCTGATGCTAATCAGAAGGCTAGACCGTCCAATTTCCCCAGCCGTTTACTTCCGGCCTACCCGACCTTCTGAGGACCCGGCCCGCGAAGGCCGGGTCCTCAGGAGGATGCAGCCCATGAATTTGGACACGACCAGTGAGTGAGTGATTCGTTCGGTCTATGATTCAGCACAGGAGGGAGGGGGTGAGCGAGTCCTGAGTAATTCGCTTACGCTTACGATTCAGCACAGGAGGTAGGGGGTAAGTAGCTCAAATGTGCTGTTAGCATGTTAGCAGAGCGATGCTACTGTGAACCGAGGAGCTATTTTCTTGATGTGAGCTTCTACTCAGGGTTTTTTCTTCCAGTTCAGAGCAGAAATTTTTTTGTTAATTAACAAAAAAATTAACAACATACTGGAAGTTGTGTTTTTCTCCACAATTTTAATTATAAGCTAGATATATTGCTGCTAACAGCAACAGGGATGAGTCAGTGAGTCAGTTGGGCTTGTGAATCATGATTCATGAGTCAGTAAAGTGATTCTCGAGTACTGAACGATTCGTTTATGATTTGCGCATCACTAGAAGGGAGAGTCGGGGGTTGTTTTTGTTGCTGGAGAGCCCGCTTTTTCCCTGTTGTTTTGCTGTTGGCTACGGCCCACAGTAGCCCGTGTTGCTATTCTGAATGAACACCGGTAACCGGAACGCTGATCGTCTGTGTCTTCTGTCGGAGGGACGCTACAATATATATTTATATATTAGGGGTGCAACGATACACAAAATTCACGGTTCGGTTCGGTTCGATACTTTGGTGTCATGGTGCGATATTTTTTCGATACAAAAAAAAAATGTTCATGCCTTTTTAATTTGTCATTTATTAAAATTATAAATATATATTTTAACTCAAAAGTACAGTTTTTAAATTTAATGTTGCTGCAACAAAAAAGTAATAATTATATATATATATATATATATATATATATATATATATATATATATATATATATATATGTATCTCAGGGCTCTCGAAATTTCAAAATCCCTGGTAGCCCTTCGGGCAGGGACTCTTTGGTAGCCCAAGATAAATTTAAGTAGCCCGAATAAAAAAGAGAGCAATTTTTTGATTGATGTTTTGTTTCCTGTTTTGTTTCCTTTACAATATTATACATTAAAGTATAATATTGTAAAGGAAACAAAACATTAATCAAAAAATTGTTGAAAAACAAATTACAACATTGTATAAAAATTACAATCATCAACTCAAATACTTGGTTCTAATTGAACAGATATTTCTATGAACTTGTAAGAACTGTGTAGAACATGAATCAGTCTGTGTCAGATCCTGAATTTGAAATTTCCACTGAAGTCACGGATAAGAGGCAAGTGGAACCAAGATATAAAAGGCAGTGTTTTTGTCCGCTAGAGTGGGATTTTTACGGCACATTCTGCACCACATCTCTGTGCCTTCATCATTCGTTTGAAGCCAGCTCACCTCCTGCAACCACTTTTCTGAGAATACGTGCTTCTTTTGCGGTTCGGACTCCTTCTGACATTTCTTTGGAGGTGGAGGAACACCACAGTAATTGCTTAAAGGAGCTTCTTCGACATCTTTAAGAGTTTTAAACAAATGTCTGTCTCATGTATGCAAACACGCGTTGCAACTTCTTATCTTGTGCGCGTTTTTTATTTTGACAGCGAATGCGCACCTGCGGACCACTTATGTGCAGCCCTGGTTATTTAGCTTGTCATAATGCAGCCACAGAAATTCTTTTGTCCATGAAACCATAAAACTGCACTTTCTTTTTGCCTTATAGTCTGATTTGTCATAATTTTTCCGTTTTGTAGTAAGCTTTTCTTTGGCTGTCACTTCTTCACCCTGACCTGTCTTATTTGGCTCAGCAGAGATTTCACTTGTCATGTTTGCATAGTAAGCTAACGATTAATAAGACGATGTCAGAGGAATTGGTGCGCAAATTATCATCACTCACAGATCAGTGCTGTCGCTCTCTATACACAGTTCGCGCGATTGGAAAGTGAAAGCAAAAGACAAGCGCAAATTCAAACGGGATTTCAATATGTCACATATTGACAGTGGCTCACCGATGCCAATGACATAATTACCCAGCTACATTTCCGACAGAATGCAAAAGCATTGACATATATTTTTCCTTCCTACGATAGGCCGACGGGCAGGGCAGAGATAGATTTTGGTAGCCCGACTGGAAAAATTTGCGAGCCCTGTATCTGATTGAGGAATCACTCATCTTTGGAAAAGAGAGTTTATTACAGAGAAATGGCTCTTTCCAAAATAAAAGCTATACTATACGCTTCTTCTGGGCTATATTCTCAGCAGCATATTAAACATATCAGGTCCCCATAAGGAGAATCATGTGCTAACGGCTGTCTAAATGACTCGGCTAAAGTTAGTAGCATGCTTGTTGTTTTTGTCTGCTTCCACTTGTCTTTGCACTACGATGATGACGGCGTAAATGTGCAGTCATATTCGTTGTGTTCCCACTAGTGCTGTCAGCGTTAATCTCGTTGAAATGACCTTAACGCCACAACACGGCAAATCTCCGTTAACGAGCTACCGCGGTTCGCCCCGTGCGTGGGGCTGGACGACGTCAACACGTTAACGAGCAAACTGCGCTAACGCACTAGTTCCCACCAATGTAATTGAGCATTGCGTGGCACATCCAACATACTGTTTTACTTTTGTCCATGACGCGCTTACCATCAAGGTCATACTTCACATGAAGACCAAAATAGTTCCAAAGGCCAGATCTGAATGAGGGTGGGGGAGGTTCAATTTGCCATGTTGCAACGAGCTTAGCTTCTGTCTCGCTAGCTTGCGCTGCGCTCAGTGGATCTGCGCTCGACAGTGCAGCCTAGGCGGAGTAGTCGAACGCAGATCCACTGAGCGCTCAACACAGACAGCATCGTCAGAAGAAAAGTTGATAAAATAAATAAAAAATTTTGTATTGTTCGATAAATATGTGTACCGAACCGAAAGCACTGCATCGAACGGTTCAATATCGATACGAGTGTCGTTGCACCCCTAATATATGTATGTATATATATATATATATATATATATATATATATATATATATATATATATATATATATATATATATATATATATATATATATATATATATATATATATATATATATATATATATATATGGGGCGATCGTGGCTCAAGAGTTGGGAGTTCGCCTTGTAATCGGAAGGTTGCCGGTTCGAGCCCCGGCTTGGACAGTCTCGGTCGTTGTGTCCTTGGGCAAGACACTTCACCCGTTGCCTACTGGTGGTGGTCAGAGGGCCCGGTGGCGCCAGTGTCCGGCAGCCTCGCCTCTGTCAGTGCGCCCCAGGGTGGCTGTGGCTACAATGTAGCTGCCATCACCAGTGTGTGAATGTGTGCGTGAATGGGTGGATGACTGGATATGTAAAGCGCTTTGGGGTCCTTAGGGACTAGTAAGGCGCTATATAAATACAGGCCATTTACCATTTACCATATATATATATATATATATATAGAGTGAGAGAGAGAGAGAGAGAGAGATGTAGTGCTCAGCATAAATGAGTACACCCCTTTTAAAAAGAACAAATTTAATCAGCAGCTCAATGAACAAAAGAACAATTTCCAAAATTTCCAAAAGCGTTGCATCGCACATTTCCTCTAAAGAGTGCTTCACCATTTTCCTGTAAAAGAAAAAAATAAATAAAAAATTGACTCCACTGCGAGCCATTCAAGCTCAGAGGCAGCAAAGCAGCCCAAGCTATAATGCTCCCTCCTCCGTGTGTCGCAGTTGGGATGAGGTCTTGGCTGGTGTGACACATATTGTCTCATCTGTGCAGAAAGCAGTCTCAGAACTGAACACCCAGTTAATATGTTGCAAGCTTAATATTTACTGGGGTAATTGACATTGCCACAAGAGCAAGAATCACATTTCTTGGGTGACTTATGCTTCCATAGACACTACAGCTGGCAACCAGCATCCAGGCTTAGTTTAGGGAGCAAAAGCATTTAGAGGAAGATCTCAGTATCATTTAAATTAAAATTTCCAGATAAGAAAATGTGGTATTTGTAAATTAATTTTAACTTGCCAGTTGCAACATGTCCCCATCACATTAACAGAAAATGCAGTCCAGTCACAATTACGCCGTCTTCCAAATGGGGTTCTTCCTGAGATGAGTTTAAACTGAATTTCAGGGAGGAAAGACAATGTAAGAGGCCCTTTAGGACTTGAAATTTGGTCTGCTCTGAAGCCTGATATTGTATTTTTAATCTTTTGTAAGAAAGCTTGTAAAAATGCCCCACGAGCCTCAGCAACAGATAGAACTAGCTCCTGCATTGCTCATTCCTTTGTCCTCTGAAACTACAACAGCTAAAACACAATCTTGTTGATATCTCCAACTCAGCAGTTACCTATAAGGTTGGCGAGCTCCACACTGCAATTAACTCATTTGTAATTCCAGCCAACAGCATGTTTTCCCAGTGCCACAAGCTCCAGGTGCCTACGCTTGTGTCTTGTATGCTATTGGCATGCCAATTCCTGCATTATTTGTCATGGCTGCTGTTCCGCTACAGGGTTTAGTGATGGAAGTCAGCAGCTCAGCGTCTAGTAAATGTATGCTGCTTCTGTGCTGCACCCAGCCTGTAACCCCCCCCTCCCTCACTGTAACAATAGACTCTACTAGGTACTACTGATGACCTATCCACGCCTGTGTTGGCATGCAACACCAGCTCCACGAAAAGGAAATGAAGAAGCTTTGACCAGCAGGCTAAACCTCTGCTATTTCAATAACTTACAGGATCCATGCATTTAGGACCTAAAGAGCATATAGTTACAGAAATGTCTTAAAGGGGTCACTTCTATACTTCATTTCATAGTCTACAAAAATGTGTTGCTATAATATTATTACACTGCTGACTCAGTGCAGCTTTTGAGCATTTCTGGAGCCTGCGTAGGTACAGAATCTCAACAAATGGGCCCCTGTTGTAAAGAAAACCCACGTGAACTATGTAAGCCTTCAAATCACCAATTATTAGGTCTATTCTGTTCAATTCACACATCATCCATAGTGCACACAAAAGGTGCTATAACACGCACTGTGTCCAGAGAGCAATTCAGATATATAATGAGCCCTTTAGCTTGCCCTCACTCTGGTATAGATGGAAGAGAGGAAGTGGCATAGTGAAAGGTCACCCTTGAAATGAAGCCTCCAACGAAAAGACCTAAACATCGACCAGAAAAGGCTTTCTCTCAAGTACCCTTATGGTGCAGCGTGAAAGAAACAAAGCTAACGAGCAAACACTTGTCAGACAACTTTTCCTTCACTTAAGCTAATCGAATGAACTTTTCCAGGCAGCCAATGTTAGACAGTAATGATGGTGATGCGAAACGCAGGCTTATAAATGACATTGGAAGATGCCCAAATTAATTTCTAACAAACCAGTTGTCATTCTTGTCCTTTAACCCAGAGCTCAGGTGGCTTTAATGACTCGTATTGCCAAGGAAGGATGCGCTAATGGTCTGATGTGGGAGGAAAGCCTCGAGGCTGACACTCCCACCTTGAATATATGTCGGCCTCGAGGAGACAGATTTATTGCGAACAGTCGCTGTGACGTCCTTCTGTTCTCCAAAGTTTTTCTCCCTGCTCTGGCCTTATGTTTTTATTTTTGTGACGTGTCATTTCAGAATCAGAATCAGAATCAGAATGGGGTTTATTGCCAAATGTTGAGCAGGTTTACAACATTAGGAAATTGCTGCGGTGCTTCAGTGCAAACATGGTGTCATAAATAACACTTAAATAGACATGGAAAAAATAAAAGTGGGGATAAGAATTAAAAGTGCTACGTGGAAAGATATATGCATGAGATATACATGAGATATATACATGAGAGTAAGAATTAAGAGTGCTACGTTGAAAGATATATACATGAGTGCAGGTGGTGATCAGTGCCAAACATGGAATGATACAGTGAACACAGCGTAGGGTCATGTGTTAGTGGCGGGGACAGTCATATGCTTATTGTTCATGTGTCCAACAGCAGAGGGAAAGAAACTGTTCTTATGGCGAGAGGTTCTGGTGCGAATGGACCGGAGCCTCCTGCCTGAGGGGAGCAGGTCAAACAGACTGTGTCCAGGGTGAGAAGGGTCAGCTGAGATCCGAGCTGCACGCCGCAATGTCCTGGAGGTGTACAGGTCCTGCAAAGATGGGAGTCTGCAGCCAATCATTTAGTTGCTAAGTAACTGAAGTGAAAAGAGCAGTCTGTACATCAAAAACTTACACATATTCCTCATAAAACACACAGATTGGCTGGTTATGAGGATATGAAGAGCCATCACGGGTGTTTACATTTAGAGATACAATGTGAAGCCTATGTTTTGAGATAGAAACTTGCATGTAAATTCATACATGTCTGTACACATACGTAGTATATTTTCCAATGTCATCATCAAAACAAGACACACACACACACTTCTCACATGCCAGCCTCTGAGAATCCCCTCTCCCTCAGCTTTCTTCTTGCTGATGGGATTGGCACTGCATTGGAGTTTAACTGCAGAAAGTAATCATTTGGCCTGTTTTATGGGTGTAATAAGATTGGACTTCACCTTCCCCATTTGGCATGTGTGTTGTCTGTCCTGTCTATGTCCAAGCCAGGACCAACAGCTTGCTGCACTTGGCAAGCCTTGTGCATTTATTTCCTACACCAGAGGGAAGTGTCAGTATTACGCTCTCATCTTTGGCATGGCACAGTTCGTCTCTTTTCTGTGTTGGTTCAAGACGTTGGTTCAAGAGAATTGCACTTAAACTAAAATTGCCATGAGATGCTGCCCAGCAGATGGGGGTTGTCCTCTAGAGAAATGTACGTCTGTGATTGATGTTTCCAGCTTGGATCTTAAATCCAGCAAACCCTAAAGAATTGTAAACAAGCTCAGCCCACCCACTGTCAGTTTTTTTAAGCATGACTGTTTCCTCACATGAACATTTTGCTGCTTCATATAAAAAAAGATTCGCACATGTAGCATAAGCAGCCTCAGAAGGACTTTGAAGTTTTCCTCTTAAGGAAAATGGATTCGAGTGCTGTACTGTGAAACTGTGAAGAACAGAGAAAGATAAACAGTACTTAATGCTCTTAAGGTACGACTCTACTGCGAAGTTAGAAATCTTTTTCATTTTCTAATTAAAACTGCACCATGTAACTAAGTTGAACATTTCTTCCATGATTATAGCAGTTTTATAATTTTATGCGCAATTAAAACATATTCTGCAAGGGTAATCCGGCAAAACTTGGTCTAGTTTGAGACTATTTAGTTCATTATCATGGGCTCAAACTGTAGTAATTATAGGAAGAATATTTAGCACTACAATGGATAGCCTTAGAACATTACCCGCAAAGCATTGTAACATGTCAGAAGATAAACTATATTTGTCTAATCACACCAGCGTTGTCGTTCACGTTAAATAAAACTCACTGAATAGCGAGTCAAAATGTGCCAAAGTTGACTGCTTTAAATTTGTGAGCACTGACCGTGAAGAAAATTAAAGACTGAACCCACAAGAACACTGAAACATATCAACATATGTTAAAGGAATGTGAATGAAATTCCAGATTTGCTGCTAATTTGGTGCTGAGAGTCATTAGCTGCTGAGCTAAGCTAATTTTAACCTTGAAATAAATGGCGAGTAAACCGCTTTTGGAGAGGAGTTTAGGCTATCATGTTAGCATTATAAAATGCCAAGTGTTTTTATTAAACATAGTTTTTATAGATTTGTGAGACAAAAATAGAATGCCTATAAACTTATTTTAGCAATTTAGTTATGCTACATGCTCCCAAAAATGTCAGCAAATAATATAGAGGAGTAAGCCTATTAACTACCACTTAAGAATACTTTTTACATTTCAGTTTTTTGTTGATTGACATGATGCACAGTCATAACAATGAAACCTAAAACATAAAGCTATTGAGACCATGTGCTCATATCACCATCTTGTCTGTGTGAGATCTGGCTAACTAGCTAGCAAAAAAAATATATCACATTACACATTACTTTTTGTCAAAGCTATGAATTACATGATTCATTACATTTTAACACACCCTGGAAAAAGTTCATTTGATACATTACTCACTATCTCACTTTTACATTACTTTGTAACTTCTCGGTCAGTTAACCATATGAACCTTGGGCTATGGTCCCACAACCTGAAGTCCCTAACCTAATAAAGATACACATGTTGAAAACAAGTCCAAAAAAACTATAAACCAATCACCACAATATTTCTATTGATACAACTGTATAATATACAATTGATTCGACAAAGCCAGAAGCCTGACTGCTCATCACTGTCATAGTTTACCTGTATGATATCAGACTGGGCAGGGGTAGGTATGTACCTGACTTCATCACTAGCTTTGTGTTACCATACTGTCTGTGTCTTGTTCTTTTGTACTATAAAAATAAAATTAATGCCTATATTTCTACTATTCAAAAGTTGGAGGCTAATTCTCCATTTACCTCTGAAATCAGGTAACTCTAAGTGTGCAGGAAGAAAAAAGGCATTTGCTATTTAGTTTTTCCCGACATCCTGCAGATAATTGAATAACCTTGGTAATGCAATAAATACATTGTTGTAATTTTAAGTGATTTCTGAATTCAATGCATTTAATGCGTGACATTAGTGCGCTACCAAAAAGTATGACATGATTACAGCAAATGTTAGTTTTGTTAGTTTACCAAATAGCAATCCTTGAAGACGTCTGTGAAGGTTCTCAGTCAGCCAGGTCATCGTAGTCAAAGGAGCTTGCAAAGAAAAGCGTCTGGACTTCTTTAAGTTACTTGAAGACGTTTCACCTCTCATCCGAGAAGCTTCTTCAGTTCTAAGGTCAAATGGTGGAGAGTCCCAGATATAAACCTAGTGGGAGTTTCCCCCCACAGAGGGACAAAAGGACCCCCTGATGATCCTCTAATCGCCTGAGCCAAGGTGTGAAACTGGGTGTGGGTCCCAGTCAGCCAGAGTTTCGGGTGAGTTCATTGTGAAACCTGGCCCCACCTTATCATGCGAATTCCTGAGATCAGATGGCCCAGGATGTGAGTGGGCGTTAAGGCGTCTGGGAAGGGATCTCAAAACTGGATTATAGATATCTATTTATATCTGGGACTCTCCACCATTTGACCTTAGAACTGAAGAAGCTTCTCGGATGAGAGGTGAAACGTCTTCAAGTAACTTAAAGAAGTCCAGACGCTTTTCTTTGCAAGCTCCTTTGAATCCTTGAAGACATGCTATATTAGGAGGAAAACATGAACATATAGTATTAGTATATATATAAACTTGAAAAACATTTACAGATACAAATCCTCATTTGTGCCTGGTGTATAACATCTATGTGCGCTGCAGTCTACAGTACTCTATCACAAACCCACCTGATATGGAGTCATAACAGATTCATCTGATTGGTCAAATGCAACGCATGTTTAATGTAACAGACACTGGGCACAGTAATGCTCAGTCAGTACAGATGAAGTAACATTAAGAAACCTGTTGGCTTAACATTAGCAACCCTGAAGAAAAATTAATGAGCAGCACCGAATAAATCAATACTGGTGATGGGCTGCTGCAAATATCCCAAGTAGCTGCACCACATAAAGGGAATATCTTCTCAATCACTGGTAATGAATGTCATCATCAGGACCTTCATTAACTTTATCATTACAGCACTGCTAATTATTACAGTGGCACCAAGGAGCACACTGGGGGCCTGGTTTGTATAATCATCTCTGGCTTAATTTGTTCATAGGAACCTCCATTTGTAAGTTACAGTACTGCTACATATATGGCCTATAACTTAAAATGTAAGTTTTCCAGTGCTATTTATTAATCTAAATTTAATTTCATCTTAATTCTGGCATCAAGTCGATCTTCTAATTAGGAATGCTTGGCTGGATGAAGTAATTACTGAGTGCAGAGGCATAACTGTTTCTAGTGCAGCTCTAAGTCTGCCAGGGAGACTGAGCTGACATCAAACAACCTGATCCTTCACATTTCACACTGTGAACACCTCAGGTTTCCGTATACAGCAATAATTGGTTGGTAATTTAATAACGTCTTGACTCATTTTGAGTATCATTAATACAACCAAAATCATAATTAGTATCTGGAGCACAGCTGGATTCAAACTTTCTATTTAGTCAACCATGTTACAGCCATTTACATTTCTAAATCATTTTATGTTTCTTGTAATGATGTGATGATCCACATGTGCTATGATAACTTGTGATTCACATGTGCCCTCAACTACTAAGCATAGCAAAAAAGTTGAGATCACTGATATCAGCATTCAACCATCACAGATTTTCAGAGGCATAGGCAGATTTTGGTCATTATTTTCTTTCTGCACTATTCAGTTCAATTCAATTTTATTTATATAACACCAAATCACAACAACAGTCGCCTCAAGGTGCTTATTGTAATGTAACCCACAGCACCTCTCCCAATGCACATCCTCAAAGAAATGGCATCGTTGTAACAATAAATACAAAGGAAGGTGCTATATCATGTGCATGTACAGGATTTATGAAGTTTAGCAGAGTTAGAAGTTCCTGCTAACTTCTAACTCTGTTAAACTTCATAAATCCTGTTTTCATGGATGTCTGGATGTTAAACTTAATTGCAAAGCAGCCACACCAATCATTTTATTAAAGATGGACCCGGAAATGGCTAATGACGTCAGATTTAAAGACCACTTCGACTCTATTCTATATTAATCTATATTAATTTATTAATATTTAGTTTCTTAGACAAACCTTAGTTTCTTGTACCAACCTTTTTGACTTATATACTGTTTGTTACCATGTATGTTGATACGTTTCAATAAATGGCTGCGCCTGTTTTCCTAGCAAACTATAAAGAAATGAGGGGTGCTTGAGACTTTTGCACAGTACTGTAGCTCCTGAGAAATCATTTTTATCTGACAAAGCAAATAGATCTAATATCACACAGGAGCCTGTAGTAAAGATTAAAATTTCAATGAGTGAAATGGTAAAGTAGGAAATACACAAGGTGGAATCGATTTGATTCTTTTTTTAATTCTTTTTTTAAAATAAAAGATAGATATTTTTTGATGGGAAAAGATATATAGATAGAGCACCATTTCCCCTCAAAATTCAATTTCGCTGTTATTCATAGAGAGCCAGTTCACAGAAACAGTAACCTCAAGGCATTTACCAGTACCTGCAAGCCGGTTAGCCTGGTACCCAGTTTTCTTCAATACATCCGTTTTAAGAGATGATGTAATAATGCGGGATGGGGTTTTTATTTCCAGAAAGAGGTGCACATGATATAACGCCTTCCTTTCATTTACTGTTACAACTATGCAATTTCCTTGAGGATGTGCACTGGGAGAGGTGCTGTGGGTTAGCATAACATATACTAACCATAACTGAATGCTATGGTTAGTATAGAGATAATCCATCCACGTTGCTTTAAAATAGTGAATAGTGGTAATAAAAACTGAGAGAGGCCAATAGTGATCACTTTTTTTAAGGGTTTGTTCAGATTAAATAGAACAAGATACAAAGCATTAAAACAAGTTAAAAACACAACAGCCTTGATAAACGCAGAGCAGAGTTCATACATCATCACTTAAAGACCAGATAGAATTCTTCTGTACTAACTTCCATGTTAATATTTGGTATGACTATGTTTATTCATTAATAAACATAGTCATCATTATTTATTCTGAAATCCTTTTTTGGATGTTGGCTGACTTTTGTTCTGTTTTCTGATAATATGGCGATATGGCAGACAAACTGAAGCAAACAAAAATGCTAACAAAATGCATTCTGGTCCCAACCATAAATGAGTTTTCCACCAAGGAGTGATGGAAGCAAAGAGTGGAAACTTTACTTTCTGTCTTTACAGACATTTAGAGATCATGGAGTGAAACAAAGAAAGGCAGTGAGGGAGAGCAGAGAGGAGTAACCTGATTTACAGCTGACGCTTAAAGTGTCAATAAATGCAATTTTACTGGCTCACAGCACAAAATAGCCATAATAGCATTTCAGAGTGTTGATCAACACCCATGCTTCAGAGGAAATCGAATTATTAAGCCCAAAGAAATCAGCCGATCAGTAGTCCTGGCAGTAATATCTGGGACTGTGGCACTTGTCGGCGCTTGCGTCACAGCTGATGTCTCTATTAATGAGAGAGATGGAAAAACATGTAGTCATGCTGCCCACATCTCCCACATTTCCTCTGCATTCTGATTTCCTCCTGGTGATGTTTATCAAGTCTCTGCACCTTGGAATCCAAACTGAGGAGGAGAAGAGACATCATCCGTCGTCCTCGCTGACACCTAATTATGAAAATGGTGATCTCAGGAGGCCACGCCACATGGCACTGTGGCACAAGGTCGCCTGCTGGCTCTGTTCTCTGAGACATCCTGTAAGCCAGCAGGGCAGTCAGAGGGTGCTTCCTTGGCCTCTTCATGAGTGTGTTATGACAGGATGACTGGCAGAGGAGAGCAAGAAAACGTGAACATACATGAACATTTAAACTCTAAATCAGGCTGAAATGACGCAAGTTTTGGCTGCTAAGCACAAAACACAGACGTTCTTACTGTAGGCAGAGAGGCTGAAAATACCACATATGTTTCTTGGCTTCCAAAGGATTACTCAGATCACTGTGATGTGGGCACTTGAATGTGGATTGCTTACTTTTTCCCCTAGGTGAATTTGCCACAGGCTTAAATAAAGATTTTAATAAATGGTTCTGGGCAAAAGCCTCAAAAAATGTCCTCAGCTGCGTTCATCTGTCACCTTAGTAACAACTTTACTGATGACTTAATTGGTTTATTGGCTAATTTCATGTCACATTAGATACAACATGAGGTTCAAATTGTTATTGTTCTGATCTGTTTTAGTATTTTTGTTGAGACAAAGGGTTTAAATGAGCTGCCAGCCACAAATTGTTAGCCAAAGAGTGGTCTTTCCTTGGTAGACTTGATTTTACAATCAGATCCAACCTTTTTAGAATAGAATAGATCTTTAATGTCACTGTTACAAGAACAACGAAACACAGTTTGGCATCTCTCCAATAGCAGCATGTAGATTTTTACATTAAAATTCCTTTAGGACAAGAGAAACCAAAAAATTAAACTTAATAATGTAAGTATCTACACAGATATGTACAAGTTAGCCAGGTGCAATACAAGAATTAATGGCCTGTATTTGTATAGCGCTTTTACTAGTCCCCACTAGGGACCCAAAAGGGCTTTATACACCCAGTCATCTACCCACTGGTGGTGGTGGCAAGCTACAGTTGTAGCCATACCTGGGGCAGACTGACAGAAGCGAGGTTGCCATATCGCGGTAGGTGAAGTGTCTTGCCCAAGGACGACCGAGACTGTCCGAGCCGGGGCTCAAACCTGCAACCTTCCGATTACAAGGCGAACTCCCAACTCTTGAGCCACAATCGCCATGTAATTGGTGGTAGTGCACATTGAGTAAGAGGTAGGACTGCTGTTTGTATTATGATAAATACTGTTTATAAATACATAAAATGATATTATAAATGTCCTTAAATGTTAACAGTTAACCTTCGATCAGCACTCGAAAAAATGAAATTGGGTGGTTGTCACATTTACAAAATTCAAACTTGTACTGTGAACAAAATAATTCATGGTTCTGTGGTGAACGTAATTAAATCATGTAGAATCTGCATGAAATTCAGCAACTTAATTTATTCTTGTTGAGATGACATGATACAATCTAGTAAAGTGGTTAGTTACCTCAACTCACAAAATTCATAAGATCACACAAGAGTTCAAACCACAGGAAAATCACTGGGGTCAGAAGAGACAGACAACCATACACACACTATGTATATGCCTTCACTATTTATTGTGGTTTAACCTGTAAAGGATTAAAACGTACAGAAAATTCTATATCAAGCCTTGTAATCATTGCTTCCCTATTTTTTTTGAAGTCTAGATTGACAGGTCGGTGGCGCAGTGGTTAACACTGTTGCCTCGCAGCAAGATGGTCTTGGGTTCAAATCTGCAATCTGGCCAAGTTTGCAGTGGGTTCTCTCTGGGTACTCTGGTTTCCCGCCATAGTTAAAAGTCATGCAGTAATTAGGGTTAGGTTAATTAGTGTTTCTACAATACCTGGAATATAATCTGTAATATTCTACAATATGCTAAAATAATACCTTGTATCCATACCAGTGATGTCATGATCCCATGCACTATTATATTTTTCCTATTTTCAATCATAAACTAAAAAAACTTCTTGCAGCATGAGTATTTGAATATAAATATGAAAAAACACAAAAAGGGTCAATGATTGTACCTCACAGAAGAATGTTCAATATTCAATTAAAAGCTTCTTTTGGCTGCATCATTATTCACATATGCATATTTGATTTGGCACAGACCAGATACCCTTCCTGACACAACCCTACTCCCAGTCTAGATTTGGAGATCTTTCTCGTGTTAGGCGAACATATGAAGACAGTATTCAATTATTGGCTGTTTGTAGCTGTGATATCCTAATTGGAACAATTAAAATCAATAAAAATCTCTAGGATTGATTTAAAGGCAGTTACTGCACATTGTGGAGGGAAATGTTGATTGAATTTTTGACAGAGCTGAATTCTTTTTTGGGAGCCAGCCTGGTGTGCACTGTGAAATAACAGGCTAAATGTGCTTTGTTTTAAGTTAAACCTGCTGTAGTTGTGATTCCTTTGTTATCTCATCTCTCTCTCTGTGTGTGTGTGTGTGTGTGTGTGTGTGTGTGCGTGTGCGTGTGTGTGTGTGTGTGTGTGGGTGCGTGCGTGCATGCGTGCGTGTGTGTGTGTGTGGGAGATAAAACATGTCTTCCATCATCTCAGAATTTATACCCACCTTTACTGCTCACTGCTTAAGTAAAATGTCACAAATATGGCACTGTACCCAGAGTAAAAGATTTTGACAGTCCTATGAGAGCGCCACATGAAATATGAAATGTAATTTTAACTCCTCTGGGCAAAACCTCACTCTGTGACTGATCCAGCAGAAAGGTTTTGACTTGAGTTGCCAGGCTGGATGCTTTCAATCATCCTGACAGGCGCAAGGCCAAAGTGACTGAAAATGAGAGGAAAATCACATGGACAAAAGACTGAGCTCATAACACCTGAAGCTTTCATGAAACAAAGAGGAGCGCTCTCTCCAGCAGAGCAATTCAACAGTTTAGGACAGTTGTTGCTCAAATTGCACTGAAAAATGTTGCCTCGGCAGAGCCATATTGTCACAAAAGACGGTTAATTTCTAATTTGAATACTCTACTAGGCAAATAAAAACCATGGTTACAGTAATGAAAATGTTCTATCACAGAACTATGACAGAGTAATAATTGAAGCAGTAAAAATCTGCTGATCTCTGTCAGTCCCACTAAAATGAGAGAAGGGGCAATTTAGGAGAAGTTCTTGGAGGTGGAAACAAAAGTATGCCAATTATCATAATGGTCTTCATAAGTACTTCTATGTGCACAGTTGAATAAAATCACTCCAAATGGACTGTGTTTCCAGTGTTTCCAGGTGCAGTCACTCCAGAAAAATCCCTGCTCTATAACACTATCACACTTTAAGATTACATCAAGTTTTAATAGTGCCCCAAAATAACATAAATTATATTCAATTGAAAGCAGATAATCATATTTCATAATATATTTTTTTCGCATTAATCTAGCTAAGTGTAAACAGCAGTAAATACTAAATATTCAATGTTGTTGTGCAGCACGCAGGACAGACAGCGCACAATGTGCTTTGAAGTAGCAGCCAAGAAAGGTGTAATTTAAGTCTACGAGCAGTGAACACCCGTGTGCATACCTGTGTGGATCAGCGCGCTTGTATTCAAATGGTTTCCACATGTAATGGTCTGCAAGAGGATGTAGCGAGCCATAGCCCCGTCCCCCAGGGCATGAAGCAGGCATGGAGGAGATCCAGGCCCCAGACATCCAGAGGCCTCAGAGTGCGAGAGCCCAAGGAGGACCACCGGAGGGGCATCCGTGCCACCCTCATGGGAAGGGCTGAGGATCCCCAGACGAGGTGTCACCCAGTAGCCACCTAGCAGAAGCTAGAGGGGGCTGTACCGGCGTGCCCGCCGGCTCTGCCAGCAGCCAGCTGTGCCAGAGTGAACCAAGCCACAGGCCCAGAGGCCCAAGGGCCCCCCGTACCCCGGAGGAGGCCTGACCGAGCAACAGGCGCCAGGCCCCGCCAGGTAGCCACCGGGAGTGAGCCGGTACATACCTGAGCGCCCAGCCCCGGACACCAAGAACCACCAATGCACCGACCCCTGAGGGCATCAGTCACCGGCAGGGAGTGTGGTGAGGGGAGATAGGCCTTGGAGGGCATGGGAGTTCCCAGAGAGGTGGAGTCTAAGACCCGACCTGACATATAGACACAGACAAACAGGCACACACAGACACAAACATGCATTCCCACCCTCATGCACACATATACAAACACTCAGCACTCACCCAACGTAAGGATTGACATAAATGGACATGTACACACAATCACACTCCCCAAACATACTCTATACCCCGGGTCCAGGTACCCTCGCCCCCAGAGGGGGAAACAGAACCCAGACCCAAGAGATGTTACCCTTCCCCCCGGGGTGGAGGCAAGCAGACCGTCCCAGGCTCCGCAGCAGCAGGGAGGCCAATCGGATAGCTAACATCTCCTCCCAGCCCCCCCGCCCCAATGGCTAGCAGAGAACGGGGGTGTGTGAAGACCCCATACCTCCCTCCTCCCGCTCATGTGTAGTGTTGCTGCATGTTGTTCTAAAGTGCATTTAAAACAAGGGAGAGCATGGTGCTGCTGCCAGAGAGCAGCAGGTGTTAGCACGGCCCCTCCCGAGAACCCTCAATGTCTACATGGATTTAAAATTGAGAGGTGGGCACCAGCGCCAGAGGTAGGTTTGAGTACACAGACCGTCCACTGGACGCCGTTAACGTGCCCACCCTCAAGGCCCTATATATACAGTGGGGCAAAAAAGTATTTAGTCAGCCACCAATTGTGCAAGTTCCCCCACCTAAAATGATGACAGAGGTCAGTAATTTGCACCAGAGGTACACTTCAACTGTGAGAGACAGAATGTGAAAAAAAATCCATGAATCCACATGGTAGGATTTGTAAAGAATTTATTCGGAAATCAGGTGGAAAATAAGTATTTGGTCAATAACAAAAATACAACGGAACACGTCTGGCACTGCGGGATTTGATTCCCTGCCGTTGTAGTGTGTTACTGATGGTGACCTTTGTTACTTTGGTCCCAGCTCTCTGCAGGTCATTCACCAGGTCCCCCCGTGTGGTTCTGGGATCTTTGCTCACCGTTCTCATGATCATTTTGACCCCACGGGATGAGATCTTGCGTGGAGCCCCAGATCGAGGGAGATTATCAGTGGTCTTGTATGTCTTCCATTTTCTGATGATTGCTCCCACAGTTGATTTTTTTCACACCAAGCTGCTTGCCTATTGTAGATTCACTCTTCCCAGTCTGGTGCAGGTCTACAGTACTTTTCCTGGTGTCCTTCGAAAGCTCTTTGGTCTTGGCCATGGCGGAGTTTGGAGTCTGACTGTTTGAGGCTGTGGACAGGTGTCTTTTATACAGATGATGAGTTCAAACAGGTGCCATTCATACAGGTAACGAGTGGGGGACAGAAAAGCTTCTTACAGAAGACATTACAGGTCTGTGAGAGCCAGAGATTTTCCTTGTTTGAGGTGACCAAATACTTATTTTCCACCCTGATTTACGAATAAATTCTTTACAAATCCTACCATGTGGATTCATGGTGTGTGATATGAGAGTGTAAGTAATGTGGATGTCTAAGTTGTGAGATAAAATTGAGGCACAGGTGGCCAGAAGGGGACAGAGGGGGGGAGGGGGGGGGGAATGTCTCCCCTGCACCCTTGTGACACACCCGCACCCCAAGGCCCTACCTGTGTGGGTGAGTGTGGTGGAGCGGGAAGAGGGAGGTAGCCGGGGATGAGGAGGAAAAGGAGGGAGGGGAGGATGCCCCTCCCATTTCATAATACTAATATTTAAGCTTTAAAAAGACTTCTTTTCTCTCAGTGTGCTGATTTCAGGTGTTTTTCAGCTGTCATAAATGCTTTATTTCACTGTATAAATGCTTTAGTCATTTCCTCCTGATGAGTATCACAGTAACGGTAATGTGGGAATCTATAAATATTTGATTTAGATTATTATTCAACAAGTCATACAGTATGTAAGTCAACAGTTCCAGTTTGCTTAAAAGATTATTTCTCCCACACGGTATTGTTCATATTCAATCAAGCAACAACCTTTAGGGCTTTCAGCTCCGCTCTTTCAAGTACTTTGACCTCTCTGCCATGTTGGTGACTTTTGAAGAATTCATAATGGAATAATCAGACAAGCAGTATCACTTCCAGTATATTCTTTTTTGGACATTTTCTGTGTAATCGCATGCTAATGTTACTGGCATGATTTAGCAATGCACATTCTTCCCGCCAAAAAGAAAAAAGAAAAAAAGGAACCATAAATAGAAATATGCAAAATGCTAGCACTTTGATGGTCTTTTATATAACGTATAGGTAAATTGTGTTTTTATTGTCTGCACTGTTTTCTTGAGCTCACATTTCTTCCTTACATACAGGCAGAGATAAAGGTGTTAATGTATTTACATTTTAGTCTTTGCCTAAAAGATTTTTTTATGCTATTTGGGAGCCTTGGAAACTTCTGAGATCTGCTTACTTTCAAGTCTTATCTACTTGCCTCATGCAAATATTGACCCTTGAACTGTGCTTTTTAAATTCTGTCCAATTTGCATAGCCCAAATAAGCTCCACCATGTCTGTTAACTCCATGAGCAATAAGTTACACTTTTATTTCTGAAAATGGTTGGGTTGTGCCACAGGCCCCCAATGGAGCAAAGGTCAGAGTTAAAATGAACCCAGGCTTCATAATGAGCTTTTTAGTAGATCTGGAAGAACTGCGGTCTGACAACTTCACAGACGAAGGCAGTCCTCCTAGAGAGAAAGAACAATCAGGGAATTAAAAAAAATGTAAAAAGCATAAAATTAGGGTGGTATCGCTTTAATGCAAGACTGTCTTCATCTCCACATCTCTCCTATGCAACATTATGCTCAAAAACTGCTCAATATGTAGAGCCAAGAAAAAGCAATGTACAATCTCTGTGGGGAAATTGGGCTGATAGAATACAGTGATGGGCGAAAAAAAGCAAATCTAGGTATTAGAAATGTAGAAATAACTAAAATATATATGCAGGCTGTGCAAGAATTGTTATATAACCTATTCAGCATCATTTAGTGTATATACATGTATCACCTTGCCATTATAAGAAATTAGCCATAGTCCACGTGGTCATGTACATTACGTCCAGATCTGCATACTGTAAGTGCATCACTGTTCAAACCTCCAGCTGGAAGCACCATATGCACAGGAACATGTTCTCTGTCAAACTCAGACCATGTACAGTTCTGTGGGAAGAAACCCACTCCTTTCGAACACATGATCATTTCCCAAAGTCTCAAAGAGAAGATAATGGCTCGAAATGTTTTCGTGGTTTTCTTGGAGAAAGAGAAGACAGGCACAAACAGACGGGGTTGGGCTTTTCACAGCCTCATAAATGAGCATCCTCAAACTCTTTCAGTGCAGTGTTGGATTAAGTAGCCACTAGACGATTTAGAGGTCCTGCATTCTCGTGCTTTCCCTCAGTCTCTCATTTCTCCAAGCACATGGCATTTCACTTTGATTAAAAACATGCTGTATTATATTCACTCAGTCTGCTGAAAGAAAGCACAAACCAGTCGAGCGAGAAGCTTTGTTTTACTGTCATTTGGTTACTCTGCGAATCCGAGGTCTCTGAAAGAAGTTGTTCTAAATTTTGAGTCAAAACTCGACCTTTTCTGATAAAACAGGTAGGCTACATATTACTGCGCTGTTTAACTGACAAAAACGTAATCAGGCAAGTTTTCTTAAGGTATTTTTTAGTTAAGTAAGAAGAGCACTGTGGAAAAAGATGCAGTCGTTAATCACTAATACTCTAAAACAGACCTTATCTGGTATTTATGACTATCTCTTAATTACTGATGAATGACAAAGAAACTGTAGTACCATCATGTTTTTATGGGGAGCTAAAAATGCTGATATCTGGATCTGTAGGGGCTATTTATTCATTAGTGCATATCTGCATAATTCCTTATGTTCTACTGGGAAGCAGTCTAAGTTACTGTCTCTTTAAGCCCACTTTCTTCTGAATGGCCAGCTTTCTGAAGCCTACTGAGGGGCAGCACACCAGCACTGTGATAGGCTGCCTTTATATTGTAGGTGTTCTTACAGCTTGTAGGAG
The DNA here is from genome assembly GCF_057382275.1 of Copadichromis virginalis. Classification (NCBI taxonomy): domain Eukaryota; kingdom Metazoa; phylum Chordata; class Actinopteri; order Cichliformes; family Cichlidae; genus Copadichromis; species Copadichromis virginalis. The sequence goes on along the minus strand of NC_140639.1, from coordinate 38,235,831 downwards.
AAGATGAAAACCCCAGAGCTCACAAAGATTACTTTTACATACATTTAACTTTTATCTTTAACTTTTGCCACATTCAGCTGTATATGAAACATGGACGTCATAGCCACTATGACATAATGTATTTGCGCTTGCCTTCATACCCTGCCTTTCTAGCCTCACTGATCACTTAAAGCCTTTTGAAGCCTGGTAAGTTTTTTTGTTTGTTTGTTTGGTTGGTTGGTTTTTGTACCAGAGGAGTCTCCCCCTGCTGGCCATTTCAAAAGAATGCAGATTCAAATTGATGAAAAAAAAATAATGGTTGCAATTTTTTCAAAATATAAACAAATTTAGACTGAAAATCAAGCTACATGTTGAAAAATGACCCCACTATCCAATTCACAAGGCCACATTAAAAAACTTGTAACTTTCTAAAATAATGCTGATATTAATGGACAAACGCATATCCATTGTATCTTATCAAACCACCTTAACATCTGCTAACCTCTGACTTACACAACAATTCAAAACTGCAGGATATCAACCTTTTACATGTTCGTTCCTCTTTAGTATACAGGTACAGACTCTCGGTTTTTTTCTTCCAATATGTGAAATTTTGCACACTGCATGTGTGGACTTCCTCTTTTGTTTATGTTCGCTACACACTGTTTAACACCTACCTCTTACCATCTGACTGTAAAACACAGAGAGATTTTGTGACAAAGATGTGAGGTGAAATCACAGTAAGTGCTGTTGCCATCTGTTCTCCATGTGTGACTATGGCTGCAAGCATTATTAACATAATTTGAAGCTGCCACATATGTTTAATAATTATGAAATTGTCATTTATATAAAAGTATATGACTGTTTATGTGAGTGTGCGAGAGAGTGGGCGGGCACTGAGGTTGACTTTGAAGTTGAATTTATTTTTGGCTGCAAAGGTGCAAATTAAACCAACAATAGCTAATTTGTTACCTATTGTGTGAAACACTTTGCCAAAAAATCAACTTGTATGTTGTAAACAGCTTTAGTGAAGGTTACAAATGATCTTCTTATGGCCTCTGACAGTGGACTCATCTCTGTGCTTGTCCTGCTAGACCTCAGTGCAGCATTCGATACTGTCGACCATAATATCCTATTAGAGCGATTAGAACATGCTGTAGGTATTACAGGTACTGTGCTGCAGTGATTTGTATCATATCTAATAGACTCCAATTTGTACATGTAAATGGAGAGTCCTCTTCACACACTAAGGTTAATTATGGAGTTCCACAGGGTTCAGTGCTAGGACCAATTCTGTTTACATTATACATACTTCCCTTAGGCAGTATCATTAGAAGACATAGCATACATTTTCACTGCTATGCAGCTGACACCCAGCTCTATCTATCTATGAAGCCAGATAACACACACCAATTAGTTAAACTGCAGAAATGTCTTAAAGACATAAAGACCTGGATGGCCGCTAACTTTCTGCTTCTTAATTCAGATAAAACTGAGGTTATTGTACTCGGCCCTGAAAATCTTAGAAATATGGTATCTAACCAGATTCTTACTCTGGATGGCATTACCTTGGCCTCCAGTAACACTGTGAGGAACCTTGGAGTCATTTTTGACCAGGACATGTCCTTCAACGCACATATTAAACAAATATGTAAGACTGCGTTCTTCCATTTGCGCAACATCTCTAAAGTTAGAAATATCCTGTCTCAGAGTGACGCTGAAAAACTAGTTCATGCATTTATTACTTCCAGGCTGGACTACTGTAATTCATTATTATCAGGATGTCCAAAAAACTCGCTGAAAAGCCTTCAGCTAATCCAAAATGCTGCAGCAAGAGTACTGACAGGGACCAGAAAGAGAGAGCATATTTCTCCTGTTTTGGCTTCCCTCTATTGGCTTCCTGTTAAATCCAGAATTGAATTCAAAATCCTGCTTCTCACATACAAGGTCTTAAATAATCAGGCCCCATCTTATCTTAATGACCTTGTAGTACCATATCACCCTATGTTACGTTCCCCCCAAAGGGGTCTAGGCATGCGAGTGAGGGGAACAGTAACAAATGAGTCCGGAAACAGAATGAAAAGGAAAACAGACAGAGTTGTTCTGTATTGATATATTTTATTACAAATGATATAGCTTTATTACAAACGACATTAACTTAAAGAGCCGGCAATGCCGTTTTACCAATAATGCCAAAGAAACAAAGGAAAAACAAAGGTTGCAACAACAAAGAACACAACAACCAAACAAAAACTCCACACCACGAGGAGGCACTTCCAGGGGCCCACAAGCTCACCCTGTCACTAGTAGCAGCTAGCTTTACTGCCGCCGAGGCCCACAAGCCCACACTACTCACGTAAAGCAGCTATACTGTTTCCACAACTCCACACTTCAGGCAGGATAACTACACACCAAGAACACAAAGCAGAAGACACCAGAGAAACATCCCACCATGCTCCCAGCTTATATGACCTCAGAGAGGTGATTGCTGACTGGGCCCAGGTGGTAAATGAGTCCAATGAGCAGCAGCTGTGTTCTGGGGAGAGAGAAGAGCAAGAGAGAGACAGAGGGGTGGAGCAAGAGAGGAGGAGGCGGAGAAAAACACCACGCCCACACAAGGGCAGTATCAGCAGCTTGTGAACTCACTGTCTGACCCATACTCCGGAACAGTAGGAGGCGGTAATGCTCCTTTACGTTGGTTGCCAACCGCCGTTAAACACAAAGAAGAAGAAGAAGAAGAAGAAGGGCAGTATCAGGAGGCCCAGCTAGGGCCGTAACACCCTATTAGAGCACTTCGCTCTCACACTGCAGGCCTACTTGTTGTTCCTAGAGTATTTAAAAGTAGAATGGGAAGGAGAGCCTTCAATTTTCAGGCCCCTCTTCTGTGGAACCAGCTTCCAGTTTGGATTCGGGAGACAGACACTATCTCTACTTTCAAGATTAGGCTTAAAATTTTCCTTTTTTGGTTGAGCACCAGTCACCTTTCTCACTCACTATGTGTTAATAGACCTCTCTGCATTGAATCACATCTGTTATTAATCTCTGTCTCTCTTCCACAGCATGTCTTTTATCCTGTTTTACTTCTCTCTCCCCTCTTCCTTCTCTCGCAGCAGATGGCCGCCCCTCCCTGAGCCTGGTTCTGCCGGAGGTTTCTTCCTGTTAAACGGGAGTTTTTCCTTCCCACTGTCGCCAAAGTGCTTGCTCATAGGGGGTCATATGATTGTTGGTTTTTTTATCTGTATCTATGAAGCGCCTTGAGGCGACTTTTGTTGTGATTTGGCGCTATATAAATAAAATTGAATTGAATTGAATTGTAAAAGCCACTGGTTAGCAAATAGTCATCTGTGTTTACCATAGACTAGATTCAAGTTGAATTGAATTAAATATTATTTCTATAGCCCCCAGTTAAAAGATGGCTGTAAGTTTCGAGTCTGAAAAGTGAAATCTAAAGTGGACGTGCTTTAGAAAATGTGTTAGCAAATGAGTGTGCAGATTGTCAGCCAAAGCCGCTTTCAAAACTCGAAAACAGTGATGGTGAAACTATGAGGCTTCACACTGGGACTTGGAACCAATGGCTGACATTATGGCGACTACATCCATCTTTTAAAAACAGTCTGTGGTATTCATACATCGCTAATGCAGAGGCCTGTTAGCATTGTTTTTTGGTCTATCGATTCAGCCATTAAGTCCTACACCCTGCTACTGTAACTAGCTAGTTGCTAATTGTAGTTTGAAAATTATCAGTTTTCTAGGCTGCTAGTTTTAAGTACTAGCAGCCTAGCTAGTTCAAGGTTCGGGGGCGCTGCAGAGGGCAGAGTAGGAAGTCTGTTTTCTGTGGCTCTTTTTCTCATTACCGTAAGAGCTTTGATAGATCTGTTGCACTAGGATCCTAGGTGGACAACGCTCAACATAAACTCCCTGCTGCTGGCTAGATGGCTCATTTCAATTGGGCATAAGAGCTGTTTAATTTGAACTTCGCCTGCAGTGTGTGTTGCATCCTGTGTAAAAGCATCTTTAGCTCTTAAAGGTCAGATTAGCATTAATTTGCCAAATAAAAAACTGCTAAAATCCAGCGATCCTTCAACAGCACAACTCACCTCATAGTTTGAAACAGTCAATAAACCACACGTTCCTATGTACAACTTCTGACCTGTCTGCAGGCGCCTCCATGACTCCTGCAGGCTGAATTGAGCAGGATTTCAGACCTATATTGCAACCATTTCACAGCCTGTTTGAGATACTTTGGCTTCACTGCCAGTGAGGTGCCAACTTCCATCTATAGAGAGAGACACTTCCTTACAATGCTAATTGTCTTCATATCATCATAATGGCAGTTTTGTGAGGCACCATCTCAGACCTCTTATGGTTTTGACCCCACTAGTAAAACATCTTTAGCTTTTGGAAATAAGTGTTGCTAACACACTTAAAAGTTCAATCATTCAGCAAAGCCTGACAAAGAATGCTTTTTTCTTAAATGTATTCAAACAGCCTAGAACAGCCGATTTATGGAAATGAGGCAGAGAAGGGTTTTCGCTCCATCACTCCACCTAACCATGAAAAATTGCGGTCTGAGAGTTGAGTGAGAATGAATTACACTCCACTCAAAGAAAATACTTTCAGCTGAAAGTTTCTTAAGCCTTATGACTCCATCAAGCCTCCCCCCTCTCTCTGTCTGTTTAACTGTCTGTCTGTCTGCCACCAGGTTGTGTGCTTCTCTCCACACAAACAGCAGTATTCATGATTGTTCTTGTAAAATTCAACGCTGTTTGTTGTAGCTCACACAAAGAGAGCGTAAACAGTTTATTAATCCTGTAACTTGAATTTCTAGGTTCTCATCTATCAGGTTTGCCTGTTTTCACATCATTCTCTTTAGTAGAGTTGCATTATTCACTGAGGGCTTCAGAAGAACATCCGATTCCACATGTGGAACTACTGACTTAATCCCACTCTTTTGGTGTTTTTAGACACTGATTTATTTATGAGAGCTTCTTTGGAGAGAATCGTACTTCATTAGACACCAAACACTGCTGTTTTCTGAGCATGCATGCCATCACCACTGCCAGTAGCTTACTACTGATCCCTGTGCTGGGAAAAAAAAGTAATTTTAACACACCTGTAAAATCAGTTAATCCAGCTTAAATGCGTGTATGTACTTTTTTCTGCACTGTTCACCTGATGAAGTATATGAACTATAGTGTTCATATACTACACTGTGTAAATGGATGTAATATGTATTATTTAATCTGTCTGAGGTGCCCGAAGTTTTGTCACGTGCCTTTTCTTGTATTAGCTAAAATTATGAAAGAAATGAAGTGTTTTCTGAATTCTTCGCCAGACAGAAAGGTCCAAGGCTGTGCCATCAGTGCAGAACTATCCATCTGTTCCCCTTCATAGTCTAGTTACTACTGCAGTCCTGGTCCAATCTGTTCTCTCCAATAGGTTAACAGTCCTTCAGGGCTGCTATAACAAGCTGTTGGCTTGTTGTTAGCATTCAGTGAATCCAAGTAGCTAGCTACTGCTTGGGAAATAAAAGGGGAAAACAGAAATGTAATCAGAAAAAAATATATTTTGAACTCTTTAAAAATGCCCTAAGTAAAAAGACGTTTAGTCATGTGGTTAAAAGTAGCCTGCACATAGCAATAAGCTGATCTTATGTATGTTAAAAGACAAATGATTGTGAGATTTGGTAGATATTTATTTCAGTTATGTCAGTTCTGTTCTTTTTCAGTGGCTCAAAATTAATTACACAATTTACAGGAAAGCGGTTTCTGTGGTCAGGTGAGGGCTGCTTCTTTTCACTCATGACGAGGCGACATGATTAAAAAAAAAGTCTGCAGCTTTGAACTTGCATTTGGTAACTTTACCTTTACCTGGTACTCTCAGTTGTTGATGCAAGGAACAGAGGCCATCATTACACTGAAAAAACAAACTCAATCAGTCAGCAAAATAGCAAAAATTCAGCAATTTGGTGGATTCTTTGAAAGAAGGAATGCACTGGCTAACTCAGCAAGGTCTGAAATACCACAGAAGACAACTGAACTGCATGAAGACTTCTTTCAATTGCTACAGTACAGTCTTGAGATGCTTTCGTGAATGTAATGAAATTCCAGTTTACAACAAAGTACAAACCAACGGATGCACTGAAGAACAAGGAGGGCAGATTTTAAAAAGACAGAAAACATCAAAAAGAGTCTGCAGAAAAAGGAAGAAAGAAGTAACAGAAAGATGGGAAGAGTTTTCGTCCCATCGTTATTTGTCAAACAGTCCTGGCAATATTATAGCATGGGCTGACATGGCTGCCAGTGCAACATTCACACACACATTCACACACTGGTGATGGCAAGCTACATTGTAGCCACAGCCGCCCTGGAGCGCACTGACAGAGGCGAGGCTGCCGGATACTGGCGCCACCGGGCCCTCTGACCAAATTATTGTCCAGATTGGTCATTTTATGTCAACCCAGTGGCAGAAAGATCCACAAACAAACAACAACGGAAGTTGGCTGCAAAAAAGGCCTAACATAGCATATCAAAGGAAAAATCAGATCCTGGTGATCTCCATGGGATCTATACGGGAAAGTTATTGACTAGCACTCATGCTATTAGTTTAGGATTAGCTTACTGCGGAATCCTAAACTAATAGCATGGATCCTAATTAATTAGTAACCCCTCCTGATGTTGCCGTATGACTGCATTGTTTATAAAAAAAATAGTGATTCAGTGTTAGATATTATATCTGTATATTAGTTTCACCGTGCTTCAAATAGGAATGCTAAATTTACTTGCCATCTCTTCTATATTGTGATTCACCTTTCGCGGCCTCACTGTTTTGCAGATTTCTTTGTGTTCAATTTTGCATGCTTTTTTTTGTTTGTTTGGGTTGGGGGTTTTTTTTGGGTTTTTTTTACAGCGCATTGTGTTCTGGCTGTAGACCATTGTCAGTCAATCTTGTGCCCTGTCTCCTGTGCAGTACAGAGTGCGTTCAGCTTGTCAAATTTACATAAATCTTCGATTGGTAGCAGTGTGACTCTGAAGTGCTGTACTGTGTGTCGTCATCTGCGGGTGCCATTGGTTTCATTCTATAATACTGGAGTTGTTTTTCTACATGGTTTGAATTTTGAGAGTGTTTAGACAAGAGAGAAAAGTGTGAAAATGTTCATGCCATCACAGCTCATTATCATCACTCCATCAGACTCCATCCAAACTTCAGTGCTAACTTAACTACTTTACCTAACACGGTAAAATATCCTTTATTAATATTCTCCATTGTGTTACTGTTATTAAAGTGAAAATATGAGCTATCTGACAGTGCCACAATGGGGTGCAGCAATTATTATGTATTTTGGAGCCAATCTCCTTTATGTGCCTGAAGGCCAAAGTAGTTCATGATTGATCTGAGGTCAAATTAATTTTAGCACCGGAAGGAAATTCAAATTACATCAAGATTAATAATGTACCACCAGTGTTCCTTAGGAGAAATCTTACAATTGTAAGGACTGAAGAGTTTCAGTAAATGCACAGAAACACACTTCTATTAAAATACACAATAGATACACTGCCTTCATTTTCTACCAAAAAAAAAAAAGCATTGAGGTTATGATTCATAAGAGCTACTTGAGTCATAGATATGCAGAGAAGCTTTGTTTTTTTCATGCAGTCCTGGATTTTGCTCTTGTCTCTCTACAACAAACACTTCCATCTGCTCGCCGTGTTTCAGCTCACTGATTACAATCAATGTGTGTGGGTGCTGTGGGTTTTTAAGTGTTTGCACCCCCTCATTTCTCCATCCCTTGCAGGTAACTGGGTAGCTGACAGCCTCGGCTCGCCTTGGGCTTCCCACTTCTCACCAACCTTTATGCCGTCACACTGGCTGTGTGGGAAGAACACATTGATGTTGAAAAAGGTGCGTTGCTGTAATTATGTGCCACAAAACAGCAAAAAAATTCACATATTTCAAGCATGTCTCTGAACTTTTCAAACCTATTCCTCTGCTTTTTTGGAGACTTAATAGCAGTTGAGTTCTTGTTTTTTTCTTTACATTTTTTCCAGTTTACTCCAAGGAGTATAAAGTGACAGTAATTACCAGTTTACATACTTTTACACAACCTTACATACACAACCTTTAGTTTCCTTTTCTTACCACATTTGACCTCTGATTTCACTTTTACAAGTATTGTCCAAAAAAAGAGAGAATGATCTGCTTAGTTAGTTAGAAATATACTATATGATCGTGATCGTGGAATTCTTGCTGTGCTGCAACAGTGTTAAGCACCGTGCACCGTGCTCAATCCAGTTTAAATCAATTTTATTTACATAGCACCAAATCACAACAACAGTTGCGTCAAGGTGCTTTATATTATTATTATAAGGTAAAGACTCTGCAGTAATACAGAGAAAAATCCGAAAACCATATGAGCCCCTCTAAGCAAGCATTTTGGTGACAGTGGGAAGGAAAAACTCCCTCTTAACAGGAAGAAACCTCCAGAAGAATCAGGGTGAGTGAGAGCCCATGTTTTATATTATGGTTTAAAGGGGATGTGGGTTGGACTTCTGTGCTCACGGATAGAGCTTTGTGTCTTGTGTCTTATGAGTGTATTTTGAATCTAGTGACATTTCCACTCTATCTATCATTTGCTACTTTAAGAAAAACATTTGTGCATTTAGAGGCAGAAACCTGCACGGAGACTTAATAATATATTGATTATCAAATACTGACTGATATGATATGCATGCGCATTTGGTATGCTTCCATGCTAGTTTCTTGAAACAACATGTTGCCATATTTGGAAAAGAGGATGAAATTATCAGCCAAGGCTAGGACGCTTGACTACCGAGCTGCCTTCAGTTCACTTTGCTGAATAATCACAGCACAGTCTTCTCTGCCTGTAATGAATCCAGACCTTTAGCAGATTTAAACTGCCTGATTCCCCGATGAAGGTTGTGTGTATGCTTCCTACTCAGCAGCTTTTGTTTGATCACTTAGAAAAAGTCGAGCTTCTGTGTTAAACTGGCTTGACTTTTGTGCCAAAGATCATCTGGGGTCTCTGGTTATGACTGACTCTAACCGAGAGGCCAAAACATCGATTTTTACTAAAAGACCTCTTAAAAAATAAAAAGGTAACTCAACTTGGTGGGTTTTTGTACATCCTGCCTCCTGCAAGCCAAACTAATGTCACATTGAAAAATCATCACTAGAACAAATTAAGTACAGCTTGTCATTTCAGCCTCCTTCTGAGTGACCTTTACAGTGCATTTCTTGTTGAGCATCCTGATTGTGATTATACTGCTCTGCTTCTTAATGCAGAGATTTGCTTTCCCTGAGTAGGAGTTAGATGATGATGATGATAATATCTGATTTTAATTAACCAAGATGTCAAAGGCCTTCATTATGTGTCCACTCTGGGATTTTCAAGTGTCACTTTGCACAGTGTGTTGGCATCCCTCACTGCTGTCCACACTCCCAGTGTGAGGTGCGCTGACCTCAGACGCATGTCAGAATCTGAGCTCCAAAGTCTGTGGAATGAGAAGCAAGGGAGATGTTGGGTGTGCATCAGGCCATGAAACAAGGTGGTTAATATGTGCTGAAGAAAAACAGGCCCCTGATAACAGTCCCCTATAGCTCAGCTATACGGCTTAGTGTTTATGAATGATTCATGCAGTGAGAGGATCTAATAGCACAGAGGCAAGAAGCTAGAGGAGGTTTACAAAAAGTGATATCTGCTCAATGCTGGTTCAGCCGGGAACGTCTCTCAAGCCATCTGGCAATTGTGACTTTTTACAGATTCTTGGACACAGGGGCGAAAAAAGAAAAGTCTGTGTGTGTGTGTGTGTGTGTGTGTGTGTGTGTGTGTGTGTGTGTGTGTGTGTGTGTGTGTGTGTGTTTTGGGTTTATTTATGTCCATCCTACATTACTCATCTCTAATACTGTCAGTTTATTGAATGGAGATTCTTCGCATTGATCAGTTTGCCTCAGTAGCTTCTGCCAACACCTTAAAAAATATTTGTTTTCTGCTAAGGAAAGGCGTCAGTTTGTGCGCCTTCTTTTTCCCAATGAAAGACAATTAATCACAGCCTGATTCCCTGTTTTATTTCTTTCCCCATGGTCAAAGAGCGTGACTATCAATAAGTGCAATAAATCCCACAGAAACCGCAGTAGCCTGAGTGTGAGAGTCTGTGATACCCTGCAGCTGAGCCACAAACCACCAGAGGTGGGACCAAGTCATTGTTTTGCAAGTCTCAAGTAAGTCTCAAGTCTTTATCCTCAAGTCTCAAGTCAAGTCTCAAGTAATGTCAGGCAAGTCAGAGTCGAGTCTCAAGTCACTGGTGTAAAAGTCCGAGTAAAGTCACAAGTCTGAAACTTTGAATTTCAAGTCCTTTCGAGTCTTTAAAAAAAAAACGAAAAAAAGAATGTTGCAGTTATGCTAAATGTAAATATTAGACCATGTAATTTTTTAATCTGTGTTTTTCTCAACACATGACAAAATAGTGAACTTAGAAAATATACACAAATTGTGAAATTGCACCTCTTTAAAATGCAGCTCAATTAAACCTAGCTCCAAGAATAATTTTCACCGACAGTTCTGAGATAAGCTGCATGTTATTCTTGGATGCGGTTGTAGGACCGGCTTTGAAATCGCATGACAAAAATATCATACATAAATAAATGATTTTTTTTTTTTTAAATATCATTAAAAAAAAAAAACTGCATCACCAACGTAGCCTGGAAAACATTTGCTAGTTAGATGAAGTCAGCTATCTCATCGTAGCATATTTATATGCATATTTATAATCATACGGTTCTTGGAGTGAGCGCATACACTCATGAAGTTTAGTAACTTCAGGTCACTGCAACAAGCCCAGGTACAGTTTACCGACGGATGGGTGCAGGACCTTGAAATGCACCGTGTAGAAAGTAAAGACCATCGTACGTATCATAAGTTTACCAGTCTCACAAATCGTCGTCATAAATACACATTCCTTAACCGTTTATTAATATAACCTTTGAGCTCAACGGTAATTAATTAGCAGTGGAAATAATTTCTGGTACCCATCACAGAAATGTAGCAGTGACAATAATACTGTATGCTGTAATCGTACTGGGCAATTAGTGATACAAAAAACCTGTTTTATCCTGTGAATAAAAGTATATGTTTTTGTCAATGTACCATAATAACAGAAGCGAAACGCAATATTGTGTCAGGAAAATTCACTATTTATGCACAATAAATAAAGGAGCATAGCGCGACCATTTCTGTTCAGCGCCAGACTTGCTTGTAACCTATATCACTAATTATGTTATGAAAATGACGTATTAACTACTAAAAAACACTGACCTTCGTGTAAATGCTTGGAGCAGACTAACCTATGAGCTGGAGAGTTCTGGGACGTTATATTTGATCTTTGAATGGCTGCAATCCAGGCCACCCGTCGCGTCTTTGTCACTTCGGAAACATTGCTCGAACAATTTCTCTTCAACGACGTAATCCGATAACAACCGATCTCTTTACCCGTCGGCTTCCCGTGGCTGTCATGCGACCGGCTATTGCAGTTAATAATACAACAGCTTCTTGACATTTTTGTGTTTCTTTTTATCGCTGTGTGACTGATTTTAATTGAAAGCCTGCGTGCGCTAGTACCGCTTGCCACGAGTTCCCAGAATCCTTTGCGGTTCTACCCGTGAATGACGTCACATTTTCAATCTCTATATAATATGCATGTTAAATTTTATATTTGGGGTAAAATATCAAGTCTTTTCAAGTAAACCGGTTCAAGTCCAATTCAAGTCCCAAGTCATTGGTGTAAAAGTCCAAGTCAAGTCACAAGTCTTAGAACATTTTTTCAAGTCAAGTCTAAAGTCATAAAATTAATGACTCGAGTCTGACTCGAGTCCAAGTCATGTGACTCGAGTCCACACCTCTGCAAACCACACCCTGCCACACTGAGATTACATAGATGAGATATTAACAAAACAAAAACCCTTTTTTGAATCAATTTTGGTAATATTGACTTACCTCTACTCCTTTTCCTGCTTGTTTAAAATAAATAATCTGCACGCTAATAGAATACTTGTGCAATGGTAAATTCAAAGCCTCACAGGACTGTTTAACTTAACATCATTTAGCATGTTATTCAGTAACATTGTGTTCAGTTTGATTCTTGCGAGAGTATAAAGTGACTTTCAGGGTTTGTGTGGCCAAAAACAGTGTAAATATTTAGCTAGCAGCAGACCACCACGGCAAGGACTTCTGTGGAGACGAATGACTCCCGGAGTTCATGTTCAGGATTGTTGTTGAATTGTTGTTGAAACCAGTGTTTCTTTAACGAAATGTAACAGTTTCTGGTAAGCGCTACACACCACAACAGAAAACGTTCAACAAAATCCAGCCTGACTCTCCCCACATTTTCCAAAGCGTATGCATGAGAACAGCTTCATTCATGTCACTCTTTTGGTTGATGGCCAGGATGTTCGTTTGCGCCTTCCTACAGAGAGTGAGTACTCATGTGAGCAACAGGATACTGCCTGCAGTTCACTAATGACCATCTGTGGCATTTTTAACAAGAAGTTTCTGAACATTACTCTTAGAAATTTTGCATTTATGTAGCTGCTTGCTGACAAGATTCAGAGATTAGAAGAAGACTTTTATGTGCTTTCATACAAGGAAACCAGCCAAGACAAAATGTGAAACACTTTTCTATGACCAAATGGTGGAGAGTCCCAGGTGTTTAAGCCCTAGTGGAAGTTATCCCTTAAGAGGGTCGTCAACCCAATATTGATCGTGTGCCGCATCACACGAGTCAAGGTGTGGAAAAGGGTTTGGGTCATTATCAGCAGAGGTTTCAGGTCAAACCATTGTGAGACATTGCCTCACCCTATCATGTAACCTATTGAGATCAACAGACTGTCAAGATGTGAGTGGGCGTTAAGGCGTCTGGGAATTCAACTTAGTTCAATTCAATTTTATTTAAACAGCTTCAAATCACAACAACAGTCGCCTCAAGGCACTTTATACTGTAAGGTAGACCGTACAATAATACAGTCAGAGAAAATCCCAACAATCACATGACCTCCTATGAGCAAGGAAGAAACCTCCAGCAGAACCAGGCTCAGGGAGGGGCGGCCATCTGACGCGACCAGGAAGAGATCTCAAAGGTGGATTTTAGGTGACAGATGTCGTAAGCTCTGTCCAAAATGTGGACATTGGTGTCCTTGACCGAATGAGCTTTGTCCTTGCGATGAAGATGGACAGCCGGGTCTTCTATGTTGTACCATGCGCTTATGAAGTGGTTGTTTGGTCTCTCCAATGTAGAGGTCTGAGTACTGAATACAGCATACACTACGTTGTTTAGTTTGTGTTTGTGTTTTTAGTCCCTGGGACTGTCTGACCTTCTTTACTCCCTCCCACTAGGGCTTAAATACGTGGGACTCTCCACCATTTAGTCTTAGAACTGAAGAAGCTTCTCAAATGAGAGGTTTAGGAAACTTTAACAAGTACAGTCGCTTTTCTTTCCATGACGTGGATGACTGAGAACCTACACAGACAAAAATAAATCACTAAACACTAAAGTGAAACACCAAAAACTTTGACTATTTAGCCTACATGAATTACTGATTGTTTTGTGGCAGTCATTAAAAATAATGTACTGTAATTCAATAGTAAGAATGTGTCTTCAACACATGTTGAAAACTGTCAAACTTTGTTCATCAACACCGATAAATAGATATGAGTCTGGTCTACTGAACACTCGTGTTCTTGTAAACAGAAATAAAATTAGCGTCAGGAAGCACAAACTATTAGATCACATGTCGCAACTTTTTAATAAACTCCCCTTCGCCTTTGCTGAAGACACATGAGCACCACAAGGCGATTCTTTAAACACAACAAAACACATGAAGAAACTCATATGACAGCATTAAAATTTAATGTGCTGTACAAGATAGAGTAGCTGCTCTTTCAACCAAGATTGAAAACACAATGGCTCTGGGAGCTTGTTCGACAAGAGTGCACAAGACAGATGGGAAGTGACACGTGTGTCCCGAGGGCACAATGCGAGACTACAGAATTGCCGGACTTCAGCATTGCTGTTTGTGTTGCACCTTTTTTCCTTTGCTTTCCTTTCAGACAAAAAGACCATGTAAACACATTATTCTCTTTCACTCTGATGTCAAACTGACTAACTCCTCAAAGGAGAGCATCGCACTCGTAGCACCAGCTGTTCTCCCTCAGGCACCTGCAGTAACAAATCCAGGAGTTTTTTTGTAACCTTGCCAACTTGCAGTCGCAGTGAGGCCTTTGATGCAGATGAGCCCAGGCACTGGGCAGTCTATTGGTCACCGGCAGCTGAGGTGTCACGTTATTGAAGTGGCTAAGAATGAGCCTGGATGCCAGTTTCTTAAGTGAATAAACTGCGATTGGAGAGAAGAGTGGGCAGTAAGAGGACAAGATGTGGGAGGGAGGCTGGCATCTCCGATTCATTTTGAGCATGTGACAGCGAGAACACAGACTGGGTTTTTTAGCGTTAGTGATGAGCTGCTCAAGAAAAACACACGTGCTCGATCTACTCACACAGAAAAGAGAAAGAACAATATTTGACTTACTATTTGTTCTTGTGTCTTCCACATGCAAGTTTTTCAACTTTAGTGTTGAGATGAAAGGTATTTTTGAAATGCACTTAGTAGTACAAAAGAAATATTATACTTGTGTAGATGAAAAGTCCTGCTTCAGTGAGAATCCAGAGAAACAGTATTTTATATCAAAGAAAGGGTTCTTTTACATGGGATTGTTTTTCTACAGGTGTATATTCCTCATACAGTTTTTGAGTAAATGAGACAATTTGAAAAAAGTGCCAGACTTCAGCATACCAATAAGCATTTAACAATATGTAAATCACAATACAGAGTGCAATGTCACAACCCCGACCATAGTGGCTGTGGAATTCTCACTTGGGTTAATGGTACTTCTTAAACACATATTTTTATCTACAAAAATAGAAAAGGAATATTGTTGTAATTAACACTATAAGGTGGGACTGTAGTTACATTTTTATTTAGAAACAGCAGCCTGGCAGTATTAGTGCAGAGTTTTTGTATCCCATGTTGTACCTAGAAGTAATTTAATGAAGTAGAGATCATGGGATATTGAACTATAGCATCTGATCAAATAAATTTGGGGCATAATGCAGGAGAAATCAAAGCAAAGCAATGGTGTGAACAGTTAGCAAAGATAACTAAAAGGAAAAGAAGAAGTAATTTTTTAACCCCTTAAATAGTATCAGACGCTGTTTGAAAGAGTTTAAATTGTCTTAAATAGCTTAAATGTATCTAAATATAGTTGCCTAATAAACGCATTAGCTAGTTAGCCAAAAAAAAGAAGATGTTCTAATAGTTTTAGCCCTTCTCAAAATCAATGAAGTTGATCGAGAGCTTCTTTGGTGTTCCAGGGTCTGTTCGATGATGGTGCGCAAAGTAACGATCTGCTCCACGCCTGATCAACCACATCGAAATCCGCCCTGCTCGTCACGTAACATTTTGTTGACTGCCCGCTGTAATCGGTTCAGGAGGACTAGACAGAATACTTTCTCCAGGAACTGAAAGCATTGTGATTCCTTGCAACTTGCTATAGTCGCCCAGATCACCCTTCTTTGGGAGTTTAATTAATCCTAATTGAAATAGCTAAAAAAAAATTGGAGATGTTTAAATATATATGAAAGACAACAAAAGTTAGAATGATAGTAAGAATATTTACAATGGTCTGCAACAGTTAGCTAAAGGATCTGTAAATAAACTCCTGAGCTAATAAACTGTAGTTAGAAAAATCTAGCTGGATACTGGCTTAAGAGATTAAATATGTTATATAATCAGAACATTCATGTTATTTATGCAGTATAGTTAAAAGACTTATCAGTCAAGCAAAACATAGAACAAAACATAGAATCCCCCTTTGATTTAAACTCAGCTCTCTCTCTTTTATGATGTCTCTAATAGCATTAAATTAAACTAAAATGACCAATGTTGTTGATCAAAGGGTGCTTGTCATACATTTGGAGAGACTTCCTCCTGAGGTCTCGTGCCATACCACCATAAACATGCCAGACTTTGTCCTATCTTGAAAGCTAAGTAGGGTTGTGCCTGGTTAGTCCTTGGATGAGAGATAGCCTGGGAATACCAGGTGCACTAAGCTTTCCTCCCTGAATCTGTTTTGGCCAGAGGCTTCGTTGTGTTAAAAGGGAGTTTTCATCATTAAGTGCTTTTTTATAGGGGGATATCTGATTGTTGGGATTTTCTTTCTATTATTGTAGAGTCATACACTCTTCTAACCTGTAATACTGTCCAGAGTTCGTGCATGAACAGTTCACTTTTTTGTCTGCACATAGCTTTTTGAAGATTAGGCTCTGAACAGCAGGCAAACCAGAAGAATTTCTCTGTGCAGCCAACGTTAGCTGAGATGTAACAGATGGATTTAAATTAATTTTTAACTTTATTATGCAAAATCCCTGACTTTAATAGAAACACTTGCTTGGCAAGCAAGTGTTGGGGTCAGTCACTCGATTCAGGTCATACTGCATTACTTGAAGCCCATTTACCAGATTTGGTCATTCTAACTGCCACAGACGAGGATTATTCAGGGTATGCTTGTTGGCTAATGACTTGTGAAAATTCATTAGCCACCGAGCGTGCGGATCAGAGGAAGCGAGATCCTTTCTTGACCTATCTCATCTGGTTTCAAAACACTAAAGATGGCGATGGTGAAAATGCTCATCACAGGCCAATGGATAATCTAAACACCAACAAGACCGAATACTTAGAGGCTGGCCCCCAGACCGACGGCACGATCAGCGTCGATGGAGAAGATCTGGCGAAAGTACCTCATTTCAAATACCTCGGATCGATGATCAGCAATGACGGCGATATCCTACTAGATGTACGAGCCAGGATCAGCGCAGCGTGGATGAAATGGCGCCAAGTCACCGGCGTCCTGTGTGACCGAAGAATGCCCAATCGCCTCAAGTCAAAGATCTACAAGAGTGTAGTGCGCCCCGTCGCCCTCTATGGATCCGAGTGCTGGCCAGCCACCGCAAAGCACGAACAAGCCCTTCACACGATGGAAATGCGGATGCTGCGATGGTGCCTAGGCCTGACACGATGGGACCACGTCATGAACACCGACGTTAGAAAGAGGATGGGAATCGCGCCAATCACAGATAAGATGCAAGAAGCGAGGCTGCGGTGGTACGGACATGTGGTACGGAGCGATGAGAACTCAGTGGTGAGAACAGCATTGCGGCTCAGCCCCCAAGGACGTCGACCTAGAGGCAGACCAAAGCGGAGATGGATGGACCAAATCAAGGACGACGTGAAGAAGATCGAAGCCGATCTGACCGACGCCCTTGACCGACCCAAGTGGAGACGACTTTGCAGAAAAGCGGACCCTGCAACCGAGCGGGAAAAACGCTAGGAGGAAGAAGGCCAATGGATAATCTCATGGCGGCTAAGTCCACAGCAGCTGTAGTATTTATGACTTTAGCAACCTACTTTGAATTGCATCAATTATGCATTTTATACATTGAAGAAACAAGTACACAAATTTCTTGATTAGATTCAACAGGAGCTCAGAGCACAAGAAGTCTATCCTCTTTTCCCAGCTTCTATATGAATGTCTTCCTACCTGGGCAGTAGATCTGACCCCATGAGAAGGGGAAATGTCAGTTGACATGTGGTTCAGAGGGAAAAAATGAGTGGGAGTTAAGAGAGCATTGCTGTGGGAGAACACATGAAAAGGCTAAGGAACAAAACTGGCCTGAAACTTCAATAACAGTCAGACCTGCTGCTGGAATCATCTGTTTGAATAAGGAAGTGAGCTACAGTAAAGATGAAGTAGCAGCTTTTATGTCATGTCGTTATGTACAGTATGTACAGTAGATACTTGATGTAGACACACTATTCCGTGTGTTTGCTTTTTTATGTGGGATGCTTTATCTTACATCTTCAAATTCTGTGATGCATCACTTGGATTCTTTTGGATTCTAGTTTTTCACCTATTTCATAATATTTAACACATATTTCATTATTCTGTTACAGTATTTTTCCAATCTCACACATTACAATGCTTGACAATGGCTAAACTCTGCTAGGCAGTTCACTGACAGCTGCTCATTTAACTTGGTGCTATGGTTCCCCCTTGTGGCTAATACAGGGTAATACATGCATAATACAATGTGATTCTCCCAGTGCTTTCTCAAAGTGACTCTTGGACTGGTGTTGAATTACCAGTGAGACTGTGTACTCTTCCATTGGATTTTTCCCTCTTTAAAATGTCTGTTTGACCCAAACACAGAGAGCTGAGAGAGTTCATTTAAGTTCTTCATTGTTTCTTTTCTCAGTGGGCTGTAAAGCCTGCCAATATCATGACATAATTTAACTTTATCTCAGATATTTTGCCTGTTTTGAGAATAATGGCTTCATTAAATTTAATAAAACCCACAAGTGAGAAACCTGTTTCTGACACTAGTGGAAAAATTGGAATTTTACACTTGATGTTACACTGAGGGGGAGAAAATGCCCCCGTGCGCAAAGGTAGACTGAAGAATAGAAAATTTCATCAGAACAAGTGGAAGTGAAACGTGACTGATGCTCAGGCTGAGGTGTGACGAGGCATATAGTAGGTTCAAGATTGCGTTCACTGTGGCGTGAAACTCCCAAATGTGAAGCTGTACTCCCCTCTACTGGTCAGTCTGAGAAACTGTCCCAGTTATCCCTGCAACCATATTATCAATAAAGCACCATTTTTCAATTTTTATACAACACAAAATAATACAGGAAATTACTGAATCTCAATTAGTTTTATTGTATAACCCTTGGTCACAAACTCCCTACTTGTCAACTACTTTGAGCCAGTTTGTGACAAATATTACATGCTCAACATGTCCAGGTGCTACTACAATTAACCTGTAAGCTACTTCCACTCAGTTAGTTATGATTGGGTGTCAAACCTTCTGTTTCTGACTCCATCAACTAGAGGCTGCTGTAACTAAACATGGAAGGTTAGCAAGGCTGACATAATACCACCATGCTAGGCAGGACAAAAACTTTTTATTTCATTCGGGGTAAGAGTTTTAGTAAAAGTAGTTGACATGATCTGGTTACACTTTTTTACACTTTTCAGAGAAAAGCAGAAAACCCATTGTAACCCAGTTCCTAAAATCATCTCAAACAAAAAAGAAGAAAAAGTAAAACATTTAATGTTCATTGTTTCTGTTCTTACTGTCCTTGTATAATGAAAGTGAAATTAATATATTTACTTAAACAAAAAAAGGGACACGGATTTATATATTTGTTCTGGTTAAACAAGGGTTAAGTTTCTCCGAGGATTGATGAGCTCCACTCCTCGCGTGTCAGCCAATCGGTGAAGCTCTAGGTAGCTCTTGTCCCTCCTTAGTACCAGCTCCCAAGTTTTCAGTCTCTTGGTTCTACAGCCGAACAGAGCAGCCGGGCTAAAACTTTGTTATTAATCTCTTGTTAAATTAATCTCTCACAAGTTATTTTTAAAAAAAAAAAAGAAAAAAAAGGACAACAACTTTAAACTGATATTGTTCACAAAGTATGGTTTTGCACTTGTTGTCATAGAGGACAGAGCGAAGCCGGAAACGCTGAGCATCCACTCGACAGCGGTAAGCTAAACGTGGCTAATTAGACACGTGATGTATCGAGTGGGTTACAGTTGTTGGGTGTCTCTGAAACGCACTGTTGTTGTGCTAGTTATATCGTTAACCAAGTCATTAACATGTGAAAAGCTGTAAATGGTTAAAGCAGCTGAAAATAAGTTTATGAGAGATATTGTAAGCAGACTTCATGCTGCTTCCTGCTTAATTTTTTGATGTCACTCAGTTATATTACAATGCTCAGTATTGAATACTTGGAGGTAATTTTTAGTGTATTCCCACTTGTACTTGTAGGCCTATGGTACAAGCGGGATTAAGCACATCTATTTTAATACTCCTATTCATGGACTGAGTCCTTGTGTTTACATGTTATTGAAATTATGTGCACTTTGTTCAGTTCTGATAAGCATTTGTGTATTGCTCCATCTCTTAAAAGGGGTAATATACTTATTTATTTGTGATTTTATATATATGCAGTGAGTTTATATCTGATGGATGTAATCATGTTACCATGAAAAGTGAATTATATGGTGACTATAATTCCTGAATGTTTGAAGCCTTGTAGATAATCTTTAATGTTACTGCAGGTGTAGCCGGATGGGCTACTCGCCCTTCTTTTTCTCTCTTTCTCGCTCGCCCTACCACCCTCACTCTCTTTCCGCTGCACTCGCTCCTTGTATCGTGTGATTGGGTTAATTAGGAACCCACCTGCATATTGATTACAGGGTGGTGTTTACCTGTATAAAGGGAAGCCGGTTTTTTTGTTGGATCATTCCTCCCGAGCTTCTGGTGCGATACGGCAATAAATGCTGGCCTACTGGTTAATTTACCGATACAATCGCACTGTGTGACTGCTACAGGTAGGCCTCCTTTCGACCTCTGATTTCTCTCAAAAGTCGATAACTAGTAGTCATAATTCTGCGGCCCGCTACAGCGCGGCTGTTTCTCTTTTCTTTACTCCAGCTGTGGTGGAGAGACGCGAGTTGCGTCCACCGTACAGTACAGCGCCTCCAGTCTTGGGGTAAGCCGCTTATATTATAGCTGCTAGTATTTGTAAATTAGAGACGATTAAGGTTATCTTTGCCTTTTTTTGTTTGTAGGGTTTGATTGCTGCTGCACCTTCTCAGGGACCAACCGCCTGATTTTAAGCAAAGAGTCGAGACGCCTGCCTAGCTGCTGTCTTGTCTTGCCCTGTTTTATCTTGTGTTCCGATCTGTTGGCCGTCCAGTTTTGTTCCTGCTGCTGGCCTCTCCTCGCCCCTGGAGGCTTCGGGTCTCACGTTAAGCCCCTTTTTGGACTATCGTTTTACTCCAGCTTTCGCGGCTGGTCGGGGCGATCTTCAGCTGCATATTGGGCTGGTGTTACAAAAACTGGTACCGCCTCTCCCTTTCCCTCTCCCAGTTGTGGAGAGCTGCGCGAGACAGAGTAGGGCTACGGACAATCGGAACCAGCACCAGCTGTGGGCTGGCTCGCAGAGCACGAGTATTTCCAATCTGTGCTCTGTGGTGTATATGTGGGTGTGTTTTATTGCAGGTCTCCGTTTTTCTTTTAATTTCTTTTTTTAGTATATAGAGAGCCTTTTTATGTCCCATGTTTTTATCCTTTTTAATGTGTATATCTTGTGCTTTTATTTCAGTGAACTGAGGATCTACCAGCGGCCGTGGGACCTTAGGTGGCGGGTCGTTTTCCACACTTTTGTTGTACAGCACCAGGTAAAGAGACTATAGTTGTTTTTTTTGTTTTTTTTTGTGTGTGGTTTTCTTTTGGTCCACCGCTGCTGGTAAATCCCAGTTGTATGTTTATTTTGTTGTAATTTAGGACACTATTTTAGACAGTCTTTGTTGTTTTGTTTTTATTTTTTTAATAAATAAAATGGTGTTAATACATTGAGCCGGCCTCAGTGTGCATCCCTGAACCTGTGCAAACGTTCTTTTTAATTACATTTCATTTCTAAAGTTCATATTTCCCGGGGGCTAGAATTCCCCCAGGTGGCGTTGTCATTTTATTCTTTCTTTCATAACCCCGCCGACCACTTGGTCACATACTTGGCGTTGGTCGACAGGATGCACATTTGAGGTAGATGTTTTAAATTGTTTTATTTTTTGCAAAGATCACAGTTCACCTGTTTGAAGGCTCTATTTGTTTTAGAGTGTGATTATAGACAAGACAGCAGTATCCAGGTAGGAGGAAGAGTAATAGGATTTTAGCACCTTGCTGTTTTTTTTCCTTTTTTTTTTTTTTTTTGGTCAAAATTTATTATGGAGGAAGAATTGCAGCAACTTGGAGACTTGGTAGCGCAGTTAAAGGCAGATAATGAGCAATTGCGCCGGGATGGGGGCGCTGTTCTCGAGTCTGGTGGTGGTGCCGCGTCGGCCTCCTTCGCACCAGCTGGTTGCCAGTGTTGGGGAGTAACAGAATACATGTACCGCTGTTACGTATTTAAAATACAAAATATGAGTAACTGTATTCCGTTACAGTTACAGTTTAAAAAGGTGGTATTCAGAATACAGTTACTTTGTCAAAATAAATGGATTACACTGCGGTACTTTCCTGTTTCATTTTGTCGCGGGTCAGGACTGTTTGGGTTTTGTTTGACAGCTACGTTCTGTTGTTCCAGGCGGCAGCATTACGGTTGCCATGGTTACAGGGCGACGCTCTCTCTCTCTCTGCGACTGTGTGCTTCCTGGGTGAGAGAGCGCTTTTTCGTTGTTGTTGTTGTTGTGCTAAGCTAACAGGCAGAATGCTACAAGCATAGCTCTAAAGAATGTAGCATCGTGGGCAGTGTAGTCCGTGTTGCAGGCCCTGTTAACAGAGTGGTTTTTTTTTGTTTGTTTTTTTTTAGTTTGGCATTCCTAGCCGCCTCCACTCTGACCAGGGTAGAAACTTTGAGAGTTTGGTGATGCAACAGCTATGCGAGTTGTATCAGGTAGCCAAGTCCCGTACAACCCCTTACCACCTAGCGGGTAATGGGCAGTGCGAATGGTTTAACCGAACCCTCCATAACCTCCTCCGGACCCTGCCATCATCTTGGAAACGTAACTGGGCTGCATGCTTACCGCATGTGCTCTTTTGCTATAATTGCTACTGGTTATGGACAAATAAAGTGTGTGATCATGTATGAGTTGTATAGTTTTAATGTTTTATTTGGGAACAGAATGGTGTGTATGTGTAAGTCTGGTGATGGAGTTTTTATTATGAATGAATGATGAATTATTATGTCTATTTTTTATGTTTAAGGACAACAGATGGAAATTATCCTTTGGCTATAATCTGGCATGTTTACATTCATGTAATTTTTTTTTTTTACATTTATGTTCATTAACATGCACTGTCCTAAATAAATAAATAATAGCACGCCGCATCAGGGCACTGGAGAGTCGCCGTCTTTCCTGATGTTTGGCAGGGATCCTAGGCTGCCTATTGATTTCCTTCTAGGCCGCGTTCAGGACCCAGTGCCTGGAGAGGTACAGGACTGGGTACAGCACCAAGCCAGGTTAATGGTGGCTTTTGAGGGAGCTCGGGCACGGTTGCCGCTGACCGTCGCAAGGAGCGGCATGACCAGAGAGTCCACCCTGTTCCTTTAAAGGTCGGTCAGCTGGTGTATCTTCAAGATCACAGCGCCCGTGGCCGGCACAAGATCCAGGACCTTTGGAGCTCTGTGGTCTATCAGGTGTTGAGGGCACCCCAAGAGAACAGGGCTGTTTATACCATTGCCCCCGTGGGAGACTTGGAGAAGGTTCGACATGTCCATCGCGACATGTTGAAGGCACAGGTCAGCCTAGGGCCTCCTACACCTGGTCCACAGGTTCCACCCCCACCTGTGCCTGCTGACTCAGAGCAGACCTCTCTGAGTGACGACGAGTTGTGGCTCCTTGTCCCTGAGGTACCCGCACACCCTGTAGCACCTGTGGTGTCACTTTCTGATGCCTCTAGAGTTCCATCGGTGGAGCTCAGGTCTACTCCCAGTGTGATTGTAGCACCCTCGACCTCTGCTCCCCCAGGTTCTTCCTCAGGCTCTGTTGAACAGTCTGAGGTGAGTGGGCCACACTTGCGGAGAAAAGCACATTCGACAGCTGGTCAGCACTCGAATGTACATCACTTGCCACGTCCTGTTGAGTCTGTACCGGTCGCCAATGCTCAGCTTGCCATATTCAGGCCATGGTGTTAGGTTTCTTGAGTCATTGTTGGGGCGCCAATGCAAAAAAGGGGGGGTAGATGTAGCCGGATGGGCTACTCGACCACTGCTACACCTCTTTCCGGGATGCGTACAAAGCCCTCCCCCGCGCCCCATTCGGCCAATCAGATCACCGCTCCATCCTGCTCCTGCCCGCCTACAGGCAGAAGCTGAAACGGGAAGCTCCAACCCGGAGGGCGGTGCACTGTTGGACGGACCAATCAGAGTCTGCGCTGCGGGACTGTTTTGATCACGCGGACTGGGAAATGTTTCACGTGGCTGCTAGGGACATTGATGAGTACACAGACTCAGTCTGCGGATTTATCAGGAAATGCGTGGAAGATGTCGTCCCATCCAGAACAGTTAAATCCTTCCCAAATCAAAAACTCTGGATTAACGGAGATGTTCGCGCGGCACTGGCCGCACGGAGCACCGCCTTTGCCTCCGCGAACACATCGGACTACAAACACGCACATTACCAACTCCGGAAGACGATCAAAGCAGCCAAACGTGAGTACAGGGACAGGGTGGAGCAACAGTTTGACAACCCTCGGAGTATGTGGCAGGGACTAAACACGATCACAGACTTTAGAGGGAAAACCAGCACACCGCAGACCACGGCCTCTCTGTGTGAGGATCTAAACGTATTCTACGCTAGATTCGACACAGCGAACACCATGAGACCGGACAGTGTGCGCACCGCGGATGACGTCAGTGCGCACACTGTGTCTGAGGAGGATGTGCGGAAGTGCTTCAGGAAGGTGAACGCACGCAAAGCTACTGGTCCGGACGGGATTCCCGGCCGCGTCCTCAAGTCATGCGCGGCTCAGCTGGCTGGAGTGTTCACGCATATCTTCAACCTTTCCCTCTCTCTGTCTGTAGTCCCAGCCTGCTTCAAAATGGCCACCGTCGTCCCTGTACCCAAATCCTCCACCATCTCCTCATTGAACGACTGGCGACCTGTAGCCCTGACCCCCATCGTGAGCAAATGCTTCGAGAAGCTGGTCAGGGACTTCATCTGCTCTGCACTACCCGACTCACTGGACCCTCTACAGTTCGCATACCGCCACAACAGGTCCACTGATGATGCCATAGCCCTGACACTACATACTGCCCTGTCACACCTGGAGAAGAGAGACACGTATGTGAGAATGCTGTTTGTAGATTACAGCTCAGCATTCAATACCATCGTTCCCTCGAAGCTGGACAGGAAACTGCAGGATCTAGGACTGAGCAGCTCCCTCTGCAGCTGGATCCTTAACTTCCTGTCTGACAGACGCCAAGTTGTCAGACTGGGCAGCATCACCTCATCCCCCATCACACTGAACACTGGTGCTCCACAGGGGTGTGTACTGAGCCCTCTCCTATACTCACTCTACACCTACGACTGCACAGCCACTAACAACTCCAACATCATTGTGAAGTTTGCGGACGACACTACAGTGGTGGGTCTTATCACCAATGGTGATGAGACGGCCTACAGGGAGGAGGTCAGCGCCCTGACCCACTGGTGTCAAGACAACCATCTCACCCTCAACGTCACAAAGACAAAGGAGTTGATAGTGGACTTCCGGAGGTGCAGAGAAGTACACACCCCCATCACCATCAACGGCGCTGCTGTGGAGAGAGTGTGTACATCTGGCTGAGGATCTTACGTGGTCAGTACACACAAACAAAACAGTGAAGAAGGCGCAGCAGCGCCTCTTCTTTCTCAGGAGACTGAAAAGATTCGGCATGAGCCCCCGCATCCTCAGGACCTTCTATCACTGTGCCATTGAGAGCATCCTCACTGGATGCATCACCACCTGGTATGGCAACAGCACCGCCTACAACTGCAAAGCTCTCCAGCGAGTAGTGCGGTGCTCTGAACGGATAATTGGAGGTGAGCTTCCCTCCCTCCAAGACATCTACAGGAAGCGGTGCCTGAGGAAAGCGGGGAGGATCATCAAGGACTCCAGTCACCCCAGCCATAAAATGTTCAGACTACTCCCATCAGGAAGGAGGTTCTGCAGCATCCGGTCCCGTACCAGCAGACTGAGAGACAGCTTCTTCCACCAGGCCATCAGACTGCTGAACACGTCATAGACACCTCAGCTTCACTACTGGAACTTTAACATTATGCACTCCATACTGTACAGTAATGCCACTGTTTTGCACATGTCTCAACTCTGTATATTTTTATATATTTTATTTATTGTTTACTCTATTTAATTTGTAAAATATGTGTACACACACACACACACACGTAGAAAAATATTTAGTGTACACATCCAGAAATGCATATACTATTATATATTGTACATATATTCATTAGTTTCAGATGTAGCCATTCTTGTATTTTGCTTGTTTACATTATTGTATTTTGCACAACTCTGTTGCTTGTGAAGCTCGCACACAAGAATTTCACTCACATGTGCTGTACCAATGTACCTGCAAGTACAAGTGATTTGATTTGATTTGATTTGAAAATGATCATCACTAAATTGAAATTGAATTTATATTTTGAAAATGAATTGATTTGCTTTGAAACTGCATTTTATCCTTTAAAAATTCAGCTCTCGAATAATTTCAGTTTCACTTCTCACCATTCAGTTTCAGTTCTAGAATTCAATTTCAGTTCCAAAATTCAGTTTTTTGGAACTTACATCCTGTTCTGGTTCAAGCGCAGATTAATAGAATTACGTTTTACTAGCGGACCGAAAGTGTTACTGATGGGAATCTACAGCGTCTTGAGCTGAATTAAGACTTAAGAAGTCATTCGTCATATCGAATGACCAGCGGATAAACTCTCAGGTTGGTAATAAATGTATTACATGTATAAGGACAAGCGTCATGTTAACAAATGATAGCCGTAAGGTAACTTTTATGCTTATTGTAGCTGTTAGCTCAAAACGCTAATTTAGCGTAGTTTGCCCTGAATTCAGCTTTGACAAACAAATATGATCGACTGTTTCTAGTAGAATTCAGTTGTCATCTTGGACCCTCTCAGAGTACCCCCTCTGTATGCTTGCAGAGACCCATACAGTAGGGAAACATGCAAAACGGTGTCCAAACCTTTGTATTTTAGCTTTATTTATGTCTTACACACAGTGTTGGGGAGTAACGGAATACATGTACCGCCGTTACGTATTTAAAATACAAAATATGAGTAACTGTATTCTGTTACAGTTACCGTTTAAAAAGGTGGTATTTAGAATACAGTTACTTTGTTGAAATAAATGGATTACACTGTTTCCCTGTTTCATATTGTGGCGGGTCAGGACTGTTTGGTTTTGTTTGACAGCTACGTTCTGTTGTTCCAGGCGGCAGCGTTACGGTTGCCATGGTTACATGGTGTAAAATATCAACTCCAGTGACTTATTTACATCAGGACGCTCTCTCTCTGCGTGTTTCCTGGGTGAGAGAGGCCTTTTTGTTGTTGTTGTGCTAGGCTAATAGGCAGAATGCTACAGGTATAGCTCTAAAGAATGTAGCATCATAGGCAGTGTAGTCCGTGCTGCAGGGAGAATGGACTGCCATACCCGTTATGTGTCTGTGAGCGAGGGAGAAAAAGGAAAAGTCGGAGCTGTCATCGAGCAGAAACGGGAGCTGGGAGCATGTAAATATAATAATAACCACTGCAGCCAAGAAGAGTGCCTGACGAGCCCAGGTGTAAGTACGCTATTAAGACTTGACTGTATGCTGTGTTCATGTTTTCCTTCGAAACAATAAGTTCCGTTGGAGCAGCCTTTCAACGCCTCTGTCTGTCTCTCGCAAGCAAAGTTGACCCAGACAACAAAGTAAAGCTATTTTTCGGCTACGAGCCGACACGGACCCCGCCGTATTAGCCAGAGGTCCCTTTACTACAGTTCGGAGACGCGGACCTTCAGTAACAGTAATAAATCACAGCAATAGTACATTCACGTAGTTGTAAGCAGCATGATAATATATTAAGTAATCCAAAGTATTCAGAATACGTTAATCTCATCGAGTAACGTAACGGAATACGTTACAGAATACATTTTGGGGCATGTATTCTGTAATCTGTAATGGAATACATTTTAAAAGTAACCTTCCCAACACTGCTTACACAGCATCCCAACTCTTTAGCTAACTTAATAACTTTAGCTAAAGTGAATAGTTAGTCTAATTCATTAGTGCAGCATTACTGGATCACCTCTGTTTGAAGTGATATGATATGATATACAACTATCACTGAAACAGCAAACTTTGTAAATAAGCAAACAACACTTCTCATTCTCTAAACGTTTGGCCACAGCTGTAGATTACACTATCAGTGCTTGTTCACTCTTGACAATAATTACATTTCTAAATTCTCTCTGTGCATTTACAGGTAAACAATATCTAATATTTTATCTAAATGACTGCTTCGTCTTTGAAAAGGGTGAAGAGCCATAGGCCGGTGACAGTTCAGTTCTACTCTAAGTACATCCTTACATTTAGTGCGCTGTCTTTGTTGTTTTGTTTTTATTTTTTTTAATAAATAAAATGGTGTTAATACATTGAGCCGGCCTCAGTGTGCATCCCTGAACCTGTGCAAACGTTCTTCTTAATTACATTTCATTTCCAAAGTTCATATTTCCTGGGGGCTAGAATTCCCCCAGGTGGCATTGTCATTTTATTATTTCTTTCATAACCCCGCCGACCACTTGGTCACACAGGTTACAAACAAGTATTGAACCTTGATACAGAGAAATTTTGAACCTTGATACTTTGAACCCTGCTATTTTAATGTTGTACAACATGACTGAACTAATGATGATGAATGAATTGGTGATAGTGTAACCCAACTTACGAATTATTATTAAGAATGACTGAACTCCCATTAGCCAGTATCAGAAGATCTAGAATCTGCAGGAGCCCAAGGTATAAAGACCAATAAGGAGAGACCACACCACAATAGACTGTTCACAAATTTGTTATATTTGACACACAGCAGTTGCAACAAATGTAATGAAAGCAATAAAATAAAATACAAAATATTTCCCCCAAAATAACAAACTAAATAAAAGTGCGCGCATACAGCTTTCTCTGAGTCAAATGTATGAGTGAATAATGTCTGGTAACTGATGGATCGTTGGGGCCCATTCAGTTTGTTTAACGTTTGTCCTACCACACTCCGATGGAGGAAGAAAGTTCGTAGTCCTGCAGGTATCTGAAGCTTCAATGGGAACGAAACTTTGGCTTTAATAAAACCTCAGCAAATCCTGTTCACTTTTGGGTTGGCTCGCCATCCAGTTAACCGGAACCGGAATCGCCGCTCCTCAATGAGAGCTTGCTTCAGACCGGGTCCGTGTGTCGAACCTGACCGATGACAGGGTGAAACTCTGAACGACCAAAAACTGCAGCAGACTTGCTTGACTCCTAGCGATTCAACTTCGGGAACATTAGTTTCTCTGGCACATGGCATTGTATGAACAGGAACGAAATGGCAACACAGGAAATCATGTGATCAAGGTCAACAGCAAGGGTCACTGGGAACTCATTGCTGATTGGCCAAGTTAAACAACAACAGATAATCTTATTTGTCCACATCTTCCTTTAAACAAAAAAAGAAAAAGAAATTACTAAATTGTTTACATCATACACGAAAAAAAAACTACTTTCCACTGCTCTTTTTTCTTTTCTTTTTTTTTTCTAGCTGGGCTACAATAGTTGATCTGAATAGTAGTCACTGCAATTTGACACTACTTTAGTTTAATTTGTGGGAGTTATTCTTAAATTGTTCGTGACATATATTTGACCATTGTTTATAGGTCAGGTTTTTTGTTTTGTTTTTGTTTTTTTTATAAATTTTATTTTCAGTCACAGCAGCATGTTAACAACAAAACATTGAACATACAGTAGTTTGCTGTTCAGTATTTACAATACCCCAAAAGATAACAGAAATAGAGAAGGAAAAAACAAACAAACAAACCAAAGAAACCCCTACAAAACAACAAACAACAAACAAACAACAACAAACAAATAGAAAAATAAAATGTATAAGGGACATTCAGTGTACAGTTAGCTATGATAGTGATATAGAGATATGGTATCTGGTCATGATAAGGTGGTCATTTTAAATGTTTCCATGTACATCAGGAATGGCTGCCATGCCTTAAGAAATTTGGTGGTTGAACCTGCCAGTGTATATCTCATCTTTTCTAAATGTAAAAACCTCATGAGCTCCGCAAGCCACTGTTCATGTGTGGGAGGAGCTTCCTGCTTCCATCTTAAAAGTATAAGGCGCCTTGCGATAAGTGAAGCAAAGGCAATAGAATTCGATTAGCATTTTGGCAAAGTGATGTCTTGAGGTATCACCCCAAAGATAGCCGTTAGAGCAGAAGGATCATATTTAACGTTATACATCTCTGACAGAGTGTTAAATATAGACACCCAATAGGTATGAAGATTGGGGCATGTCCAAAAGGTATGAAGGAGCGAACCTGTTTCTGCTTTACATCTGTTACACAGAGGGTCAGCTCCTGGATAGAACTTGGCTAACTTTTCCTTGGAGATATGTAATCGGTGTAGGACCTTGAATTGAAGGAGCCCATGCCTGGCACATATCGAAGAAGAGTGTACCCTCTGGAGAAAAGATTGCCAGAGCTCATCTGTTATAGTCATCCCAAGGTCTTTCTCCCACTGTGCTTTAAGGATGAAGAGAGAAGGAGATTGAAGATCTAATAGTATAGCATAGATTTCTTTAATCGCCCCTCTCTTATGAACGTTTATATTAATAATTTTATCCAAAGAAGTTTCCTCAGGTAGTTCCGGAAATGAAGGAAATCGACTCTTTACAAAGTGACGAATTTGTAAATAGCGGAAAAAATGTTGCCGAGGAACATTAAACTGCTTCAGGAGCTGCGTGAATGAGGCAAAAATCCCATCTACAAAAAGGTCTTTGATATTTCTAAGGCCATTACTTTCCCATATTTTAAAGGCAGAGTCCATCATGGAGGATGGGAACATATGATTTGAGCAGATAGGTGCTTTAATTGACATTAAGTGTAACCCCAACCTTTTCCTACATTGCACCCAGATTCTGAGCGAGTCATACAACAAAGGGTTACGTTTATAGGTGTATAGTTCTAATGGGAGAGCTGATAGGTCAGGTTTTTATATGGGATGAATCCAAAGACCAGGTCAGCGATTCCAGAACCCAAAGTGTTCCAGTGTTCACTGGACGGCGAGCCAACCCAAGATCCTAGGAGACGATATACATACACACGCACATTCATTCGCACATTGATGGACTCCAATCATCTACTGTACAAGTAGTGCGGTAGGACAGACAATCACACACACACTCCTCATTGGATGGACTCTATTGCAATACACCCGTTTGTCATTGGCCCCACCGGTACCATTTGGACCAAGACTAATTCTTTACTTGTGCACAATTTTATTTTTTTATTTTTTTTTTCTTTTGCTACTTTGGGTCAACATTTTTTGCTTGAAGTTCTGTGTAATTCTGTGTTGTTTAGTGATGTTAAGCCTTTTAAAAGAATTTTTTAAAGTACTTTTAAGCCACACAACTGTGTTTGTCTGGTTCCTCTGCCGTTCATGTACCAGAGCTCTAAGAGTCGTTCTTAGTCTTCTGATACTAGCCCAAATTACTCATTACCTTGGTTATTATCCATTGGTTCTGTTAAAACATTAAACACAAATATATAAAATATAACTATTTACAGAGAGACTGTAGACGCGATATGTGCAAATACACAAAATGTACCACACTAAGTTGGTGTGGTGCATTTTTTTTTATCAGTAACTTGATAAAAAAAAATTTTTTTATCAATAACTTACCAGAAGTCTGTCCAAATATATTTGCTCAAATGTATGTGGATGATGCAGTTATATATACGCAAGCAAATAGTGTTCAGCAGGTGGCAAAAGATCTTACAGCTGCTTTAGCATTAATGGCTGGAGGACTCATGCCTAATGTTGAACACCTCAAAAACTGTCTGCATGTATTTTTCAAAATGCCCCTTAAACTTGAAGCAATCAAACATATTCCTGGATGGAGTAGAGCTTGAATTAGCTCCAGAATTTAAATATCTTGAGGTCATTCTAGACCCCACATTATCCTTTAAGAGTCACACAAATAAAGTGTCCCAGGTACTTAAATGTAATAATCGAAATTTTAATCATATATGTAATAATTTAAATATGAATGTTGCAAAAACTTATTTTTACTCAATGATCATCTCTCATATGGACTATTGTTTGACGTCCTGGTCACTTGCTTGTCCAACAACACTATTGAAAACATTTATAAAAGAAGTTTAAAAGTACTTGACTAAAAACGGACTTCCCACCACCACTGTCATGTGTTAAAAAGACATAAATTACTGAACTTCAATAACTTAGTGAAACTTAAAAGAGTGTGTTTAATATATAAAATCTTACACTCCCTTGCTCCACCACCACTAAAGCAGTTCATTAGGCATAAAGAAAGCTCAGACAGGACCACTCGAGCTACAACCCGAGGAGACTTGTTTATACCCCACAGACGGACAGCATTTGGGCAGAACGTCCTTTCTGTCCAGGGTGGCCATCTGTGGAATAGTCGTCCTCAATCCATTAGAGAATGCTCGACAACTTGTTTAAGGCACAGGTTAAAAACTGGTTATGGACAAATCAAGTGTGTGATCATGTATAAGTTGTATAGTTTTAATGTTTTATTTGGGAATAGAATGGTGTGTGTGAGAGTTTGGTGATGGAGTTTTTATTATAAATGAATTATGAATTTTTTTTATGAATTATTATGTCTATTTTTTTAATGTTTTACGGACAACGGATGGAAATTAGCCCTTGGCTATAATCTGGCATGTTTACATTCATGTAATTTATTTTACATTTATGTTCATTAACATGCACTGTCCTAAAATAAATAAATAAACGCGCCAGACGCGCTACTGTGACGCGTTTTCGTGACGCAAATCTGCTTCTGAATTTTCGCGGGACCCTCAATTGCGCATCATCGTGCTTCTCCATTGACTGTACATGTAAACCTGACGCTCTGGTCGCGTCTATTGCGTTTGGTGTGAACACACCATAAGAGTCGTTCTTAATCTTCTGATACTAGCCCAAATTACTCATTACCTTGGTAATTATCCACTGGTACTGTATATAACTCCACGTAAGTGCTACACCATAATGGGCAGAGTCCCGTTATCAACAATTTATACTTGGCCTATCCAGCGAGCGCTGATATCAGTGATGTTGCAATATCAAAGTGGCTAAATGTAGCCGTTACACCCATACCCAGAGGGCATGGGTACCTTTGGTATCTTCAAGAGGATGATAAGCTGGTCCAGTGTTCCCTTACCAAGGGGAAAAACATCTTGCATGGTTTCTCCTGAATCTGAGATTAAAGGGCAGATCTCCTCTCCAGTACTTGCCCAGCTAAAATGAGGAGTGCGATTTCCCTTGTTGTCAGTCACCATCCAGTCCCTCTTCTGAACTTCACAACTAGCAGATGTGTTATTTATTTTTGACATATCAAAATGAAAATATTCAACAGAAAACCTATAAACTATAAGGCCCATTAAAATCGAGGGTGAGGAGGTGGAAACAGTGGACAGCTACAGGATCACCTGAATGACAGCCTGGACTGGAGGACCAACAGTCATGAGCTTTTTGAGAAAGTTCAGATCCTTTAATGCATGCAGCAAGAAGTTGGAGATTTTCTAACAGTCTGCGATAGCGAGTGCATCCAAGTTGCTGTCGTCTACTGGGAGAGGCAGCATCAGTGCCAGAGATGCCTGCAGGATCAACTAACTGATTCACAAGGCTGGAACCATCATTGGCCAGAATTTGGAGGCGTTGGAGTCATCAAGAGGCAGGAAGTCAAACTGAACAAACTGCTCTCCATCACAAGCCATCTAACCCTGCTCCAGTCCACACTACTGAGGCAACAGAGCTCCTTCTCTCTCAGACTGATCCAACCTTGGTGCCATAAAGAACACTAGAGCCTATCCCAGCTATGATAGGGCGATAGTCAGGGAACAACCTGGTCAGGTTGCCAGTCATGTCTTTAGACTGTGCAGTTAGTGGGCGGAAACCAGAGTACCTGGAAAGAATCCAAACTCCACGCAGAAGGGCCCAGCCAGGTGGTGGAATTGAACTCAGGACCTATGAGGCAACAGTGCTAATCACCACGCCACACTAACGGAAACTCTGTAAACTCTTTGCACTGTCTCACAGTCCTCACTCTGAGCCTGTGGCACTTTACTTTACCTCTGTTGTTTACTTATTGGTAATAAAGGTAGTATTGTGACTCTATAATTTCCCTCTTGGGATCAATAAAGAATCTATTAGGTAACAACTTCTAGTTTGTTAGAGGCCTAGTGGACGTTAAAAGGGGGAACCACGGCCCCAATTTACATTCCAGAGCCACTGTACCCAACCTTGGTTTGATGTTGCAGAGGTACGTCAGCTGGGACCACCACACAACATCCAGAACCTTGAGGGACTCAGGACAAATCCATCAATGTAGAGGGCTTTGGGCATCAAATAGTGTTTTTTTTTAACTACCTCAGTGTCCTCTGCTCCACTGATAGGCAAGCTGCCTCCCTCGTCGGATGCAGCACTTCATCCCCACCGTATAAAGTTTGTACAAAGCATTGCTTCACTGTCCTACCAAACATCTCCCATACTCCAGTTTTTGCTTAACCCACTCCTCTTGGTTCCTCTCATTACTAAATGCTTTGCAGCTCTTCAATAATCAATGATACAGACACTGGGGAAAAAAGCACAAACAGCAGTAATGTTTAACATAATTTATATTTATTTTCTTTTGAACAAAATGTTAATAAATGTATTTGTTTTACGTCCAAAAAAGGTCATGACTCGTGGGACGCATTTTATAAATAATTTCATCCAAGTCTTTTGTAGAAAAAAAAGAAAGTAAATTAGCAAACTAAAGCATCTCTAGTATGACAATATGACAACTTTATCAGATTTTTTTCCTCTATATTTGAACCCTTTCTCAATCCAAGCTTCATTTTTTGTATATTTTCCTTTAAGACCTCTTTCATCTCCTCAACTCACACCACAGCTTTAGACAACAGAAAAATGCAGCAAAGGTCTCAAAAAACAGACAAAAACCAAGGAGCCAAACAGAAAACACAGTGAGATTCCAACAGTGGGGGAAGTAGGGAGAGGTTAGGGAAGATATTTGGGATTCCACATCCTCAGGACATATTTACAACATAAAGGACAGGGTGCCGGTGGATGGATTGGCGTGGGGGCGGTGCTGGAAAGTGGTATGTTGATTCGGGGTGGGGTTCATCTGCATAGATCCACAGGACTCATATCATGAACAGCTAGAGATTGAAGGAAGGAGGGAGCACAAAGTGTGGGTCTATTACATCCACTGCTGTCTTCAAGGGAATGTAAGTTCTTGTCAACAGAGTTTGTCAAGGAAATCAAAACAAATCTCAAAAAATAAAAATAAAAAATAGAGCCAATGTGGAATGGTTGTGGCGGTGGTAGACGTAGGGGAAAAACTATGGACATCTTAAAAACCTGACTTACTTTTGGACTT
Source organism: Copadichromis virginalis (assembly GCF_057382275.1). NCBI lineage: Eukaryota > Metazoa > Chordata > Actinopteri > Cichliformes > Cichlidae > Copadichromis > Copadichromis virginalis. The sequence goes on along the minus strand of NC_140639.1, from coordinate 38,200,487 downwards.
TATCGTTTCGCTCTGACATGTGAGCGAAGAGCAAATCGATGGGTGGTAAATAATGTGAGGCTGTAAATGAGGAAAAAGCCAATCTGGAAACAAAGTTCACCATCAGCAAAACAAGAATGTCTTCATTTAGATTTGGTGTACTTAGTATACGTTTTTTGTCAGTATTTGCTCACGGGTGGTTCAAATCCCTATTTCTGCTGCCTAATAGGCGAGTTCAAACTAATCTTAATCCCTGCATGATCCATCCTCATGTAAATGTGCACTTTACTAGCAGCAGCCATGCAAAAAAAAAAAAAAAAAAGGAAAAAAGAAAGAAAATCACACGGATCAGCCCTTGAAAACTCCTCACACTCCTCACACGCTGACAGTAACACAGCCCTTTGCTAGTCTGTGAAAGATAGCGGTTGATCAGCTTGTCTAAGGGTGATGTAAGAGTCAACGGTTTGATAGATTGGGTGGCTGGCTAGTCACATGCACCAACTCTGTGATACTGACAAGCTGAGCCATCAGTAGTGAAGATGTCACAAAGTAGGACACTAACCCCAGCTGTTAGTTTTTTCCCTCCTATATTGCACTTTTGCCTCATTAGATTTATGCAGCAGAGGCACTCAAAGATCTCGGGGCCTCATTTATCAGAACTAAAAATGACGTTCTGTGGGATGCATGGAATGGGGCCTGCAGCACAGAGTTGTAGGCACGTTAGTGTTTTCTGTAGTAATTTAATAGACAACTAACTTGAAAATCAGAAAGGAGACATTTGCTCACTCGCCATATTGTTGTTGGTTAATACTGACAATGCTTTCAGCGCTTCCATTTTTTCAACATCTTTCTTGCACATTGAAGTCTGAAGAATGATGTCAGATCTAAATTACTCGGACCATCCGAGGAGCATGTGAATGTGGAGAAAAAAGATTTTAGAACCAATTGACTGAAGATTTTTGTGAACATTTAGGGGCATTTGGCACTGTTGAACTTTTGTACACTTTGCTTGTCATTTTAATTTTCTGTTTTCCAGCTAGCTAGTAACATCAGTGCCATTCTCCTTGATTTTAGCTTAGACTTGTTATAAAAACGGTAATCTTTTTTCCCACAATGGGTGTCGCAATAACCATGAACTGTTTACACCAATATTTCACAAGTAAACGTTGGTATTGTACGGTGGCCCTGCAACTTAAGAAAACAGCATAACAGAAAAATTATGTGTCAGGAATTTACTTTTTATCTTTAAATTACACATTTGTGCTTTGTGTAGGGTGTGGCGCAGGACCCACATGCATGTGAAGTCATTGAGAGGCTGCCGTGGAAAGTTACTAGACTGCATAGCAACAGGGAGATAGGAAGGAGTTTTCCTTTACAGGAAGAAGACCTGTGATTGGAGCAGAGATGAAGCATGAGCCGGACACCAGACCAAATACAGGAAAGAGGGATGCCTATGGCGCCATGTGTAACTTGAACCCTCAACTATTTAATAAATTTTAAAAACTTATCATTTGAATTTTTTTCATGTTCTCTCAAAAAAAAGAACACAGCAGCTGCAAAATCTCACAAAAACCAATGAAGTTAAATTAAAAAAACAATGTAAATAGAAAAAAGAGACGATAACTTCACGGAACAGTGGCGGAAGTGACAAGCTAACATTAAACAGCAAAAATGTAGCTACAGCATTATATGACTCACTATTAAAACGCTTCATCTGCATCTTTTTCTTCCTCACAACACTGATGAACCCTCAACATCTTTGAAGTGTATCTCTTTTTTAAAGTGTTATTTTTGTACTTTAGTTGTATTTTGTGTTCCTCTGCAGTGTCTCTCTATTTCCTGGTGTTCTCTCAAAAGTTGATTTGCATTTGACCACTCGGGACCACCGTAGTAGTTGTGTCCACAATGCACGTATAATATTACTGTAGCTACCCGTCATAATTGTAACTGTAAGTGCAATGGCAGAAATAATGCTACATAACAATTCTGACAGCGAAATTTCTGTTTCTATTTTTTAAATGACTTTTTAGGAGGTACTAAGATAAAACTGAACTTTTTTGGGGTCATAATTAATGACAAGTAACCCAAACATCCTGGAGAAAAGCTTGATGCCTATTAGAATAGAGCCTGCTGTTGGCCTCACAAACAACTGTGTGCAGTAAAAGTGACATCAAAACTGCCGGCGTGCGCTACACTTTGGTGTTTCAGATTGTCGTGTACTTCTTGATTTTTGTAACCTGCTGTACGAGCGGGTCGCTTCCATGATATATCAGTGGAATAGTGCTGTGATTCCGAGATTACAAAGACGGAGACTACTACAGCTGGAAACGGCGAGACTTTCTATAAAACAAAGTCTGCAATCCTTTTGATTCCAGTTTGGATTTCTTTTAATCCCACCAGCACTGATATGATTTCTTTATTTTTCCCTGAGAGGCAACATCTGCCGCTCAGGAGAATATTACAGTGAGTCTGGCGTGCCTTGAGCATCAGTAAATGGATACAGGGCTGTGGTGATGTCACAGTTTATAATGTCCATAGGCTAAGCTTAAGTGCAGTCATGTTGTTATGTAGTCCCTCATTAAGGTTAGCACTAAGGTCTTGACAAGTGTAACTGATAATTTGATAGCTTACGCTTGGCTGATAAATGAGGCCCCTGGTGTTTTGGCTTCATGCAACTGTCCTCTAGTGTCCCTGGGTTGTCCCTGCAAGTCTAAGTACTCGCCGTGCTGCCTGTCTGCAACACCAACACCACTGTATGAGGTAAACTGAACACTTTAGAAACCAGAAAACACCATTTCCCCCCGCCCAGGAGCGCTACACGGTGACTAATCTGAGCTTACTGTTCCTGCAACACCATGCAATCGTGAGCTGAGTTGTCACCACCTTTTCTTTTTTTTTGTAACCACTCCACCTCTCCTAACTTGCTTAACAACCCAACAAGCTAGAGGAGAAAGTGAGCCAGTCTCAGAGCACTTAAGGTCCTAAAATATGTAGGCATGTACTGTCATAAGGGGTTGAGGGAAGGTCCGGTCTGACAGAAACACAAGCTGAATATCAGAATACAGAATCACATACATTTTGTTTTCTGGGAAACAAGATCCACAAGTGATAGATGGAGCTGGTCCCAGCCGGCCCTCGAGCAACATCACATACAAGGTAGTAAAGAAGATCCGTCTAAGGTGATGGAGAGCAAGAACAGCTGATATGTCAAAAACATTCTGGCACCTGAAAGAAAGTGCAGCAAAAATCTAAAAGTAACGAATGAGAGTGCACACCTCATCGATGTCCATGTTTTCCTCTGACATGCTATCCGTACACACACATCGAAAACAGACGGAGGAGGGTGGAGAGAAGGGAGGGGAGGGGGGGGGGGACAATATGCTAGAAAACATTTGGATGGAATAGAAACAATGAGCAGGTTTCAAGTGGCAAGAGGTCAGTTCTTTTAGGGGTGGTGGTTCTCAAACATCTCTCTCCGGTTGATGTCCAATTCCAGCACCCTCCGCTCCAATTAAAACCTTCCCACTTCCTGTGGTTGGCGGTTCATCGGCAGCAGGCTTGTGGAGGCATTTCCAGCACATCTCACCAGCTGTGTCCCTGGCAGCCATGACAAGCCTTCGTCTTCCTCCCTGTCAACAATCGCTCTACGCAAGCTCCAGCCCTGATTAAACCCCAAGGTTCACTCCTCATTAGAAGCACTTTCCTCTGGCGAGAAAATGGCAGCCACGCCCACCAACGAAGAATTATGGGAGGCTGAAATGATAATGACAGTGTGTAGGAGGACAAGGGCCAGCAGGCAGATCTTCAGTCGCCCGCTGCACAGTCTCGGGGTGGCGGCGGAAGTGACCGAAGCCCCCACGGGCTGGCAGGAAGAAGCAGTTCTTTTTAGCGTGCCCCCTGAAGGGTTGTCCATTTTGGAGTCCCATCGGACGTCGCAGCACTCCGCCTCACTATCTGATGGATGGTTTCCCAAGAGACCTGAGAAAGAGAAGACACTGGATGAAAAAGCTGAGGTTCCCCTGCTGTGCACTTGTATTTATAACAGGGGGTCACTGGTAGTTTGGTGTTCTCACAGCAGATATACCAACTGTGTTCTGTATTCCACTGTTTTGCTTCACAATCAGCTGTTCACACGCTCATATGGAAGGCCAGAAGGAACCAAACCAAAAATAAGAAATGGCTCATAAATACATAAATATGCCATTAAGAAAAACCAACGTAACAACAAGATGCGAAAAAAGGTTTTTTAGCTGAGAAGGACATGAACTGAAATTTTTATTGATTGCTCAAGGATGCAAAGAGAGTCCTCAGCATGTTTTGGTTATTTTTAGGGGCTGTAGGTAATGTTATCAGTATGTGTCAAACGCTAACAGTAATTATCTAATACAAAGAGACAAAAAGAGTAAAGAGAGACTGTTTTCCATTTAGCCTTTTTAGCTAAATCTGATACATCTCTATGGTGGCTTTCTGTGAAGTTGCTTAATAATAATAATTTTAAAAAGTTGAAAAAAATAACCGTGCAATAAACAGCTCACATGGAGCACAAATGACAATGATCTGTCTAACACCAGCCACCTTGTTGCTCATCTGCTGCCTCGGTAAACGGATCAAACGCACTAGACCTCAGCGTGTGGCTCTAATCACAACCAGACACGGTGACCCTCAAATGAACTCCAATTAGAGCTCACCACGGCACAGAGGGAGCGCATTGCTGCATCAGTTGATGGTTCTGGAAGTCTTAACTTGCCAGCATGTTTATAAAAAAAAAGAAAGAAAGAACAAAAACACCATGGCTGCTGTGATCATCTGCACGGGGAAGCTTAAACTGCAGAGAGAGAAGCTCACTTAGTTCTAACTAAAGCAAAGCATAAGTAGAGAGCATGTGATTGATGATGAGAGCAGATTGAGGACTGATGGGGCTGCTGGATTAGACCCCTTCTCTGTGTGGACTGACACCTCACCTGACTCGTCTGTTGCACCTGTGACAAGTGAGATGATTTACCCTTTTATCATCTTTAAGAGACATTATGAAAACGATTAGGTTTGAGTTTGCTGTTGTTGCTTACATTGGTACGACTCATTTCCACCTGCAACCCTTCCAACCTGAGGTATCGACCCTTCCTACGTCGATATTCCACTAATGTAAGAGGTCATGCTGCTTTTGTTGCCATGCTGGTAGTGTAGGTAAAATATTTAAAGTGTACCACAAGTAGCTTTTTGTCACTTTGAACTGGGGGATTATCTTTTTGGATCTGCTCCCATGGTGCATTGAAAGATGCAGACTGGATTATGGTGGATTCACATAGATTTATGCCATAATGTGAGCCCTATTTGTTGTTGCAAAGAGCACTGCCAATTTGATTTTAGCAGCTCCTGGTTGCAATGCACCAATAAGTTTATGGACGACTACACTAAATTGCCGATTCACTCACCCATCCAAATCATTTCAATCAGGTGTTCCGATCCCTTCCATGGCCATAGATGTATAAAATCAAGCACCTAGCCATGCAGACTGCTTCTACAAACATACATAAATGAATGGGTCGCTCTCAGGAGCTCAGTAAATTCTAGCGTGGTACCGTGATAGGATATGACTGCACACCCGTAGACAGAGCAAGGTCCACAAAGACATGAATGAGTCAGTTTCGTGTAGAAGAACTTGACTGGCCTGCACAGAATCCTGACCTCAACCCGACAGGACACATTTGGAACGAAACAGAGTGGAAACTGAGCCAGGTCAACATCAGTATCTGACCTCACAAATATGCTTCTGGGAAAATGGTCAAAAATTCTTATAAACACTCCTAAACTTTATAGAAAACCTTCCCAGAATAGTTGAAGCTGGGTGACATCATATTAAACTGGGATGTCACTCAAGTTCATATGCGTTTGATGGCAGACAAGTGAGTACTTTTGGCAATATAGTGTAGCGCTGGATTAGTTCAACACTGAAGATGGCTTAGAAATTTAATAATATCTAGATTGTAGCTACGAAGGAGTTCTAGGATAATGATATGTTTGAATAGTGCAAGCCACACTAAAAATGTGAGTATCACCGCTGGGTGTTTACATTTAGCTGAGATGTTAAAGCAGTTTTTTAAAGCAAAACATGGGAGGGCAGGCAAAGAGGATTGGAAGTCACTTAATTGGCTCCAAAAGCTGAGCGCCGCAGACAGCCGTGTTGCTGAAACTGCTGACTGTTACCGACACAAATCAGGCGCTAAACTAGCATGACTAACTTCCTGTTGATTCTAGAACACCTGCATGCACCTGCCCCTTTCTCTTCACAAAGTATTTCACTGTGGCTCAGTTTGCTTACAGCAGCCATTAATATTTTTGATGGCATATTTTTAAATTTATGGCAAACTAACTTATTATAACCATCAGGAATTCTTTAATTCACTCACATTAACCTAACATGCATGTCTTTGAACTTTGGAAATCCACAGAGACTCACAGGAGGGAACACGGTCAAACAGGACGTCAAACGTTCCTGCTCAGAGGTGAGAGTGCTAATGCCCAAATGGTATTTTTAAAAAATTGTTGGAAAGGGACACCAAAAGGGCAGGAAAAGCTTTGTAAAAACCAAAAATAATTCACATCACAGTTTTCCTCAGTAACCTTTTTTTTTATAACAGAAACAAGACGATAATTGAATAAAAACTAACACACGATGAAATGCATCGACACCTTCATCAACTAATAAAAGCAAGATTAAAATACTCTGGATACTCTTGTGCAGGTCAAATACGCACATCTGATCTCCCCCCAGGAGCAGGTAGAAAACGAGACAAATGTCAGCGCTTGGGAGGAAGAGAAGAGCAGACGCTTTAACACTTTAACTTTCAGACTTTCTATTTTACTCAGCTTCATCAACTTTGGATGTAGTCTATCGATCGTGGCTCAAGAGTTGGGAGTTCGCCTTGTAATCGGAAGGTTGCCGGTTCGAGCCCCGGCTTGGACAGTCTCTGTCGTTGTGTCCTTGGGCAAGACACTTCACCCGTTGCCTACTGGTGCTGGTCAGAGGGCCCGGTGGCGCCAGTGTTCGGCAGCCTCGCCTCTGTCAGTGCGCCCCAGGGTGGCTGTGGCTACACTGTAGCTTGCCATCACCAGTGTGTGAATGGGTGGATGACTGGATATGTAAAGCGCTTTGGGGTCCTTAGGGACTAGTAAAGCGCTATATAAATACAGGCCATTTACCATCTAATGATATTTAGTCAACTAAAACTAAAATAATTTCAATGCCTAAATTTTGACGACACTTAATTAAAATTTGCTGTCAAAAGGGAAACATGCCTCTGTCACAATGTTTTGAAAACTTTTTGCTATAATTTGATAAGATGTGTTTTGTATAATTTTCAGTTCAATACAGGCTTTAAAAGCAAATAACTGCTTTCTGTTTTTAATTAGTTTCACGCAGCATTCCAACTACTTTGGAATCTGGTTGTAGTTGACCCAACAGTCTCATTTAGCACTGCAGGAATTGTTTTCAGCTGTTTAACCCCAGTATATTTTCACAGAATCATCACACAGCGAAAGTTGAAAATCAAAATTTGAGGTGACTAAAAATAAAATCATGACTTCCATCCATTATAAGCATGCACAAACCTCTAAGCCTTTAGGTGTTGAAATGTTTTATGTTGTCAGTCTCATCCAGGTAACCCGTGAAGCTGACCTTTATTACAGAATAAAACAAATCTGCAGCAGATACTGAGAGAAGGACTAAATGTGTTGTTAAAACGTCCTTGCATGAGGACTGCATTGCTCAAAAACACCACTAGATGTCATCAGAAAGCCTTTAGAACCACTTCACTGTTTTCCTGGTGAGACACCATTCAGTCAATACAGAGAAACACACACTGGATGATTTATTACTGTCTGTCCTTTTGCAAAATGCTACTCACCAGCTATTCACTAGCATAAATTAAATTAGAAGGTTTTTCTGTGAAGAGGATACAAGGCCCCATGAACACCCACGCATGCAAACACACAATCTGCACTCATCTCCAGGATACACGAAGTGGCACTAGGCAGGAAGTGGGTATTAACCTGTGCAGATGAAGCTGGGGCTGCCACCGTGGATCAGGTCGTCGTTATCGGGCAGGATGAACGGACAGCTCTGCTGGACCTCCAGGCAGTACTGGTGGCACGGCACCTTCTTCTGGCAGGACTGCTGGGTGGTGGGGAAATACTGAGCACACAGCCAGGGCTTATAGGCCGCCTGAGGAGGAGAAGGAGGAGGAGGAAGAAGAATTAGGCAAGAAAATTACATAAATAGATGCAGGTTCATGGTCCACAAGAGGATTGGAGGAAGTTACTGCATTTGTCTCTGCTGGGTATTGGCCCTCCCCTTGGTTCAAATAGCTTTCTTCACAATAACAAATAAATATCTAGAGGTCCACTAAGCGTCACATGTTTTTTCCACCAAAATAGAACAGCAACACTTCACACATCAATCTAACAGCCACTGGGATATTAGAGGTTACTGTTCAAAGATTAGCTAATCAAAGCTACGCCAAATACAGAGTAATCATTGGCAGGCAGGACTTTTTTTCCAATAAAGCCATTAAAGGCACTAAATATCTTAATATCCACGATGTCATCAGTGACTCATCTAGGATTAGGGACAGGGTTTGGTTAACATCTGCCCCCTTCTGAGGGACTTTTTGCGTGTTTGAAACAGCCAAATGGAAAATCGTTTAACAGAAAAAAAACAGTCATGACAAAAACGTACGAGACTTTATTTCAAAGCAAAGGGGTGTTTTTAATCTGCTGTGGTGTGTTTGGCTGCTTGCTGCATGCCAGTGCAATCAAAACCAAATGGCACAAAATAAACTCACCACATTTCATCCTGCGTCTTCTTCCAAGTTAAATTTGCTTTAGTTCACTGTGAGGCAGGATGTAATACAAAACGCACAGACTTATGTGCATAAGGAGACAGATGGTGACATGTAATAGCCAAAGCCTCGAGCTTGGAAAGCTTAGCAAAACTAAATGAACCGAGGGCATACCACAGTCTGGATTCATTCTCATTCTTAGCCATTTCTTTGTGTGTTTTATTGGGATTAACACAGGAGAGGGGAAAGAGCACAGACGATATCAAGCAGAGACTGAAATCAGATTTGTTTAGGACCCCACCGCCTACTGCGCCAACCCGGTGGGACCAAAGATCACTGTAAGTTCGATAAGTGCCCTCTAACACAGTCTTTAAAGGTGGACAGGCACTTTCCCCCATCCCATCTACCTTTGTAGCTAGCTGGGAACCTTTAAGCTGAATAAACCTATGCCTCAAAAAAAAGAGTTGGCATGATGGGACACACACCGGATGCTTTTGTTTCCTTGGACTGCTTACAATGTTACATGCTTCCTATGAGCCAGCTTTCTTTGCTCTACCTGGAGTTGGCAACACAATTTTTCAATTATTGTCTCATGGAAGCCACAAAGACATGCAATGAAAAGCTGTGTCAGTTAAATAACAGCGGAAATGTGCTGCTATTAAGTGATGAAAGCCACTAAAAGAGTCATTAGGCTGCCTGACACATTTAAGCAATAGAGGTACAACAGCAATTTTCAAGTGATGAATCAAAGACAAAACAAACCATTACCAACAGTCATGTAATTACCAAATAGTACAATGCTAAAATCTTGCCATGAGCCAAGTTTTGCACTTACTAATGAATGCTGCAATAACGCAATCTGAGTTTTAAGGGGAACACCACCAATGTTCCACATTAGTATGAAGCCTTTTAAAGTTGGGAAAATGAAAATAAAAGCCCATCTTGGGCGTGGTGGAGCCTGTGATATGCTTTTTTTTTTTTTTTTAATCTTTAATGTTGCTTCACACTTCTCCCTTTCCTGGTAAACTGTCGCTCTCTTCCCCGTTCCAACCCACTTCTCAACCAATCAGCATTCGACCTATGCCCATTCTAGCTACACGATGTTGCGTTTTTGGAGGACTGCACGGGAACATGCTTGTGCATGCTGAAAACCCCGCTTTGTAGGCAAACAAAATAAAACTCTATTATGCAATATGTGAATACAATCCATCTTCTCTGAGCCAACGCTCATTTAAAATGGATTAATGCAAAGCAAAAAAACTACCCTGTGGCCAGACAAACTGGATGTTGACCATCCGGCTTGTCATTGGCACACACTTAAAAAACCTGTGTCGCTGAATGCATGGGGGGGCATTAGTGCTCATGGAATTGAATGGTATATACACGTTTTAGAGGAACATATGGTCCCATCCAAATTAAATCTTTTTCAAGGGAGACCATGTCAAACTACATACTGTATCTATTACAAAAGCATGGCTTTTGTAGCTTTTGTAAGAGTCCAGGTGGTGAACTGGGGTTCATGCATTTCAGGCCATTTACCTGTTGAAAACATTTGGAGCATCATGAGACAAAAACCATGACAAAGAAGACTCAGGACTGCTGCAGCAGCTTTACTGCTGTTAAAAGAAGAGGTGATACTACACAGTGTTAAACATGGGTCTGCCCCAACTTCTCTGAAGTGTGTTTCTGGCATCATATATTTTTCTTCAAATTGTACATTTTGTCAGTTAATAAGATTTGCAAATCACTGCATTCTTCTTTTATTTCTATTGTAATCATTTTTTAAAATTTGGTTTTATATTTTTAGCACTAAAACTATTCTTTATTGTTAACCTTAAAACTGTCAGTTACCGTGTAGATGCTCACCAGTATCAATACAATCCAATAATATGGCAGTGTTATATATTGATTTTTGCGCCATCATCTTTTGAATTTACGAAATGATTTTTAATCTAGAATTGATCCCTTGATACGTGTGATAATGTAAGCCTGTGCCTGTCTCTTTAAGGCCTTCCCCCTCCTCTATTATGATTGGCCAGTTTCCAGAAGCATCCACCTTCAGACTTTAATAAATAACAAAGTAGCAAACTTTAGCTTTTTGTCTTCTTTTTTCAAAAATTTAACTTACTTAAACTCAATTTAATCATGAAAATGAATCTGATTTTAAATATTTAAGTGAAAAACTAAGTAAACAACTTTAACAATTTAGGCAAACTAAATAAATACAAAACTGTTCAAAAGTAAACAAAAGTGATGGGGCCTTTAAATAATAGATGTGAATAAAATCAAAAATTTTGTATGTGTAATGATAGTCATAAACCTCCGAAATAAAACAAACAAAACTAACAAAAAAATCCAAAGGGAAAGACAAAACGGTGCAGGCACAGTTAATTATCCCTCCGTGTTATTTAACCACACAGAGACATCCATGCTTTGGAGGCGGGGCTGTCACTGTGGTTCGACTCCTCGTGGTTTTAGATGTTTGTTTAAATTGTACCCAGGTAAATCTTCACCTCTAGCACTGGCCTCCCACATGTGCGTCTCATTTCCTATTTATGCCAATATACAAAGATAACAAACAGTGCACAGGCAATTATATTAATTATAATAATCTGATTAGGATGATGGGAATCATAATGATGAGAACAATGTGCTTTGTAAAATCTAATATATTCCAGACACGTATGACTTCATGTTCACTCTACATGCATCTGCAACATACTGTACTGTTGGGCTTATTTCCAGGAAATACACTCATCCGTCAAAGCAAAAGGAGAGGGGAAAAAAGTCAATGCTGTTTGGGATTTAGAGGGAAAATCTGTCTCTGTTTAAATCCAAGCTCACACTTGCAAAAAACAACAACAAACTGCTGTGGACTATAGTGACTACACCTCTTTGTTTTTTGGAGGGTAATTTAGATAGACCACACCAACAGTGTAATTCCCATGATTCTCTGTTTTTGGTAAAAGCGTTGTTACGGTGAAGTGGCTCAACAGCTCAACGTACAGAGGAAAAAACAAGCTCAGGGCCAAGATAAAAATCAGACAGATCAATGAATGGGGGTTTATCTTTCAAGAGTTTGTTGGAGTGTGACGTGTAAAATCCGTGACCGAGGATTTTCACTGTGCCGGCTTCTTGTCTGCGCATATGCTGCTGTTTAATTTGCGATCATTTTATATAAATTCTCACCGCCGTGAGATAATCCGTCTAGGGATACCGCGGCTATCAAAAGAGAGCCAAAACAATACGATCGCAGTGAGACAGGAAATCTGGGTCCTCCTGAAGATGTATGCTGGCAGTTGCCAAGGTAACGGCTTTTTCTGCTTTTCATTAGAGCTCAATGGGTACTGCCCCACTCTCTGTCGGTTTGTCTATTTGTGTGCACATGTTTAAGCGTGCAAGCAGGTCTATGTGTGTCTGCGTGTGTGTGTAAATGTGTGCGTGCGTATGCTCAGCGTGAAAAGGGAAACGTACAAGAGCAAATTGAGTTAGTCAGGAAGCAGGCCTGGAGTCTGATTTGATCAGTCTAATGTGTGATCAGTGTGAATGGGAACCTGGCACTCAAAAAGCCTCTGTCGCCATGCAGCTTAGTCTGCTTCGTACAATTTACTGAAGCCCAGAGACACAGACAGGAAAGACACCAAGCTGGCAACTGCTTCCACCAGGGCTTTACTCCCTGCAGCTGATTTCAGCAAAAGCCCATCTATTTGCACAAAGAGCTTCAGTCCTGTTTAGATGCCACACCTGACAACACATCATGTGTCGGTTAGTCGCTGTGTTTTGGGTATTAACTCTAGAAATTTAAGTAATTTTCTCCCAAGCCAATTATTTAAAGCTGAAGAATAAATAAGAATAAAAATCCCATTTAAGTGCTAATGTTCTGCCAGATAAGTGTCAGCAGTGATGACTATTATATGAGACAGGTTGAGGTTTAATGCTAGAACAACCAATGGTTGTTTAAAGTATGCAGTGCATTAATTGTTTTTATACTTCACAACTTGTTAACTATTACACAAGACACTTAACTTCTATAGCACTGACTACTGTGGGTTTGGTCTTTTGCTGTTTAAAAAAGTAAGGCCACCTGTCCATTTTCATGGTGCACATTCACTTGGGAAAAGCTAGTTAGCTTTTCTTTCTTTCTTTAAGGTTGACTTAGGTGGTAGAACGGGCAGTCTAAAAATAGGATTTTAGGTTTTTTTTAAGGTCTTTTCATACCTGTGGTGTTTAGTCCATTGCAATCAAGCTCGGTGCGGTTTGTTTGTGCAGGTGTGAATACAGTAATCGCTGAAATGTGGACCAAAAGAACCACACCGCGACCACCTCCTCCAAAGAGTCTTGGTGCAGTTGTTTTCGTTGATTTCAACTCCAGAGCGGTTTGTTTATGGTGTGAATGTGATCCGACCTTGATCCAAACTTACTACGAGGTCTACCTTACAAGTGTGAGCTAAAAAAAAAAAAAAAAAAGAGGTCTCGTAACCACATATGCTTTGTATTCTGGGATGCGGCAAGTTATCATAAAAGTGCAAGGGTCAGTATGGGTAAGCACTAGCTGTGAAATGAACATAAATTCTCAACACATTTTGGTTCACTTGGACTTGACTTGGATTTTTCTCTGTGCTAAAACAAACCAAACCACAGGAAAAAGCTACAAATTCATCAACTTATTCGGACCAGAGGAAACAAACTATATTTGGGAAAACGTCCTTACAGTCTATGTATCGAAGTGTCCTTGGGAAGGATACTGAACCCCGAACTGTTCCAGATGTATCAATAAGAGTGTTATTGAGAGCATGAATGCTAGATCAAAGTGCCTAGGTACAGATAAAAGCATTACATGAATCTGTGTGATTGGGTAAATGAGACTCAATGCATAAGTACTATTTTATCTACTATTTCTGGGTAAAGGCTCCTAATTGCAAAGTACGGATCAACTATTGTTAGGGGTCACACGGGTCTAGAGAGCAGCCATCGACCATCTGGCAACCATCAGTCACTGAAAAGCTGGCATGTCTGCAGCCACTTGCCAACTGCTCTCGAAGTTGTAGTGAAACTTGAAAAACTGTAATGCAGGGAATAGAAAACACAGACAATGGACAGCAGGATGATGAAGAAGTGTTCCTGTCTGTTACTGACTAACCAGCTTTTACAACCTAACAATGACAGAACTTCATTGTGGAGTCCTGACCTCACAACCATCAAGACTGTAGATGTGTTAAAGGCATTTAATAGCCGACGAGCTAACTGTCGTAATGCAGGGATGCATTTACTACTGAATAATTACAAACAACTGGCATCTACAATCGCAACTAACAAACACAAGCCTAATGGCCCGAGCTTGGTTCTACCGTAGGTTTCTTCCTTAAAAGGGAGTTCTTCCTTCCCACTGTTGCCAAAGCACTTGCTCATAGGGGTCATCTGATAGTTGGTGTTTTCACTGTTTTCTCAGCCTTATAGTAAAGTCTTCACCTTACAATATAAAGTGCCTTGATGTAACTATTGCTGCGATTTGGCACTATATAAATAAAATCAAATTGAATTGAATGGAATTCAAAGCCAAGGGAGAATATAATGTGTATTTTAATTGTAAATTCAATTTGATTTTAATGATTTTAGTTCTAATGCTTTTGTTTGCCACATGAAATAACTGGCAGGTTGGAAAAAAGTGCATCTGATGCCTTCAGGGGAGGTTTTCTGCCTGTGTGCTGTCATGTAGCATCAATCAATTGGATAGCAAAAAACACTCTCAAATCAAACAGCGGAGCAACTGTGTCTCTGCAGGGAATGCATGTGGGGGGGGGGGGGGGGGGGTGTCACTGGTTTTGCAGCCAGCAGGTAGCGTTACAACTGTGCTGTATATTGAAAGATAAAGATTAACGGAGCTATTCTGGTGCTACATGCTGCAAAAGTTAGCAGCCAGAAAGGAAAAAAGTCACATTTACGATGTAATAAAAAGACCCTACAAATAACTTCTCTCTGCTTGGCTAAAAGGGGATCCACTCCTCAGCTCAAATGGATATCACACACTCCTGGTGACTTCTGTATTGTAAAAAAGGGTCAGTTTTTGGTCATTCCACCAAAACCAAGAGCTGTTCACAAGAAGCGGCTCTCAGGTTGACAGCTCCTGTAAATCTGACATGCAAAGCAGCTCATCCTCCATTCTGCTTTCCCGGGCTGCAGGGCTTCCCCCACCATTCCCATTCGCATGCCTGTCATCTAACACAGAGAGGACTGTGGGAGAGCTTGTCTGTAGACAAGAGGAGCTGCTGAATTGCAGACACATGTAATTGTTTGCTCGGTACTCATTTGGTAGCATAGCACAAAAATCAACAATATATAAACACGTTCAACATCAAACTAGCACTCGTAAAAAACCCCACTGTGCCTTTATTTTCTACTTTCAAGTGCAGACCAACAAGAGGAAAAAAATGTGGGGCTACATTATGATGATCTAAAGAAATAAATGGCTGTACGTATTCTTTGTGAAATATAGAAGACACTAAATTCTGCTTCTTTATAATGAAAAAAAAATCTGACTATTAGGGAACTAAATTGTTGTCATGTCTATCCATTGCTATTGTTAATTTCTTTATCCTTAATTAGTAATTTTAATTAGGCCGTGGGATAAGTTGTTGTCAGAGAAACTTGTTGCAAACAAACATATTATGTAACATAACCATAACCAATAATAATCTAACATTATTATTTAATAATGAAGTACGCAGACACTGTGACAGTGGTGTTGACATCACAGACATTGTCAGACAGTGACCAACACAGCTATTATGGTGTGCAAAATAAAAAAATTCATTCAAGAATTATTGATGTATTTTTTTATTATTTATAATTTGTTTATTATGTATTATTATACAATACTATTAACGTGAAGAAAGTGTCAAAAAATTCCAGGTACTGGTAATAGTTCAAACATGAAAGGTAGCTAACATTTAGCGTCCCCTCCCTGTGTCCTAGCTTTTATGCTAATGCTAAGCTAATCTAGCTTCATATTTAATTTAGAGACATGAAATAAATTGTGTTAATATTGTTAAATTCAGAAAAATTAAAGCTAGATTCCCCCCTTTTTCTGTTTCATATGCTAACATTATCTAACTTCACATTTATCTTAGAAAGATGAAGAATATTGTTTTAATTTTGTTAAAAGAAGCCAAGCTAGCCCGCTTCAGTTCCAGCTGTGATGCTAAACTAAGCTAAATTACTATTTATGTTACAGAATTGACTTAAACTGTTAATTTTCTTCTTTCCAAAAAAAAGAACAAAAAAGCAAGAGAGCTGCTTTTTAGATTTTATGATAAGCTAATGTAGCTTCATGTTTGAATAGTCAATTATGTTACATTTGAAAAGAGTAAATAATCTATTTATTTTGTTCCTGAGCAGCAGCCTGTTACAGCAGCTCCCATATGCACTGCTGTTTTTCAACTACTCTAATTCATTCTTAATAACTAATAACTTATTTACCAATTTACTAAAGAACTGACCAAATACCGGATGTCTTATATCATGTTTTATCCCATACCCTTTAGTTCTTGTTAAGAGTCAAGCTAGCCCCTTCTCCTGTCTCAGGTTTTTATGCTATACTACTATGTGTATATATGTGAAGATATTATGTGTTAATTTTTTTATCTTTTCAACTCTTGTTGAAGTGAATGAGTGTGTTTTCTAAAATGGGGCTCATAAAACAGTAAAATGGCTGCTTTTGAGTAGGAAGCTCCAAACATTACTCATTAAGTGTGCATATTTTTTTATTAGCCTTAATATACTACTAAACACAGGCCATGAAATGATGTCTTGAGCCACAACGAGTGTATCCCCAAGTTCTGGCTCATAAATGAAGTGCCACATTAACTGTACTCATATTGGCTTAAAGCTCCCGGGTATGTAAAAAACTTTAACTCAACATGCTGTGAAGTATCAACACTCTGTTTCTTTCCCAGCAGGACGGTGTTGTCACACATACACACACACGCGCGCGCGCACACACACGCGGCGGCTATAAAGTGGAATGACAGAGACGGCTATAAAAAGCATATGAGTCAGCAGCAGAGTGAGATCCCAGTTAGAAGCTGAATGACACAGATCATTACCACTCACACAAATCATGGCTGCGTTAGAACAGGAAGGGGCTCTTACACTACCTGTGCTATTTTCTGCTGTGTTTCGCGGTTTGACAAGGCTTTTTTTAAGTACCGTACTGTACCCAGTGTGCAAAATAGGGCTAGATTCACGATACTGAAGAGCTCACATTTGAAGTGGAAATCAACAAGCGAATATGACCTGTTTCATTCAGGAAAAAGAATTGTATAAACCACACAGAGCAGGACATAAAAAAGACACCATCAATACTGGCAAAATTTTGTTGATAGGACTTTGATCATTCAAAGCTTAAATCTCAGCGGTCGCCTTGGGTCAATGATGCAACACTTGGATAATCCAGCAGGACAGGCAAACACACGGTTGCCTGTTTTCCTGCATTGACGTGTGCACTTATTGCATCCCATCCTCTGGTGATGTAACACATCCAGGCAGAGCTTCTGTGTGTGACACTGAGGCAGGGCGCTCTCACCAAATTAGATGGTTTGCAATTTCAGTGCGACCCTTGTTCCTACCTTGACCGTGTCAGCCTCTACCGACAAGCGCTCACTTGGGAAAAATCAAGTGAACAAAGAAAAAAATTTTTTTTAACCACATAAAGACTAAATACTATACCTCCATTACTTTTCAATAACAATATGCTAGCAGTCAATGTCATAGAGGAGAAATTAAGCCCAAGACACCATCACACCAAGATGACAGCAAGTAAGGACTTAAAAAAGAATAAAAGCATAAAAATAAATACACAGCAATTCACAGATATATTAAAGAACCTTAATTTCCTAATTTCCTAATGAGACTTTCAGAGGACGTCATCACTGTTAGGACTGTGTTGATTATTGTAACTATTCAACGTGTGTCTTTCAGTCTTCTTTAGCCTGACTTCAACTGGTCCAGAAGGCAGTTGGAGCATCTAGGCTGCCAATAAGAACTAGCAGACATCCGCATATCTCCCCGATTCTTGCTTCCCTTCATTACCTTTGAGCAAAATTCAGAATTAAAATTCTATTAACTTACATAGATACATGGCTCTGCTTATATAGCAGAAATACTAATAACTTGTAACAGCAGCTAGCCTCTCCGATCATCAGGTCTCTTAACATTCCTACATCCTTATTTTAAAACCAGAGGTGATCTCGTTTTTATAAAGCCTTCTCAGCCTGTGATCAGCTGGACCCAAGCAGTATGTTGATTGTGTCTGTATTTAATGTGTGGCTTCTATAACTGTGAGAAACTTTACTACTGTGTGTTTTAAAAAGTGCTATACAAAAAAAAGTTATTACTAGTATTTCAGACGGGTCTAGGTCACATATATTTCTTAGACCCTGTGTCAGGTCTTTGCTGAATTATGTCAAGATATGCCAAATTTTCAGCTAATAGCTCTTTGGCAATCACCTCGGTGTTGCAAAAATACTATTTTATGCCTGTCAAACTATGTTACCATTGACATTTTTGGTGGATTGAACCAAAGAAACGGAAACAAATTCTGTGTTTCTGTTACAGGCTGCCCATAACAAAGTCCCTAAAGATATAATTTACAATTGTCTGTTATGTGAAGGGACAACACTGGTTCATCCGTCTAGTTAGGGGCCTTTTTCACACAGGAATTATTCATAGGTCAGTGTTAAGTGGCTTAACAAAGACAAAAAAAAACCCCAAAACAACAATGAGCAGGTACAAGAACTAGATTGAAAATGAGTGAAAAGCTTGGAAAGACCTTCAGAAAGGCTGGAGACTTAATGCTCAAGTCCACTGAAAAAGTGTAAGAATAAGAAAGGCTGGCTCCTTGAAAGTAAAATATAAGGAAATGAAGGTTGGCTCACAACATTTGCTCAGTACTGTCTATTTTTATACAATCATTTCAAACTGTTCAACAAATAAAACATTTTAAAAAATCTACGAAAAATGAGATTTTAATCTATTTTATTATTTTTGAAATGTCAACATTTGTCAGTAAAGCAGCTCTGATAAACCTCTGAACTGAAACCGAGTGTAAATGCTGACAAATTGTCGGTTTTCCAGTTTCTCAGAAGTAAACAAGCCCAAAAGAACAATGTTTAAAGGTGAAAACATTAAACACGGGCCTGCTTTAAAGATCAATCATATTGACAGGCTTCTAGAAATCTTGACCCTTTTAGCTGGAAAGCCTCTCTAGAGGACACAGCTTTATGAGACGTCTGACCCATTAGGCTTGACTGACACGAACGGGAAGATTTTTACAATCCGACTCAACGCTATCTGCTCCTTCTTTGCACCCAATGCTGCAAGATTGGATCCACTTATCAGGACGTAGATGCAAACATAGCATCATTTCCCTGAACCGTGTTTTGTTCATCATTTCTGAGAAAACATGATCATGAATGTGCATGGCGGGATTTGTTTTCAGCCTGGCTCCATTTACAAAGCAGGCAGGTCTAACAATTGGCATTCAGCCCATGTAAAAATGCTATCTGCTGCGAAAAACAAACCTAATTTCTTTAGGCATGAGGTTGTTTCCCAGGTTTGGTTTTCACGGTGAGTAGATTAAGCCGTGCTCTGGTCGAAGAATCCCTCTTGGCTTGGAGCCAGCTCTGCAGCTCTCCTCTCCCAAGTTTTAAAGAAATCATTTTCAGCTGGATCAGAGAACAGCGAGGCTGCTGAATAGGTCAGTGTGGCTCTGCTTTCTTCATCGATGCAGACCCTGCTGACTGCAGGTGGCTTGACATAAGCCTGGGACATATCGACTGAACCATCCAACCCCCGAGATGGCGCTCCATGATAAACACAGTGGGATAAATGCTGAGTAGGGACCTTGTCGCTGTGACACACAGGAACCACAAAACTGAGCTTGGCTACATCACTCTTATCAGCAATGAAACATGACATCTAAAACACCTGGTTGTTTATGTGTACGCTAACATGAGGATGAAAGAACTGGAGTCCAGGTAAGTACTAACATGACAGGACTCTAGAAAAAGACAAGGTTCAAAGGTGGGAATACTGGAAAGAAAAAAGGGACAGACAGATCATTAAATATCCAGACACCTAATACAAGTTGGCAACATTAATCTCTGGATTCCATCCATTTCTACACACTGAGTTTTTGAGGTCTGCAGAAAATAAATTCAAGGTGACTGACGTCATCACAGATGATCGCTTTTCAAGGTAGAAAGTGTAAACGGTGATCATCACATCCGAGTGTTGGGAATAATGACAGAGAGGGAATGAGAAGGAAGGGCCAGTGTGCGAGAGGAGAGCAATCAGCATATAGATGTTAAAACTGTAATCTGAACACAGTCAGGAAAAAAAAAAGTATTACTCCTTTAGGGGTAAATTGCTTACCGTATTTTTGACCCTTGTACTTTCTTTTTTCTACAACAAAGCAACAAAAATAGATTTTTTTTAAGAAAAGGTGTAAAGTTGGTTCATTTCTGTTTTTATTACCTATCACATGTCTGTAAGAAGATTCTAACCTCTGCCTAGTAAACCCCTAAAATCTAAGAAAAATAAGAAACAGTGCAAATATGTACCTTTTACTTTTCGCAAGAAAAAAGAAAACAAAGAAAGAAAAAGAAAACAAAATAAAGATTCATCATATAATACATTTCCCACAGTCTGTCGTCACTCTGCCCACTTTTTATGGCTCGATTAAGACAGAGTACAGATTTAGACTAAACGCTAGCATGTTCACAAAGTTGTTGATGTTGATGATCAGTTAGTGTCGTTTGCTGCCCTTTGCGCTATATTGAGATGCAACAATTCCAATTTACTTTGCATTTCCAATTTATTAAATCCAGTTTTTAAGATCACCAATTTTAATTTTGTCTAACTTTCTAAGAATTTCAACTAACAGCACAAACATTAAGTGTTGTATTGTTGATATGTAATTACATTTCTACATAGGTAAACTTTAATAACAGGTAAATGTACCAACTTACTCCAGTCAACAACCAACCCACTGGTATATCTTGAGTCTCCAGAGCTAATTTTTCCTGTTTTTCGCTACTGAACGTTAAGACGCCATTTAATATCACAGTGAATTATGGACACACCTCGTTAACCAAGCTAGCAAGCCGCAAATAAAGTTAACTTTAAAAACAAAAAGCTTACTAGGCTAACATTAACTTTTAACTCCCTGCTATTAGCCAAAAGACATGTATTTTTGTATTAAAAAACACAACAACCTGTAACTATATAAATGCTTGTCTATTACACACACACACACACACTATAGTTACATAATATAATGTGATTAGTTTATCAGATAGACAGCTTTTTGCTGTTATCATGCTATTGTCCTTTCCTCTTCTAAGACATTTAATAATTTAAAAAAACTTTGTAACTAGAACATGAATACCAAAAGCCATGCTAAGAGCTCTTCGATGTAGTATGTAGACATGGTGATGTGTTGCACTAAAAGCTAATGCTAGTAGAGCAGCATCCTCGCAGTATTATTACAGGATTATTACAGAGACAAGATCTTCTGGTTATTTTCAAGCCCATTAAGAGTAGAAGACATTGTTATGAATGCATTATAAAGTTAAGTGTGTGTTAACTGTGTTACTGTTCTAATCTCCCAGAGACCTCAGAGAAAAGTGAAGACATACACGTCTCTTAAGTAACTAGAAATCAGATAACTGATGCAAAGTGTTGTAGGCATAGAATTTATGAGGAAAAATGAAAGAATCCACCTGCTGATCAAAAAATAAGATGTTATAAAGTTAAAAATGAGTGCTTACAGACCTCTGGTATAGCACACACAGAAATGTCACTAAAGGTATGCACTGTATGTGTGTTTATTAGTGTATATAACAGCTAAATGGAAGTTAAATGTCCAAGAGGCCTCCCGTTCCGCCCACACCAGGAGCCTGACACAAGCTCCTGCGTTCATACACCCCCTCCTCCTGCCATCTCTGCAGCCTTGAGAGCTAACTACGAAAGAAATTTGTTAATATCTCTGGGACATATTACAGTAGCAGTCGAGTGCGAAAGAGCATCTATTAGAAATGAGACAAAGCTGAGGAGCGCGATTTCCCATTTAACATCTATTGTTCTAACAGAGCTGAACACTGCTGAAGAGGTGGGAGAGGGTCTTCACAGCAGTGTGCAGCTCCTCGAAACGCACCAAAGTGGCTCTCAACTCAGGTGGCCACTTAGCAGTTTACATGAGGGGAGGATTTGGAGGGGAGGTCACGTGGGAACGGCATTGGGACTGTGGGTGTACCAGGTGCCTCTGATAATGGCTTGACATTCTCTCTATTCGTGCTAAACGGAGCAGCTCTCTTAGATAGAGGTGCATGATCTGCACTGATCTATCGCCAGACAAGGATGCTCAAACTGGAGCAGTTTGCAAAATCCTGCAATACTTTGAAAAATAAAGTTTGAAACTCCCTTGCTAATGATATGGTTAGGATTACAGCTAAATGAAAAATAATATTGAAAAATTAGAAATATGATCAAATGTATTGCTTTAGGTTTTTTGTATGCAAATTTAAATGGATGCAACTTGTTTCAACATCAAGGAGGAAGCCCGAGTTGGTTTTATGTTGCAGTGCTATTTGTTTGTCTTTAGTGCCTTTCTAATATTCATTAATGAGCATGATGTAGCAGTTAACATATTTCACCCTACATGTGAAAGATTCCTGGTTTGTGGGAGGAGACACAAACCCAGCCCCAACAGGTAAACATGTTTACACGTAGACAGGCAGGTAGCTATTTAGGTGGTTAACAATGGTCCAGTTTTCTTAAAGAAATTTTTTTTTTTTGGGGGGGGGGGGGGATCCCAAAGGGGTAAAAAAAAAAGTGCTTTGTACAGTCCAGAACAAAAGTTTAAAAGGCGAAAAATGGCAAAAAATCATATTTTGCATGGTTGGATCTTAACAAGGTTCCACGTAGAGCTTCGACATGCAACAAGAAGAAATGGGAGTGAGACAAAACATTTTTTGGAGCATGCAATTTATTGAAAACAGCGCTTAAACTGATACAGGCTGTTTTACAGCTGATCAAAAGTTTAGGACCTCATGCCTTTAAAAGGCCAGGTCTGTGCAAAAATGTGGATTCATTGTCATTTTCTGTCAGGTAGTCACACTGACCTTGTGATGGCAAAGTCAAAACAATGTTCCCTGAATGTGATCGGGTTGTTGAGCTGCATAAGCAGGGTTTCTCGCAGCACGCCATCACTGCTGAGGTGGGACGCAGAAAAACAATCATTTGGAATTTCTTAAATGATCCTGAGTGTTATGGGGAAAAAAAGTCGAGTGGAAGACCCAAGAAATGTCACCAGCACTGAGCTGGACGATCCAATTGGCTGTCTGTCGAGACACTGGACGATCCTCGACCCAAATGAAGGCTGTTACTGGTGCCGACCGCAGCCCTGTAACCATCAGACGGCATCTGAGACCGAAGGGCTTCAAAAACAAAAAATGTCTTCAAAGGCCTCGTCTGCTTGAGCGCCACAGAACTGACCACTTGGACTTTGAACATGGGATATTGAAAGGTGGAAGAAAATTTTATTCTCAGATGAGAAAAAAATGTAACCTTGATGGTCCTGTTGGTTTCCAACGTTACTGGCATAACAAGCAGATTCCACCTGAGATGTTTTCTACATGCCACAGTGGAGGGGGCGCTATAATGGTCTGGGGTGCTTTTTCCTTCAGTGGAACGATGGAGCTTCAGGAGGTGCAGGGGCGTCAAACGGCCACTGGCTGTGTCCAGATGTTGCTGACAGCGTCCCTCATGACTGAGGGCCCTCATCTGTGTGGTAACGACTGGGTTTTTCAACAGAACAGCACTGCAGTACACAATGCCCGCAGGACAAAGGACTTCTTCCAGGAGAATAACATCACACTTTTGGACCATCCTGCGTATTCCCCTGATCTAAATCCAACTGAGGACCCTTTGGGATGGATGGCAAGGGAAGTTTACAAAAATGGACAACAGTTCTAGACAGTAGATGCCCTTCATGCGGCCGGCTGTTCCCACTCACCTCATGGAAATATCAAGCAACGAATTTTTGAAGTGATCAACAATAACAGTGGAGCTACTCAATACTGAGAAACAAAAAAATGTTTTGTCTCACTCCCATTTCTTCTTGTTGCATGTTAAAGTTCTACTTGGAACCTTGTTAAGATCCAATCATGCAAAATATGATTTGTTGCCATTTTTCAAGTGCTCTTAAACTTTTGATCTGGAACGTATCCAGCTATAGCTATTTCCCTTTGATAATGACGGTCTAAGGGGGAAGTATTGGGGTTCATTTTAAAATAACACAGTGGCTATTGGGATACATTTTCAGGAAGTTTCAATACATGAAAAGGATGAAAAATACTAGAAAACAAATATCATAATTAGCTGAGATTTAGTGACATCATCCTGCATCACCAGCTCATTGCTCAAGACAATGAGGGAAAATCAGATTCTGGTGACTGACAGCAGGACTGGCTGAGTTTTAATACTTCCCATGTATATTTATGGTCTCTGGTGACACCAAGCGCTCCCAAAAAAGTAAAAATAAAAACTGACAATGAGGATTATTAGTGGGTTATTACTGTAGGCTGTTATTCTGTGCCTTGAATACTAATGAAAAACAGGTAGAGACTGTGGGATTGCTCTGTGTTTTTACTGGACTTAATGAAGTGAGAAAGTCAACGGAGGCTACAAACTGCAGCTTCAACTGTTTGTGATTTACCGGAATAAAATCCCTGTACTCACATGATTTACATTCACACTGCTTATGCCACAGGTCTTTACTCAGTAAAGAATACCCATTAATTCATAATCTTGGTGTGTATCTGAGGGCAGATGTTATTTTTACCGTTAATAATTACAGCAGCACATGTTCATCTTTCAACGAATAAAATATAAATAAAATATTTTCTGCTTTGCACTAAGGCTAGTGAGTAGGCAGCACAAGGTCATGAAGGGATTTATATGAGACCTGTATTTGTAGGTGTATATAGCATAGATCTGTGAAAAGAAAAAGAAAAGCATGAATAATTTTTATGTGAAAACAACACATTTTGGCCCTTGAGACATGAGTTTAAACAAACAATTAATGACACTGCTTCCTGAACAGTTCGCAAAAAAATACATTCATTAGTGCTTATGCTTTTAAACTCGAGCTAAAAATCAACAACCCAACTGAAAAAAATAATTTAACACCACTGACTAAAATATCTTTAGTGTTAAATGAACACAAAAATTCAAACGACACGCTTTCTTACATTAAATATAATCATTTAACTGCTTTCAAAGTTGTTCCATTTCTCTTAATCGATCGGTCGATCTTTCTCATTCCATCCCTGGATTGGAAATTTGCCACAAAGTAATTAAAGACAATCCTACTTCTCTTACTATTAGCCATAGCCACTAGCCGCTACCTTAATGATAACTTAACAGACAGCCAGTGTGGCTATCCAATAAAAGTATTTTCAACTTCTCTATTTCCACAGCAGATGGATCCTCATGGTCGATTTGGCAAGATTTTATGACGGATGCCATGCCCTTCCTGATAAAACCCTCCTAATTACGCATGTTTGGGACCACACTACACTAGCTTATGACCCCCTGAGGAAGAGTTTGCAGCTATCACGTAATTGCTAAGAGTTAAGCAGTTAACATTAATGTATTATAAACTTTATTTATAACAGTTTAATGTTTCAGTGTTATTGAACCAAAATTCAGTGACGTGAGTGTCAACTACTTTAGTCTGTAGTGATGGGAAGGGCTGTGTGCAAGACTCTCTGCAGTGGTGCTGTATGAAGTTGTGCATGAGTTGGAAGAGGCACAAACAGTACTGTTTGTATCAGTGCTACTGCAAATGACTTTCTAATCTGATAGCAATTATTAGTATTGATTAGTACCTGAGTATTGAAAACCCTATTCAAGACCATCTGCTGAAGTTCAAACCAAGCACCAGATTCATGAAGAAAGGTGATGTAAAGTAACGCTGAATGTAGCCAGGTACTGGTGCGGTGCCAGATGGGCTGGTCTGAGTATTTCTGATCTGTGGTATTTCTGATTTGCTGGGATTTTGCATCAAAGCCTTGTTTAAGGTTTACAGAGATCTGTTCTGGTCAAACAAAGAAAAACGTCCCAGTTCTCAAAAAAACAAACAAACAAACAAAAAAAACCAAAAAAAAAAACACAGGAGCTTGGAAAACCTGCCTAGTCTGATGATTGGTAATTTCTGCCACATGGATCTATCCATTCTTCCTTGCATCAATGATTCAAGGGGGTATTACACCATAGTATATAGTATGAAATCATACTAGATAAGATAAGATAAGATAAGATAAGATAAGATAAGATAAGATAGAACTTTATTAATCCCTCGGGTGGGTTCCTCTGGGAAATTCGATTCCATACTATTAGTGTGTGTGTGTGTGTGTGTGTGTGTGTGTGTGTGTGTGTGTGTGTGTGTTGGGGGAGATGTTCACTTTGGGCCCTATCATTTAATGATAACAGCAACACTATTGTTGCTGACCGTGTCCATCCCTTCGTGACCTGTGTACTCATCTTTTGACGGCTGCTCCCAGGATAATGCACCATGTCGCAAAGCTCAGCTTATCTTAAAGTACTTCTTCTTTAACAATGCAATGAGTTCACTGTTACCAAATGGGATGCACGGTCACCACATTTCAGTGCTACTGAGAACCTTTGGGATGTGGTGGAACATTAGATTTGTATCATGCACAAATCTGCTGTAACTCTGTGATGCTATCATTGGACCAAAATCTCAGAATTAGAGTTTTAACAGTGGAATTTGCAGACATTTTTAACTTTTTGACATTATAGTGAACTTCAAGTCAAAATGTAGTATTTCTAACCAGAAATTGAATGTTAAAGCTGTTATTAACCATCCATAACGAATAATTCTCTATTTCTCTCTGACAGATTAACTATTAGCGCGCAGAAACACAGATTAACAGAATTATCAATGGAATTTGTACTTCTTAACAACTATACTGAATTTTTATAGCAAATTACATTTACCTGAATGATAGATGTAGTCAGAGAAGACACTGGTTGGCCTATATTACCTGTCTATATTGGTTTATTGCAGGATTGTTTTTGGCAATTACCATACTGGCTGTGCATCATTATGAATTATAACACAGGAAAAGTCACTTGGGGTAGTTTCAAAATGGTGTCATTACACATTTACAGGAGATTTATCTCATATTAGAATCATCAGGGCTTTTTTTGTAGAGTAAAATGGATGGAGGATGTTTGATTACAGACGGTTTTGTTTTAAGTGGACTTGTAACTGTGGATGGGATACCATAGATAGCCTTTTCTTTCAATCACTGGGTGCAACACCCAAGGACAAGATATCAGTCGCACCTTATCTTAACCAGACCACAGAAAATACTTTCTGTGAAAACCACTGATGTCAAGGAGATACTGCTTTTACTAAGAGACCAGTTTAACAGATTAGTTTGCAGACAGTACTATTATACAGTGAAAT
This sequence comes from Copadichromis virginalis, assembly GCF_057382275.1. NCBI lineage: Eukaryota > Metazoa > Chordata > Actinopteri > Cichliformes > Cichlidae > Copadichromis > Copadichromis virginalis. The sequence continues at coordinate 38,173,115 of NC_140639.1, read as the reverse complement.
ATGAAATGCTATTTCAGATACTTACAAAGATTTGTTTGAGTCCCACTAAAGTCTCACAACAAAGCTCCCATCCCTCAACCAGTACATGTTATATTGACTGAATAGATTAATTGTAATTTCACATGTTTTGTGCTTGTTTTGACATATCCTTAAACTGGTATTCCTTGACATTAGACAGGCTTCACTGTAAAAGAACAGTTCTAACATGTTCACCGGTAATGATTAAAAAAACCTCCTTAAATGCACCACACTGTTAAATGTGTAACACAAAGTCCAGGTGCCATATCTAAATATTAGCCCTAACAGGTAAAGCATCAGTTCAAAAAGAACACATTGATGAGAGATCTCAGGTTGATTAAATCTCAGTTTACTGCAAGGCTAACACACAGAGACAGACAACAATTCACACTTATATTCACACCTCCACGTGTAAAAAGTGAAGCCAATGCAAAAAGTCTGTTGCATCCTTCAGAGTGGCCAGCAGATGGCATCTGTTCTGGCTGCTAAAAGAGGTTGAACTGTATAAAAAGCAATGACCTTGTTTCTCACTAACCTTATTAAATATATCCCTAATAAGGTCGAGATTTCTCATGTTCATGTTGTTAATTATGGTCCAATTTAGGTTAAAACATACTTATCGTATGTGGGCGTGCTTTTAGCGAAGGATGGTACTTTGTTAATGCGAAGTTGCGACCTGCACATCCGTCGAACTGTCCATTAAGGGTGAGAAGTGTCCAGGATTCTTCACTAAACTCTTTGAGCTGTCAGTCTGAATGTAGCTGGGTTCATGTTATGCTTTCCACACGCGCAAGTATGCAAAGGTCCGCTTAAGTCTGAGCGACCTAAATTTCGTCATCAAAGGCTCCAAGCGGACGTGCTCGCGTCTCCCACCTTTTTTTGCAAATTCACTGACTCGTCCACGGACACACTATGCCACGGTGCACCAACTACCCATGCACCCTTTGCAGCAAACTCCAAGTAGACTTGAAAAAGTATACATGATAAAAAGGACTCTATGGCCAGTTGCTCATGCCCACATCCACCAATTTCTGCCAAAGCGTTTTTTCCCCCTCTGTCACTTCCTGTTTTGTGTTTTCCCCGCCTCTCCTTGGCTTTTCTGCCACCTTTTGTACTGTGCATAATATAGTTCATTTCAGAGCAGCAAGGGAAGCTGATGAACTCACCACTGCAGCAAATCCTGAATGAAAAGCTGCTGGTTCTTCCGAACATGGCATGTGCCGTCACTGCAGATAGTAAAGCTAAGTAAATTAGGTTTCACTGTATCCTACAGGGCTGCATTTTTAAAAACACAAAAACCATTATGCAATCCTATAACTCACAGGCTGGCAGTGTACTCTGTGATACTGTAAATCACCTTACTGTAAAAAAGAAAAAGAGAAACTGTTGCTCACTGTCACACTATGCTCTAATAAACAAAACTCATGTCCAGAGACTGACAATTCATTTACCGGGACAGACATGATCCTCAATCATCCTAATGGGCCACACAGAGCTTAACAAAGCCTTTTACCCAGTTCACTGTACTGTATATACATGCACACCTGGCTTTAAAAAAAGAAGGGGGGGGGGGGGGGGTGGCAGCTAAAGAGAGCAGTACCTGACTAAAGGGAAAGGCAGATAATTCCATTAGTGCCAAGTGGTGGGGAACTTAAGATGTGATCATCTGAAGGCAGCACTCAGGATCGCTTGTCATCAGTCTTCATATATGACACCACCACAGAAAACACCGCTGAGTGCTTCATAAACAAGGGCACCACCACCCCCACCACCCTGCACCAAACAGGCATTTTCCAGATTAGTTAAATACCATAATGTAATATAGCACAAAGGGACTGGGATATGCATTCAGGCTTATATCAGCCCCTGTAAAAATAATCCATTTAAATACCTATGCAGACAATAGCTCTGTTAGACTAATTGATGCCATGCGCTTAAATGAATGGAGGCATTTGCCTGACCCTTAGGTGTTTCACAGGAAAAGAACATCCTGCTTGAAATGTCTTCATTTTCTCATAATTACTTAGCCAAACTAATGAATGTTTTTACTATAATTAAATTTTGGTTGTTCCATTATTGCTTAATCAGGAGAACAGCTTGGCAAGTAAATGCAATCCATCTCCAGGGAGGATTTTTGATGTGTCACTATAACACGCATCTGTCTTTTCTTTGGGGCATACACTTTTTTTTTTAATCTTTAAACTGGAAGTAGCAGATCATTTTCACATTGAATAACTCCAAAGTGTCCATCTGATCCAGACTTGACTATAACCAAACAACTAGGGCTCCAGGTCATCTGGTCAATTGTTGGCCAATAAGTGCTGATCTGAAATCATTCTTATTTATTAGAATACAGGAGAAAACCATTACATTAATAGCTTTCCAAGCTTTAGTCTTTTTTTTTTTGCAGTGGGAGGAAGAGACTAAGCACCTGTTACAACCCCCCCACATATTCCAATACCCTTAAAGTAACCTTAACTTCTAACTTAAAGCTTTGCACGGTTGGCTCAAAATTCACTAACACTATATCAGAAAAGTTGCTCGTTGCATCTTGTTAAAACAGACAACCAAAAAATATCAAGTCTAAACTTTGCAAAAAGAACCCACCAGTTTGTGTATCAGGGCATCAACCACCAACATATCATCTAAAAACAGACTAGCATCGCTAGGATGTTCAGACAACTTGGTGCTTGGGACTTTGAATGGTTTGTAGGTGTGATCTGCAAATGTAACATGGATGTTAAAGCTGAGCAGAGAAAATATCAGCCTTTTTGTTAAACTGACCTGACTGGTGGATTTCTGGAAACCACCCAGAGAGCAAATGGATGCATTCAAAGAGTTCACACTTTCCAAGTCCGAAGATTGCTCATCAGATCAGGAGAGCGACCAGGCAGATGTTTTCCACATTTATGAGGTTGTGCACTGTGAATTTCTCTTGCACAGATCATCCAAGTGCCAAGGCATCTTAGTGACCATTGTGCCGCTGTGACCCAGCACATGTTGAACTTTAAATGGGTTTTGCAGCCACAAAAACAAAATTCCATCCCTTTTGATGTTTTGACACACTGGGAGAAATCCAACACTCGCCACAGAGGTGCAAGTGGAAACAGGCAAAATGGGATTTCAACAGGAGCAGCACTGAAATCAATCCAGAGGTGCATGGGAAGATGACTCTAAAGGGGACGTTGGCCCAATTTAAAATGAAGCTGCCTCTGTGGGTAGGTGCACTCCAGTCTCTTCAGTCTGTCATTTGATTACATTATAAATAAGCTAACTGAAGCTAATAGGCTAGCATGCAGTGTTCATTTAGTGCACTGTGGCTGCTGTGGTTCCTTCCTTGAATATTTACATTTATATTTACATTTAATTAAATAAATAAAAGGTTAGATGTGTTTTGTTTTTTTCAAACTATCATTCCAAAAACCTCATATTCTCTTTCCCCTCAACCCCCAACCGCTCACAGCAGGACTTTCAGATTATTATGCATCATGTTGAGTCTCTCTTTGAAAGTCGAAACAAAGATGGCGACCTGCCCACAGTCAAAACAGAAAACACAAGCAGCAAAAGAAACTTTTTACCTTTTGCTATCTTTGCACTAAGATAGACCAGGGATGTCAAATACGAGGCCCCGGGGCCAGAATCAGACCTCCGGGGCCTTGTATGGAAAATATAGCGGACATAGATTTTGGACTTTTAACTCATTCACTGCCAGCCATTGGCAGTGAATGAGTTAAACCCATTGACTCATTCACTGCAATTGACGGCTATAGACGTCAATGGCAGTGAATGAGTTAACTATATTTTCACAAGTTTTACAGTGTTTCCTACTGATAAAGACCTCCACCATTACCATTCATTCTACACCAAAACAATTAAGTAACAGATAAACAAAAACAATGGAATCACAGGAAAGTTCCTGTTTCTGATTTAGAAATTTCTGCTTTTTAGAGATAAAGAACATTTTCTGGGCAGTGAACTACCAGAACTTTATCTGTAGTTTAATACAGGTATTTATTTACTTATGACAGATTTTTTGCACTTACTACAGCAGCATTTACTGATATGTACTGCTGAAATTGCACTTCTTTTTATATTAAATGGGATTAAATGCGTAGTTAAACATCTTCACACCGACAGAAAGGGGTCTTTCTTTGGTTCAGCCCACTTAAGATCAAAGTGGGCTGCATGAGGCCCACAATGTAAAATGAGCATCAATGAGACTGACAAAAGACTGTTAACCCTTTTTTATTTTTAAGCTACTGACCATGGGCGGGCGGCTCATTTTACAAGCACTCTTTAACTGGCATTAACTCCAGTACTGTTTGTGCTAGAGTCAAAAATTAAATGTTTCGGGAAAAAAGACAAGGCGAGGTTTACAGGGATATTCGGTGTATCATGGTACCACAAAGCATTCACAAGGTATGTTTATCTGAACAGATAAACAGAAAAATCAGCTCTGCCTAGATTTTACCATGTGTGTCTCAGATTACTGTAACTCCTCAACTCTTTTGAGAGAAAATTCTAATTGTTCCTGAAAGATCAGAATTATTTTGTAATTTTACAGCCAAAATTACAAAAAATTTAAATACATTTAAAAAAGTAACAGGGATCTGTAAGCGACATGGGCGATGCCTTCAGAACAACAGTAAATATTTACAACACCCTTTAGGTTTATTAGAACCCAGGTGTTGTTCAACGACCCTTTTAAATGCCAGGGGTCCAAACTGGGGCTAGAGCCGGTGTAACGAGAACTGGTGTTATAGTAAATTTATAGTGCTCCAAACCAAAGCACTGAAATATTTAAATTTCCACTCCCGTAATCAAACATGATCTAGCTATGATTACTTTAAGCCTTTGCCCTTGATTTGACAACATTAGGTTATGTCAGAGAAATGACTCCATGTGTCATATCTAATTGAAATGCCACAGAGGTTGAATAAGGCCTATTGAGTGGGTAATCCACGTGAGCCCTGTTTAGCCCAGTGCAGTTTCTCCTCTTTCCCAGCCCTGCCGCTATCTCCTGTGATCTCATCAGATCTGCTCCCTGGACACTCAAAAACAATATGGAAGCGCTGCCGTGCACTGCAGCAGCTGGCCTCCCCTCTCTCCTCTCCCTGGCTCATTAGCATTCTGCTCAGGGATCAGCCCATTCATAAAAGGGGGCGTCGTGGAGTGGGCCAGGCATCTTGAAGGGACAAAACCTCTCCAAGGTCAGCATTCACAACCACCACAGGAAGGCACAATGGCAGAAATCACTCGTGAGCGCTTCCATCCGTGGCTTTACTGCAACCTAGACAGGCGAACAATGCAATGCACTGCAACAGTCTATCATTCGTCAATGCACAGGAGGCTCAGTGAGACTGTAACAGACTCACACGCACCGTGTTGGCTAATATGAATAATAAATAAAGGCTAACAAAGGGGAAAAAAAGCATGTGTGATCACAGGATATTCATGCAGATGAGTTAAAGCACATTAACACTGCAACATAAGGGAGAGATCTGTGGATGAGAGAGTCTGTATCTATGTCTTGCTGTCAAGTAGGAGGTACTGTGGGCTGAGCGAGAGAGCGAGTCAGAGCTGCAGCAGCACCCGTATGTGAGCCACTTCCACTCCGAGAGCCGTCATAATCACTGCTGGTTTGATGTATACGCACAGAGTCACCGCTACACAAAGAATCCATCTGTAAGCTGATTTCAAAATAAAGCCAACACAGTAAGGGAGCTGCACAGTGATACTGGCCCTTACCTGATGAAAGGATAACGATTTTTCACAGAAAATTAGGTGACAGGTGATGCAGTGTCTGGCTGGAGTTTGCCCCCTTTTCCCCATATTTCTGTAAAATCTTATTTTGTACAAAATAAGACAATTCAAGAGACAGCCTCAATTAGAGCAGGGCGATATGGCCAAAAATATTTATCACGATATATATTTGAAAATTTGCGATAACAATATAACTGACAATATAATTAATGGGAGACAAAATACAACTCCACAACTTTACTAGCGCAAAAAAACCCATCCATTTATTTTCACTTAAACAAGCAGCTGTTTTTTATGTGCATTAAAGCTATATAAAAAATTAACAGTGCAAATGCAAATTTCTTACTGAAATTTCCAGTAGAAATGGGTGGATATATCCTGAGCATAACCATGTACAATATCCACTGAAGTTAAAAAGAGGTGCTTTGCAACATTTAACTGCAGTGTGCCAAATAAAAAAGTCAAATACATATTTTTCGGACCACAAGGTGCACGGGATTATAAGGCACATTAAGCGAAACAAAGCAGTCAGATAAATCAAACTTTATTCAACTCATACTTCTTGCTTCCTCCACTTCTGTACCATTGATTCCTTAATGCTGTATTCTATCACAGCTGCTCTATTCCCATGTTGTTGCAGTATATTAATGACTAACCTCGTATTGTGGCTGGATTATCTCAGACTGAAGTTTGGTCCGTTTACAGCATCCTGCCATGCGATTGCATTTGTCTCTAACCATCAGAAACCCTTACGTTTATCGAGTGGAAAAGTGTTTGCGTTCATCCTGCAGCTTCACTGTTTTTACTATGCTAACATAGCTGTGTCGCTAGCGATCACGTAGCACATCATTATATACCAGCTAGCCCAACTTCAGTAACCCTACAAACGTCACTGCTGTTTAGTTTCCTGTCTTCATTTATGTTGGAAGTGATAGCAGAGCTGTATGTTTTAATTTTTTCAGAAATCTCTCAGTCAGAACATGCTATCCGATTGTTCAGTGATGACGCAACGAATCCTACTTCCGGGCCTAAAGTAGTCTGCGTTTAATATGGCATTTGTGTTGTTAACATGTTTAATGTTATGTATTTTCTTCTATTTAATCTCAAAAAGCTCCTAAAACAGTCAGCGATCACTGTTGACCTCCCTCGGCTTTTATTACCGCTAATCATTTATTTAAGCTCAGTTTTTAAAACCTTAGGATGTAACTACAGCCCAGCCCATGCAGCAGTATATGAATGACTAACCTCGTATTGTGGATGGATTATCTCAGTTGTTCTCCTGGCTGAAGTTTGGTCCTTTTACAGCATCCTGCCATGCGATTACATTTGTTCCTGACCACCGAGAACACTCACATTAACTTTTATCCAGTGGAAAAAAAGTTAGCTTGTTTATATTATGCTAACATAGCTGTGTCGCTAGCGGTCACGTAGCACATCATTATATACCAGCTAGCCCAACTTCAGTAACCCGACAAACGTCACTGCTTTTTAGTTTTCTGTGTTCATTTATGTTGGAAGTGATAGCAGAGCTATACGTTTTAATTTGTTTCCAAAACCCCGCAGTCAGGACATGCTATATTGTATTTAGATAGAAGCTAGCGAGCTAACTCCCTGCTAACCTCTAACTCCGTTAAATGTCATAAATTCCGTTTTCATGGATGCCTGGATGTTAAACTCAATTGTTACACCTGGTAGATCAGAACGCTGATCATTTTATTAAAGATGAAAGACTTTAGACAGTTTTTCAACTCTCAGTAATGCCATAGTGATCGTTTGATATATGGACCTGCAGTGGAGTTTAGGTCCAGACACGGCTAGTGACGTCAGACTGAACAACTGGATATCATGCTTAGGTAGCTAGCGAAACTAGCGAGCTAACTTCCGCTAACTTCTAACTCCGTTAAATGTAATAAATTCTGTTTTCATGGATGCTTGGATGTTAAACTTAATTGTTACACCTGGTAAAGCAGCAGTTCTGATCATTTTATTAAAGGTGAAATAATTTAGACAGCTTTGAACTCTCAATGTGCCACAGTGTTCGTTTGACTTTGGGACCTGAAGTGGACGGAGTTTGGGACCCAGATTACTCCCAGATTTACGAGCACCTTAGTCAGACAAATATGGTAATAACGACGGCCGCTTGCATGTTCTACAAAAAAATGTCCTTTGGTGGGTATCTGACGGACAAACACCAAACTAGTTCCACATCACTGAAGTTGCATCATTTTTACAAACCTATTCTGGTTCAGCCATTGCACTCAACGATCCGCTTTCCCCCTTCTCATTCTCCGTTGCCGCCATGCTTTTTCGGAACACGTGCGTATGTAAACAAAGGCACTGCGCATGCGCGTTTTACCCATATTCTATCGCGATATTTTCTTTTTTTATCGTTGCCTAACATTATACCGGTATTACCGTGAAGGGTATAATATGGCCCAGCCCAAGCCTCAATTACTGAGAAACTGCATCAGACATTTTATCACATTTATTGAAGACTAAATGAGTAATTCATTAGAAGAGAAAATAATAAGCACAGTAAAGAATAGTTCCTTTTTTCCCACAGATGTCTTGGTGTCCCAGCCATCCTCGGAAAGATAGCAATGCATCTTTTTTGCCAGTTCCAGGGGTCATTTGTTCAAGAAAGGCTCCACTTTGCACAGTACAATGCAGCAAATAAATACATCAAATTCCACTGAAATGTTAGTTACTCTAAATAATAAATGCCAACGGGAACAAAGCAAATAATTTAAACTTGCTTTTACAGTTTCTACCTACTTTATTTGCCCCAGTTTCGCTTCAGCTCAGTGTGAGAGTCTTAACTTTGCACGCTGCTGTCGTTTAGGCAAGCTAGTTTGTCTTGTCTGTGCTTTCACACAGATGCACAAATGCCACTCAACAACACGTGAGTGAGGCAGAGCAAGAGACGTCAATGGTAGAGGCACCGACGGAGCCTTTCATTCATGCCGACTCACATGACCAGATTTAGCGGTTAAGTCAGATTCTGCTGCAAACATACAACGATCCTCTACTTTGCCTTCACTATACAATGCTAGTGCTAGTGCTAGCAATCCGTTATCACCCATATTGAGATTTCTGGATTGGGATCAGAATATCCTTTCCAAATATCAGCATTCTTAGTCCATGTGTTCATTTGTCCACCAGTTATCCAACTAAAGCAGAGGCAGTAGTCAGTCAACATTTTTGCTTTGCTGTCACCATCTTCTTATTTTGAAACCGGACAGGACAACTGAGAGGATCTGACTGCGAAGCTCAGAGTCAAGTTGTTGGCTATTCAGCATAACATTAATAACCCTCCATTCTGACTCTGAGGATTTAGAAAACAAATCAAGTTTTATTCAACATGACCTGAAACTAGCGACTGAGCACTAGGGAAGGGAATATTTGGATCGCCCTTGTTCACCATTAAAAAGTATGCTGTCTTTAAAGACTCCCACGATGGCTTCACTTTCAGAACAGGAATCTACATCCATCTGTTACACTGTATTAGATCCTGATCGATATAGGATTTTTAATCCAAATTTTGTGATTAAAAATTAGATATGTCAATATATTGGCTAACATTTGTTTTTCTTTCAGATGCACAAAAAGTAAAAAGATTTAATTATTTAATACATTAAATGTAATGTATAAAAATGTAATTATTTATATACTCATTTACGCTCGGCCTGGATCAGCTGGTTGTGTTTGTCCAAACATATATGTTGCTAAAAGGAGTGCCTCTGGTGGACAAACTATGTAAAGTCAATACTCATAACATAGTTGAAGGGTGTTTATCCTGTCACTTCTTTAATTTTCATGTATTCACTGGTGTAAATGCAGATACCAATAAACTGGCAAATAGCTAAGATCAGCTAATATTATCGGCCTGCAGAGAAATTGGTCTTGTTTTGCTGTCTAAGGGCTAACACAGGGACACAGCTGACCAGATACTTTTACAACCATGCCTGCAATCAAGAGAAATAATATGATAAATTACATGCAATATGGATCATTCTCAATTGAGCAAGGTAATTATGAAAAACAACAGCTAAGATAGGTGGGACAGTCTTTACAGGACAATCTCATCTTAAAATCAGATGACTGTGTGAAAGGAGAAGTCCATCTAACATATAGTAAAGTAAAAGTATCACACTGGTTTTAATGTATATTCAACTGTGATGAGATTTTGCTGATTTCTTCTTCAAAATGTAGTGCATAAGCCTTTTCCAAACCCTAACAGGAAAACACATTACTTCACTGAGCTCCATCTGTGTTTAGGTTTAGTTTCAAGGCCCCCCCATCTGAGAGCTGATATCCTTGTTGTTACACATCATTTGCTGCACAATTGCATAGCTGTCCATGTTGCAGGTTGAGAGATAACAGATGAGGTGGCTGATACTCTAACACCGGTCTCTTTATAAACTGTACATGCCCTCCTCTGAAACACACGTTTGTTCCCAGATCGAATGGCACAATCAGACAGGTTCAGATAATAACGTGATGTCTTCACTGAGCTCAGCAGCTGCCCTATTTTGGTCAGAGGAGCTGCCCACTATCAAATGAAGGACGTGTGAACATGCAGCGCTAGGCTCAAATCAATAGGGATCAACCTCTTGATATTGCTGCCACCCGTCCCTGAGATCAATGCAGATGTGTGCGGTTGACAAGGATGTAAAGAGGGAGGATGCTGTGGATGCTGTCCTCCTTTCCATTTGCACACAACACCGGCTAAGATTAGACTTTCAATCGGACCTGAAGGGAGGGGCGGAGGAGATGAATTTGTGGAAGGACTGGTCAGGGATTGTGTTCCGAAATGATGAGGTGTAGTACAAAAAGCAGCCAAATAACCAGCAGCAACAGAGAAATAACAGAAACCCTAATACAAGCAGGAAAAGTTTTTTACTTCCACAGACTCTGTGATTACTTTCCATGCAGGTGCCGAGAGTTCTGCTTTCAAATCCACAAATGAGTAAAATTACCCAGGAGGAACAACGGTGCAGACACCTGTGCCGTTAATTCATTATTCTTCCTGAAGCATATTTCCCAGCGATTCAGTAAAAAACAGCAGATATTTTTGTGTCGTTGTGTCAAGAACAGAAGAAATTTTGAAGGTCCAAATTAAGATGAGATTAGCCTAAGGGCTTTTTTATTGAGGGCCTCCTCAAGAAATTTTTATTTCATTTATCACTTACACATTTTTGCATCTTTTTGGATGATTGTGATTACAGTAATAATAAAAAACACAAACAGACTACTGAGTGTGTGTAACTAGCCAGCTGACTGAGTTATTGTTGTGAGCTGATAAGGCTCAATAATAAAAGATAAAAACTTTTCCATTGCAGATGTGTGAAGTGCATGACTTTATGGTTTTCAGGTAAAAACATCTGTTAACATTTAGAAAGGCCTCAAAAAGTAACACATCACACCACAATCTGAAGAAGCTGAGGAACAAAGTGTGTGACATCTATCAGTCTTAAAAGGGTTACAAAGCCACTTCTAAGGCTTTGGGACTCGAGCAAACCACAGATGGAGCCACAAATCCAGAAATGGAAAAAACTTGGATTATTGGCAAACTTTTTCAGGAGTGACCGATCTCCAATTACTCCAAGGACTCTGCGACGACTCATCTACAAGGTCACAAAAGAACCCAGGACAACATCTAAAGGACTGCAAAGTGAAAACCACTGCTGACCAAAAAGCAACGCAAAGGCTCGTCTCACATTTTAGACGTTTGGGGAAAATATTCCATAAACTGATGAGACAAAAGCTGAACTTTTTGGAAGGTTTGAGTCCTGTTGCATCTGGTAAAAAGTTAACACAGCATTTCATAAAAAGAACATCAGACTAACAGTCTAACATGGTGGTTGCTTTGCTACTTCAGGACTTGGAGGACTTAGTTTAACTAATGGAATGGAACTATTTATTCTGCACTCTACCGGAAAATCAAGGAGAAAGTCCAGCCATCAGTTTGTTCCCTGAAGCTCTTCCTCTTCTCCTTTTCAGGGTCATGGGGTGGCTGGAACCTATTCCAGCTGTCTTAGGGTGAGAGGCAGGGTACACGTCACCAGTCTGTCACAGCGCTAACACAGAGACAGACAGCCATTCGCATTCAGATTCACACCTCTGGGCAGTTCCAAATGACCAGTTAACCTAACCTCACTTCCTGCTTGCCTTTAGTCTGTGGGAGGAAATCAAAGTACCTAGAGAAAACTCACGCAATGACGGGGAGAACGTGCAAAGTCCACACAGAAAGACCCAGGACTAATCCCCTATGGGATTAATAAAGTATACATTATTATTCATCCATCCATCCATTCGCTTCCGATTATCCTTTTCAGGGTCGCGGGGGGCGCTGGAGCCTATCCCAGCTGTCATAGGGCGAGAGGCAGGGTACACCCTGGACAGGTCGCCAGTCTGTCGCAGGGCTAACACACAAGGACCGACAACCATTCACACTCACATTCACTCGCACATTCACACCTAGTGGCAATTTGGATTATCCAGTTACATTATTATTGTTATTATGAATTGAACTCAGGACCTTCTTGCTGTGAGGCAACAGTGCTAACCACCGTGCTACTACCATGCTGCCCGGTGGATATATCTTTATGGTTCATAATTGCTTTCACTTCCAGCACTGTTCAACGTAATACATTAAAACTACCTGAAAAGCAGTATTTAATTGTATTAAAGAATTCTTAATGGAGCATTATTTGGGTGAATATAACGCATCCTTTTACTTAAGTTTCTGGCTTAAACTATGCACTTAGATGCAGGCTCATCATTTCTGGTGGGAAATCGCAGAATTGAAGATTAAAAACATGTATAAAAGCTGGAAATGAAGATAACAGAGCCCTTCCGAGAGGTGTGCAGTCCCACTGGGATGCTTCCTATTTTGCTCAGTTGGATTACCTTTCATTACAAACAGCAAAACATCAGGATTCTGAATCAAACCATGCATCCTATCATTATGTTAGTATATTTTAAGCAAAAATGCCAACATTTACTGTTTAAAGTCCCAGTTTAACGTCCCCTGTGTGGCTATAAAGGTGAAAAACAACTTCTAAACACGTCTAAGGCAAACCAGACTGTACTTACAGTGACAAAATAACCCATCACATATCACCAAATTCAAACAGTGCCAAATCCAGACTTGAACACTGTGTATAAAAGATGTAGATGTAGCCCTTTGTGGTTTTAGTGAAATCATTGACTACCAACAAATAGGAAGGTGGGGGAACCCTACATCAGGTGGGGCAAAGAATTACTTAGTAGTAATTCTAAGTAAGTAAGTCGCATAATACCGTAATTGTCGGGCTATAAGCCGCTACTTTTTGCACAAGCTTTGAACCCTGCGGCTTTTAGTCAGGTGCGGCTTTTCTATGGATTGTCCATGATTTTTGTCATATCGTAAGACGATTTGTTTTGTTTGTTCCGCTGTTGTACGGCACTACGTTGCCTGGCGGAAGGGCATGTGATCAGACACACAGTATCGGGGTTCAAGAGTGGTATGTTGGTCACATGTCCATCTGCCAGGCAACATAGTGCCGTACAAGTAGCGCTACACGTTCAGCGGGAGTCGTGGATGACGAGCGGCAATAAACTTGCGAAAAGCAAGTCATGCTCAACTCTACCGGTGGAATCTGACAGCGTGGAAAAGTGTGAAAACATCCATGATCACCAACGGATTTCGAAGGGCTGGACTGCTGCATGATGGAGAGGACACCACGGCCCTTCAGAGGGTGTTCGACTCTGACACTGACAACGAGGATTTGTTTGGTTTTGAAAGTGACAACGAAGGAAAGAAGCTGAGAGTGGATGACGAAGCGATCCTGAGCCTGTTCGTCTCCGACACTGGAGAAGAGGACTTTGGTGGTTTCAGTGCGCAGGAAGAAGAGAAAGATGGTGGTGAATGACTGACTTTTCTTCTTGTTAAAGCCGTGTCACTGCACCTGAGCCTAAAAGGTAGTCCGAATCTATTTTTCTGGTGTGCTGTAGGTTATTGTTATGTACTACATTTGTTACTCATTTATGAAGCACAGTACATGTTTCATACTTGTAATTACCGCTACTTTTACATATACCTAAAAAGCTGTGCAAATATGTACCCATAACTTGTTTTTCAAAATATTAATAAAAGGGGTGTGTCTCCAAACAGCCATCTCTTTCCTGACAATTCCCTTTGTGCATATTCTCTTACATATGATAAGTCAACATTGAAACACCTGCGGCTTTTAGTCAGGTGCGGCTAATGTATGTACAAAACAGGATTTCCCCCTGATTTTAGCTTGTGCGGCTAATATTCAGGTGCGCTTTGTAGTCCGGGAAATACGGTAATTTGTTTTGTGATCTCCAGTAGATTTTTCTTTGTCTGGGCTGTGATCAGTTGACCTGTTATAATACTGCAATATTCACTGCTCTTTGTGCATTCAGCCAGCTGCATTCAACAAGAATCGCATTGCTGATTTTTCAGTTAATAAGCTCTATAAAAACTGGGTGAATCTAATTAACATCACCACCTTAAATATAAGTTAGTGTCCGCTACCCTTGATGTAGCCTAGCATTGACCTGAGAACCACAGCCAGCTCTGTACCAGTCACTGCAGTAAACTTCTCCACAGTACTGCAAACTAACCTGCACAAAACTGCACGGTACACTATATCCATGCAAGCTTTATAAAACTCCAGCTTAGTATGAGTTTGTATAATAATTCCACAACACATCTGAATTGAAAATCTCCAAAGTGAAATAATACGTCGCTTGTAAGCTTTCATTTTCCAGTTTATCAAACTTCACTTGCTGTGACTCCATAAGCTTTGAAAATAATCTCCTCTTCCTCTCCTGTCCTGGCTTTCTTGCATCTTTATCTCTTAGAGTGGAGCACATTAACGTTTTGAGCAGACACACTGCGCAGAAAGAGTTTGTGTGTTTGGTGATTTATTTGTTGAGCTGTTTGAAATGTTACATTTGAAATGACCTGCCACTTAAGAAAACACTAATCCATTAATGCTTGCTCCTCTTCTATATTCCAGGCTACATGCGGAATACCACAACTCCAGCTTTATTTACATCTGCCCCATGAAGGCATCGCAGAGATGAGAAGGGGGAAAAAGTGTGTAACCATGCTGTGGGTATTATTTTCTTATTACTGAGCAAGTAACTCCATGCAACTGGAAATAAGGCTAGGCTCATTAAAATGAACGCATTCAACAGTAATTTGCACAGCCAACTTTAGCCTCTGGATCAAGGCCTGAAAAGTGAAGCCATTGTGAAAGTGCCTAAAAAAGCCATCTATTTCCACTGTGAACGACTATCTTTGAACAGAGGAGGTGGCTTGCGACACCAACTGTCTGCCATCTATAATCCAGTTTTGAGATCCCTTCCAAGACACCTTAACACCCACTCACATCCTGGGCCATTTGACCTCACATGATAGGGTGGGGCTAGGTTTCACAATGGGTTCACCCGAAACCTTGGCTGATTGTGACCTACACCTGTTTTCACAACCTGGCTCGTGTGATTAGGAAGATGATCAAAATCGGGGACTCTCTACCAGTTGCTCTTAGAACTGAAGAAGCTTTTCAGATGAAACGTCTTCAAGAAACTTAAATGCCTAAAACCAGCATTCTTATTACAAAAAGTTGTATAGATGTTTACAGTGAAATGTTTATGGGCTCAGACACAAGTTTGCAGTCTTACTGAATCCAACATGATGCTTGTTAGGACATTGTAAGGAGAATTCAAATTTGATTATAGGGCAGCGCAATATGGCCAAAAATATTTATCACGATATATATTTGCAAATTTGCGATAACAATATAACTGACGATATAATTGATGCAAGACAAAATACTTTACAACTTCACAACTTTATTAGTGCAAAAAAATCCCATCAATGTATTTTCACTTAAACAAGCAGCTGGTTTATGTAAATTAAAGCTATATACAAATTTAACAGTGCAAATGCAAATTCCTTGCTGATAATTTAACCAAAAGACATTTCCAGGGGAAATGGGCCATCATATCCTGAGCATATCCTAACCATGTATAATATACACAAAACTTAAAAAGAGGTTATACACACACAATACGGTAATATTATGTTGAAGCACAGTACGTATCACTCCGCGAGGCTCCCGACTATGGTAGCAGTAATGCTCCGACAATCCATCAAGCAGTGCGGCTTTGTAGCTTAGCAAAGTCGTACTAAAACATTTTTGACAGATTTTTTTACCACATAAAATTGATTCGGGGTCAGTAAACACAACCAGAATTACATAAATAAGGCACTCGGGATTATAAGGGGCACGGTCGATTTTTCAGAAAATCAAAGGACTGTGCCGCATTTTCCGAAAAACACGGTAATAACGACGGCTCGCTAGCATGCTCTACCAAAAATAGTGCTTTGTTGTGTATCTGACGGAAGAAAGCCAAACCAGTTCCACACCACTGTAGTTGCAGCATTTTGACAAACCAATTCTGGTTCATCTGTTTCATTCAACGATCCGCTTCCGTCCTTCTCATTCTCCGTCGCCGCCATGCTTTTTCCGCCATGTGCGTATGAAAACAAAGGCACTGCGTATGAGCGTTTTACCCATATTCTATCACGATATTTCATTTTCTTATCATTGCCCAACATTATTACCGTGAACAGTATGATATGGTCCAGCCGTATTTGATTAAACAAACAACGTAATTGGCCATAACTGGTGAAGCCAGAACCCGAAATATCTCTAATCCATGAAAGATATTTGGAGCTTCTGAGCCTCTAAAGCAATGCCAATACAGAAGTGTTGCTAACCTGCAATCTTTTTAAAAGATCAAAAGTAAGAATGACGGCTGAAGATGAAATTCCTCAATCTGAACAAATGCAAAACACAAACTTGGAGGAAACACCCTTAGCCGATTGCTGTCATCCGGTTGCAAGGAACCTTGTTGTGATTTTTGACAGTGTGATAAACAGATTAGCTCTCTTGTTAAGCTCAGCTTCTTTCAACTAATGCATGAATTATGCTTTAACTGTAAACTGTACTGTAATTGTGACATAACGGGAAACTCCTTTTAGCTGTAAAGCTGTAAACTTCCAAATAACCTCTCGTGCACTTCCTGAGAAAGACGTTGATTTCCTGCAGAAGTCTATATCAAGTTCAGGCTCCTCAGTGAGGTTACCTTTACCTACGTCGTGCCACATGATTTTGAGAGAATAATCCAGTCATTATCACCTCCAAGCAGCAGCTCACCTATACTGGCCTCCTTCCTCTGGCTTCCAGTACATTTCAGGATCCAGTTTAAATTTTTATTGCTTGTTTTTAAGGATCTCAGTAGTTTGGCGCTCCCTCACTTAACAGAACTTTTGAAGGCATACAATCCTGCAGTAGCACCGAGGTCTGTGCTCTTTCTAGATGCAGGCTTGAAAGCAGAGGCGAGAGAGCCTTTTCGGTGGTGGCTCCTAATCTTTGGAACAACTTATCTTTTCACATAAGAGCTGCCAAGTCTCTTAATCGTTTTAAAACACTTTTAAAAACCCATCTAATATATATATATATATATATATATATATATATATATATATATATATATATATATATATATATATATATATATATATATATATATATATACACATATATATATATTAGAGGTGGGAATCACCATACATCCCACGATATGATATTATCACAATACTTAACGTATCAAAGTCTCACACTCAGTCTTTCTCTCATTTCAGTCAGTTTTATTGTTGACAAACTGAACGGTTTGTATTACAGTCTAGTCCAACTTAACTGAATGCAACCATCTGGTACAATTATAGCTATTCTGAACTATGCAATTTATGAAAACCATGCAGCCCATTCAGCAACTGAAGAATTTGAAAGTAAATTAAAACAAAATATAATTTTACATTAAATAAAAAAGTTTTAAACTTAATTAAAATAAAATATGTCTTAAAATAAGTAAACTGTGAGCCCTGCGACAGACTGGCGACCTGTCCAGGGTGTACCCCGCCTCTCGCCCTATGACAGCTGGGATTGGCTCCAGCGCCCCCCGCGACCCTGAAAAGGATAAGCGGTAGCGAATGGATGGATGGATGGATGGATAAGTAAACTGTCATGTTTATTGCTGCAAAAAAAAAAGTTAAACACATTTGGACAGTGAAGGAATGTCAGGGTTCTTGCTCAGAAAAAGGATCAACATGCTCTGAAGTCGGAGCATGTTCCAGTCCACAAAAACTTTTTTGTAACAAAATATCGATTACATTATTAGCAAACAAAATATCACGATACTACACAGTATCGATTTTTCCCCCACCCCTAATATATATATATATATATATATATATATATATTTACAGTGTACATTCTGAATAGCTTTTACAGCACTTTGGTCAATTGAGGTCATTTAAAATATGCCACACAAATGAACTTTCTTGAGAATTCCTCTGGTTTCAATAAGAAGTCTGGTTTTATAGAGATCTATGGTTACAATGAGTCTCTGGCTCCCTCAAACTGTGACCTCAGTAAAGATTTTTCTGACGAGTTCACAGAGTCAATCTCTAGTTTCAACTCTCACTGAACATAGCATGATTTCTTTTAAATACTGTCCAGAATCGAGTTGCGAGGAGGCTGGAGCATGTCCCAGCACTGGGAGGGAAGGAGACAGGGTACACCCTGGACAGGTCGCCAGTCTCACAGGGCTAACATAGAGACAGACAACCGGTCTTCTCATTTTCCCAGCTTTTACAAAACTTACTGAACACCACTTTAAAAACAAGGCTCATAGCAAACCGTGAGTTTCGTGCACCTGCTTCCAGAGTAGGGAACACCCTAATTACTGTGACCCCTTGCCTTTGTTAGCTAACAGTCATTTTCCAGTCAAATGCTTTCTGGAGAGCTTCGCTGTTTCCTGTAAAACTCTGACTGAGTCTGACATGTTGGTTCACGCTCGGGATGAAAAAAAAAAGAAAAAAACAAAAGCTGGAAAATACCGCTGCTCAGTGCATCTGCCCCGGTTTGTATGTTCTAAGCCCGCCCTGCTGTCAGGATGAATGGTGGGTTTTCACAGAGTCCGATGATGGAGGATCCCATTGTGAGGAACAGCACACTGGCCGTGTCTGCTGTGTGATGTTTCACCTCAGGCGAGAGGAATCAAAGCACCACCTGCGGACCACTGGAGACACTCCTGCACAACAAACGCGACTCTCAAATATCCTCGCTCGAAATGTCAGAGACTGTCCTGCAGCAAACGCCTGCTGTACCTGTCTGCACTGTTAACCGTGCACCAGACAGTGATTCAGGCCTCTGTTTGTTTAATGTTTTCACACTTTTCCATCTGAGCGGGCACACAAGTTGAACCGCTAGGTTTCTCCGAGGCAGGTAGCCATTAACTCAACAAGAGCTCGATATTATCCTTTGAGTCATGCTGCTCTTTCTGTACCATACGGAGGACTCGGGCAACCCTATAATCTAGAAGGTGACTGAGAAGGGTCATTGTTAAAGAAATTAGCAGCTTGACCAAATGACTGTTTTCCCTTCAAATGCCAAGAGGTGAGTGTGAAGAATGGGCCTGAAGACTGGCAGTGGCTAAAACATGAAATCATGAGCAGGGCTTCAGTTCAGCAGGGGAGAAGAAAGAATGTCAGACATGGCGGCTGGAGTAAAACGCACAGCCGTCTCACACTTATGGCAGGAAACTTCAATATTGGAATATTGAAGTTTCCTGCCATAAGTGTGCAAGATCAGCTGTTTATTTTCCTTTACACTGTGACTCTACATTCTTATTTTCTCCAGATATCATTTAGTCCAACTCGTGGACCTAACAACCTCCTTAACACTCGTATTATCAATGACACCCACAGCCTGGCTGATGAAGCAAATATGGCAGACTAGTCAACTAACCTTTATACTCAGATATGATTTTGCTAGTGACATACAGTGAGTCTGCTGTAACTTATCTACACTGCACAAATCTGGTGATGGTTGGTTAGTAACATTAAACTCATAAAGTAATGTGAAAATGGACAGCCAAGATGCCAGATCAGCCCTGGGTGTTTGGATAAAACAGCTAGCTTTGTCCACTCAAGACAGTATTTTTGCATGTGAGCAAGCACACTAGCTTTAGCTAACATTAGTCTGAAAAACAACAGCACTGAGTCGGTTCTGAGCCGGGAGAGAAAAAAAATTCTATATGAATGAAACACACTGCTGATGTTGCTGTTGGTTTAGCCGGGTTTAGCCGGTTAGGTCAAACCGGTTTTGGTAGATAAAGCTGGCTTTCTTTTAGCTAATATTAGATCACTAGGGATAATCCTGGCAACTAATCTTTTATTTGAAAAAATCAATTAGGCTAAACGACTAGTCTTACACTAAGAAACATTCAGATATAACGTTCAATTTGAAAATAATTTAATGCCAAAAACTGTTTAAACAAAGGCATTTGAATCCATTAATATATGACTTCTTCAATAATGAGCTATGCGACTGGCCCATTATGAGTGTTGTACATAATACTCCAAACAGACAGGGAAGAAGAAAAACACATAAAATAAGCTGATGTTAAATATGATATGAAAAGATATTACTACAAAAGATGCTCGTGTATTACTGAAATATCTTTTGAAAAAAACAAAAAGTCAGGAGGCAACAGCCTCAGCTGGCTCCTTTCAATGTGGAGGACTACTCTGCTCTACTCTGAGCATCTCCCGATTGACTGAACTCCTCACCCTATCGCTGTGGGAGAGCCCATCCACCCTTCGGAAAAAGCTCATTTTCACCGCTTGTATCTGTGATCTCTAATACTGTTGACAAAAAGATCCATTCATGGTGTTTCTTAAATTAAGTGCTCTATCTGGTGGCAGCTGGCTGCATAACATTTAGGACTGGGCATCAATTCAAATGTTAACAATTAGATTTAACGACTAGTACGTCTGGTCCCGACTACTGACAACAGCAACCATTAGTCGCTTAGTCAACTAGTTCTGCACATCCCTGTAGCTAACATTAGCTTGACTGCTAACACAGACTTGATACCCAACTTAGCAACTGATACTGTCAGTAGCACATTGAAGCCAATTGTTGGCGCTGCGAGTCAGCCATTTGTCACTCAGGTTAGTGGACTCTTTCTACGCTACTATTAGCTAGTAACGCTCACTGTTGATGCTGGCATCAACAAAGAGGCAGTGCAGCAGGGCACTTAGTAATGAGCATAAGTTTTGCATCCTTTGGAAGTTCGACCTGAATCCTTTGTAGAAAAGTCACTCCACTGGCTGTTAAGAGTCAAGAACAGTATAATTTTACATAACTAAGTTATTACCCATGTGTGAATGGTTAAATTTTCACACATTGTAAAATTTTCAGTGTACCCTGGTACATTTACCTAACATACATACAGAAATAGAAATAGTGGTTACAATTACTCCTAAAAGTGGTGGGAATGCAGACAGATTACTGTTAAAAAGAAGAGCATTTTGGATTCATACACTAGAAATTGAAGAATTGAAGAATGAATGTTGAGCTGCTTCCTGTAGCCTATTATAATAACCGCCTACTGGGATTTCCATTTTATGGATGCCCCTTTCACGGATTAAATTTGATGCCATTCAATTTAAACATTGTGCATTTTGCTCACTCGTATAGACTCGGTTGACTGCACAGGGTCAGAATGTTATTCTGTATATGAGTTTGCATTTATTGTACATTTGTACATCTATTTATACAAACTGCTCAAATATATTTTAATGAACAGCTTCGTACTAATGTTTTTTTAGGCACGTTTGCCATTGTTCCCCTTATTGTAAGTATTGTAAGAGTTTTAACTGCAGATGATGAAACCTGACTTTTTTTTTTTCTTGGATCACATTCCAGTGTGGTTAACCTCGAGATGTTTGTTGTCAAACAATTGTGTGTAGCTTTTGTTGATCCTCACGTGCACTAAAAATGCATAAATTTTGTCCAGCTAAAAATACTAAGCAGAACAATAAATCCATTCAGTTTGTTCTTATATTGTCATAAACTAGCCTCTGATACAGGCTTTGAGACTTGGAATCGGTCTCTGTGCTACTTGTATCTTTTATCCAATGTGTCTTTAAGTGTCTTGCTCAGCAAAAAAAATCTATCAGATCCATTTTTTGTATGTATTTTTGTAGCTAATCCAAATATGTATCAAGATCCCACAAATACTCGAAATATAAAGAGACATGTAACAGCAGACTGAATATGGAGCCTGGCTTTAAACACTGACAGCAAAACTGTCAAGAAAGAAAATAAATCCTGATCCACTGTTGTGCAGGAGATAAATTCAAGAGCAGCTTCCTCCAACGCCTTTCTGCACTCAAAGAATCAGAGTGTTTATATGCAACAATATGCATTATCGTACCTAAAAAAGGCTGCTGTATTTACCAGCATTAAGACATTCAATAGAACAGAGACATAAAGAAGAAAGTGAATCATAGTTTGCTGACTGCAAATGCACACAAAAGGGATTTGGTTTGCCTTTTCACATTTCCTTCCCCTAGATCCTAGCTACTTTTTCCAAACTAGGCCCCGCTCCTGTGCATGCCACACATTGGGTCTGTATAAGCAGGCAGATGGCCTGGTTAGATTTTTCACTTGACGCCTGTGCTTGTGTCTCTGCCGCTGGTTGGGTGAATGGAGGCCATCTGGGATTGGCCAGGGCTTCTGTGAATGGAGCTGGGGAGCGCCATTCAGCACTGTGGACAGCTCCATGGTGCTGAACCGACTGACTGTCAGAGGCAGCTCTTAACCGGGCACCCATTACAGCCCACATTAACCTCGCCGTGCTCTGTCAGGAGATGTTAAACGATCAAACAGTAGAGCCAACGCGAGGCCGTTTGCTTGTGTGTGTGTGTGTGTGTGTGCGAATATGGAGATAAGCAAACAGCAGCGGGAAGGAGACTTCCGGCACATTAGGCAGGGAAACCACCTCTTGACTGTAATGAAACACTCTTGATATGGAGTGGGGCAGTGGTGGTGAACACCTGGCAGACTGCAGCAACACACAAACACACACACGGGGATCCTAGAGTTGTTTGCATAAGGTGCCTGCCTCATTCCTGATCATTAAACTGTTAGAAGGCCATAAAATTGGAGTGTCAACCATGCGGCACAGTGGCCAAAAAAGGGCCGAGGAAGGGTCTGATCTGGCCCTGCTTGATGGCTGGTACATAATTACTCCAATTTTTTGGTCAAATGAGCTGCTAAACATGCTGGCAGCATCTGGAAATTTAAAGCACTTCTAGACTTCAAGTAGTAAAATACTGCTGTGTAGTTCCAAAGACTTACGCGATTTTGATTTCAACTGATTAACAGAACAGACAAAGACAACCTGGGCTGTTAGAAAACGCAGGACTAATTAAATGTGCATTTCCTGGGGGGGGAGCCAATAAGGGAGACCAGAAGACAATGATCAGCAGCGGACTGAGCCACCTGCTCAACCAGGTGAGCTACAAGGGCACCTGTACATTTAAAGAGCAGACACATTGTTTTTGGAGGGGTGGGTAAATTGGACCACTGCATTAAATTATCCAGTGGTCTTACTTAACCATATGCGTTCTCCGGTATTATGAAGTGCACAAGCTTGTAAAAGGGAGGACTGTGGGGATGGGGCGCGCACACACGGCCTCCATCTGCACATTAGCATGGGGCCTAAACATGATGAGGAGATGAATGAACATGAGGCCCGGAGCCGGGAGTCTCCTTGAATCTGTCACCCGTCTCCATGGCGACAAGAGGAGGAGGAGGAGGAGGACCACAAACTGGCATCTATCCGGGCCCAAATCAACAGATGGCCACCACCACATCACCCCCCTCTCCCCAACACCCTCCCACCCCATCCCTTTTGTTTGTTTGTTTGTTTGTTTCCTCTCTTTTCTTGCAGGTTTTATTTGTTTGTTTGCAGCCTACCTTGCACTGCTCCATGCACGTCCTCACCGAATATGCCCCCGGCTCGTATTTTTGAGTGAGGAGCTCAAAGTCCTCGTATTTCTCCTGGGCGTGCTGGTCGTAGCGCTGGTACGCCTGGACGCACAGACTGCAGCGGTTCGCGTCGCCGTCGCCGAGCGCGTCGAGGCTGCAGTTCAAATTGTCCGGACTCGTCGAGCCGTACAACAAATCCAGCAGGGAGTAGGAGTTACAAAAGGAAAGGTACAAATTGCTCATATTTACAGCCCGCGTCCCCTCTCTGTCGGAAAGGCCCCTGCACAACTCGTCGGCATCCAAGAAAGTAAAGCAGTCGTTAGATAAACTATCCCGGTGGCAAGTTTCGAGCCGCCACAAATGTTTGGTAGAGTTTCCTATAAAAATATCATCTGGGTTTCCTCTGAGGCTGCTGTGTGCTGAGTATGTCTGAGGTGACAAAGGGTGGGTGGATGCGAACTTGTCCCGGGTCCGGGCCAGCGTGGCCTCGGCGCAGAACCACAGGTGATCAGAGAGGAGGATGGTTAAGAACAAGAGGGATGCCAAGGACAGTCGCCATCTCTGCGCCCTCTCTGAGTCGGTGAATGGCTTTTGGTTGTCGCGGGGGGGCTCTAGCCAGATTTGGAAGCCGTCGTCATCTTCTTGCTGCCAACACGTCCCAGCACCCCTGGTCATATTTTGGGAACCGGCCGACTCCACCGTGGGGGCTCCTCTGCCGCAACAGTCATTGACGTCGGGTCCGCTTCGCGTTTTCCTCCCCTCAAGTGTCGGGCGGTGGGTTGTCCCGGCTTGCCTTTGCTATCAGCGGTAATTCCCATTAAAAGGAGCGTGGGTCGGTTGGGAAATCAAACGCTGGCGACCACGGGCCGCATCCTCCATGGCTGACCGGTGAAGCCGCTGTCCTCCCGCCCGCCCGCCCCGAGCTCTCCTCCGCGCCGCTCCGCTCCTCTGCGTAGCCTCGACTCCGTTTTTAGAAACACTTCCCGACGCGTTTACGTTTCCCCCGGCCTCGGTCGTGCAGGGACAAAGGCGCTATCCTCTTCCAACATGGCGAAGCTGTATGCCTTTGTGTCGGCGGATGGGCCTACAGCCTGTGACAGACCTCTTTTTTTTTCTTTTTCAAGCCCTCACCATCCTCAGCTCGCTGCCGTTGTCAAGTTGCCGCCATGTTCGCTAAGAGATGCTGTGTGTTTGCTGGAAGCTGGATAAAGGCAGCGACGATAACGGGCGGCATTTCCGGTCACGCCGCTCAAAATAAAGGCTCGTTTTAGTCGTTCCTAGTGATTCGTTTTAACAGCTTTCCCGCTTTTTAGACATTCATGACACGCGATGCTTCCAAAATGAGGGTTTTTTGTTTTATTTTTAAGGCTACTGATTTTTTTAAAAAAATGTTTATAAATCAACACAACTTAAAAAAAAACCCAAACAATAAATTAATTAATGAATGAAAACAAGAAATAAAGAAGTAAAATTAATTTAAAAAATAAAGTCTTCTGCCTTGGATCCACTTTAAATTTATTCTGGAAGCCTTCAACCACACATTCGATCGTGGGCGATCGTGGCTCAAGAGTTGGCAGTTCGTCTTGTAATCGCAAGGTTGCCGGTTCGAGCCCCGGCTCGGACAGTTTCGGTCGTTGTGTCCTTGGGCAAGACACTTCACCTGCCGCCTACTGGTGAGGGGCCGATATGGCGCGATATGGCAGCCTCGCTTCTGTCAGTCTGGCTGCCCCAGGGCAGCTGTGGCTACAACTGTAGCTTGCCTACACCAGTGTGTGAGAGTGAATGAATCATGGAATTGTAAAATATTCCATTATTATTATTATTATTCAGAAAATCTTAAACTACCAATACCCAACCTCTTTATTTAAATGAAATGAAGCAGGAAAAGAATGTTTCAAGCAAAATAATGAAAGTCAAAAAAATAACACAATAATTTGAAAAGTTATTTAACAAACCAAGGCACAATCATATTATTATTATTATCATTATTAGTAGTAGTACATTACAAATACAGAATATCACATTTAAACGTTGAAACCTAGCATGTGTTTTATTTTGTCGGTAATTTCGATTAACATCCGGTATGGTGCTACTTAATTAACGCGATTTGACCAAACATCTTCAGCTCTGACGTTATGCGCGCGCACCACAGTCGCCGCATCTCTCTGTGCAAGGGCGCATCAAGTCAAACAGACCTTGCCAAAATTTCACCAGAAATATTCGAAGTGTGACTTCAGAATTAAAGCTCTGAAATGAAACTCTTTAAAGAAAAGAATATTGCTGGGCATAAAATTCATAGGAATGTAACTAAATAAATATAAGTATAGGGACTTAGCATTTTATGTGTGAGTGTTCTGTATCAATTATAAGTCGTTCAGAAGCTTTTCTGAAAACTATTTTATTTCTTATTGGACTGGACGTTTCAGACAGGTTGGTCACGTGGTTTTTATCCGCTGACAAGTACCCGCTGACATGTGTCTTAAGGCTAAACCGCCAACAAAAAACTCTAAAGCCTACTAAAACACACAGTAAACAAATAATGAAAAAAGCTAACTGAACTTGGTTGTAGCTTTTAATTCAGAATACATTAATAACTGATCTTTTTTGTCTAAACCTCTAACTTATCGATGACTTATTGGTGCCTTTGTTCTCAGTATGTTTATGCTCTACTTCACTAGAGTAGCTTTGCATTATTAAGCATCAAAGCAAGTGGTTCATCTATTGTCTTGTAGCTACTCTCCTGTAAGCCAACTTTCTTCTTTTTTTTAAATTATTTTATTTTTTGCTTTTAAATTAAACACATCATGCTTATACAGATTCAACTGAGGACAATTACTACATTTAGCAGTTGTGAACTTATAAGCATGGAAAAAAAGAAGAAAAAAGAGGAAGAAAAGAATTATAGCAATATTAACTAAATAAAGAGTAAAATAAAATAAAATAAGAAAATTCATGCGGGGTGTGAGGCATGAATTATGATCAGTTAATTTTTAAGAATTCTAGAAATGGCTGCCAAATTGTACAAAAACTCGCCAGGTTCCCCTTTCTATCAAATCTTATCTGTTCCCCCCTGGCCACAGACACCATCTCATTAAGCCACCTTTTAAAACACGGGGCCGAAGAAGACCGCCACTGTAAAAGAATAAGTTTCTTTGCCACCAGCATACCCGTTTTAACTATCTGTTTTTGTGAAAAGGAAAAAGATTCGATTGATGCAAATGATCCATAGCCAGTGTACCATCAAGTGGTACCTTTTTCCTAAATTGGTTTGAAAACCACGTAAAAATTTGGCTCCAAAAAGTTTTCAAGACAGGGCAATGCCAAAATACAGGGAGTGCAGAATTATTAGGCAAGTTGTATTTTTGAGGAATAATTTTATTATTGAACAACAACCATGTTCTCAATGAACCCAAAAAACTCATTAATATCAAAGCTGAATGTTTTTGGAAGTAGTTTTTAGTTTGTTTTTAGTTTTAGCTATTTTAGGGGGATATCTGTGTGTGCAGGTGACTATTACTGTGCATAATTATTAGGCAACTTAACAAAAAACAAATATATACCCATTTCAATTATTTATTTTTACCAGTGAAACCAATATAACATCTCCACATTCACAAATATACATTTCTGACATTCAAAAACAAAACAAAAACAAATCAGCGACCAATATAGCCACCTTTCTTTGCAAGGACACTCAAAAGCCTGCCATCCATGGATTCTGTCAGTGTTTTGATCTGTTCACCATCAACATTGCGTGCAGCAGCAACCACAGCCTCCCAGACACTGTTCAGAGAGGTGTACTGTTGTCCCTCCTTGTAAATCTCACATTTGATGATGGACCACAGGTTCTCAATGGGGTTCAGATCAGGTGAACAAGGTGGCCATGTCATTAGTTTTTCTTCTTTTATACCCTTTCTTGCCAGCCATGCTGTGGAGTACTTGGACGCGTGTGATGGAGCATTGTCCTGCATGAAAATCATGTTTTTCTTGAAGGATGCAGACTTCTTCCTGTCCCACTGCTTGAAGAAGGTGTCTTCCAGAAACTGGCAGTAGGACTGGGAGTTGAGCTTGACTCCATCCTCAACCCGAAAAGGCCCCACAAGCTCATCTTTGATGATACCAGCCCAAACCAGTACTCCACCTCCACCTTGCTGGTGTCTGAGTTGGACTGGAGCTCTCTGCCCTTTACCAATCCAGCCACGGGCCCATCCATCTGGCCCATCAAGACTCACTCTCATTTCATCAGTCCATAAAACCTTAGAAAAACCAGTCTTGAGATATTTCTTGGCCCAGTCTTGACGTTTCAGCTTGTGTGTCTTGTTCAGTGGTGGTCGTCTTTCAGCCTTTCTTACCTTGGCCATGTCTCTGAGTATTGCACACCTTGTGCTTTTGGGCACTCCAGTGATGTTGCAGCTCTGAAATATGGCCAAACTGGTGGCAAGTGGCATCTTGGCAGCTGCACGCTTGACTTTTCTCAGTTCATGGGCAGTTATTTCGCGCCTTGGTTTTTCCACACGCTTCTTGCGACCCTGTTGACTATTTTGAATGAAACGCTTGATTGTTCAATGATCACGCTTCAGAAGCTTTGCAATTTTGAGACTGCTGCATCCCTCTGCAAGATATCTCACTATTTTTGACTTTTCTGAGCCTGGCAAGTCCTTCTTTTGACCCATTTTGCCAAAGGAAAGGACGTTGCCTAATAATTATGCACACCTGATATAGGGTGTTGATGTCATTAGACCACACCCCTTCTCATTACAGAGATGCACATCACCTAATATGCTTAATTGACCCAGTATGAACCTTCCAGATCCCTCAGGTCATCTGGATCCGGTCTTTTATCAGTTCCCAGAGTCAGAACCAGACACGGAGAAGCTGCATTCAGCTTTTATGCTCCTTATATCTGGAACAAACTCCCAGAAAGCCTCAGATCAGCTGAAACACTCAGTTTATTTAAATCCAGGTTGAAGACTCACCTATTCTCAGCTGCATTTGAATAAAGTACCAAATCCACACTTTTAAGCTTAAATTTCAAAACTTACATTAACTACTGATTTTATCTGTTTTGATTTTATATACTGTTTTGTTTGTTTGTTAGTTAGTTAGTTAGTTGGTTAGTTAGTTAGTTAGTTAGTTAGTTAGTTAGTTAGTTAGTTAGTTAGTTAGTTAGTTAGTTAGTTAGTTAAGTGGGTTTAGAGCTCTGGGTAGCTCCCCAGCTGGGTCTAGACTGGGTCTAGAGAGTATTTTAAATTCAGGGAATTTAAAATAGAAAGTAGCTCGTCCACAGAAGGACTGGTAGCTCCCCTTACGATAAGGGTTCAGATCGCACGAACAGGTGTGAATGTGAATGTGTGTGTTTAGTTAGTTAGTTTGTTTGCTTGTTTTAATCAATTTTAAATCATGCTTTTTTTTGTTTTTGTTTCTAATGTCTCTGTAAAGCACTTTGAATCACCTTGTTGTTGAATTGTGCTATACAAATAAATTTGCCTTGCCTTGCCTTGCCTTAATTGGTAGTAGGCTTTCGAGCCTATACAGCTTGGAGTAAGACAACACGCATGAAGAGGATGATGTGGACAAAAT
Source organism: Copadichromis virginalis (assembly GCF_057382275.1). Taxonomy (NCBI): domain Eukaryota; kingdom Metazoa; phylum Chordata; class Actinopteri; order Cichliformes; family Cichlidae; genus Copadichromis; species Copadichromis virginalis. The sequence continues at coordinate 38,143,824 of NC_140639.1, read as the reverse complement.
ACTCATTTGCCTAATAATTCTGCACTCCCTGTAGATGTGCAAGGGAACCTTCACCGATATTACATCTATCACATAAGGAGGATACAGAATTATAGATCCGGTTAAGTTTAAGTTTAGAAAAATGTAATCTGTGAATGACTTTAAACTGGATTAATTTATATCTGGCATTTATTGAGCCTTTCTGAATATTGGACAAACAGTTTGACCATTGGTCCTCAGACAGAGGAACACCGAGGTCTTCAGCCCATGTACTCTTAATTCGATCAGAATCAACTGGGATTATAAAGCACTTGACAAACTGAGATATCAGATGTTTAAAGTCTGCTTTCCGAATTATATCAAAGTAAGTATGACTTAGTGGCTTCAGTGGAAAGTCTAAAAAGTTTCGTTGAACAAAATTCCTTATTTGAAGATAACGAAAAAAATGTGATTGAGGTAACTGAAACTTTTGTTGAAGTTGAAGGAAAGACACAAATTTGTCATCTATATATAAGTCCTCAATGCATTTCAATCCCTTGCCAACTTTCTTCTGATTGGCCAATTCTTGCAAAAAGCAGGTCAGAACCATAGCTGGACTGGCCATCGGCCCCCCTGGCAAATGCTGATTTTTCGTTTTTATGGGCCAATGATTTTTGATTTTTTTTGTAGTAACGGTATAAACAATGAAAGGTGCTGAAAGGTGCCAGATGCTGGCAGATGTGTAAAAATAACTCAATTGTTTGGTGGTGGCTATGGCAGAGCTTCAACAGAGTCCAGCAGGTGGATGAGGGAAAGGGGAGGCAGGAGGAGGAGAGATCCAAGGCGGCTGCCGGTGCGAGTGTCAGGTGAACTGAACTTCAGGTAAGAAGTTATGACCTGCAGTCTATCTGGGTCAGATATAAACCAACTTTAGGTGTAGTTTATTTTCGTTGTGCTGACTTTTTACAGTCAGTTACAATAACTCGTACTGTGTACTAGCTAGCATGACAGAGCTTACATAGAGCTGCTGGGTGGGTGCAATGATGTTACTGATAGTGAACTTTATTTCATTCATAAGGTTAGTTAGTAGAGTTGCCAACCGTCCCTTAAAAAATGGAATCGTCCCGTATTCAGGGAAAATATTACGGGTTTCGTATTGAGCCGAAAAGGAGCACAGTTTGTCCCGGACTTCAGCTAGAATGGAAAAAGACACAAAGCTGGATTTATTCTGCGTCTTTACGCTGTCAGCTGTTTCTTCTTCTCTCATTCTCTCCCCCTCCCTCTCCTGTTTCTACTTCAATCGTGAAACTGATCAATGATCAGCTGATCGGCTTTTCTCTCTTGTTTGTTTATCGCCCACTTTGCGCCAGAAAGAGGAAACCAGTGGATGTCGCGCTAAACAACAGCAGCACGTTTAAGCTTGATCAGCTGTTGTTAGAATTTATTTGATATTAATTTCTAGTATCAGCTGATGTTTGCTGGAGCCACAGCTGTAAAAGCTGCTGGTCATGGTATCAGTTTGGATATGTGATGAGAGGGAAACATGAAGATGAAACCAGGAGATGCCCTTACTGAATCATCAGAGCTGAACAGGTGATGGAGAAACAGGTTTACCTTTATAGGTGGTTTGAATGAGTTTAAGGGAAGTTATGAACTGTTTCTGAGAAATAACACCAGGATCCTTTTCGGTGTAGCTGACAGCTGGTAACTGTGCAGGGGTGGGTCTAGCAAAGTTCTGTCAGGGGGCCATGTAGGGCATTAACAGGGAAAGGGGGGCACAAGGAAATACTTTTCTTTCTTATTCTCATTTAAAATGTCTAGCTTTTATTAAATAATTATCTGAATCTTACAACCAAAGTTTTTATCTGACATAAAATGTATAGAAGTCATACATATACCAACAAGACAGTGTACATGACTGTCACAACAGCGTCTGTTTTCATTCAAAGGCTTTATGGCTTTTCCTATAATTTTCCTGGTGGGCTGGTCTCTAGTCAAAATGCCCGGGCCGATTTTTTGTCCCAGTCCAGCCCTGGTCAGAACAGCAAACCGTCTGTGCTCACAGCATGTGTCTACATTTTTTTTCTTCTTAATCAAACCACACATTACTCTGTGCTCTATAGTTTGTATTTACCCAAACCTATTTTGGCTGCTCCCTTATTCACAAGGATTCACCACAGTGCACATTTGATTGGGCAGACTTTTACACTGGATGCTTTGTCCAGACACAAGGCGTGTCTCCTAATTTACCTACTAGCAGTCAAATGCCATCCTTAGGAAGCACCAACCCGAGCTTGATTTACTGCCGTGTTTGGCTGTTACTTTCACTGAGGGCAGGCCGTACTAATTGCAGACTCATACAAACCCTCCCTGCAGCCGTGAACCTCTGTTTGGTCTTATTACTAGCTCATTAACTTCCCCTGAGTGCGTGCAGTACTGGTGGTCCAGGAGTTGCTTCCAAACCATTTGTCTTCTGCTTCTGTCCTGGGTGCTGCTGCTGGTAGCAGCTCTCCAAAAGCTGCAGCCAGCCTAATGACAGCATTTATCCCATTAGGGACATCATATTTCAGCAATGCTGGATTTACAGCAGATGTTTGCATCTCCAGATCGTCGGGACTGATAATCTGCTCCTGTGAGTCCTTTTAGGGGACCAACGGCAGCACTTTGTACTCACAAAACTGCACAAGGAAAAAGAGCTGGTTGAGTACCTCTAATTAAAGCCTGTCACTCAAACGCTCACTCAGCATCACCTGGAAATAGTGCAGAGTGGGCGTTGGGTTACAGAGTGCACATTGAAGTACATAATATTTTTTTAACTACTAATGAAGACAGTTTTTATCTCTTATTTTGACAAATTTGGCAGAAGACTGCTGAAAAACATGCCTTAATCTTTATCAATATCTTAAGCATAGAATTTTAATCGCAAAACTATGCAACAACTCTACAGGGAATCTAACAACGTGTTAACAACAGGCCATTATTCACAGTATATGATTAGGAAGAGGTGTCTCATCACTTATACTTTAAAAATGTATTCATGCGGCATTTACACATAACAAAGCCCAGGGCGCCACAGGCAGCTGCCTGCACCTTAGAGATGATGCTAATGAAGGTTAGAACATATCAAAGACTCCCAAGACTCATCAGTGACATTTTTGAAGGCAGGAAAACATGGCCACATCTTTGTTGGAGGGCCTTGAGCTGAGCCAATTTTAACGTACCCCCCGTGTGGTCCCTTGTTGAAGAGCTGAGGCAAAGGCCATCGCTTCACACAGATGTTGTCTTTAAGAAAATTATTAACAAATTGTATTTCAAACCCCTTCAGGATTATTTATTAGAGTCGTACTTCATACATAATGACACAAGAGCACAAAAAACAGGAACAGTTCAAGACATTTTTCTTACATTAAAGGACACCACGTGAAATTGTCTTCACTTGTCATGAACACGCAACGACCTCCAGGGTGAAAATTGAAGGCCATGTGAAAGTGCCAAAAACTACAGTTCCTCTAAAGCCACGTGGCACTTGTTCCAAAAGCAAATCAATCCCAAAGATGAATATAGCTGCTGTGATGCCTCAACATTAGCATCTGGCTATCACTTTTGTGGAGCCAGAAGTTACTGTACTTGGACAAAAGGAAGACGTTTTTAGCTAATGGTAGCAGGCTGTATTCACAAACACACAAGTAGCAGGCTAATAAAACCGAAGCACAAACTTTGATAGTTTGCACCACAGAGCAGGTTGTATTACCTGTCACATCTTTCTATTACAAAGGGCACAGACAGTAACACGCAAACACAAGTCCAATTAATGAAAGTGAGACGGTAGCAGATGGCTTGTATCTGGACACCTCTAATTCAAGTATCCAAATGAATTGATTATATTAAATTTATATAAAAATTTTCTACTAGGATGTGGTAATTCTGTAAAGTTGGGCATTTTAACATGGGCGTCAGTGTGGACTTTTGGAGCCAGCATCAAATGGCCATTAGAGGAACTGTAGTTTTCGGCATTTTCACTCCAGCTTAATCTTTAAACCCTGGATGTTGCCTCTTGGTAACTCGCCATAAACTTCAAATCTAAAATTTATAACTCTACATTATTAAAAATCATGCTTTCAGCCTGGTGCACAAAGTGTTTGGGTCTCTATGGATACTCTTTCCCTCTATGACAACTGAACAGGAGGTAAATGTTTCAGTAACTCACCAGCCATATGGGTAAGACGTGACACATATAGCTATCGCCAAAAACTTCATTCATGTATGTAACTGAAAGAATCCTGCTGCTGGTTCCTTTTGGAGCAATATTATTATCTGGAAAATAATGTGGCTTGCTGTGAACTTTAGATACCAATGAGTAAAAATCGCAGTGGCCATGCACATCTTTCATTTACAGTCTATGATCATGTTGAGTGTCTTCTTAGGCTCTGGAGGGAAAGCTCCAAACGTAACTGGCTAAACAACCTCAGATTTGATGTTTTCCCAATGGGTTTGGAGAAAATGGATATTTAGAGGCTAAGGTCGATCAAATCAAGTACACTGTGGAATCATGGGAAACACGAGTCAGTTTTTCCAGGTTCAATTTGAACCATTATTTTCTTAATCTCTCTCTCACAAGTCCGTCAGCTTAGCTAAAGTGAAACATGAAACCACTGGAGCGCCCCTTCACAATGGACAGATTATTATGGCAGAGCATTCCCTTGCTGCTGCTCTCTAATGTGGATCATTCACCGAAATTACTGTCAGAATTAAACCTTCCATTTCTGGTTAATTGGCAAGTCTCCTTTCTGCTGCAGAAACAGTTTTAATAACTGCTTGGCTAAAAATCTGAAAGAAGGAAGGACCGACCCCCATCCCCATTCTCCCAAAAAGCATCTGAACCCTTCATAATGATTCTGAGTTTGGAAATTGAAAAACCAGTCAGCAGCCTATTCATTTAAAATTAATAATAAGCTGTCTCGTTAAGAACACAAAAGACAAAACTCACAGAAACTGAAAACCCTGAGAATTAGTGTCGTTGGAGTTTTCATGCTGTAGATTTTATTAAAGAGTTTATTCCTAATCGTATTAGGAACAAATTAAAAATGCTGAGTGTCCATTTAAATGTACTAGAGCCTCTTCAAGCCAGATATTCAGTGTCATTCATCACATGCCCTGCTTTGATTGAATCAGTCACCCATGTCTCTTTTACTATCTTAAACTTCCTCCTAAAGCAGCGCCTCAGAGTTCTCAAATCCAGAAGTCTTGTTGCCTCTGCAATAATAACATGTGAAACGCCTTCCTCCAGCTCTTCCACCACTTTTCCTCCATGGTAACGAAACTCCAATGCCCTGGTGTCCAGGCAGGTGGCAGGTATGGCACTTTTAGGGTCTCCTATGTCAGCAAATCTGTCCATATATGCTGTGAACGGTCTGAACATGCTGGTTGGAAGGTCATCCCAGCCGTAGCGTCCCTCCACCTGCGTGACATTCACCTCGTTTGCTGCGTCTGCGCTGCTGATCCTGTTGAACACTTCCCGCAGCTGCTGCTCGTCTGTGTCAACAAAGTAGCTGTCACCATAGTTGTCGTACTCCTTGGCAAAGTGCTCCCTGGTGGAAGGCGACATGTGGATCATGTGGCGGGGTTGCCATGGAACCACCTCCTTCTGGTCCAGGCACTCCAGCAGCCAGGTGGCCCAAACTATGTCATGCTGGTTGGATGAAATCAGGTTCTTCACGCGCATGTTCTCCACACCGGCAACCACGCAGTAGGTGTCCCGTCCAGGGTTCTGAACTACAAAACCTCCACACCTAAAGTGGGAATTACATAAAAAATTATTAATTATTAGACACTCAGTCATAACCACCACCTGAAGTTTCTTCCTGTTAAAAAGGAGTTTTTCCTTACCAGTTTTACCAATCGCTTGCTCACAAGGGGTCGTCGGGGTTCTCACTATTCTCTGTATTTTAGGGTCTTTGGCTTCCAAATGAACCCTTTCATGCATGAATTATGACAACCTCAATCAGGATTTTTTTCTTGAGTATTTTTATTCATCTTTAGGCATGAAAAAAAGAGTGACCCCTATGCGTGAAAGGGTTAAAGTGCCTTGAGGTGATTATTGTTGTGATATAGCGCTATATAAAGAGAACATTTGAGACTTTCCTCCAACAGCTGGATAGACTCCAACTCTTGGAATCCAGTGGATAATGAAAGTCCTTGTCCTGTTGTTGCCTCTCTAACCAAACTTAAAACACATGGAAAGCTAGTGCTGCTATGCTATAGCTTACCATGGCTGTAGAGCAGAACAAATGATATTGTTTCCAGCTATAGTCCAAGATAGTCGAATTGGAGTCATCTAACTGGTTGAGAACCTTTTGGAATTACAATTCATTTAAGAAAGCGAGGAAGTGCCTCCTGAATGCCAGTGCCACTTGCACCGCCACAGTTCTACTTATCCAGATGTTGTTTACTCAAACATAAACACAGAAAAAGTGATCATAATAACAAAAGTTGAAACAGATGTTCCCTGTTTCTTCACAGGGCTTGGCTAACACACCATTAAAGTCCCTACTGTTAGCTAAAGCAGTAAAGCTGTATCTCTGCCAGGGCTGTCACATGTTTACATTTATTAAAAGTTTATCCATTTACATTTTCTTACAATGTGTCTTCATCCTGTAGACACATTATAAAATGTATTTATTAACAACTTTATTAAAGTGAGAACTCAGCCACGATATCAGCGCTTTACTTTAAGATAGAATTGACTTAATCATAAAAATTTCATTAAAATACTAAATACGTAAGAAAAATGTTGTCTGCCCAAAATTTCTAATTCAGTCATATTTTTTTCTTTAACTAAAATACCAAACTAACATTTACTTTACTAGAAAAAAATAACTTCTGTTACCTGGCCACACCCTTTTCCAGTTCAGACTTGGGATGATCTTCGGTGCCATTCAGGATGCAGAACTCCACGTCCTCAAACATATCTGTTTCCTTGGTCACCCCGGAAAGGTCCTGGGGCTTAAATTGGTCAATGACGCCGATCACTTTCTTGGGTTTGACTGGGAGCTTGCGCTTCTTCTTTTGCGGTTCATCGTTGTCAATGTGAAGGTGCCGAGAGGCAAGTTTCCCAGACGCCTTGCTGCGGAACTGATCCAGCTCTGCCAGTGTCATGCACTGGTACCATTCTTTGTCATCTCGAATCTTCTCAATCCTGGGGAAGCGCAGAGTACAGTTGGTTTTATACATGTCGCTTCCGACTATCTCAGCCGCTTTAACCTGGATGATAACGGAGTTGCAGGGTTCAATGTAGACTTCCGGTTTCTCTGTTCCACACAGGATGGATGCTGGTGGGTTGTTTTTCCGGTAGACCTTCCAGTGTTTGGTGAGCTTTAAACCAAGGTCATACAATTCTTTCATGGTGTAGCCGGAGCCAATGCGGCAAAGGGTATGGAAAACTGAAGGTTTCTCGCCAGGCTCTGGAGCTTCGGCCACAGCACATAAGAAATGGGACATCATGCCACCCCTTCTCCCTTTTCCCCAGTAGCCACCAACAATCAGCAGGTCAAGCTCATCCATCAAGCCATCCACATATTCTGGTTTTATCTTCAGCCAGCCTTCCCCTCGCTTGTCAGGTTTGTAGATGGATAAAGGATCCTTCACCATGATCCCCTCTTCTCTGCTGTCAATAGCATCGTTAAGAGCATTCACCACCTCCTGCATGGTTCTGGCTTCAGCCTTTGGCACCAGATGCAGCCTTCCCTTGGCTGGAGTGAAAACTGTCTGAAGAATCTCATGTCGCTTCTTGAGAGTTTCTTTGCCTAACTTCTGATCATTTATTAAAAGCACGTCAAACACACAGAAGCATGTCTGCAACTCTGAGTCATCCATCAGCCTCTTGATGTCAAATTTGCTCCCTTTCTGCATGAAGGTGTCTGCTGCCGGGTTGTATGCCATCATCTCACCATCAAGAATGCAGTTCACCACATTGCTTTTAAAAACATTGTGGATATAAGGCGTCAGTGATCCTTCCAACGGGGATCCTCCAAACTGCTGCGTGTACTCAAAAGCATTTCGGCTGAAGTACTTGTACACATCCCCATCTTTGTGCAGCTGAATGCGCTCTCCATCCAGCTTTGTCTCAATGTAAAAAGTGCTGTTTCCCATCTGTTTCTCCACGTTGCGGATGTTAGCCACAGCTGCCAGCATAGGTTTGAAAGCAGAAAAAAGTCCAATAGAGACTTCACTTAAGGACACGGCTGGATTGTGTAACTGCTGGCACACCTTGTTCAAGTCTGTGTTGACGTTGTAGAGCTCAGCAGCATCTGGGTGGAAAACTTGGAGAACGGTTTCTTTGCTGATCCCGAGCTTCATGTCCTTCAGAATCATTCTAATGAGCCACTTTTGCTCAAGAGCTGAGCTCTGGGTGATGAGGTGCAGCAGACTCTTTTTGACAAGATCTTTCTGCTTGGTGGCATTGCTGGTGGCTACTGAATCCAGGAAGTCGTTGACCTCTTTAATACTGAGATTTCCTTGGCTGGTGCATCGTTTCTTCAGCACAAAATACGCCATGCCAGCAAAGTCTCCAGCTTCTCCTTGGGACGTGGTCGGTGCACGGTAATTCAACAGCTTATTAGCCTCAGGGCCATTCTTTGGGAGGCCTAATACATCAATGTAGAGTTTAGCCAGCATGCTCTCTTTGATGCCATATGCCACTCGCTCTCGTTCAAAAGGCGGGACTATGAGGCGCATGGCAGGATAGAAAGAGTCTGTAGTTTTGGAGTTGTCTTTGTGGAGGGCAGAATGAAATTCCCGCCATTTCTCAACGAAGTACCCAAGGATCTTGGATTTCTCTGGACGGAGTTTGGACTTTTGAATTTTTTCTAATGTGGTACACAAGTGAAGGAAAGGAACCTGAGAAGCAACAGATAACTGACTGGAAGCATCAGTTTTGGAAGTGCTGTCCATGGTGAAATCTGTAAGACCAGTTAAAAGAAAGAAAAAGTCTGCTCAGTTTAGCCCTTCCTTGAATTCCTCTATTTACCAGCATTTAACAAATTAAATGAGTCATTTGAGAAATTAGTTATTCAACAACAACAACAAAAAGAAACAGATTCTTTTAATAATACAACTTTAAAAGAGGGAATTAAATCTGGTACCACATGTGAGGACTTAATGCTTTCCCCATTTTGTGTGAAGCTGAATATATATTTTTAGACATTCAGACAAAACAAGATGAAGCCAAGACTTGACATGCTCAGGAGCGCAACAATCCAGTATCTAGACTAGATGTTGACAAGTCCAACACACACACACACACACACACAAACAAAAAACAAAAAAAAACACTGAATGTCAGTGATAATGAGCCAAACTGTTCCATTTCATCCTGTGGTATTCCATGTTTACTACACCACTCGTCATTAAAGTAAAAGATCAAAAGTTAAAAGATCTTTTGCACTTGCTATGATAACATGTTTAGACTTGATAGCATCACAGAATTCTTGGCTGCACATCCATGATGGGACTGATGACTATGAAGGCAATTTGAGTAGTTGGAGATGATTCATTCAGCATTCAGAAGATTGATACATTGTGGTCATAAAGGGATGGACATTAGTGATGGGACGTTCTGTATCGAGGCTTCGGAGCGTGTGTCGAGTAATGGAGGGGGCGTTTCCGCGAAGCGCGTATCGAGGCTTGCTTCATTTATGGGAGGAGCTCAAAATGATGACGTCCGAAGCCTCGCTGCCCGGCTGTACCACGTGACTGGTTCATGAAGTGGTTCGAACTTTGCCGCGAGATATGACAGCGATATAAACCCCTCAGACTTCATTCAAAAATGTAGGTGTTTGATGGAGAGTTGCGGTTAGTGAGAGTTTGGAGACCGTTTGGAGGTTTATGAGAGTGAGGAGAGAAAGTCTGGAGAGAATGGAGCCAGCTAAGAAGAGGAGGATGTCCTCCCCTGTGTGGGAACATTTTGATTTTATTCCTCCCAACAAGGTATGTAAATTTCTACAGAAGATGTATTTTCATGATACTGATGGTGCAATACAATTTATGTTAAGCGGCTTTACTTTTGTACAAGGTGAAGTGTTTGCTATGTGCCAGGGAGCTGGGATATAACAACAAAACCTCATCCATGCTTAGGCACTACAGAGCTTTGCATGAGAATAAGGGGAACACCGATTGTGGAGCAAGACCAGGTGAGCCTTCAAATGCCATGATAATATAGCATGCAGTAATGTTACTAAATGATATAACAATATTATACAGCTGTTATAAGTTATGTGTGTGATATTTATATTTGTGCTTTGTCTTTATTGTCTTTCCTCAGAAGAACAATCTCAAATAGATGAAGACCTGGTTAGCATGGTGATTGAGGACTCCCAGCCATTTAGCATTGTGGAGGACAAAGGATTCAAAAGATTTGTTAAATCATTAAATCCTAGCTATGTTCTCCCCACTAAAAAGGTCATAAAAGCAGTGAAAATTTAGTTTTTACAGAATAAAATGTGAACAGGCAGGACTGAGACTCAGTGTGTAGCTGTCCATACCTCAACGTTACAAAAGCACAACCACTGTCCACACCCCAACCACACCTCACCTCACAGTAAATGATCATTTCCATTTTAAGCATTTCCAAATAATCATTTCCCATACTGCCACTATAAATATACACAGTATACTGCCACCACTACAATATACATGTTTTACACACTCCTTTTGTTGTTGACATTTACAGGCTGTGTGCAAAATGCCACACTCTTCAAATTCATGCCAGCTATTATTTTTACGTCCAGTAGGTGTCCTGCTAGAGCAAATGAAGCTTCATGAAGCTTCGCGTTGGGGTGAACCAATTGGATGAAAAGCTTCAGTGCTTCATGGGGCTTCATCTGCCCATCACTAATGGACATGGTCAGTGATAACACTCAGATAAGCTGTGGAGTTTAAACAATGGGGCCTAAAGTGGGCCATGAAAATATCCCCTACATTATTACACCATCAGCACCAGCTTGAACCACTGGTACAAGGCAGGATGAATTCATGGCCTCACCAAATTCTAACCCTACCATGCTTGGTTTCAATTCCAGCAGGTCACCTTGACCATGCGTGCATGCCTAAATGCACTTGCTACCATGTGATAAAAAAATGATTGCACATCTTCTCATCACAGTGAGAAATAGTATGTTAATGTGATAGCGGTATTAACTGGTACTTGAAATCAGCAAATATATAAAGCCAAGGTATAAGTTGGAATAAAGCATGACTATAAAAGCGCAATACATTGCTGAAATAAAAACACATTTGTAATAATAATGATAATAATATTACTGCTAATAATAATAATAATTTGTTCTCTCTCACTTTCAATAGAACAACTTGTTTTTAACAACTTGTTTTTTGTAGTTTTTTTTTTTTAGCTCAACTACAAAATAAAACTTAATTCAGAAATAAGCAATCAACTTAAACCACTGCTAAATACTTGTGGGTAAAAATAAATTTTAAAATGACTTAACTGCTACTGTAAGTTTACAGGTGCACAATCGCTGATTATTTGTCTGTGAAGGTTCTCAGTCATCCAGGTCATCGTAGTCAAAGGAGCTTGCAAAGAAAAGCGTCTGGACTTCTTTAAGTTACTTGAAGACGTTTCACCTCTCATCCGAGAAGCTTCTTCAGTTCTAAGGTCAAATGGTGGAGAGTCCCAGATATAAACCTAGTGGGAGTAACCCCCCACAGAGGGACAAAAGGACCCCCTGATGATCCTCTAATCGCCTGAGCCAAGGTGTGAAACTGGGTGTGGGTCCCAATCAGCCAGAGTTTCGGGTGTGTTCATTGTGAAACCTGGCCCCACCTTATCATGCGAATTCCTGAGGTCCGATGGCCCAGGATGTGAGTGGGCGTTAAGGCGTCTGGGAAGGGATCTCAAAACTGGATTATAGATGGCAGAGAGTTGGTGTCGTAAACCACCGCCTCTGTTCAAAGATGGTCGCTCACAGTGGACATAGATGGCTTCTTTCACTCCTCTTTCAAACCATCTGTCCTCTTTGTCCAAAATGTGAACATTGGCATCCTCGAAAGAGTGTCCTTTATCCTTAAGATGCAGATGGACTGCTGAGTCTTGTCCTGTGGAGGTGGCCAAACAGCCACTTCACAAGCGCATGGCACAACACAGAAGAGCCACCTCCACAGGACAAGACTCAGCTGTCCATCTGCATCTTAAGGATAAAGGACACTCTTTCAAGGATGCCAATGTTCACATTTTGGACACAGAGGACAGATGGTTTGTGGGGGGATACTCCCACTAGGTTTATATCTGGGACTCTCCACCATTTGACCTTAGAACTGAAGAAGCTTCTCGGATGAGAGGTGAAACGTCTTCAAGTAACTTAAAGAAGTCCAGACGCTTTTCTTTGCAAGCTCCTTTGACAATCGCTGATTATTGTTCCACACAGATCAAACATGCTCTGACATGTCTCACACTGACTATAAACTCGTTAAGCAGCAGACACTCCTACAGAACCGGAAAACTGTCTTTACCTACCTACCTTGTAAGTATTGAGTTAATAATAGCTATATATACTGAGAACTTGATGTCTGGTACAATAAAGAAAAGCCTTTTAAAGTGTTTGAAAAAAGAAGCAATTCCGCTTACGTTTCAAAATAAAAGTACTGTTGTCGTTTCACATTTGTGTTCGTCGGGGCATGTCTGCTCACAATGAGTTCAAGACCCTTAGTGACAAAAGCTAAAACAGATATGAGTCATTTTGTGTTTTAATTATCTGAGTGAAATATTCCGTTCACACAAAGCAAAACGTGAACTAAGCGCATCAAACACTCTGCTAAAGTAATGCCGGTTCCGTTTGAGAGAGTAATGACACATATTAGCAAAAATAGTGAAAAATAAAAGGTTAAAGATTTACCGTGTTTGCTTATATCCTCAAAAACGGCAGTAAAAGACTGATTTTTCTCACCACAAATACATGTTTACGCTTCCTCAAACTTTAGGTGGGGAGCTTCAAGGAAACCCTTCCCATAGAAACCGAAATGGAAACTTGGTTCCTAGAGACAATGTTTCCTTCCTTTGAAAGAATTATGAAAAATAATTACAAATTTTCTAAAAACCCACAGGTTTAGCATTCAAACAGGACAGGAAGCGCATCAAAGGTTTGTTCTCTTGGTAGTGCAAGCAACTGAGAGACGTGAATTATTTCTGAAAACGTGAAACGCCATGTCATTAATAAGACGTATTCATTCATCAAACCGGCTTTTGTCGAAAAGTGTCTCCGTCCTGTATTTAAAGTCACTGCTGTTCAGACACTGTATTCATGGGGTGAGTCATTGGGTGAAAAGCTGTGTTTGTGCAACGCGTGAAAAACAGAGGTCAGAACAGAAGGGGTAGTCCTCCTGGCTTTTATTTGGATTGGTAATCATTTCTACTCTTTATCTTTGTTTTGATTCTTTATTGTGCTTTGTTTTCTAATGTATGTATGTATTTATTTGTTTTATTATTATTATTATTATTATTATTATTATTATTATTATTATTATTATTATTTGACCTGGTTTGTGGTTTTTCTTCACCGATAACTCTTCCTCAGTTCAGTTTTATTTTTTTATATTGGGCTCAGCGGTGATTTGTTTCTTGTTTGTGATTGCAGATTAATGTCTGCTTTAAAAATACAAGCAAAAAATATGGTTTTTGTCCTTTCTTTTAATGCTCAACAAATTTGGTTAAAGAGACAAAGGATATAGTAGCATATGATGTTGTATTGTAAAAATAAAATAAAATAAAGCCAAAATCATTTTTCTATATTTGAACAGCAGGTTTTGGTTAAATCCAGTGAATGCACCATATATACCACACAGGATAACCCTTCCTCCATTGCAATTAAAGATTAAAATAAATTAAAGGATCTTTGTGTGACTCATTTGATCAAGAGGTTGGTTTAAACCTTAAACACATGTTTCAGTATTAGGAATGCTTTTTTCATAACTACAGGGCTGCTTATAACATTTGTTGCTATCTTAGTTAATGTGATTATCAAACTGTGGACATGTTCTTATTTTTATTTGACATAAACATCTTCTCCTTTAAATTTCCCTCGATATCATTTTCTTTTTCCTGTATCCACCAGCAGAGGGCAGAAATGAAACGCTGCAGTGCTGATGGAGGTACAGGTGGAGGTTGTTTACTACTCTGATCTTGGGGCAGCTGAGTCCGAAGCAAAAGTAAAAGGTAATTATGCATTCATACTTACTGGTAACCATGAGGCCATTCTCCTCACTATAGAGTTTGTGTAATCACTGACCAGAGTCCACCGGAAGGAGGAATGTTTATGTTTTCTGATAATTTAATAGATTGTAACTACGTGCAGTGTTCTCAAGTTTCAGTTTACAGTATTTGGGATTTACCAGTGTTTACTGAGAGAGTGCAGTACTTTCCAGAGTCCCAGCTATATAAATAGAAAATAAATAAAAGCCCCTGGAAGCTTTCCAAGATAAATGGTGTTATTGTCTTTTTCCACTGTGCGGAATCTGTATGGTCTTATCTTTACCTGGCATGTCAGGTGTCACGTGCAGCACATGTAAGTGGGAGAAGTGTGATTCATTGTACTTTGATGGTTGTAGAGCAAACAATATCAGAACAAGGAAGCACTTTTAGCCCTACTGCAAAACTTTGCCAGGTATTAACAACAACAACAAGTTGTTAATCAGTAATCTGCCGTGTTGAGGCCGTGTTCTGCAGAATTCTGCAAAAACTGAAAGCCTTGCCTCCTCTTTATTCTAAGCACCTCCTAACACATACAGAATATAGGGGTCAAATTATGACTGGGCTGGCTCTAAGAACACCGGGAGAACCATGTAGCGGTGCAGCATGCATGTGGAAACGACTCGCAGAACAATTTGAGCTGTAAACTTAGTAAACTAAGATTAGTTTTCTTTGTGTACACGCTGTGATCAGGTGACCTGCACTTCTGCTGCTGCTCTGAGATTTACTGCTCTTTGTGGATTTTCCCAACAGCATTCTGCAGTAAATAAGAAGATATAACATTAGCCAGAATGGCTGCTTCACAACCCCTATCCAGTGTAAAGCAAGAAAAGATGATACTAAAGAGCTTCATGATCTTAAATTCAACCTAACCCATAACCAATCCCCGAATACCACAATTTGCCCTGCACCAGGTAGTTGCCCTCCAGCACTGTGAACTTTATTACAATACTCCAAACCCAGTTTTATTTATTATGATTCATTTAGCTGTAAATGACATTTCACAGTATAATATAACAAGAAGCACTCTGAGAATACAAACCTCCACCTCCAATTGTATTTTCTATATATTCATTTTGTTTTCCTTGTTGTTGTTGTTGTTGTTTTTACTTCAAAGGATTTTTACAGCTGTAAAAATGAGGTCATTGATCAAATGTGATGTGATATTTAAAATCGTTATGTGGTAGTTTCTATATGTCAACTATACACACCAAACTTGTAAGACCTTTTGTCAATTTTCAACTAAGAAATCATTAAATTGACCTTGAGGACCTTGATGGATGCAAGGGAAGTTTTAATGAACTGTCATAACCTCCCTGGTTATCATACACAGATTCACTGTCTGATTAAAAAGCCTAAACTTGAGTGCTCTGATTTTCCTGCCTTTCTCACATCTTTCTCCATCTGTAAATTCTGTCACACGTAAACATTTTGTTTAATTTACCCATTGTCCCCGGGACATACAAAAATATAGTCAGTCAGATTAGAAATCAACTCTCTGAAAAGTTGCATTTGACATGATATTAGCGACCACTGATTATTAATAAAGAGCATCAGCTAGATGATGAAATTGTGCCACTGCAGCTTTATTGACATCTGCTCACGTGAACACAAGAGAGAAACAAGAAGGTGTATGTGAGTCTGTATTTCCATGGCACCAGTCTGAAGGGATGCTGGGATCCAGCACATAAAAAATGACCAGATGTTATGATTATTAAACAGCCTGCTAGATTTAATTACTCATAAATGAAAGGTACAGCCCTGTTCTGGATCATTCCAGCCCACCGTAACCCCTGTATATACGAGATTCGTGTATTCTCTTCTCTGTTCTTTGTATGTCACAGACCTGATCATGATTTTGAAAAATGAACTAACATAAAACCCAGTGAAGGTGCAGGAATCAGCGTCCCCTCTTAACCACTTGAACTACAATGTGCTGAAACCATTAAAGATTACTATTAAAGATTTTCCATCCAGTATGTTGCATACTCCAGCTTCAGTGCATATAATATGATTTACAAATTCAACATTTGACAGTTCTGCCATGTCCATGTGTGAGGGATGCAAAGGGACAGCTCGACTGCTTTTTAGCCATCGGCTTTGTTTCCATTACAAACTTGTTTTGACACTTCATTAGCTGGTAGCTGGTGTGTTTCCAAGTACACGCCTGTTTCTTTTAAAGTAACGCGAAATCGTTCCAGTGGCATCTGGCTTCAAATCAAAACTATTTGAGGCATGTGCTGATGTGGAATCCAAAAAAACACAGGTCACATTCCACGCCCGTCCAGGCAGGGCACATTCTTTGAAAATAAACACAGATGCTCATTTCTCCGAAACCTGGGATCTGAGTCTGTTGGGCGTCCCTATTGGATGGAGCGGCTGAAGGCTTTTTGTGCAGTTTGATCTGTTATTAGAATGGCAGCTCTCCTCCAGCTTCAGAGGTGCTGTTCAGTCAATGACTCTAACTTCTGATCTGTGTGTGTGTGTGTGTGTGTGTGTGTGTGTGTGTGTGTGTGTGTGTGTGTGTGTGTCTCCCAAGCTTTACTTTAAAGAGCACAAATCAGCACAAAGAAAAATGACAAGTACTGATAATGTATAGGTGAGATTCTGTCATACTATGAATCTTAATAGAGAAAACGTATTCATAGACGTGAGACACATGCTCCATTAACACTTAAACAGTGACATTGAAGCTGTTTACAGCTGTTATAAAGTATTTATTAGATCAGCTTAAATAAATTGCCATGAAGCAAAAGGTCACCAACGATAAAAGCATTCAGGAATATCACAAGTGAGCTGTCACTGTGACCATTACCAGAGATGACAGCAGCATTTTTTTAAAAAGACAGAATATCTGATCTATTGGGAAAGATGAATTCAATTCTGCTTTATTTATATAGTGCCAAATGACAACAACAGTCGCCTATATTGTAAATATCTGTTTTATATGTAAAGACTCTGCAATGATTCAGAGAAAATCCCAACAATCCCATACAACTATCCTCTGCAAGCAAGCGCGCTTGGTGACAGTGGGAAGGAAAAACTACCTTTTAACAGGAAGGAACCTCCAGCAGAGCCAGGCTCAGGGAGGGACGACCTTCTTCTGAGACCAACTGGTGGTGAGGGGAGGGAGACAGGACAAAAACAAACTGTGGACATCAGAGGTGTCTCACTTTTTACATGAACTCTCTGGCGATAACATTATGTTTAACTTTTTTAAAGATCAGTAGACGTCCTGTTCAAGAAGGTTCGGCAAGTTTATCTATTATAAGCTATACATGATACATTTAAAAAGACCATGAAAACAATAAAATACAAATTGGGCCACAAACCACTTTAAGGAAAAATGCCAAACAAAACATTTCAAGCACAGTCCAAATCTTGCATGTTATGAAACACTCAAATGAGTGCAGAGAAAATGCAGCTTAATCTGTTATTTGTCTGGTGTTTCCTCTAATTTAAGCACTGACATCAGCTCAGTAGGAGTGGACCACCTGTCTAGCAGGAGGACTTAATTTTGACCTGATAAATAAAAAAGACCCCGGCTTCACTTTCACTTCCTCAGCAACCCAAATTTGGTTTTGGTCATTGCTTCCTGTTGCCAGCAGGGGGCGAAGTGTGTCCACTCTCGAAAAGGCAGGCAGCTGTGAGCCAGAGTTGTTTACCTCTCTGCTGATGCTGCAGCAGCAATGGAGGACTGTGGCGTGTGTGTGTGTGTAGAGGGGGTCCTCTTGGAGTTATTATGTGCTCCAGGAGTGAAACCTCTGTGTTTTCAATCCGTACACAATGCAGGCAATGGAGGGAAAAGTGTGTGTGTGTGTGTGTGTGTGTGTGTGTGTGTGTGTGTGTGTGTGTGTGTGTGTGTGTGTGTGTGTTTACTGTATGTCTGCATACAGTATGTGCATGCACCTGAGCTTATGTGCGTGGGGATGATGTATCGTGCAGGCTGCAGCATGAGACCCCCACCGACCCTCCCGCAGCACACACACTCTGCAGTAAAGCGTCCGTCATGCTGACATGAAGCAGGCAAGGGGGTTACATAAGCCCTGCTGGATGTGCTGCTGCACTGCAACGAGAGGCGACCTACAAGACAGTAAACAACTGACGTCACTGCTTCCGTGGCATGCGTCAGCTCGCACTGAAGAGAGAGAGAGGGGGTGAGAAAAACGAGGAGGGGGGCTTGTGTTTATAGCGTGCTGGTGGGACTCGGTATCCTGGCATGGAGGCACAAGAGGAGGAGAGAGAGGGGGGCTGCAGAGAAATCACGCTGTTTGTGATTAAATGGTGCTTCCACTTTCAGAGTGAGCTGTTGGAGGAGTGTGGCTTCAGAGACAGTGGTAAACACTTCCTGGCCCATGCAAGGGGGAGGCAGGGGGCTGACACACTGAGAAATGGGTTTGCCAAAAAGCTTCACCCACTTTTTTTACACTCTGCTCAGGTATGAAGGGGTGGAGGGGATCCAGGTAAAGGATGGAGACAGAAATGGCAAGAAACAGAGAGGCAGTTTTAAAAGAGCTGCTAATTTTACATGTGACAATCTGCTAACTAGTCAAGAGGAGTGCTGCTCAGCCGTGAAAGCAGTTGTATAACATTTTCTGTCAGCCCGGAGGGAGCTTTTTATGGGCTGGGAAACTAACCCTAATGATGTCAGAGTGAAGTCATTAGAGTTTAGAGTAAATGCTGTGCTTAAATTCCAATATCCCTGTTGGTAACACTCACTCTGTGTACACCATGTACTTGTTTGTGTAGTATGAAAATCCAGTACAAGCTGTTCAATTCAAGGAAGCGATGTGTTTGCAGCATTTGGAATTGATTCTCCTGCTAGCTGTGGCTTTTCTTTAAACTAACATTTAAATCTCTGAACTCGGAGCACACGATGCAAAAATCTTCCACACTCAAGCACGGTGGAACGCAACACCTGAAATCCATCTTAGAAGACCATAAATTCAAGCGTGGCCGCTTAACCTGTCAGATCAGCACATCTAAATGCCAGCTGACATCAGCTGATATGCTTGTGTGCATCTGTTTGGCAAATATGTTGGCTGATTTAACCTGTCCCTGCTCTAATTTCATTCTACTGTTGTCTGTACAATAAAGCACCTGTTGTGAACTGGACTCTCTGAGTCCACATATTGAAACTTATAAGATACAAAAGGAGTCAAAAGAACCTCACGACTAAACTGCTGTTAAATCCTGATTCTTTGCTTAGAGCTTGAGCTTAAAATCCCTTACCTCTGGCATGGAAGCCTTCTATATATTCAATTAGCAAATATCATACAGGCCATGCTATTTAAGCTGCTTTGACCTACATCTGCAAGCCACTTTGGAACCAATTTCAACCCCAGCATCTTTGTGCTGTATCTGACTTAGACTAGTATTTATATTGCCTATGGATATAACAGTCTCCTTTTTGGCTGTAGTGGTCCTGACCGAACATATTAAACAGAAATGCTCGTTATAGATCTGAAGAGTATTCTCGTCCTGATGGTTCCTTCCCTTCTTCCACTAGATGCCAACCCCTGAGGGTAACAAGTGTACAAGTATAAGTTCCACACACTTTTTGGTAGTTTTCAGCATACTATCCTGGTACTGATAGTGTACTAAACATAGCCAGTGTAAAAGCAGTCAAAATACCCAAGATAACATAAACTAGGCTTATTTTGAATTGCGAATCAGGCAAAGCTACTATAGTAGAGTCCAGGAAATGAGCATAATAGGTGTCTTTTAAACCTACATTGTCAAACCTTACTGTTGATCCATCTCGAGTGCTCAGGGGAAACATTCCACAAACATTCTCCTGTAATTAATTACATTTAAGCATGTGACTTCATTGCAGCTTAACCACAACGCCTTTACCTGACTGCTCTTTTTTTTTCTATTACAGCCACAGTAATGTGGTTGCACAAGCTCAGTTTCAAAGATAAAAGTGAAAATAAGATAAAGTGGGTAGGTTTCCAAAGGCTGATAGATTGTTACTCTTTAGTCTTACCTCAAAATTCTTACGAATTTCTGTGCTGTTATATTTTATATACGGCAGGAATAGATATCCAAAAGTCATGTTCTAGTCCATTATCTGTGCTTACTTCATGTTTTTGGTGCTGCTGCATCACCTGAAATTCCTCAAATTCACTGTTGTTTACACTGTTGTTTGCACCGTTAAATGAAGCATGTTCTTGAAACCCCCGCGTCTAGTGCACCCGCTGTAAGCAGCAGCCCAAGGGCTCGGTCTGATATACATCACAGGGCTTACAAGCGTACGTGTTTTTCCGTACAGTATGTACCAACACGTACAAGTGCCTAATTTGTGTTCCCAGCAGTGGCTGTCTATACAGAGTGAGCAAAAAATAATCCACGCTTGCCAAAGCCACGTTTGATGTTGTGCCGCCGCCTCGAGACACAAATGAACTCCTCAGCACATAATCTTACATAAATGTCAGGAGAGATGAGGACAGTGCGATCCTGTTTGTCAAAATTGCAGAGCACAGAATTTTGTGCGAGGCCTTTTTTCTCTCTTTTTTTTCAGCTGGCAAGGCGAGCCAGACAGAACCAAGAGATATTAGGATACATTAGACATCACTGTGATTCTGGAACTCTTTGATATCTGTCTGTCTTCCCTGTTTACTCCCCTTCATAACATGCTGTGTCATAACAGCACCTCCCCTCTCCCTCTCTCAGTTGTTATGAAATGCCATTCCTGTGAAATCCCTGACTGGACAGCAGGCTAACCTGTAACCTGTGATTATGTCATGTAGCATAATAGCATAGGGTTCAAGGGGTCAACACAGCAGCACAAACCAAGAGACAACAGCTAGTTCAGCCATAAAACAAGGCAGATGCACCCCTGGTAGCCAGGGTTAGATTATTAGAATGTGAGACTGTGAGACTTGTTTTTAGGAGCTAATTAAGTCATAGAAGTCATTCAACAACACTCGTCAGGTCCACTATCAGCACAGTAGACTTGTGTGAGTACATTAAAGGGAGGTGACGGGTTAATGCCAAACTCTCACTGATGCCTTTTATGCCTTAAACTTAAGCCCATTCAGACTAGTGCTTTCTCATTGTGCTGCTGCTTTTGGTGCCGCCAAATACATTATCCGAATTTATTAATAAAATTCCAGATTTCACACGTCAGGATCTAAATTAGATAGCTTCTCTCCTCTGTCTGTTCTACCGGAAATTTGCAGTCTCTAGTGTTTATAAACAAAATGAGAAAAACATAACCGCACGCCCACGCCAAAGCTGATATTGACTCATCAGTGCTTCGAGGTACGATCGCATTCAGAGCAACAGTGTCAGGAAAGACGAGGACAGGGAGATTCTGCTTTGCTAACTTTCAAAATATTATGTTAAGTTTTTGTTTTCCAGCTAGTGGTGTGGAACTATGGAACTAGTCTTCAAGCGAGAAGTGGTGTGTCTATAGTACAGTGGCCCTGAAAGGTCAAACGCATTGCAACTTAAAAAAATACCAACAAATCCCACCCCCAAAAGAAAATGCTGCAAAAGCACACAAAACACATCAACTTTGAATGAATGGAAATAAAAAATTTTCTTGAAAACAAAAGTACAAACTTCCTGTAAAGTTTATTCCACAGAGCAAACCATATTATGGTTCTCAGAGGTTGTCATAAAGGGGAAACTAATTATAAAAGCCCAAACCATTTTTTTGTACCGCGCTGTATATCAGTCTAGTTTCAGAGACTTCCGTAGAACTGAGTATTGAAGGTGCTCAAAGATGTGTTTTTAACTGCCGACTCTGGAAAAAGTACTGTTTTAAACCTTTTAGGCTTCTTTTAGATTCAAGTGAGCTTTTGTTAGCTCACTTGAATCTAACAAGGTATCTGTGAAAGGTATCACATTCAAGTGATACCTTTCAGCCCAAAAGCATCACTTGAATGTGCCTCAGGGCTCGATTCTGGGGCCTATTATGTTTGTGTATGTTATGTTTGTATCCTATTTGTTTTCAGCCTGGGCCCTCACTGTTTACAACCTTGCATTTATTTTTTTACTATTTCAGTAAATGACCATGAAGGAAGTCTTTGTCAATAGGAAAAGTTGTAAAACTAACAAAAACACAGTTAAAACTCCAAAAATGTATGCACTTCACCACATTTCTTTCACGAGGGGACTCAACTCAGCTGGCTGCCAGCTGGTTGTATTCTGGTTATTTTCCTATAGAACATGAACGTTGCTTAGCAGAAATCTGATAGTTAAGTGTTTCTGTCTATGTAGAGAGGAACAAATGTTTGATTTTCAGTGATTTATCATAGTTAATTGCTGCATTATCAGTAACAGATTGCATGTACTTTTCAGCATGACCCCATTCAACTGCAGACACACTATTTCTTATGGTAATATTTATGGCAGGTTAATAATCTCATTTTGCAGCAAAATGAATAACTACAGTGAGATAACTTTATCTTATTGTATAAAACAGATACTGACAAAGTTGAACTTTGAGGACATATTCGAAATGTTATAGATTGTGATATATCTTCCTGCAAAACCAAGAATATCAGAAGAATGTAAAAATCACAATGATATTGTATTGCTAGTGAAGTGTTGTGACAATGTTGTATCATGGGGTGTCTGGTGGGTCCCACCTCTAGTATTTGCATTGTTATTCTGTCCATTTCTAATGTAAAAGCAACACTGTACGGAGTTCCCTGTATTCTCAACCAAGGCTCTCTGCAACATACATTTGCACTGTTGTCATTTATAATGCCAGGCTTCTCCTCCCATAAGGTGATGTTGTTGATCTCACTGACGCTGCTGTAATTGTTATCTGCTGCAGTCTTACTATCTGAATGTTTTCTATGAACTCAGTGACTTAAAGAGCTTTGTCGTCAGGAAGAGCTGCTCCCATCCTGACCTTCAGCCTAAACATGACGCGCTAACCTTCACTCGCTGATAATACGCACAGTATCAGCCACCACAAAGAAGTCAAGACATTACCCTTTAATACATCTTATGTAACCTTATACTATCACTGGTCCTTCTCTAAAGTACGAAGCTCTGCACAAACAAGTCCTTACGTAACATTCAAATGAATGACATTTCTGAGGGACAAGGCATCTTGTTTGGTGAGGGGGAAAAGCTCTGATGCGAACGCAAGGGGTTGTTCCAAGACAGTAGGCTGTACACTTTGAACTTACTAACATACTGTTGGCTACTTCACTGCTGTGTTGTTTACTTTTATAACAATTTATTGTGTTTAAACTACAGTTCCATCATAAAAACATGAACCTAGATATTTACGCTCCTGTGAAATGTTACGATCAGCTCAGGATTAATTTATATAATAATTATATATAAATTGCATATACGTCGCTCTGTGTTATTGACATGTTTTTGTTTTCCTCAGGCCGGCACTCTGGCCCTGCGTGTGTGATACCAGTCTGGGACACTTGGCAGTGGCTGTAATCCAATGAGCAATTGGAGCGACTACAATCTGGTCATTTGTAAACAAACATTTGCTCGCAGCCTGTCTGGGTGGCCCAGAGCAGCACTGTCTCAATGTCTACACTCATTTGTATTTTGAAAATGCCAGACTATGCATGTCCAGGTCTGTGATACTGTTAAAGTCAAGCAATATTATAGAGTTAAAGACTTTAATCATATTAACATGTGAGCAAACCCTCAAACAGCCCATTAAGAGCAAGTCAGATTCACAGATCCTATGCGACATTACCTGCTAAATGATTTTTAGTTTGTGTTTAATGAAGTGATTTCTATCAATTACTAATGCTTTGTAGACTTATCTATAAAAACCCATTGTTGTTTCTCCTCCATATTAATTGAAACTTACTTAACTTCTTACCTTAACAGCATCTGCCTAAGCATGCTGTTAATGTAGCATTTTGAAACACAGTAAGTCCACTTCCTGAAATGATTTCTCATTCCTTTTTTCCACTGAAACTGATAAAGAACAACCCATTAGGATATTTTTGACTGTACAAAGATTGATTTGATTCAAACATGTAAAGGAAAATGGGAAAAAAAACGCAAAGACTGTATGTATGTATATATATATATATATATATATATATATATATATATATATATATATATATATATATATATATATATATATATATATATATTTATTTATTTATTTATTTATTTATATTTATTTATTACAATGAGGGAAATACTCCAACAATGCAGCAAATCCCAGATTTGGAGGTGAACAGGGTCCAGCATTCTTGAGTTAAATCATTTTTCTTTCTCTTAATGTATAGTTCTGAAAATATTTTCATAGTTTGTGTTGCATGTGTTGTAAAAAAACAACCCAGTTATCGATCACAGCACAGTGCGTAAATTCTGACTTCTTGATTCACTAAGCAAACTGCTGTTCACGGGTTTGGACATTTCCATGGTAACAGTGACCTCCACCAGTCAGTGACATCGCTGTTTCAACTCTGCTGTAGCTCTTTTTCATGACAAAGTGAATCGAACGCTCTTTTGTTAAAACAAGGTTGCTATCATGCAGACTTGTGTTTCTACGGGAGCACAGATCATCATTTCACAATGTCACACCTCCCACTAAATCTGCTTTGGATGGCTACAAGATTATGGCTTATACTCAAAATTCCTTATGGAGAGCCAGAAGTTTCCATAATTAGGTAAGAGGGGGGAGTGCTTTCCGTTCCATTTCTGCATTTGTTTCCTTAATGGTGTTTTATTTTAAATATTTCAGGCATTTAAGTATTTTATGAATGCAAACTTATATGTGAGGTCATGAAAAATAACAATTTTGATGTGACAAAAGTCAGTCCTATTCACCCTATTGTCATGTGTAAAATAATTATTTAGTCATTAAGTTGTTTTGTAAAAATTCATAAAGTTTTGACCTATGACCATCTTCAGCTTCAGAGCATTGCAACAGTGTGAAAAGCCTTTTAAGAGTCAGGTCCATGTTTAGGTAGAAAATAACATAACTGGAAGCACAATAGCCCGCTTACAGCCCCACTCACACCTGCAGGCGTGTCTTATTTAGTAAGCATTATGACAGGAAATAAAAGGTCATGCTCTGTTTACAACCATCTTACATTAATACAAAAATTGTCACGTTTATGATGTTCGTTGAACTCCTTGTTGAAGCTTATCACAGATTCCACCCCACCTCCACCCTACTTTATGTTGTTTCTACAAGCTGGCTTCAACTGTTTCGCACCTGCTGGTGATGTCAGAGCGATGGGGCATAGAGTTGTTTACTGGATTTGATCAGCAGGTTGCGTGTGCAGCTTCTTTGCGTGCTGCCGACCTCCATTAAGCCCCTCTGAATGTGTGTCTCCGTCTTACTCGGCCCTGTCTCTGTAAGCTTTAGCCGTGTGGCTGGGATGTTTGACAGATGATTTACTTGGCTGCCATGCAGGCAAACATGCCCCCGATGTTACCTCGGTTGGGTGTTGTCGTGTCACTGACTAGGCTTTCTATAGGCACTAACCCATTCAGAGTAATGGGATTGTTTCAAATTGTGGCAGACAGCCATGTGTAGAAAGATCATATGGGGAATATGGGAAGCACTTTCACCACAGAGTTCTCTTACACATATAAACATATCTGTATATAGAGAACTCATATTTCAGGTTTTATGTATGTTCATGTTTGTAGCTACTGTATGGACATTAATAGTGAAACAACTAGTAGCACAGTGTTCCAACATTTGGAAGAAGTAACTGTTATCACAAATGAGGTACAACACAAATGCTAAGGCAAAAGGAAGCCTGGATGTCAGGTCAGGGGGTAGATATCATCACCCCCACCTGAGATTAGGCACCAAGCCCCAAGTCCAACAGAAGGAGCGTTGAGTGCAAGAGCTGACCTGAAAGATAGCATCACGGTGAAGCCCCACTAAGACTGGGAGAGCATCTGGGAAAAGGACGCAACACATAACAGCAATGCTCAGTGGCTAGTAAAGCTAAGAGCAGACCATAGTAACCTCTCTGAACAGGGGCCAGTAATCTTCACAGTTTGAAGACTTGGACACAACTGACCATGTGCTTAGTGAATACTTCAGGCAACAGAAACCCAAGAAAGAAGAGGAGCAAGAAGAAGAACCATCATAGAAGGACAGGCCTCTGCAGGGTGTGTACCACCGGCAGAGAGAAGAAGTGGCTGAATCCTAACAGCTGGACAAAGCTGGACTGAAAGACAGCACAGAGACACTAGTTATGACAGCACAGGAACAAGCTCTAAGTACAAGCTCCATAGAGGCTGGGGTCTATCACACCAGGTAAGACCCCAGGTGCAGGCTGTATAAAGCACTTGGTGCTGTGAACCCCAAGCTAGGCAGGTGGCTCCAGCAGATCCCAGGACAACAACCGAGATCTTCATCCAGAAGAACAGAGTCCTATATATATACATATACATGGGTTCTGCGCTATTTATGCATTTATTTTCATCTGTAAACCTCATGAAGTACAGTGCATTGATTCTAAAAGTGACATTTAAAAGGGTTTTCTGTTCAATCTGACCCAATACTAAATTCTTTGCAGGGGGGTGGGGGCATCCAAGAGCCTTTGGAAAGAAATATCGACTTGCTGTGCTCATCAATAGCTCCCTAACATATAACAAACACGTCAGTGGAGTGTTTTCAGCAAACATGAGAGGAAATTTCCATAGATTGGTCAGAGTATAATGGCAACACACACACTGGAACTGGTCAACAACTGCCCGAGGTGCATGTGTTTCCACTGTGTGTGCTGTGTGTGTGTGTGTGTGTATGTGTGTGTTCAGAATGCGTAAGCTAAGTGGGCCTTTATCTTTGTTGTGTGACCTTAAAAGCCCGGTTATTGGTCATAAAAGCGCACGCGTCAGAACACTGTGCGCAGACAGAGTGTAAGGCCTCAGCACCAGTGTGTGCAGTATGTGTGTGTGTTGGAAAGCTTAGCAGTGTGTACACAGGGTTTCTTTATTTGATCACTGTTTAGATATCCTGTGCGTGACACCAGAAAGGCCATATCATTAAAGCTGTTTGTTTGTGTGTGGGTCAGTGTCTGTGTGTGCTGCCCTGTGAGCCAGGTAACAGGGGAAAGTGTACTTTCTGATAGATTAAGCCTTACATAACTCCGCATTCCACTCAGCAGGTAAACAAGCACCAGGACTAAGGTCAAAAACAGTGAGGTACCAGCTCAACTGTGGAGCCAGATGCTGGAGCCTGAAGCACATCCCAGCCTCAGTGACCCACATGCTCACAAACCCAAGCTGTCATTAAAATCTGTATGGCTTAGAAAGCTCAGTAATCAACAGGAACTGTAAGCATCCATTTGCGTAGTCACTTAATTGCCACTGTAGTGCAGTGACAGTCTCCAGCAGAGGTCGAGGAGTGCTTGGAAGAATGTTTGGACATACAGAAAAAGCCTTTATTTACACTGACACACTCAAGCTAGGAAACGTACGGCAACTTGTTACATTGGGAATAGATAGAAAGAGAGTTGCTATAGAAGAAATTCATAGTTAGTAAATCTTGGCTTCGAATTTAACAGAGTCTACGTGCAAGAAAAATGAGATCACAATTGAACTAACGCTGTGAGGTCTAAGTCACGATTGGTGATGATCCTAAACTAACTTGTTAGCCAAAAGTCACATGAAAGGGCTGACACCGCTCACATGTCTCTTTATTTATAAAACTGGAACCCGGAGAGCAGTTAGCTTAGCATAATGACTGAAAACATGCAGGTAGACTGAAGTTTATAAACTGTGCTTCTACTTTTCTTGAGTAGAAAGCACATTTTACACTTCACCTACACACACATTCATACTTCAGCACTTTTAGTCTATCACTGAAATATCAGTGAATGCATCAGGGTTCAGCATCTTGCCCAGGGACACTTTTCACATGAGGCTCTTTGCTGTGTGTCTTCACTTTAGGTTATCTAATCTTCTCCAGGTTTGGGTAGTGACTGCAGCACTCTGAGCAGAGAATCCCAGACTTCCCTGACCCTGGCCACCTCTTCCAGCTCATCAGAGAGGACACAGTCTTTCCCAACATGTACACATTATACGACTTTAATGCACAAGGCTAAGAGGCAGGCATGACCCTGGATTCACATGCACGAGCCTTGCTAATAGATTCACGGAGATGGAATTAGAGGAAAGTATTTGCAGGGAGGGAGGTTTTAACATGATTTGTAACAGGATCAAACTGCATTTGCATTGGAATTGACAACTGAATTTGCATCACTGACCAAAACATTCAAGTCCAATCTTCTAAATATATAAATTCATTTATAAATGGTTGTTCTGTGATGTACGTTTATTGTCCCAGTGTTAGCTGTATATATGTCTGCGTGTAGAGCTTTTATGACCATTTATACAATGCTTAAATAAACATTGTGTGATTGGTGTTTATCTGTGCATATGAGCACAAAATAAAGTATCCCAGTGGTATAGTAGCACTGAAATTTAATTGGCTCATGGACACTTTTTGGCAATAGCCTCTACTCTGATCCTTACCAGATGTACCTGACTCCTCAGACTATCAGATATTTTACTCTCACCTTAGGAAACTCACAGGCTTGATGGGTAATTTTCAATGCTCACTATACAGTTATTTTTCAAGCTGTTTGGAGAAATCCAGGAATTAAACTGACAGCTTGACAAATGAACAAATTCAACATAAATCTGACTTTCTGACCTTCTTGGCTTCGTAAATTTCTGGCAACATTCATCGGGCACCAGTTCAAGAACTTTAAGCACTGCAGGATTACCATGGACAACTCGGTGCTGTCATTTAAGTTTAATGTATAGAACCTTTTTTGATAGGTAACTAAAACCATTAAGGTAGCAATTAAACAGTCTTCACTTTTTGTCATGAGCCTTAGACTGCATTGTAAAGAGAACGATCCACTTCAATAAAAGACAGAAGCTGAACAGCTGAACGTCCTTTGTTAAATACCACATAATAAATTCAGTCCACCAACCAAAGTTGTTGCATAAATGTGTAAACCCCCTTACCCTCATGTTATCAGTTTGAGTCAAATGGCGCACAACCACACACAAGTGCAATCTGTCAGAAAGGTCACTTTACTATTTCCAAGATTTATTTGCTTACATTTAATGTCTTTTATTATTTTCTAATGTAAATAGGTGCAGCTAAAAACCAAAGAAAATGGTCCAAGTAATGCTTGAGGTAAACAGCGAGAGCCTGTGTTGTGTTGTACATGCGTGTTTGCTGATTTTAGGTCACCAACAGTATCATCCCAAATCCAGCGAGTCAGATTGGTTGTGTGCTAAGGCTGCCCTCAATGTTAAACTGCCATGCTCTGCATTATAGGCTTAAGCTAATGCTCATTAGCAACAGCGTCTCAGTGGATGGGTTACATGCACACATTTTTTGATTGAAAATTTCAGGTCAAATTTTACATGGAAAGTGATTATGATGATTCTAATGTTTGTGTGCATTTGTCTCCTGCTTATCTTTCTTTGATCAACTTCCTAAAAGTTCGCAATCATTGCAGTCCAGTAGTTATTGCAGACTGTTGTTTACAATTATATTTAAAAAAATTTAAAAATGCATTTTTGGGAAGACAAGAAATGTATCAACACATTGATGCCAAGACGAAGAGTGTGTTCAGAACAAAAAACTGCACCCAGAAAGTAATCAACTATTCAATCCACAAGAAGTGGGCTTCATGTAAAAGTAGCTATATGTAGTAAAGACAACAAACTAACTTGAATTGCATTGTCCTCCATTACAGAAACATACGAGGCTAAAGAAACGGGACAAAGATGCAGAGTGCATTAGCAATAAAGAAAGAACAGTATCACACATGGACAAACCTCTACGGCATTCTCCACATTATAAAGCTCCTTAGGTGTGTTCAAATTCCTGAGCATTTACCTCATGTGCATGAAAACATATGCCACCAAATGACTTCCCACTTGAACACTGTAGCTTGGTAGTGAAACATTCTGCAAAGACGCCATAGCTAAAGGATTAAGCAGCGATAAAAAAGACCAACAGATTAGGCATCTTCAGTAATAGTGATAGAGAAAACTCTTTATGATGCTCTGCGTACAGCAGCATGGGTCTTTAAAGTTGTTTGCCCTTGGGCCAGTAAAGGTCGGAAACACAGATGGAAAACGTGGATAAGCCGACAGGATTTATGTGCCCGACTGTATGTGTGCACCAAAGTCACCATTTCTCCTAATCTTGCCTTGTGTGGTTTCTGATAGCGGCAGAGAACTCCACACTTAAAAATCCACTCATGTCATGCACACGCTGTGTTTCCTGACATGAGTGGATTAAGTAAACTGTGCATGGAAGCTGTGCTTTTACTCTATGTTGTGTTCCGTGACTTTAAAGACAATTGCATAATTACAGTGAAGGAAGAAGGAAGAAGAAGCTTGCTTTCATGATAAATAAAGGATTAAATGGGATAAAACAAATGTAGTCTTTGACCTTTTTAGCTTAGCTAGTGACATTACTCTAGGGATGCTACAGTGACTTCTGTCAGCCTAGACTCAAATACATGGATCTCAAATCATCTCCGATAGAGTGCAATTGTATTTTGGACATATATTTATTCATTGTACTGAAGATGACTTCTGATGACTTTCGTGTGTGATCAGATTTGAATTGTCATGCCACCACGTTGACATTTTTTGGCCTTGACTTTAATAGCGCAAATACTTTTTTCCAACCAATTCAGGATGAAAACATTGATGCTAACTTTAAAATTGTTGACATTCACTAAGATGGCATGCTAATCCAGAGGTTAGCTGCAGCAGCAGCTCACTATTGCAGGGAATTTATAACCTGAAACTTTAGCTGGACTATATTATCATTATATGAAACATGAAAAAGCACTTGCTGCTTTATTTTTCAATAATATATAAGAATGAAAACATTGTGGCTAACTTTAAAATTGTTAACAGCCAGTAAGATGACATGCTATCTAATCCAGAGGTTAGCTCTAGCGGCAGCTCACTGTTGCAGTGAATATATGACCTGAAACTGCAGCTGGACTGTATTTGTCACGGTTCTGGGTCGGTTCGACCCAGTAGTTTGAGTTCTGATGTTTTGGTTTATTTTTGAATGATTGTTGTGTTTTCGGGTGCTATTATTGTTATTAGAATTCTTTGTGTCTGTTTGTTCTTGTTTAAGGATTTGTTCTTCGGTCGTGTCTGCTTAGTATAGGTCTAGTTCCATGTGTCATTTTCTGTCTGTCTCTCAGTGTTGAGTCTGCGTCTTTGTGTGATGATTTCTTGTTCCTGTTTTATTGTGAAGGTCTGCGTCTCATGTGAGTGTGTTCAGTTTTACCTCTTGTCTCGTCTCGTTAATTACTCCCGGCTGTGTCCCCCACCTGTGTGTAATCTCCCTGTGTTTCTCTGTGTGTATTTAAGTCGTGTCTTCTGTCTTTGTAGTTGCTGGTCCGTCTGTGTATCTACCATGTTCCTTTCGTGTGTTCGCCCTGCTGTCACTGTCATGTACCATCTTCCGTCTTCCTTCGTGTTCAGGTTCGTGTTCTTGTTCAGGCTCAGTAGTTTAGTTGTCCCAGTATAGTTTAGTTCTCCGTTTGCCGTTTGTCTATTCTTATTTTTGTGTTCAATAAACCACCTTCACCACTGCCTGCGATTGGATCCTCCTTTATTATTTCCACATGGCTCATTTCACTCACTGACAGTATTATCATTATATGAAACATGAAAAAGCACTTGCTGCTTAATCTTTCAATAATATATAAGGCACTTTAGAGCTTTTAGTGATGCTGTATTGTGATTGTTAGTTTTCATTTTCTTCAGTAAGGTACAGTGCTCTCTGTTTCCAACTTGCGATTCCATGTACACATTTCTCTATATCTGCTCAAAAAAAGATAATCAAAATAAATGATGGGCACACCAAACATCTGTATGCAGGGGTCTGTAACTTGATGATCCAGGTATGTATTGTACCATCTTGCTAATTGCAAAATAGGAGGCTAAACCATTCTATGTTCACTTGCTCAAGCCAATGAGCTTATGCTGTTTTCTGCCTTCACTTAGTCTGGTTTCAAAATATATGAATTAAAATGACTATGGCAAAAGTGTTCAGCTTGAGGCTTCAAACTGAGACATGACTAATGAGTAACACTGTGGTGCCTTTGTCTATGTTTTACAGGCTATATGGTTCATGGCTAAACATCTACATCCTAGCATTACTACGCTTGCATGTTGGTGTTCTTGCGCACAGTTTCAAAGATCCCCTACTGTTGCTGTATACACTTAAATTGGCACAGTCAGAAACATTACAAAATTCCAAAAAGGAACCTGAAAACATATTAAATGTTGTCACTGGTAACAACATTGCCACTCTGGAAGTCTTGAAATGGAGCATTAATAGAAAACACAACTGTTATCTAACCCTGATCAGATGGTGTTGATCTCTTAAACTGATTAAAACAGGAGTGAAATGAATGAATAATGGTTGAAGATAATACCTGAAATGAGAGTGGAAGTACTGAACTTCACACTAAGGCTGATGTAAATAGTCACTGCAACACACACACACACACACACACACACACACACACACACACACACACACACACACACACACACATTCAGTATCCAAAAAGCAAAGAAGGTTCAAGGTCCCACTGAGAGTTTAAAATGCTATAATGAGAAGTGTAATTACTTATATATATAAATATATTCATTATGAATAATAACATTTGTGCTTTTGTTTAATTATTTAAAAATTGAAAAGAATATATCAAACATGTGTTCATTTTGTCTCCAATCACACTGAATCATGATGCAACAGCTGGAAAAACTGAGAAAGTACAGACTGTAACTAAAGATCTCCAAAACAAAAAGCCATCTAACTATTTTTAAACAGCTTGAGTAAAGATGAAACTTTTGTTATTTGCATGTTACCTATTAGCAAGAATTTGCAAGATAAATACGTGTTCACCTGTTCAGCCTAAGGCCTGCAGTGACTCATAAGATAAGATAAGATAACCTTTATTAGTCCCACACGTGGGAAATTTGTTTTGTCACAGCAGGAAGTGGACAGTGCAGGCCCGTGTGCGTCAGTCAGAGAATTCCAAGCTTTTCCAGGCTTGTTTTTCCCATATGAAGAACTTGCAAAGACGTGAACTTGACTGAGGTCAAATTTCAGGTAAATTCTTTCCAATGGGCTTTTTTTTTCTTTTTTTAAGATCTGAGGTTTAAAATTCCAGAAGTATAAAATGTATATTTAATACATATATAAACAGGCAAACAGAAAACTGACTTAGAGATATTTATACAACATAATGGGAATGTGTGTTGCCATTCAATTTCAGCTTCAGTACATGTGCGGTGCTAACAGTGCTGCTACAGAATTGTAAAGATGCTTGTTACTTTCTGTTAAATGCTGTTAGCACAATTTTTTTTGACTGAAGAGACTTATATGTATTTAACTGAGAACTTGCCTAGCACATCTGCAGTTGCCCTCCTCTTGAACTCCAAAAAAAAACCTCCAAAAAATGTTCAGTAAAAAGAATAAAAACCAAAATTTCTAACTTTTCTAAACTTACTGTTTGTCTGCAACATTTCCACTGATGTAGGTGCTGCTGTGATCCAATCATAGTTAACATTGGCTAATGTTCACAAGTTAGAAATATGACTATTTCTAATTTTCTTATAATAATATTATTATGTCTGTTCATGCTGTTGGCAAAATGATGAACTTAACCACACTCAGAACAGTCAAAATAATGGATGTTGCTTATATAAATAACTAGAAGATAAATATGGGACTCGTTGTTTGTTTTTATACAGCAAAATACCATCCATCCATTCTCTTCCGCTTATCCTTTTCAGGGTTGGTCTGGAGCCTATCCTCTCTTAGGGCAAGAGGCAGGGTACGCACTGGACCTCGACAGAGAACTCACGCAAACACGGAGAGAACGTTCAAATTCCACACAGAGAAACACGGCCTGATTGTCCAGTTGAACTCAGTGAGGCAACAGTTCTAACCACTGTGCTGCCCTTTGCAAAATACATTTATGTAAAATTATGGGACTGCATTGGCTGTGCTTTCTCAGCCCTACACTCACCAGCCAGACACTGTTGACACTCCTGAAGTCTATAATAAAATACTAGTACACAAGATCTTCCTCAGTTAACCCTCCTGCCATCCTTTAAAAAACTCACACCCATCACCCTAGGGACCATTCTCAGCCACGCCATAAAAAGACCATATATCCATATTTTATTCCACTTTAAATTAGCCAACCTTGTAAAACTACTTCTCCCTGAAATATTCATGTAAAGTTTTAATTATATTTTCGTTGTTTTAACCCTTCAAATCCCAGTGTTATTACATGAGCGCCCTGTGTTATAAGCCCCAAAAACCAAAAAACGAAACTAAATATTTCCACAAAAAACCAGTTGAAGTAATATGTGATTGTCATTATAAGTAGGCCTTTAGATGGACCAAAGATTGGCACCAACATACATTTTGACCTGCCATTATTTTTTTTGCATTTTTTTTGCAATTTAAAAATTAAAACTTCAAGGCCCTGAGTCTTCATTGACATCCAAGAAAAGAAGAAAAAATAAAATCATATGATGATAATTTGGGGTTGAAAAATAGCGTTTATAATGGAAGTCAATGGGCAGAAAATGGTCCCCAGGGTGATGGGTGTGGGGATTTCTGCTGCTCAGCCATTTTAGGCTGATTTAAGGAATTCACACTGGAATATTAACATTGACAGGTAAAAACTATCCTGTGGCAAGTTTGGTTATATTCCACTGAACACAGTGGAAATGGCAGCCATTTAACACATAGCAGTGGCACAAAAAGGTCCCAAGAAGGCAGGAAGGTTAAGATGTTTTTTAATTCTCTTATAGAAAAAAAGAGGATTTCATAACTCAGCTTTCATTATGTTTGCATATTCCTTATAGTTTAACTATAGAGGTCAATGACATACATGTAACAATACATGATGATATGGAGGAAAAAGGGTGATTAACATGTCTTGAAGTCTCATTGCTTTAAATACATTTAAAAAATTATTTCTTCGACTTTCTCTAACAGATAGAATTAGGAAACATTCATTCAAACTGAAATGAGGAGTGTAACCTTGTCACTTTTTAATATTTTATAGCTCGTATTCACAGCAGAATGATGTTGGATGTTGATCTTCTGGGTTGCATGTTAGCTGATCGAGGCTTTATCAGCAAATCTTTCAGCTTGCCAGAAATTTGTCTTCACTTCCTTGTCAGCTGAATTCCCTTTTCCCAAACGGGACTAACACTTCATACACATCCGTTTTGCTTCTGTGAGACTAACATTCCAGCCTTAAACAAGTTTCAAGCATGAGGTAACTGGGTACAGGTTATGTGTTGGAAGACAAGAGGGGAAGAAAACCAGCCTGGAGGCTAGCAAGGTCAACCACAACGTATTCTGTTTTAGCTGAATCCAAAATTAGTAACATCGTAATGCTGCAGACATATCGCTCCCATTCAGCATGTCAGCCACTGAAGGTCACCAGAGATATAAAAATATATAAGCCTAGTTATGTTTGGCTTTTTTACAACTGTTTTCCCTGAGAATTCCCTCTGCAAAACATGTTTACAAGCTGTGAGAGTGTGTCGGCTGATAAGACAGCATGTGGACAAGCAGGCTGGAGTCTTCCACTCTGCTGCCAGCATGGCAAACACCAGTGGGAGTGTTTGTGAGCAGTGGGCAGGACCTGGACTCCACATGCTGTTCAAACACGTGGATTCTGAATGCCGTGGAGCAAGAAACACAGAGCTGTGGACCATCCCTCCACCCACACGCACACACACAAACACATGTATGCACAGGCTTCTTCACAGACATGTGCTCCTATTTATAAGAGTAAGACAGAGATGTCTTACTCTTATAAATTCTAAGAGAAATCCAAAGGTTTTAGACATAAATGACTAAGCACAGAATCCAGAGTTTCCTACCTGGGAATTAACTATTAAGAGATAAATAAAGCCAACTGACCTGCTGACCTCCCATTGAGATCACAAGACTAGCTAAAAACAGACTCAGATGACCTGATCACATGACCTCTCACCACTTTTTTCCGTGAATCAGCCTTTAACAATTTAATACCTACTGCATCAAGTTTTTGCTTCTCCAGCTTTTCTTTCTGTGCGATTACCAAACGAAGATCTCAGTTTGTTCAGTGGATGATGTCCACATATGTCCAATATGATTTATTCCCAACAGCCACTCCTCTTTATTGTGCTTTGTGTTGGATAAACAATAATGGTGAAAGCTGTTGTCATGGTGCGGCTGGCTGGGCTCAAAATCCTTATTTTCCTGTTTCTCTAACCCTTCTTGGTTTTAGTCTCAGGAGTTTCTCCGTTGCTGCTTTCTTACACCTGCTGTGCATCAGGTAATCAAGTGTTTGGTGTTGGAATGTTTCTCTGCCAGAGCATCATTGCCATTATGGTGAACCTTCAGCTCCCTCTCTTACCCATTGCTTATCTTTGTTTGCCTGCATTAATCCAGCCTCTCCTCACCTCTCCTAGTTGTCAGCTTGATGCTCCTGTTGAAAACTAACTAACTCACCTACTCTGTTACCCACTCTCTGCAACATGTCAGGACTTTTCTGCTTATCTGCCTGCCCACTCTCCACTTGTCACCTTTTCCAGTTCTTGAATTACTGCCAGCTGTTTATATACTCCCACCGAGTCTCCATTCCTTGACAACGCAAGTAACATTGTCTCAAATTATCATGTTTCATCCTGCAAACAGTATTTAGTTTTATTTATACAGCGCCAAATCACAACCATCACCTTAAGGTGCTTTATATTCTAAGGTAGAGGCCCTACAATAATACAGAGAAACCCCTAACAACCAGACGACCTCCTATGAGCAAGCATTTGGCGACAGTGAGAAGGAAAAAAACCCTTTAAACAGGAAACCTGCCCTACTGTGAACAGGTAGTGCTGTCCAATGTTTCAATGAATCATCTACTGATTATATGCTGTCCCCCTCCAACCCCACTATTAGAAAATTAGTTGCCCTCTGACAATAAACACAGTAAACTTTCCAACTGTTCTTTGAGTCTGCTCCTCGGGTCGGCTTTTTGCCAAAACATGATAGTTCTATTGTTCTATTTAATCTGAACATGGCCCTAAAAAAGTCAGTGACCACTGTGGAACTCTCTTGGTTTTTATTACCACTGTTCATTTTAAAGCTCAGTTTTTAAAACCTTACGATGTAACTACAGCCCAGCCCATGCAGCACTATATTAATGATTGACCTTGATTAGCTTCACTGTTTATATTATGCTAACATAGCTGTTTCGCTAGCCACCATGCAGCACATCATTATATACCAAATAGCCTAGGGTGACCAACCGTCCTCTTTTCCCCGGACATGTCCACTTTTCACGTTCTGTCTGGGGGGATTTTCGAGATTGATAAAAATGTCTGGGTTTTCCTATATTCCGACAGAGGACCCATGTGTGTGAAGTCATCCCCGAACTGCTGCTTTGTGAGCGCTTGTTCTGCGCTCACAGACGGGAGAGACAGCGTGCAGCAACGCGCCTAATGATGTTTAAAAGATCCCAAAGCGCAAGTGCATCTTTTCAGACAAACTGCAAAAGAAATTTCCCTTGTACCAACCATAGCTGGATTGGCCATCAGGCATACCGGGCATCTGCCCAGTGGGCCGACGGTGATTTTTCGTTTTTACGGCCAATGGTTTTGTTGTTGTTGTTTTGTAATGCTATAAACAATGAAAGGTGGTGGATTGGCCAGATGCTGGCCGGTGTGTAACAATAACTCAGTTATTTGGTGGTGTCTGTGGCGGCGCTTCCACAGAGGCCAGCAGGTGGATGAGTGTCAGGTGAACTGAACTTCAGGTAAGAAGTTATGACCTGCAGTCTATCTGGGTCAGATATAACCCAAGTTTAGGTGGAGTTTATTTTCGTTGTGCTGACATTTTACAGTCAGTTACAATAACTCGTACTGCGTACTAGCTAGCATGACGGAGTTTATATACAGCTGGGCGGATGCTATGATGTTACTGATAGTGATATGATGTCGGTTTGGATATCTGGTGAGAGAGAAACTTGAAGATGAAACCAGGAGATGTCCTTACTGAATCATCAGAGCTGAACAGGTGATGGAGAAACAGGTTTACCTTTTAGGTGACATGAATGAGTTGAAGGGAAGTTATGAACTGTTTCTGAGAGACAAATAACACCAGGATCCTTTTCTAAGTAGCTGACAGCTGGTAACTGTGCAGGGGCGGGTCTAGCAAAGTTTTGCCAGAGGGGCCAGGTAGGGCATTAACAGGGAAAGGGGGGCAAAAATAAATACTTCCTTATTCTCATTTAAAATGTCTGGCTGTTATTAATTAATTATCTGAAGCTTACAACCAAAGTTTTTATCTGATGTAAAATGTACAGAAATCATACATATACCAACAAGACTGTACATCACTGTCACCACAGCGTTTGTTTTCATTCAAAGGCTTTATGGCTTTTCATATAATACCTGGTGGGCCGGTCTCTAGTCAAAATTCCCTGGTCAATTTTTTGTTCCAGTCCAGCCCTCATACCGACCCAGTACTGGTATTTTTTTTTTATGCAGATGAGGCATTATTTCTGTACCATTATTTAATTCCAGAGGTTTTTAAGTTATTTTTTTGCACTTGTTGACTTGTAAAAGCCTATATGACATATTTTATTTCACAATTAATTAAACACACAGAGAAGGCATCATTTAAATATGTTAAATATGTTTCTTTAAGCAAGTTCTTCAAGACTGAGCTAAGTGTCCTCCTTTTTGGAAATCAAAATATGGTCACCCTAAGATAGCCCAACTTCAGTAACCCTACAAACGTCACTACTGTCTAGTTTTCTGTCTTCATTTATGTTGGAAGTGATAGCAGAGCTGTACGTTTAATTTAATTTAATTTAATTTTTCAGAAATCTTTCAGTCTGAAGCTTACAACCAAAGTTTAGATGGAAACTAGTGAGCTAACTTCCTGCTAACTTCTAACTCCGTTAAACTTCATAAATGCTGTTTTCATGGATGCCTGGATGTTAAACTTAATTGTTACACCTGGTAGAGCAGAACACTGATCATTTTATTAAAGATGAAAGAATTTAGACAGTTTGTAACTCTCAGTGATGCCACAGTGTTTGTTTGATTTTGGGACCTGAAGCAGAGTTTGGACCTAGAAACAGCTAATGACATCAGACTTAAAGACCTGATAGAGATGGCCACCCCAGTGTCCAGTTTGCACTCAGTCAAAAATGAGAGCAAGAAGAAATTGTTTTGGGCAGAGTGAAACATTAAAAGACCAGGACTAAAAATTAAGCTAACACAGAAGCATGAAAAAAAATTGCAGCTTCTCTAATGGCCACTTGAGGCTTGTCCAAAAAGTGAGTCAGCATATTAAAATTCGTTTTAGACAGTTATGTAAAAACATTTAGTGCCAGGTGCAAAAAAATGTTTGGGCTTTATGGATAAAGTGCCCCTTTTCTTCCCTGTTTGTGGTGGTGGTGGTGGCATTTTTCAATGAGTCATCTACTGTTTATATGATTAGCACTAATAAACAGTATTCACTGGCTTCAAAATAATAAAATAAACAATATGGACTCTTTTTTTTTAATCTTCAACAAGCTTTCTACATGTTTTTAATTTTCAAAACATTTCTTGTGTGTTTTAATGCAAAAAGAGTTGTTTTTTCATGTGGTATTTCTAAAATATATGTCAGTATGTTATGTTTTCATGCGTATCTGCAGTACTATGTGCCTTTATTGCCTCCTCTACGAAGAGCCAGGGCTGGCCACTGTAAGTGGGTCACAGCTCCACCCTGCTGCTGCTGTGCGGTGGAGCTCAGTGAGCCCGGCTGAAACCCTCCTTAGGCTGATTCAGGGAGAAATAATGGGGCCAACGACTCCCAATCCCCTCAAGAGCCATGGCAAAGCACGGCAGCAAGCTGGCAGGGAGGCCCAGTGGAGCACAGGGTGGAGGAGGGTTTCAAAGGAGCAGCTACTGGCTCACTAAGACCCTCTCACATGTTTGTAATCTACAGTGTATGTCACAGAGGCCGTTTTGATTTACAGTGCAGCAGGTCTATACTGTAATTAAGCAGAAATGCCTTTGAAAGTACTACCTGATATGATTACGTCCTATTTGGCTGCATTCTGCACATCAAGGCACTTACTAGTCAGGCCTCAGATATGAGTTTTATTTCACTCATGCTTTCCTTCCAGTTTCCTGTAGATCCCAGATGGAGGTGGACATACATGCCCCTTAAACTTATAGTACTATTTGTAGGCTGAAAATTAATTATCATTTTTGTTGCAATATTCTACAGTCAAAGATCCCAAAACTGATAATCAGTAGCTTGTCTATAAATACAATACATCACAAAGGATCATGTCACATGTACATGTTTGTACAGTACTTTCTGTTGCTAATTCAGCTAACATGCTGCTGTCTCTACATGACTCCTTTTGGAAAGTAATGTCAGCCATGTCTGTTGAAGTCAGAATTTTTGCCATATTCAAAAGAATCTGCAAAATTGAACATGTGGAGCTAGCCACTGGGGCAACCCTTTGTGAAAAAGGGGGCAGCTGAAAGTAGCTTCTTCCTCTTCTACCATCTTCAAAGATATCTACACACAGTTGAGGTTGCCAGGCTACTAAATCAAAGAGAAAAATGATGTTCAGCTTCAACAGCCAGGCTGAATTCTTTGCTGCTTGTCCGTGTGTGCGTGTGCGTGTGTGTGTGTGTTTACATATCTTTGTGGGGACCAACAACCTTATAGGTCAGACTCAAAATGTGGTTTTAGTGTCAGGTTAGGTTTAGATTAAGAGTTGGTATTACACATTCATTTTTGATGGTTAGGGATACGCGGCTAGGGAAAGCCTTATGTCAATTAGATGTCCCTACAAAGATATGAAAACACGGTGTGTGTGTCACACACACACACACACACACACACACTTTTTGAGAGCAGCATCCTGTAAACTGTATTTAGGAAGCCTTAGCTGTTGTAGCACAGGCTTGAGAAATCCACTCTGTTTAGGAAACTGTTTAGTCCCCTTTGTTGAGCACAATGACAGAAGCGCTGCAGAGCAAAAACCTGCTGCTTTTCTTTCCTTCTCCTGTGGTTTGCCTTTGGATCAGAAATGCCCATAGAAAGATTTTTAAAGAAAAGGGAAAGGAATGATGCTGATTTAAAAAAAATAAAAATTCAGTTTCAGACAGTCAGTGTGGAGAGGGGTGAGGAACACTGTGTTCCTGCTGGTGGCTTGCTAGAGGGGTCTTATGTAAGGCTGGTTTCTTTCTGGCAGCAGTGCAGAGCCCCCGATGACAGTGTCATACTGCTAATTAATACACACCAGCTAGAGGTGAGTCCTCAGTGGCTGCTTGTGTGTGTGCTCATTTTTGTGTCTACATGGGAGACTTAGAAAGCAATGCTGATTGATTATTAAAGGGTCACAGATGCATTTTAATTACACTGTGAGACCTAAGGTGCCTGTCTGAAACTAGATTCTTATTGGAATATCAGTGTAGTCCAGATGTAATCAGTTTTAATGAAAGGCATTTTCAGTGGTGGACTAATGAGATCACCCTCAGCACACCCACTAAATGTATTGTTGTGGCTACAGGAAAGCTATACAAATACACTATTGCTAATATATTTTAGTGTAGCAACTCCACTGGGGCAATTTCTTTTGAACGAAATCTTTAAATAAATGGATTCAAGTTTGAAAGAATAGACATTTCAGGAAATTATTTCTTATCATGTGGAGAGCAAGAATGCAAATTGACACCACTCTCGTGTTGAATCTCCTGACCTTCCAGCTCTGACTACACAGTCTTTTCTGGATCCAGTTGGCTTGGCAGGAAGTCATTGGCTCAGTATGAGCTTCCTGCTTCTGCCTCAGCCTGAAATAAAAACACAGAGAGAAAGTTCTGGCTGGAGACTCCAGCTCTTCACTCTCCACAGGACAGAGAAAGGATATCCTCCTCTCTTCACACACAGTCAGGGAGCTGTTTGACAAAGTGCCAAATATACGATGATATCCCCAGTGTTTCTTTCTTCTTCTTTTATCTCATTAATTTCTTCATTTAAAGTTACGCTTTCATTTAGAGCTGTTAAAGATGTTTCTTAGGATCTATAAACCTTCCTTCCTTTTCCCTTAAAATAAAATATCTAATAAAAGCATAGTTATTATATGAATTCGGTCACTTTAATGACACATATTTGCAGATATATTTAACATAGTTTTGCACATTTGAACTTAACTTAGATAAATAATGCACTGTGTAAAATAGCAGCAAAAAACATTCTTTGGCATTGTCCATACCTACATAGTTATTTTTACTCTCCATTTTGGCCTTTCATGCACATGTAAACAGCATTTTAGGTCGCTGGAAGTAGAGCTTTTAAAAACTGCTTTTTTGGAAACTCGGTTTGTGTTTTTACTTGTGGAAAAGGAAAATAAGATTTTGTCTTGCAGCATCAAAGCTGTGTACTTTTATTTGGTTTTTAGTCAGATTGTGTGTCATCTTATTGGCCAGTTTTTCTATATGGTTGGGGTTATATCACAACTTGTTTCTTTGGCATGCCTTTGACAGGACTTGATGTTTGTGTTTTCATATAGACAGGGATATTTTCTAAATTAAATTGAAAATACCGTGCCTTAAAAAGTACTGTTGTGAGTGTGGGTGTAATGTTACAAATCATAAGCAATCAAACAGACACTTCTTTCTGGATCAGTTCTAGATTTTGCTGCTGCAGCCTGTCTTGGTTTTATTATCAGCTTGTTAGCTAGCAAACTGTAGATGTAAACAGATATTGCCGTGCAGTTTGGCTTCATAATGATGCATGTTATGTATTATGTATTAAACATATGAAACAAAGAAAGAAATTAGTAATTACTGTTATGATGTAGTTTGCAAGAAATACAACTTATGGTAATGAAAAAATAAGGACAAAAACAGTAGCTCTTTAAATAAATTCATTTATTTCCTTAGGTTTGCTATTCATAATTAATACA
The DNA here is from genome assembly GCF_057382275.1 of Copadichromis virginalis. Lineage (NCBI taxonomy): Eukaryota > Metazoa > Chordata > Actinopteri > Cichliformes > Cichlidae > Copadichromis > Copadichromis virginalis. The sequence goes on along the minus strand of NC_140639.1, from coordinate 38,100,624 downwards.
GACAAAAGCAATACTCGACTACCAAAATTTATAAATCATTATAATCATCTCTTGTGTGCATCACAATAAACAGTATATTGAATTATGTACACTGGAAGACAACACATTCAAACTGAGTGAATCAAAGATGAGTGGATAAAGAAAAATCTGTCTATGGACACAGAAATGGGGAAAGCGCATTTAGACATGTCGCGAACAGAGTTCCCAGCCATGGAAAAACAAAAACACTTGGCAGAAAGAGAAATGTACAAAGAGCTAAGCAGCTCCTGCTCATCACAATAAAGAAAAAGAAATCAATGCAACATTACATTTGGTTCCACAGTTGTAAACTAGATTTTATTCATGTCACTATTGCATATGCCATTAGGTAAAGTGTGTCAACAAGGCAAAGAGATTTCTATAGTAAAATAGACAAAGATAATTTTTTTTCCCATATAGTCACTGTGAGGGAGAAAAGAATAACATAAACTGTATTTCCCAAAACGCCCCCGTCCCCTCTTTAAAAAAATCGGTAGCCAAAGTCTTTACAGAGGAATATCATCGCAACATATTTTAAATCTAAGTACTTTATGTATATCCAATAGATTTTTTTTTCTTTAGTTAAACTCTATATACATAATATACACATTCAAGATTATGAAGATAAATAGATACCACGACTTAGTGTGGTAAAGCTCCAATATTATTTCACTCTTGTCAAAACCATTTGCACATTGTTTCTGAGGTGTTTCCACCAGCTCAACGATACATTCAGACATAAAATTTTACAATCTACTGTACACTAAAGGGGTAGAGAGCCAGTTGGAGTTGCCACAGCAGACGGCACAAAGACCACAGTTAGGATACCGATAGAGTGCTTTAAATTTACCTTGAAAACAAATACCCTAGCGGCCATTTTGGAGGTTCACAGAAAGAGTCTTGATTCAGATTTGTTTTTTCTTTTAATAATTTCCCCCCAACTGGATTCATCAAATTAAAACAAGCCAGTTTTTCTAAAGAGGAAATAACAAATTTTTCCTCTAGCAAATTAAACTGTGAATATTGCAAACAGTAAAGTTAAAGGTTTTGTGTCTACGAGTTAACATTAGCAACATTTGCTAACAGTCCTAGCATTACCGAGCTTTTGATAACATTAGCCAGTTTGCTTACTTCTGAAATTTCTTTAGACTTATTAGCTTTACACAGTATGTTAGCATGTTCAGAAACAGAAAAACATACACATACAGATTGTTCTCTTAGGAGTTCAGACATATATTGGTCTGGAATAAACAGTTGCTAATGGGGGGGGGTCACAGGTAGCCACAGGCTAATGGTAACTAATAATAGCAAACGTTAAATAGACACATTTGTGTGATACATCTTTGTTATGTCCATTTAGTTATCATTATATTTATTACTATTGCTGACTTCTACTCTTCTTTGCTTGGGCTAATGCATTGTACTGTCACAAAATAATTATTACATAATAATTCAATTACAACGGCTTGCTTTAATTCGTAACCTTATATAATTTTCTTCAGCTAGCTCTAATTTTGTTATACTGTCTGCAAAGTAATCATATTTTCCAGACAGCTGACTCTTCCGTGAGCCTCCGTGGGGGTGTCACATGTGGCTGTGGGCCTCTCTTGTGCTACATTTTCTTTGCTGCCCAGCCCTCCTCCCCCTCGGTGCCCCGTTCCCCTTTTCTTCAGCTCTCCCTTGCCGACCAGATATCGGCTCAACTGCGCTCCCCAACCTCAACAGCTATCGTTGGCTCCACCCCTCCGTTATCACCTCGCCTAGACAATTGTACAGTCAAACGATATCACAGCAGGGCGACCTGCATCGAGCTAAACAGCAGGCCGTAGGTTTGAAGGTAGGAGTGTGTGAGGTTTTCAGGCTCAAGTGACTGAGGAGCTGTGGGAGGTACAGTGCATTCAGATGCCTGGTGTTGTGGGGGTCTGAGCTGAGTTATATAGACATGCATAACTCTTGAAGACATTTAGAAATATATTTCTTTTAGTCCAGCACTTCTGATTGGACAAAAAATAAACTAAGGTACAATTAATAAGAAATTATTAATTAAGAAAATACTTTAATATCAATACAATAAATCAGCTCTCAAGCAGCCCCACAGTACTGTACATTTCTTAAATAATATATAGATTTAATGGTAAACTAGGCATTTTACTTTCCACAAGAGAATAACAATATAGAGATGTAGGTCCAAACAAACATACAATAATAGAATATTTATCACTTGTTTCATAGAAAACATAAGGACAGTATAGACATTAAGGCATTGTGTAGGTCTTTTCAGACATTCATCATCCAAAAATAAATAAAGTATCTAATCTAAGTATACTCAGTGTACCTTAGTATCCTCTCTCCCTTGGCCATTTCTAGGTTTCATTGTTCACTGGCATAACTGTTGGTCGTATTTTTGTCAGAAACACGCACACACATGCAGGCAGTCATAAAACTACCCTCAAGTAAATAAATAGTATTTGGGTACCATTAGACTTCTGTTATTGTCTGACTATCTTCTGTGCTTGTGCCAAAAACTGGGTCACAGGAGAAATGGCCTCTAAAAGTGCAGGAGACACACCGATTCACAACACATTAACACACCCATCCACACAAACACACCTGCCCTGCCATCAGCAAATCCATGACATGCATAGATGGTGATCTGCTTGTGTCCCAAGTGTGTATTTGTGATGCCGAGGGTCCACACAGTCTTTTCGGGCTGCAGAGCCCCGTAAAAGGGCAAAGTTTGGGGTTTTTTGTTGTTTTTTTTCTGTTGTTTTTTTTTTTTTTCTCTCTTCCTTTTGAGCAGCAGGTCAGTCAAGATGCCAAGTCAGAGGACAGATCAAGTCCTTCAGTCTGGAAGAGATTACAAGAGAGAGAAAACAACAGTTAATAAAAATATTTAACATTTTCATTCTTACAGTGGCTAAGCCAAATAAACTAGTACACCTCAACTTGCACCCTCTAACGATCATATGCATATTTGGTCATTTGCATCCAACTGTCAAGCAAAGCACACTCAAATTCTTGGCATGTAAATCCACGCAAATAAGCCTCACTTTAAGCAGTTTAATGAATGGAGACTTACAGCCTCAATTTTCTTTGTTTGGAAACAAAATGACTAAATCTTGTGCGAATATCATCCAAGATCTAAGAACTGTTTTTTCATAAAGCACCTGTAAGGTCAGCTGGCCAAACGCTGCTCTATAGCACCACTAGTGGCCAAAAAGACCCACACTGCACCTTTAATGCTGCAAAACATCCAATGACTTGACAAATCTGGTTCTTCGACAATTCAAAACACAAGTTCTTTAACTAGAAAACTGTAACAGTCATCCTAAAAGGAAATGACCCGTGTTAGTAGTCTGATAGTTTCCCCACAAACAACACTGGTGCCAATTAAGCAGCTCTCTTGAGGCAACAGACATGAGGGCCTCTGAGAGAACAGTGTTCACTCTGTAAGGTACACATGTACTGTACAGAGTGAACTCATTCACAGGCTCAGATTAGGGTTTTGTGTGTCACAATAACAAGGAGGCACAGGGAAAAACAGCTTAAATATCAAGTGGGTGCCACACACATGGGACAGTTCTGAACATATAGTTTTACACATCTAAAACAACAACACGTTTGTTTTTTTTACATCAATATCACACATGTTGTATAATCTGACTCTAGCCTGGTTATTGATTTAAAGGCACTTTGGTATTTGAAGCTATGCCTCTTATCCACAGAGCTAATGTTGGGTCATTTTGACCTCACATTTCTAGAGCTGCTACTGACTAAATATGAAGATCTTTTGTCCAATAAAAAGTATCCTGCAGCTGAAGGTGTTAAAAGTGTGTTTGTGTGTATGCTGGGCCTTATTGGATAGTAATGTTCTGATCTTAACACACCAGCTGTTTAGCCCAGGAAAGACTTGAAGGACAGTTTGTGTGTGGTGGGGCAAAGGGGCTCATCCACAGCAAGCATAATTACATAATCTAGGATGCAGAAAGATGAGGGGGGGGTGGGTGTTCCTGTCATGCTGCTCTGGACACACGCTTAGCGCAGCTACAAGCGGTACAGCAGCATCTCTAATATTAAACAAACGGAAAGGAACTGTGGCTGCATTTATGCTGCAATAGACGATAAGAATGGAACATTTGTTTTCTTTCTGTGGAAATGCAGCCGCGGTAGGATCTGAAAAAGACAGGGAGCATCAATGTCCTTAAACAGTTTGAGCTAAGAAAACTTTAGCACTGTAAGGCTGATGAAACCCTGGGGAAGAAAAAAAAAAGCCAGCTGAACGACCTCAAATATGCGCAGCGATCAGGCTGTTTGTGTTAGTTCCTGAAAAGCTGCCATTTTTGGATCTGTCATTCAGCGCTCTTATAAACAAGCAGCCCAGTTCTCTTTCACAGAACCACACGTTTAGATCTTTTGAAGATATTTTAGGCCCCATAAGATGATAGTGTAGCTGAGGAGGATGTTAGAGATGTTAATCACTAAATCCAAAGATAAGTCCCTCGATCTTATATGATTTTTCAGAGATTGACTATAATGACGAGATCATTTTACAGTCAGGGTCAGATTTCTGTTGAATTCAGCTTTATAAACATGTTCAAATTCGGACAAAACATCCTAAATGCCCGCACCTTACATTACGCATTCCCCAGCTCCTCTCCATGGAGCATCCACCGGCTCTTGCTGATCTACCCTTGGCCGTCTAATCTTGCCCGCAGAGGCTATAATCTCATCTGGAGCCGTGGCTGGTTAAATGTGGGGAACGCTGGCCACGCAGTTATCTAGCAGCTAGCGCTTCTGTCTGGAACATCCCGGCCTACTTTAGCCCCCCTCCTTCTCACTGAGCCGTGACACACACACACACACACACACCATTGGAAACTCTGACATAGGAGCCTTTGGCATTACGTGTTTGTTCTCCATATATCATGTAACATGGCATTTCTGGAGTTCCTGCTTTGGTTGTTTGCCGTTCTTTGTTATTTTAGTAAGATCCCAACTTCAATTTTCCTCTGATGCAGGTGTAAATAAACTATTTAACAGCCGGCATGCGTATGTGTTCAAGGGTCAGGGTATAGCAAGAATGGATTGTGCAATCAGGCTAATGGGTACAATCAGGTGTCATCTTTAGGAGTAAATCCACAAATTGCGGGAAAAAAAATAAATGTTTTTTTAAATGTGGCTGTAAAATCCAAACAGAGCTCTTTGTTGGGGTAAACATTTAAAGAGGATGCAATAGTTCCAATGCAACCATTAAATGCACAATTTATCTGCTAGTAATTGTGCCATCAAGTTTTAATATTTCGAATGGAGTTTGAATTTCCTGTACAAAAACCCATTTTTAGCAAAAAAGCAAAACAAGATACTTTTCCCCCCTACCATTTATCTCGTGACGCATAACACAAATCTCAGCCCTTACTTTGGGAACTGAATAACAACCTGGTCTACTGGGCATGCTCTGAGTAACTTAGTAATGCATGGCTGGGCAACTTAGACCGCTTTTGCTTGCTTCCCCCTCTGACATCAAGGACACGAATCAGTGGAAATTTGTGTAACAGATACACAGTGCATGCAGTGGGTGCATTTACCCACTGCATGCACTTTGCAATGACATCACTCACAATACAACCAACCGAATGACGTCAGGGGGGAAGTGGGATTTGAGGAGATGGACGCGGATGTCTCTAATCTGGCCAACAAATTACACACACACACACACACACACACACACACACACACACACAGAACTGATACACTCTGTAGCCTGTGGGCGCAGCAGATGGTCTGGGTTGGGGGTGGGGGTGGGGGGGTTAACCGGTTTGGAGTTTGGGTGTGTACTGCAGAGAGAAATATAGCAGGATATATGTACGTTTACCAGGTAGTTTGTATGCATGTGTAAGGGAAATCAGTGTAATGACAGTGTGTAAAGAAAGAACAGGATGGCAGGTGTTTAACCCCCCCCCCTTAACAAACCCATGCGCACTCCGGAAAATGGCCATCTGCCACTAGCACTCAGGAGGGACTTGAAGTGACACAGCAGGGCTCCTTTTGGACTTGCAGCCCCCTTAGGCCTCAGTCTATTTCCCACCTTCTGCTAATGTTTAGTTAAAATTGAAGCCCACAGATAAACACCGCTATTCTAGGTATAGATTTATAACACGTGCATGTTTCCAGTTTTTGGAAAGTTTCACTAGTTTGCTAACTATTTCTGTTTTCAATAAGTGTCTTTCTAGCAGTAGTGTTCCAAAGGTTTCAGACCAAATTACCTTGCTATTATTACAAGTGTGCCACAGAGCTCCATTCCTGGACCTCTTTAATTCATCCAGTACACACACACACACACACACACACACACACACACACACACACACACACACACACACACACACACACAATATCACTTGTGCAACTCAAAACTGTACCGTGTATCTTAAGACAAGATGACATCATTTCATACGCCATTATTATATAGCTTCCCTTGATCTGGCTATTGCAGTTCTGTTTTGGATACATTTGAGAAATCTCTTGCTAAACACTAGGTTTTTTTAAGCTCAAGGGAGCTCAAGATTGTTATGTCACAGTCCAAGCTGATAATAAAGTATACAGAGATGGATGCTGCTTTTAAAAGTTAAATTGTGCATGTCAGAAACTCATTCTGAAACTCATCAGAATGGTGAGCTGCTATGTTGTAATTTGATACAACTGTACAGATGACTGTTATGTCTATTCTGATAAGTATATTAACAGCAGAGAAAGAATTCTGAATGCCCAGTTCCTTGTATGCATACACATACACGTGTACTCAATAAAGCAGATTCTGATTCTGCGCTTTCCAGACTGGAAATAGCAACAAGAAGCTGAGGTTTCAGAGGCAACAGTGCATGGCTTGGTTAGCAGCTGCAAGAAGGGCAAACTTCACCTTTAACAACATTTTGGAAATTATGCTTTTGTGATCACTGCAGTCGTTTTGCATCAGCCCAAAATATGGATCTCTTGTTTTGAATGCATGCAAAGTGTCCAACGTGAACACAAACACATCTGCACCATGAGCATTTAAGCAGGTTATTTCCCCAAAAAGTGATACAGAATGCACTTCATCCATTCCTGATGCTTGTTTTTTTACATAAAGATGCTTGCATCACAACTTTCTGCAAAAAAGATGTGAAATCCACCTAATTTTAAGGAAAGTGTCTGACAGTCAAACAGATCAGGTCCAAACCCACTGCCTAATGTGTTCCCCTCAATGCTTAAACAAAACGTACAGCCGTAAGTCTAGTGAAGGACAATCATATCAATACAGCATTAGGAATGATCTCTTCAATCATCACAGGAAGCAGGAGCTGATTGGTGCCGTCAGATAAAGGTATTAGTCAGAGGTGGTGGAAACAGAGACGGCTGACTTGGCTAATCTGAGTCTGGTACAGAACATCCACCTGGCTGAGCTGCGGCTAGCCAGGGCCGCAAGTGGAGACAGCCTACTTGGGTAAGCACGGCAGTAAACACCGCCTCTGAGTCACATGGCCTGGCTCCCTGACAAAACAGGAGGTAAACAAACTCCTGATACTTATGCCAGGCATTTAAGCTCACTGGAGGTGGAGCATAGAGAAAAACAAACAAGAAAAAACAACAAACCAGGAAGCAGCACGTCACGTTTTTTTTCAAAATGCAAGGCTGTCACATGGAAGGAGGAGCAATTTGGGTGTTTAGTTGCTTTAATCCTCACTTTAGAGTGAAAGTTACCCACCGGGCCAAACTGCATTTACCTGCGAGTATAAAATTAATCAGCAGGGGTGTTTGGCTGTATTGAAAACCTGCAGACTTTTGGGTCAGAGTGGCACACGGTCCAGGAGCCCAGTGTGCCGTCCCTATAAACACGGGATCAAAGCCCTCCGCCAGCGGGGCCAGGTGCCAAAATCCTCCCTTGCAGAATGCTCTGACCTCCTTCACCCTGCTTCACCGCGCAGCAGAGGAACCGGGTAAACAAGGGCTCCCGCTCTCCCAGAATGTACCTCAGTGGAAGAGGGGCCTCACAGATGAGTTTATTTGTTCCTTTAAAAAGCCAGAAAGCCTCCCCTCCCCTTTCTACCGAGCACTCTGCCGCCCCCGCCTCCTTCTCTCTCTCTCTGCTTACTTCTTCTAAGTGAACAGACTAATGAGACAGAAGGGCAGCGGAGTGCACGTGCCATCCTGCCCCATTATGCACGCATTTACTCGCTCTCCCGCAAACAGGCAGGCAGCACTGGAAAACAACACAGCCTACACACTCTCTCTCCCTATGCACATCTTTGCCAAGCATTTAAGGATACAGGCTCCACCGCTGGAAAAAAAAAAAAAAAAAAAAAAAGGGAAAAAAAGAAGAAGAAACAGAGAGAAAAAAAAAAACACCCTATGTGTACGTGCTAGAGTCCACATGTATGTTCCCTCCCCCTGTCCCCTTCCTCTCCATGGTCAATTCAAAAGCTTTATTAGTGTCATAAAAATATTAGCACTTGTCAAAAACATGAGTTGGGGACACGTGCAAGCCTGCAGAGACAAAAACAAACATGTCACTGTCTCGGTATTGTTACATTCCACTTTATTTACCAGAGTGCCACTGACTCTCCAAATACTAATAACTTAACAGAACCCCCCCCCCCCCCCCCTACCCATTTCTACATCCTAAAAATCAAACCTCCTCACATGAGGGGGGGCTTTGTGGTAAAATAAAAGCCACCGTCTGTTCAATCGGCCTGGAGCCAGAGAAAAGCAAACCCCCTCTCACAGCAACTTTTTCTAACCAGCTCAGCCAGGAATGCAGACCATGACATCCAGTTACCTGATGGCCCTGCTTTGTTGTTTTCCCCTAGTCATTGCTCACAAGGACATGCACATATATCCACTTACACTGGGCCTCACATTGGGGGGTACAACATCCCTCCACCCCCTCCGACCTCTACGTACTTGCAAGCACATGTGAGCTGCATGTCTCAGTTGGATGGCAAGGGTGTCAAAGAGTCACACTTAGCTTTAAAGTCAAAACTGTGCTGCCCCCCACTCCACAGCACTTTTTGTTTGCTTCCCCCATGATCCTTTCGTCTACTGCCCCACACTGGGGCTTTTGTTTTGCTCACTGGGATATTCTGGGACGCAGTATTGATCACAGGATGGTGGGAATAAGGGGTCTGTAGAGGTCACATTGATGTGCAACACATCCTAATGCCTACCCAACTGAAAAACAACAGCCGGAAATGCCTGCGGCTCAGAGAGACATTACAGCTGACAGGAAGCCTCCACTAGGATTCCCGTGACATCGACAACTGGGTTATGCCTGCTAATAACCATCCACAGTAAACCAGTTACATACACTTCACAGATAAATATTTAATGACTTATTAGTTGCTCTGGAATTTTTTTGCATGAGGTTTAAAATGAATCTCTAATTTGGAATTTCTGCCCATTTTTGCAACAAACTTCGACTCTTTATAAGCGTCGGTGGAACTCTGAGCTTGTATTTTCGGTATCATCAGCCCACGACAGCAACAGCGAGGCAGCATCCTGCTCTGTCATGGTGCTTGTTTACTTCACAGCCCTCAGCCTGGTCACGTTTCATAGCAGTCACATGGTGTGTTCACATGTTGTGGGAAATACTGCAAATTCTCTGATAGTGATCTTAAAAGCAGTTAAGAGTATCTTTAAAATTACTGCTGCTTTCCTCGCTTTATGTGGGCACTCCCAATTCCCAGTAGCACCCTAACATTTAAGCACAAAGAGATTAACTACTCACAGAAGAACTCAAAAGTAGAAGCTTAAAATGAGCACTTGAAGGCAGCATCCGCTGCTGAGGGCCAGTTTGAATTTGAATCTAGAGGAAATTCAAGTCTCTCATATTTTTTTTCCTCCCAAATTTTTCATCTGTGCAGTACCGCTTTCTTTTTAATTAAAGAAATGCCTCCCACATTCCTGAAACCCTTCATTCCCTGTGCTAAAATCTGACTGTTTGGATATTTTATTCAGCAGTATCTGACATAAACCTGACCCACCTTTGGCAGTGGTTGCAGCCTCCTTGAATCCCAGGCAGACATATGGTGAGCTGTGCAATCCATTGATGCCCCCTTTGCAGCTGCTGGTGGGTTTGAAGCCGACCAGATCCTCACACTTCTCAAGGTTCAAGGCAATATAGTTGAGTCCATTGGGGTAACCCTCTGAGCTCTGCCGGTTCTCAGGGCTGCCGTACTCCTCGTCAGAACCTTCGCTGCTCCGTGACGAGATGTTCTCCACTGAGCTGTGCCTCTTCACGGCGTCGCCACGAGCAAAGGATGCGAAGACCGGGGTCACAGTGGCAGTAGATGAGAACGTTTCAGAGCTGTGGCGCCGGCGTCCCTGTGGATTTGCCCTGATTACCTTGGCAGAGCAGTCAGGGTCCACTGTGGAGGAGGAGTTTGGACCGAGCAGGAAGACCCCAATGTGCTCTGGAATACCCTGGTCTTCCATGGAGCGCATCTTCTCTCTGCTGCCCTGACTACTGGAAAACAGAAGCAGAGAAATTAAGATAAAAATAACTAAAAATGTGACTAAAACTAAATATGAATTAAATTTAAATGACGTTTTGTTGCCACCTGCAGTGAACCAGGATTTTTACCAAAACACACAACCAAATACTTTAAATAAATAATAATTAGTGATAAAACACAACAAACAGACACACACCTTGCTGCGTTCAGAGGTACGAGCTGTGGGGGCAAACTGGTCATCCCAAATGTCATCTCAGTGTAATCATTTTTCACCTCATCACTGAGGCCCTGGGAGTCTTTCTCACTATCCACATGGTATACGCCATCCTCCTCCGAGCAGGGGCACAAGGTTAGCTCTGGGAGTGTATCCAAGCGCTCAGCAGGAGTGTCAGCATCCTTGGGCGAGTGTGATCCCAGCTCCAGGTTTATGTAGTCTGCTAGAGATGACCTCCCAGGACCCCCACCGCTGGAGCCCAATGATGAAGACTGGCTCTCTGTGGATACGACAGAGGGCGGAGAGAATCTGGCACCACTGAAGTCGATGTTAATGTACTCCCCAGGGCTCCTGGGCTCCCCTGGGAGGGGATGTTCATTCATGCTGGGCAGGGTTCTGAGTGTGTCCAGAGACAGCCTGTTAGGCCTGCCCAGCCTCCCCCTGTAGGAGAGGTTCTCAGCCCGGCTGTGTCTGATTGGGGAGGGTGCTGAGGGGCACAGCGGTGAGGAGTGAGCTGCACTGGGTTGCATCACTGAATAATAGTCAGACTCCCCAGGTCTCTGCCTCAAACTCTGGGGACTCATCAGCACATACTGGCTGTTATCTTCATTCTTGGAGGCCTGCAGTTTAGCAGGTAGTGTGAGGGAGCCGGTCTGATATGCTGATCTAACTGATGTGGGTTCAGCAGCCAGCAGGCCCAAGCAGTAATCTGGTGGAGTCTGGAGAGGAGGTGGGTTTCCAGGGGACATGTTCATGTATTCACCATGCCGATCTGGGCTTTCCATGGAGGATTTAGCGCCACACCACATTCTCATGTATCCGTTGTCTTCTAGGGAACTGGAGGAAGGGGAGTTGGTCTTGTAGCTGCCACTGGCAGCCGCCTGAGGATGCACCCTAGGGTTCACAATCTGCTTCGGTGCAGAGACGCACATGGGGCTCATAGGCACGTAGTTGTCTGCCTTGCCAGACTGAGGTGCTATACCTGGTATCATGGGCATATAGCCATCGTCACCAAGGTTGCTGCTGGAGCTTCTGGATGAACCGATTTCAATATCACCGTAATCCTCCGGGTAACACACTTTGGGTGAGGCAGAGTGGGAGTTCTGTCCGTGGGTCATCTTCATAAGCGTGTACTCATCCAGAGAGGCTGAGGACAACGGCGCTACCACCCTCTGTTGACGCGGTGTGGTGAGGGAGTGTGTTCTTTTCCTGTAAGCCAGACTCTCACCCCTGTTGCACCTGCTCCCATTTACTCCCTCCATTATCATGTAGCCACAGGGGTCACTAGTGTCACGGGAAGGAGGAGTGCTAGACAGGGAATCGGGGGTGTCACTGCGAGTAAAGGGGAGGAACCGGAGTTCACCTGGACTGGAACTGTAATCATCACACAGCATGAAGCCAGTATCGCTGAGAGAGCCCGAAATGGAGGCACTGCAGCTGAAGGGGCGCCTAGCTTTGTCAGGAGTAGAGATCCTGCCCCCCCCTCGTGGAGACATGCTAATGGGGCTGGAGACAGCGGGAGGGGAGTTGGACACTGGCATCGAGCGGCTGTGATGGAGGTTGTATGTGGACTCCAGCATCCTGCAGGTGCGCCCATTGCTGAGGGTGTAGGATCTGTTCAGGGGATTCCCAGAGTTTGGACTGGTGGGACTCCCGTTTACAGATATGGACATTGACACAGGCCGGGTCACACTTCCGTCTCCCTCGCTGGACGTTCTTATCCGACAGGGCGTGACCTTCCTTCCTGGGGATGTGGCTGCCATGCTGTCGGTTCTGGATCTCCTCACCAGGCCCGTCTGACTTGGGGGGGGGTTGTTCAGGTTGCGCCGCGTGGGCACAGAGATGGGGTTGGTGCTAGCAGACTGGCTTTTGCTCCTCGGCCTGAACTCAGACAGCTCCTTCATGGCCTTCATGGCATCCAGGATCGTTTCGTGGATGTTCTGTGCCACCACCGAGTCCTCCGCCTGCATCCAGAACTCCCCGGGCCCCGTGACCGCAGAGCGGCCAACCTCTATGAAAAAGAAGCTGTCTGAGTGGCCACATCTCCTGATATTCATGAGCTGTAAACTGACAGCAGCTGTTTCAGAGTTCAGTTTCACAAAGCTGATGGTCCTGCTGGACAAACACAGCCTGTACACTCCAGTGAGGTTCTTCACCTGACCTAAACCTTTGGATTTCAAGTTGACCTGCCATACCTCCTTGTAGGTAGGTGTTGCCGGAGTGAGGAGTCCATAACTGGCCTCTTCAAAGCCAACTAGAGAGGAAGTGGAAGCAGGACTGTCATACACTTTCCCCTCAGCTATTAAATCAGTCAAAACCCTGTACCAGCTCTCCTGCTCCTGCTCGTTGTCTGCAGCTACGGCGAAGTATTCGTCCTTGGTGTAGAGGGCGATGAGGTGCTTGTGTTTGGCGTCGGCGCGTTTGTTTACGCACAGACAGGAGTCCAAAGTTATAACCCGTTTCGCGGCGGACTTGTTTCTCCATTTCTTCTCGCTCTCATAATACTCCAGGCGGGCCGGGCAGCGCTCGATCGGCTCCCGGAGCACAAAAAATCGCCTGTGTCCGTGCTTCTGCTTCCTCAGGTATCCGCACTTCTTCACCCCATTCGTCCCATTAGATAACAGGTGTCCTCCCGTCGCCGGAGGACTTGCCATTTTCCCTCCGCTTTTCTTTTCAAGTCCAGATCGGCAAATTCCTCTTGCTTTTTTTGTTCGAAACTCACAGCAAAACGCAAAATAAAGAAATTATTTATAAATATATAATACAAACCGCTAAAAGAAAAAAAAATCTCTAATCCATTGCAGGATATGTCCGCCACGGCAGAAGCAACAGTGCAGTGGGGACCAGACTGATCTGATCCAGGAGAAAAACAACATGTGACGCTGCTGCTCTAAAAACAGAATAAAACACACAGTCATAAGGGGGCGGGGCGTCCTGCAGGGGCCGTGCCTGTCCGTCACGCCAAAGCGTCGCCGACTATTGGCTGTTTTACTCACTTGAAACAAACAAACCCCGCCTCCCTCCCTGCTTCTCCAACAGCAACCTCTCTCACGTAGAAAACGAAAATACCAGCGAGTCCATTGAGGAACGTGAATTCCTATTTCCCACTGTAAAACGAAAGCGTCACGCACCCCCACTACCTCATCCCGCCCCCTCCGGGGTGTTTTCTTTCTTTTTTTCTGTTTTTCTTTTAAAACACCGACACCTCACTTCAAAATATATCCATGTTTGTCGATGTGATTGGCAGGCCAATTGAGCCCGTTTGGATTAATGGGGGATTTGAAATGTGCAGCATAATGCTGGATTGTAACCCTTTATTTCTCAAGCGGGGACGCTGTAAACAAGCCTGACGTCCCACTTATTATATAAGGCGTGTTGTGGCCTATTTTTATACCTGTGGGTATTCCTATCCAACTGGAACCTCGTGTTTCCTATTTGAGCGCATCTCCATTTATGCTCACATCCAAATGCCCGACTATATTCGGTGATAATTAGGGTGATTAGCTCTTTAAAAACTGTCTTTTTTTAAATGATGGGGAATGAAAAAGCAGAGAATGGTGGGGAATTCGTTGTTTTTTTTAGTCTTGGGTTCGGTATTCCCTTATGCTTATGTTGTACTTTATTTCCAAAATGTTCACACTGAATGAAAAACAGCTATCTCACAGAGAATAGTAGGAAAGGCTGAAGTAAACACCTCAGAGGCTTATGTACGAGCAAATTCTGCGGAAATGCTGCCATCATCTGTTTTCTTGGGCTCACTGCACAGCGTGTGATTCGGGGAAAACAAAGCAAAACTTTCCCTGGATCATATTTATAAAGTGTACGAACAGGAGCAAACCTGCACACAACATTCGGCATTAGAAACAGCTGCAGGCAGCAACAAATGGGACTGTTGTTGACATTTGACTGGCAGCCTTGGCGACAACATGAAGGGAAGGGTGCCGAATACGGTTGTTTTGCTGTTGATGGGAACGACACGTACAGGGTTTATTTAAGCACTCATTTGGATGCCTTTTTCGTGGGCTCTTCCATCTTTAGTGTAAGCTCAGTTAAAAATGCAATAACACCAATTTTACACCTTCTCCAAGTATCATAATCCAAAGCCTAAATTTTGATTTTGTTAATTTTGTCTGATGCACCTTTTAGACCTCAGTACTAATGGATATATCATAGTTTGAATAGCAAAACTATATTCAGTGTAATGCGATTATGACATAAAGAAACATGAAGAATGATTTATGCCCCTAATTTACGTTTTCTCATAACTCACCGTAGACAACTTCGGAAAGCGTGCTCTGGGTAAATATTTGAGAGGTTTCACTTTTATCTAAATGATTTTACAGCCCATCATTAGTTGTGTTTCAAAATAATGTTCTAATGAGGAATAAAAACCTTAATAATACTGACTGAGTGAATACTATACATGTAAACAACGTGCCAAAGGTGTGGTTTACAGTTTTAACTCGCTTGCTCCTATTTCGCTTTCAGTTTATGTCTTAGCTCAGTAACTTTCACTTCATGTTAAAAACAAGCTGCCTGTTTTGTCATGAAAGCAGAGTATGATAACAATAAAGTAATAATGTCATTAACGTAGGATGTTTGAGGATTCTTTATTCTAGACCAAAAAAGACTTTAAATGGTCCCGATACAACTGAAAGACCCCTTACTTAGTAATTATAGGGTTTTCAACTGCCAGTATTGACAACATTAGGGATAAAACAGAGTGTCTCTTTTAGTAAACATCCACAGCCTACACATCCCTATACTCAAATTCTGATTGTAATTCATTTGCCAAACACATCAGAAACAAAGTTTAATTGATACTAAAGTTATTGTTCCTCATGTTTTCTAGCTATTGTGATAATATTAATTATTCTGAATTCTTTGGGTGAAATTATGATTTTTTTTTTTTTACAGTAGATCAAAATAAAGTTTCTTAAAATAAATGTGTTTATTTTTACATTTTTTTAAACCAGTAAAATCCAGTGTTAATAGTCATAGTTGCACTAGTAAAGTAAAACGGTGGCAAATGGAAGACTGAAGGGAGTGTGATACCAGATCAGTACAAAGCTTTATATTTAGCTCTTTTAATCAGTACCATGTGGTGACTTTACTGAAAGGCAAGCAGAGACTGTGCCCCCACCACCGCCACACTGACACAAACATACAAAAACATCTTTTTCCACTGTTAAACAGGACAAATCAGACCTCAAACATAATGTGCTGCCTTTCTTTTATCATCTCGCCAGCTTGCCTGTATGAATGGACATTTTCACCTTTCTGGCTGAAGAATTGCAAAGACTTGTGTAGTTACATAAATATCAAATATATTCACCCAAAATATTTATCATTAGCTCGCAGTGGAGACTGGTGGAGGAATTTCTTAAAAACCATTTTTAAAGCAAAAGAAGCAACATGTAAAACTGCATTACTGGCAAGTTGTACGTAAATGATCAAAACTTCAAATAACTCTTCAGTAGAATAAATGTCTTATATCAGTGTGACAGGGATTGAAATGACTGCTGAAGGTGTTAAAACTGATGTCAAACATTTCATACTTTCATACTGTTTAATCTACAGTGATGCATCATATTCTATAAAGTCTTATGTTTGTATTGGCTAAAAAACACCTTTTAATGCTCTTGGGAAAATACCCCTACACCTTGATTTAAATAGAAATGCATTAAATATTTATTAATAACGAAAAATAAAAAATAAAATATCTGCGTGTGATGGTTAACTGTCAATTTCTGCAGCGTGATTAAAATGGACTGAAAAATGAATGTAGCATGCAGCAGAAAGGTTAAACTTCCAACATTCATTCAACAGAGTGATTTCTCATAGCTGTTATCCTGAACCTGTTTAGTTTGCCTGTTTTATTAAACTGGATTTGACATCTTCTCTTCGTCATTAGGAGGCTTTCTTTGCTAATGTACTAAAGGAGTGATAAGAAGTTTTTCACACTGCACCTCGTCTTCAATACGTCACGCATATTGGCAAAGGTGGTCTTTAAAAGAAAAGCCATCTATTATGATGCTAAACCCCAGACGCTCGTCTGTTTGCTAATGGTTGCTCCATTTTGACACAGTGCAGTTCAAATAAATTTTAGTTATATAGCACCATCACAATAACAGCAACCTAATGGTGCTTTATATTGTTAGGTATAGACCTTGAAATATTAGAGAGGGAACCCAAACAATCTGGTGATTGCTTATGAACAAGCACTTGGTGACAGTGGGAAGAAAGAACTCCCTGTGAAAAGGAAAAGGCCTGGGTTATCAGAGGAGCTTTTTAATCATGAAGACATGCAGCTAGCAGGGCTAAAAAAAAGATGCAAATATTTCTCTTGTAGCTGTATGACTTGTTCCATTAGTTATTTACAAAAGAAGCTTAGAAATTTTCAAAATAAGACTTAAATAATCGGAAGACTTTTGGGGGAAAACCTGGTTTTGTTAGAAGACTTTGCATCCATCCCACATTAGAAGGTGCAGCTCTGATTTGTAGAAGTTAATTTCCAAATTTATTAAACATTTAAATTTACAATAACAGACTACACAACAGTAGCCAACAAATTTCATTACAGTAGATGTATTTCTGAAAGCGCTGATGTTTAAGGAAGTTTTTCTCTGTTATCTGTTATCTTCTTCATTGTGGCAATCAGGTCATAAATTAATCCTCTAATTGGAGGTTGGCGGCTCCCTTACTTGGACACTGGCCTTTTGGCGGCACCTCAGCCAACTTGACGATTAAGTTTGTGGCCCACACAAACAGGTGAATTGAGAACTACAGGCAGTTATGATGCCTTTCCAACCAGTGCCATGATGTTACTGTCCTTGAAGATGCCCTCAGACAAAAATTGTTGTAATAGTAAAGGATGAGACTTTGGACCTTCTTAAAAGTATAACAGCTGGACAGGGATCTTTCCATTAATTTGTATGGGATCAATCCATGGGCATTGGAAAGATCCAGCTACAGTACTGACACATCCCCTCTGCTCCCCCGAGTCTCTCTTATCAGCTGGTTTACTACAACCGTGTGCTCTATGGACTCCTTCCCTCCTCCTCAACTGCTGTGCCAACATAGGAGTTCTTCAGAAGCAAATCCATGAAGCAATTTGTAACAATCTTGAACATGAAGTGTAATGCATAATTGTTGTTTATGTTACGAGTTTCGTCCTACTCTTCTGTTGTACTGTCATGTTTGTACTGGTACAGCTTCCTACAAGTATTTTATAGACAACTAAACCCACAGATAAATACCTGTTAATTTGCACAATTTTAAGGCCCTCATTTTACTTTACTATTGTATGATGACAAAAGATAAAGAAAGCCCTCCAGCTCTTTGAGCCCTCCTGAGGATCGGTAGCTGTGGTGTAAACATCTTTGAGCTTTGCACTTCTTGCTGCCAACAAAGAAAATGAGAATGGCGCAATTGAATAACAATCTTAGGAAAAGACAAAAAACTCCTGTTACACACAAAATCTAATAATGAACAGATAAACAAACAAACAAATATTAATGTAACTCCTGCATTTGGCTTCCACGTTGCATTTCCAAGTTCATATAAATCCCTGCGCTCAGTTCTATTTATGTAAAGCTATAAAATCCTTTCTGTTGTCAAAAAACACAACGTACAGCAAACTGTATAATGTAAAATAATCTAATATATAAATTGTATAAAAATTATATAATCTATTTATATCACTGAAACTCATTATGTATACTAAATCTAAATATACCTAAGAAATGTCACCATATTTGCGGTGATACTGTACTTTATCCAGTAGCGGTTTTTGATACGGGCGACACGGGCGGTTGCCCGGGGCGGCATAGTGGTGGGGGGCGGCATCACGGGCATCGGCAAAAAAAAAAAAAAAAAAATTGCTCGTACTCATGCTGCCCCGACGTCATGCCAGCGCATACTGGGGATGGCATAGGCACCGATCGGTTTTCTATCGCCCATTTGCTGGGAGTAAGGGCGAGGTGCCTGCTGCTTGCGGCACAGGGAGGAGAGGGCGGGGTGGCGGGGGATTCTCTGGCTGGCTGGAGCAGCATCTAATAACCAACTCGCAAAATAAAACAAAATAAAAACAAACCAACAAACACGAAAACACCCGACATTATGATACAGACTTATAATTTGCATGTTTTTTCGAAATTCTGTATGCGAAAAGTGAGCGCGAGAGCCCTCGGTGCGCTTCCTCGCTGCTGAAGTCAAAGTAAACTTTATTGTCATCTCCGCTACATACAGTCCAGTATATAGACAGACGAGACGACGAGGCTCCAGTTACAGCAGTGCAAGTAAACAAACAATAATTATAAGAAGAGCAAGAAAATAAATATACACTTTAAGACTAGGGATAAAGGGATCAATAACAATTTAAAATTGCTGCTCTGTCACTTCCGTTTATCGTTTCGAAATAAAATCTGACCCAGTAATTATGGAGCAAATGTGGATGAAAAATATCATCGTCGGTTTTATGAATACATATGAAAATAGCAGAAATACGCCCACCTCAATGGTTCCTCTTTTTAAATTTAATTTCCTTTAAAAATATTGCCAGTTTATTTTACGACTTCCGATGTAATTCGAGTCTGCTGCTGACTTGACCCAGCGCGCACAAGAGAGGAAATCGAGTCAGTTAGCAGCTGAAGCCAAGACAGGTTAGCGCTCTGCTGACACAGACAGAAACATGGTGCCAGCTGCAGTGCTCTTTGTTTTCACACTGACCTGTGTGTGTGGACGAGCCGCGGCAGAAAGAAAACTAGTGTATACGACTGTGGTGAGTAACGTTGAAGGTGTTGAAACGCCGCGAAAGCTGTGCGGAATTCCACAGTGTGTAGACGGTTGCGGAACTACATTTATAATTTAGGAGGTTTTCTGTAACCATCGGTTACTTGTCAACATGTATAGTTTCCTGTCTAGGAATGACATCTGGCAGAAGTCTTTGGAGTCTTTTAGAAACATCGGCATATAAATAATACATTCACGAATAATTATCATTAGGAAATTAGTAGGTAGGTTGAGTGTTTTGCCTCTCACCAGTAGCTAGTATCGTATTGAACTAGAAGGCTGCAATGCTAACCCGTTCTAAGACTGCACACTGAAGGAATATGTCAACGTCAAAGTATTAGAAATTGTCAAATGGCACGGTGTGCACTGACTTCAGACGAAACCACTACAGGAATCCTCACTACATGCTAACTCTGTTAGCAAGTGTCTATCATTACTTTAGTAAGAAACCTGAGGTGTTGTGGGCTGTAATGTTAATGTCACCGCTGGCACCAGGAGCTGCATGACAGGCCTTACCTTTCTGACGTGACAACTTAGCGAACTTAATGAAGTTGGAATGAGCTCTGTCGATACACACAAACACTACAATAAATGTGTAAATGTAGGTCACAGTGATGATAGTGTAGAATGAGCCCAATAGTCAAAGAACAGATGCACAAACTACAAAAGAGCCAGTATTTACAGATGATCGGGAACACCGGCATGCCTCATTAAAGAAAAACAAAGTGTTTAAGGATAAGGAAGTTATTGTCTTCAAGAGGCAACAATGAGCTATACACTGCAAGATGTACTGTTTTCTGTTGTCTTCCAGTCCATATGTGTTTTGCTTGCTCTATGGGTGGTGCACATTAGGATCTTTTTTTTGCATGTCTAAGACTACCAACTGAAAAGGGAAAATTGCCTGTTTTTTAACACTTTGTGTATTGGGGAGAGCTCCAGGTCACATGTTCCCAATGTGTTTTAACAGGCATTGGCAACAAAAATGTTGCCATAGTGTGAAATAGGAGATCAGGATATACCTGGATTCATTCTTAGAAACTTACATGGAGAGCCAAGACTGTATTGTAGAACAGATAAGATTAGAAAGGGATAATCCACTCTTCAAATAGACTTGTGTAAACTAGAAAGCAGCATTTCTCTAGAGTGGTTTGAAAGCTGAAATTTAAAACCATTTGATGTGTACTGTAGGATGTTTAGGTGGAACTGCTTGTAATAGGATCTCCTTCACTTGAAACTGATCGTAATCAACCCTCATACCAATGTTAGGGTTCATAAAAGACCTGCTTCATAAATACAGGTTTCACTGTAGCCTTCTTATTGTTAAATATGACACAAACTGCATTTAGTCGTTATCCGTGCTGTTTTTAGGGGACTGGTGTTAAAGCCATTTGTCCTAATGGTTTGACATTATAGTGTTTGCTAAGCAGTTTCAGGTGTCTGCTGACTGGGTATTATGTCCACCAGTGATACTGATAAAAGTAGAACAAAGGTTTTGTTGTCAGTATATGCAAGATAAGCTGCAGATGTTGCAAACAGTGATGTGCACTGTCGGGCAAATATTTTAGTTTACTGATTTACAGTTTCAGAACCACCAGGAGTAAGAGCTTGTTTCGTTATAATTCATGCAAAGCACCTTTGGTAGACTTTAAAAATATGTTTATGAAGATGGAAAATAATATTTCATGATTTGTCAGGCTTTCAGTGTGCGTATAAATGAGACACAGAGCACACTTTGTGCAGCTTTGAATATTTGAAAATATTAAATTAAACTGTTTTAAATGCCAGTTTTTCATGACACTCTTTCTTTAACTTCTGTCCTTTCCAGTTGTTTCGGCATGGCGACAGATCACCAGTCAAAGCCTATCCCACCGACCCCCACCAAGAGAGCGACTGGCCGCAGGGCTTTGGTCAGCTGTCACAGGTATAACCAAGACTGCTTTTTATTCTAATGTAAACTGTTAAATCTACATTTACTACAGCAGGCAGTATTGTGTGTAGTAGAGCTGTCACACAGCTAAAGCTGATACAGAAAAATGTGTTCAGGGTACAAGCTAGATTACTGTTTTCCAAGTTTGTACAAAAAATAAAAGATAAATGAGATAAATACAGGTCATGCAAAATGTTGCAGCCAGGCTCCTGAGCAACACCAACCAGCTGGCCCATACTACTCTGATTTTTAACATACTACATGATTTTACAGTTCTGCTACTTTAGCCAGAGTGTAACTTATTTCATATTTGTCGTTGTAGATAGGGATGCAGCAGCACTTTGAGCTGGGCCAGTTTCTGAGGACTCGATACGAAAAATTCCTCAATGCATCCTACAACCGGCACGAGGTGAGATGGAGCCTCCTTTTCACTTTTAGTCCACATGACAAGTCGTCATGAAGCTTTTATAGTCAAACTGTGACTCTTGTTAATATTTGACAGAAGAGGCCTCTTCAGAGTTCGCACCAGCGCACAAATTCCTGTAATATGACGGAAGAGTGCCTCTGTTTTTGTGCAGTTTGTTTCTTAATATTTAACTTTTGACTGTTGATATCCTAAATTTCAACTATAATACATCTTAACCTGCTTAATGCCTTTTGTCTTCAGATCTTAGTTCGCAGTACAGACTACGATCGCACCCTTATGAGTGCCGAGGCCAACCTCGCAGGTCCGAAGACCTCTTCTTTCTAATATTCATACTGCTGTTTCTGGTACTCTTCTCATTTGGCGTGCCATATTTTTTTTCCCCCCTCATCCAGGTCTTTATCCTCCCAGCGGCCAGCAGGTCTTCAACCCTAACCTGAAGTGGCAGCCGATACCTGTCCACACTGTGCCGCAAAGTGAAGAGAGGGTTAGTGTATGAAGTCACTGCTGTTTGAAGTTGTTTATGTTTGCGAAAAGTTAGTCGGTGTCTGAAATATGTCTTTTTTGTTTTTTAGCTTCTCTCATTTCCTTTGAAAGACTGTCCTCGTTACCAGCAGCTGATGAATGAAACCGAACACACGGAGGAATTTTTAAACGTTACTGCAACGTACCAGGTACCGCTTCTCTTCTTTAGTATATCTATCCATTACTGTTGGGTCAGACGTATAGACTCAGCTTTAATTCAAGCGATTTAATATAAATAGTAATGTATTGACTGTTTAGAAATGCACTCAGTTTCATGTTTTTATGCTTATATAATGATAGCTAATTATAAATATAAGGAAATTAAACAAATGGAATTAACTTTAGACGTTTTCTCTCATCGAATGCTGTGAAAATGAGCCATACCTGGCCTTAAAACAGATCATTGGCCAATCACCTTTAAGCATAAAAAATCGACTGTATATGTTTGTTTTTTTTTGTTTTGTTTTTTAAGTGTAGTTTTCCTAAATGATTTATATTTTAGTTTTGTTAGAGAAAAAGTGAAAGCCTGCTTTTCAGTCATGCTGTGATTGCTTTGTTTTCATTCAAATCCTTTATGGTGGGATACAAAAGGGGAAATCGTGCCATTGTCCCAAACGTTGTATAAAGAAAATTTTCACAGAGCAGACTTGTGAAAAACTCAAGTGCATTCTTATGGCTTTCATCGAAATTGAGAGGATTAGCAGCAGCTCGGTGCTGCTAATGAATTAATCAAGTGTGATCACCCCTATAAAAGCAGAGGTTTTGGCAGTTGACTGATCTGGAGCATTTTAGCTATTTTAACAAAATGCTGGAATCTTCCCAGCAAATTCGCTAACAAATTCAGTTAGCATGTTAAATGTTAAAGTTCAGGAGGGTAGAAAAATGGTCATAAAAATGACTGAACAAGTACGGCTTATTTTGAAAGGTTGCTAGAAGAAAACCTCCTGACATGGCAGCATGACTTAGGTTTGCAACACTGTGTTTAAATACATCACAAAGCTTTGACCAAAGTACTAAATGAAGATGTTTGACAAAAACCAAACGCAGTATATCAGCAGAAATACCTCATATCAACTGTTAAGCATGGTGGTGGAGGGGTGATGATTTGGGCTTGTTTTCCAGCCAGAGGACCTGGGACCAAGAACTTCTTTGTGTACCAAAGTACTCCAGAGCTTGGCTGAAACAGGTCTTGTTACAGTACAATTATCCCAGGCACACTAACAATCCTGACAAACAAAAGAATCAATGCGTTGATACAGTCGTAGTCAAAGTCCAGACCTCAAACTGGCTGAAATAAGACCTCAAAGGGCTTTAAGAGAGCTTTGCGTAAACAAATATCCACAAACAAAATGAACTGAAGCAATGTTGTAAAGAACAGCGACCCAAAGAGAGACAAAGTCGTACAGAAAATGATTACTTCCAGTCTAAAAGCTACTGAATCATGGGTGTACTTGGTTTTTCAAAGAATGCATACAATCCTGTGAAAATGTTCTTTTTCACATGACTGTAAATGACTTTTTATCATTGGAGAATAAAGAGTAAGAGTTGGAGGTACACTGTTCACAAGTCTGCTTTGTTCTTCTCTTCAGGATATCATAGAGTTGGTGAGGAACAAAACGGGGCTGAAGGACACCACTGTGGAAACTGTCTGGAGTGTGTATGACACTCTCTTCTGTGAGGTAAGAACACACACACACACACACACACACTAAAAACACCAAGGGAAAGCCAAATTCTCTGTCAGCCGGTTTGTTGAGTTTTTATTTACAGCAGCAACATGTCAGAGCAGAATAGGCCCAGTTTTAAATGATCCAATGTTTTCTACTGCTGTCAGATATGCAGCTAAAAGAGGCCGTCACGTTGCTTTAGTTTCAAAATAACAGCACCGTGCTAGTCAGGACAAATCTCATATGTCACATGAGTTTTATTCTGATAACTCAACTGACCATTTTGAGGAAACGATGAACAGTTTTGGTAACACAATGTTTGAGGAACAGCAAAGTGCTGCTCACAGCAGTTTCACATTTTTCTTGTCTCACTTCCTGCATTTCAGCCTGACTTTAGGTGGACCGCATGAGCAGTGGCGTGCCACTGTTACACTGTTCACACTTTTACTCTTAGTGAGAATAAAGTAAAGTAAAAGGTGCCATTTATACACCAAATGGTGTTAATTTTCATTTGAGCAGAGTACAGCTGGGACACAGAGTGCAACCGCTGAGTAACTAAGTAGGAAAGTATGAAAAAACTCGTCTTTATGTCTGTCTGTGTTGCCCCCCCCCCCCCCCCCCTCCAGTCTCAGCACAACATGACGGCTCCTGATTGGGTCTCGCCTGACGTTATGAAGAAGCTCCAAAAGCTCAAAGACTTTGGATTTCAGGTAAAAGCTGTGGTTCCATCTCAGCTTTCATTTAAAGTTTCTGATCTCAGTACTGATATTTACTAATATTATCTAATGTGACATGTTTGCAGGTCATATTTGCGGTGCACGAACAGCAGGAGAAGAGTCGGCTGCAGGGAGGTGTGTGTCTGTGTGTGTGTGGCTACCAAAACTAAATTTGTTATGTTTCAGCGTCAGCCTGACAAGAAGATGTGGTTTGAAAAAAAACAAAACCCCAATAACCCAAGTATGTGTTTGGGTGTCTTGTTAGAGTTTTTAGAAGAACGAAATGAAAAACATGAGAACACTTGTTATGATCAGTGTTGGGTAAGTTACTTTAAAAAAGTAATTAATTACTAATTACTCAGTCAATATTGTATTTAAAATACTTATCTAATTACTGTGTCAGAAAAGTGACTTAATTACTAAATTAGTAATTTAACTAAATACTTCTTAAAATCCCTATACACCTTGAGTGGGCAAACAATAGAAATTAAACTCTTTAAGTAATAAATACATTTTTTTAAAGACGGAGACTCTACAGTACGCAGCAGTAGCATCTCTTCCACAATGTAGCCTGCAATCATTGTTTTAAGCTCACCTTCAGACGCTTTCTGTGCTGCTGAAGTAAAATCAGGCTTTGCCTGCTTAGCAGGAGTTGCCGCGGTGTTATCCATGGATGATGAACAAAGATCACTCAGAAGTGTTCGTCTATGCTCTCGTGTCAGGCGCTTCTATAGATTACTCGTGCTATTAACAGCGGCCGATAGTTTTTTCTCCCCAGGACATAGCTTACATATTACTCTAATATTCTTGTCTGCTTGTTTCAGAAAAGTGAAGAGTCGGGAATATGTCCATTTCAAAAAACAGCCACTCGCTTCAGCCAAGTCCGACATCTTCCGCTTTAGAATACGACTATGCAGCAAACTGGCGCAAAATGACGAGCACCTGCACTGCAACGATGTTAAAGCAGCAGAGTTTACTTCTACGTTTAGAAGACAAATTATTGAAATTAAACAATGATATTCAGCGAGTTTAATTATTTTACAATGTAACGCAAGTACATTGACAGTAACTGTAATTAAAATACCTAAAAATGAACAGTAATTAGTTACTCTACTTTTTCAGTGGAAAAGTAATTTAATTACAGTAACGCGTTACTTAGTAACACATTACACCCAACACTGGTTATGATGCAGGAATACTTGACTCCATCTGCAGTAAGTACTAGAGATGGCACGATACCACTTTTTTATGTCCGATACCGATACCGATATCATAAATTTGGATATCTGCCGATACCGATATGAATCCGATATAGTGTTTTTTAATCAACAAAACTGTTTTTTAAATATCTTGCTGCATTTTGCAAGTCTGCAAGTTCATACTCAAGTTTAAAACAACAACTACACTAAAGCTATTCTGTTATACCTGTATACAAAAAAAATATTTCATAGTTCAGCAATACTGATCAATCTAATAAACTTAGACCTACACCATCCTCCCTATTCTGGTATTTTAAAGAGTACTTAGCGTAAATATTAAGCAACCTAACTAATAGGGTTCCAACTCCCAGCAACAACAAAAATAAATAAATAAAAAATAGGGAACCACCCCTCATGCTCCACCTCATGATGCTTAATCGACGTAATCAACCTTAATTTGATGCAGTGTGAAAAAAAAATGCACAGAAATCAATTATTTTTCAAGAAATATTAAATAGATTCAACATCTTTCTTCAACAAAATTGCAGACTGCACAGATGGTACCTTCCCAAAGTAAAAAGTACTATAGCTTACTAGGGTATATATTAGACTTAATAGTCACTATATACAGTAATTGACTTCTATTCATTTTACATCAAATTAAAACTTTGGGTGTCAGATAATTATTTATTAAAAGCTAGACATTTTAAATGAGAATAAGAAAGAAAAGTATGTCTTTGTGCCCCCTTTTCCCTGTTCATGCCCTATCGGCCCCCCTGGCTAAACTTTGCTAGATCCGCCCCTGCACAGTTACCAGCCGTCAGCTATGTAGAAAAAGATCCTCAAGTAGAAAGTAATATTAAATACATTCTAACAACAGCTTATCAAGCTTAAACGTTCTGCTGTTGTTCAGCCGCTGGTTTCCTCTTTCTGGTGCAAAGTGGGCCAAAAACAAACAAGAGAGACGGACTCGCGACAGAAAAGCCGATCAGCTGATCATTTAAGCAGTTTCACGATTGAAGTAGCAGCCGGAGAGCGAGAGGCAGTCACTTGTTAAGCTTAACGTGGGAATGCTTTACAAACATTCAGAGATGGACTTACACACTTGCTTTACTTCTCTCGGGGATAACTTTGTCGGAGATGAAATGCCGGGTTGCTAGCGAAGCTCTGCATGCTATCCAGACCACCGACAGGTCCCGCATGCCACAGCCGCTCTATCACGTGATGCATACTGCTCCGACTGCTAACGTTCTGAGGTGAGTTACGGCGTGTTGCAAGTTTTGTGAGGTGCTTTCGTGATATTTAATGGATCGGATTACATTTTTTATTTTTCTCCGATATCCGATCCAGTAATTTAGGTCAGTATCGGACCGATACCGATACGTAATATCGGATCGGTCCATCTCTAGTAAGTACAGATAAATAGCACTCTTGGATTGGATACTTTTAAAACTCCCGCCTCTGAGTACAGTGGTATTACAGTTGCTTTGTGTTCGCTCTACAGTACTAAAATATAAATATAGTATTAATAATTTAGCATTAATACACATGAAAAATGATATATTGACACAAAGAAAGCCATTAAACAAATTTTGGAGTATATTTGTGAATTCTGTTTCTAAGAACAGTAATTAGTTCATTTTTAAGGAGAAATCTGTGAACTCTGCACCGTGACTTGGCAAGGGTCTTCTGTATTACTTTTGCATATGTGAAACGTGCAGTTTCTGTAAAATTCAAAAACGGAAATGTGATTAAGATAAGAGCATGCTACAGAAACAGTACGTAATCTGCTCTTACTCTCTGGTAACAAACATGTAGCACTGAGTTATAGAGACAGGACTGTCGAGCACACTTTTAGATTAGATATAATGAAGATTTCTGCTTTCATACAGAGTCAGCCTGTGGTTGTTTACAGCCCAGTTCTGTGTTTTTTAGAATTTAATTTGTGGGATAAGTCACCCTACGTTGGTGTTCTGGGGTTAATCTGGCAGTAGGTTGGAGTAGCATCATGAATGCGATAAATTAAAAACAGCGGTGCTGTTGATTTTCTCATGGTTTTTATATATGTAAAAATATGTTAAGAGTAGGTGAAAAAATCCAACACTAAAGGGAGTATTTGTGACGGCTTGATGATGATCTGCAGTGTGTTCATGTCTGAAGGCGCATGTTGTCCTTTTTTAATCATTTTTTGAATAACAATGGATCTGTGTTACACAAAGTCTTTTTTTCTGTTCAATTTATTTATACAGCACCAAGTCAAAATAACAGTCACCTCAAGGCGCTTTATATTGTAAGGTAGACCCTACAATAATACATACAAAGAAAACCCAACAATCATATGACCCCCTGTGAGCAAGCGATTTGGCCACAGTGGGAAGGAAAAACTCCCTTTTAACAGGAAGAAACCTCCGGCAGAACCAGGCTCAGGGAGGGGCGGGGCCATCTGCTGCGACCGGTTGGGGTGAGAGAAGGAAGACAGGATAAAGACATGCTGTGGAAGAGAGACAGATTAATAAAAGATATGATTCAATGCAGAGAGTCTATTATCACATAGTGAGTGAGAGAGGTGACTGAAGAAGAAATGCACACAGCACTCACTAGAAGGAGCAATAATTGCAAATGCTGTTTGTTTTTTCAGGAGATTTATTAACAGTATTAAAATGATTCGAGCTGTCATTCATGGCTACAGGATTAAAGGGATAATAGTATCTACTGTCTGTCTTTCAGGGATGCTGCTGGGTGAAATCGTGAAGAATCTTTCCAAGATGGCCGTTCCAGACCCAAAACAGCAGCTGAAAATGATGATGCTCTCAGCGGTGAGCTAGTTTGAAGACTTATTAGTAACTTTTTGAATTGTTGGTAAAAGATTGTTTTGTTTTTTGACTGAGCCATGTTAGCAGTCTCCCTGTTTCTGGTTTTTGCTAAGCTAAGTAAGCTAGCTTAAGCTGTCCTATACTATTCTTTATATGTGTGTGTCTGTGTGCCTCACAGCATGACACCACTGTAGCCGCTCTGCTGGCCAGCTTGAGCGTATTTAATGGAATACAGCCGCCATATGCCTCCTGTCTCATGATTGAGCTCTACAGGGAAGACAACGGGTAAACACACACGCAAGCATCACAGTAAAACAGACTCCATTGAGTTGATAACAGTATATTTAAGTGGGATGATGGGACTTGTAAAATTGTAAAAGTCTTTGTCTCGTGTCCACGCAGCTCTGCTTCAGTGTCCATGTTTTACCGGAACAACACCAAGGAGCCCCCGTACCCGCTTCAGTTACCGGGCTGCTCCCTTGACTGCCCCCTGGATGAGTTTGTAACAATTACAAAGGTCTTCATCTCAGACGACAGAGACAAAGAGTGTCAGCTCCCTTCAAAACACACAGATAAACGTGAGCACTTCACACATAATAAAACATGACACACTTGACTGTAAACATTAAAAAAAAAAAATAGACTAAAACAGTTTTGCACCATTTTTGCATTCTTCTTCATATTTGCAGTGGTCATCACCAGCCTGGCTGTGACCGGATGTGTGCTCCTCGTCCTCATTGTCATCCTCCTCGGCGTTCTTTGTCGGCACAAGGATCCAATAAACAGCCGGGGATACCAGCATGTGATCAACCAGGAAGGCGGAGAGGATTCCTGACAGAAGCACAAACTCCTTCCTCGGAGATCTCCAAATCTTGCATCTTGGGAGACCAGCGATGACGATGAACTTTGAACTCTAACCCACCCGCTCGCAGAAAATTTCAAACTCAACCCAGAGAACAACTCAGCAAGACTTTAGATCCCGAGATGAAAGCGGAGAACATCCTTGGTTTTAACATTCCTTGAAAAAAATTTTTTTTAAATTTGCATCTTTATTGCTAAAGACTGAAAATATAGATTTTTTTAATTGAACGTAAATGAGTAGATTTTAATGAAACGTGTGGAGGATGGGGTTGGGTGTTGCATTTTAAGAATCCAGATTTTTATAATAGCAGTTAAAAAGACAACAGCTGTGCTGTGAAAATTTTTTTTTTCCTTAATAGGTCAGTCAGAGCGCGGCCTCATTCTGGGCATTTGCAAAATGAGTCATTTACAGATGCTGCACTTAATAACTCCGCGGTGACGTGGCATTACATGGTTAATGGTAAGGACCCATCACACTTACCATAGTTGCCCTCACAAACAGCAGTGCACACCCATCTAGTATACACAGTGACAGGGCTGTGGTCGCGCCACAGTTTGCGCATAATGCTACCAATACAGCAACCATAATGGGCAGTTTATGCACTGTAGCATCATGACTAACTGCTAGGTAAGCTAACCATGTCTTGTCAGCTCCTCTCCAGCACATCACATGTTACATAACCCCACTTGCTTGTTTAGAGTACGTTCAGATTCACCAAGTGCCACACTGGGAAAATATATGCCTTACACAGTCATTTCATGTAGCCATACATTTGGTCTCCATTAGCCCTTCAGCCAGTTCACAAAGAGTTTATTAGCCTTTGTTAAACTTAGTCAAGCAACATGCTGCATAATGATTACAGTTCTCAAAGGTGGCAGCAATACAACCCATTCACAGCATCATGCTTCACAAGTGTGAATCTGAGCAGTAATGCAAGTATGTGCCGCTGAATAAATCCAAAATATATCCTGATGGGAAGTAATTAATCTTACACAATATTAGTGCAAGTCTTACTTAACAACCTGTTTCTGTGTTAAACGTGACAACTTGATGACTGTTGAGGTGTGGAGGTGCACTTATCTGTTTGCTTTGGCATTTGCATGGTGCTTTGCAGATCTGTTAACACAGGATGGGGTAAAAGCTGCAGCTTTTGGTTCTATTAATTTACTAAAGAGGTTTAATCCAGCATATGTCTTCTTGTAATTATATCATTGCATTCTCCTGGATATTTCTAACTGCAAACCTGTGTGTTTGTGCCAGTGCTTTCATTCATTCTGCCTCTCAGTGTGTGTATGTGTTGCTTTTGCACACTGGGGGTAAGGTTGATTCATTTCAGCTTTGGATCTGTTTTGACTCCAGCACCTAATGATCAAGATGCCTTGTATGTTTTTAATAATATGGTGTTTTTTTATGCTGTTTGTAATTTCAAATCTTCCATCTGTGTTTGATTTAATAAAGGGAGGTCTGTCACTGAATGCTGCCAAGCACATTGGCAGCTTGGCTTAAGCCCAATGTTTAATCTCTTTGCAGCAAGAAACTAAAATAGTATTCTTGGAATTACCAAGAAGAATCATTAGGGTTTTGGGGGGGTTTTTTGTTTTGTTTTTTTGTTAAAGGTGTAATCTGAGTGGGGGTTTATATTGTAAGGTAGACCCTACAATTTGTGATCTTTAAATTAATAACTTACAAGGTGCACTACATATATGGCTGTTCTCCAGTGACATACTTGAAACGCAGTCAGGTGGAACGGCGATGTCCATGTTGGTTTTTTTTATTCCAGATGGTGGGGCAGCATGGCAACTTCGATAAATCTGTGCTCACTCCTGTGTCTTTTTAATTGATTAATCCTAAGTTTATGAGAATGCGTTAGTTTGTTGGGAGACATAATTACACACTAATCAATGAGTAAAAATGTTTTTCTGTTAAATGGGCTAAAATAGGTTAAATTGTTTTTTTCAGGTAGAAAACCAAGTGGTATAAAAGTCTACTGAAAAACAAGTTTAAGTTCATTTAAAAAACGTTATTCATAGTAAAGTATTTGAAAAAAACAGTTTTAACCTCCTAGGACCTGGCGTCCACATATGTGGATATCACATTTTGGGTTATTTAGACCAAAATACTAAATTTTGCTCTACAAGGGCCTGATAGCCACTTACGAGGACATTATACTGCTACTGTTCTATCAAAATTTTAAACGAATATCCTCATGTGTGGCTCTTATTTTTCTTAAAAACAAAAATAAGGTAATAAAAAAAAAATCTGGTAATTCTTTGTTTTTACATTCATTGGGCCCCAATATGCCCAAATATCAAAGAGAAATTAAAAATGCATACCGTGGAAGAGTTCGGGTCTTAGGAGGTTAAGGAAGCTGAGTGAAAATACACTGGGTTAAACAACGAGACTTCAGTAACCAATAGGTGATGTAACACTGGCTATGTCCATGTTATATTGCAGTCTGTTTTGCATAAGTAAATTCAGGAACCAAATTCAAGTCTAAGCCACGAGGATGTGTACTTTGAACTTGCATTTTGCAGTTATCACAAATCAGTTTAAAAATAAATAAATAAAAGAATGGACATTTGCTAAATGAGCCAAAATGTGCTGTTATTTTTTGTGTGCACAACATGAAAAGAAATTACATATTCCAGGGAAAATGAGACTTAAATCTAATCAGAAATCAAAGCTGTTATGTTTTCTGGTGCTACATCTTGCAGCTCTCTGAGGAATAGCTAACATCTCACCTTCAGTTCGGATCATTTCCATAATCTTGTTAGCTGGTCAATTCTGCTGTGTGTACTCGTAGGCGAAGTCAGAACTGGTCAGATCCATGTTAGCAAACATAATGAGGACCTTCTATACATGAACGATTTCCATCTTAAAAACAGTGCAGTAGGCCTTTATTCAAACATGGTAGTGTTTTTCTTGCATACATCATTAGTGATCTCTTGCACAGTAGGTTACATTCATTATGGCCACAGATGAAACAATTCATAACATGAAACAGTTATCACTGCTTTTTTGTAGCAGGAAGAGCAAACACCATTTTTACACAAGTATTACTAGCTTCAAACGAAAATAGGAAACTGAGTTGTTGTGCACCGTTTCAGAAACATGCATTCTCCACTGCAGCTGGGCCAAAAAGAAAAATGAGAACTTCATTTCTTTCACTGTGTTTCAGAATATCCAGTATAACCTGCTGAAGAAGTGATGAAAGCATGAAATGCAATTGAAACGATTTTATTGCTAATTTGTTCCACAAAAGTGAACCAAACAGACACTTTCTTGCTTCCACCCCCCCTTTTGGTGGTATGAAGTTTGCATGGTCATTTACAAGTCTGTTGAAGTGTTCCAAAACCATGTGGAAACATTTTTTCTTTCAGTCAGAAGAGATTGAGGGATTCTGATTTGTGAGCCAGGTCATAAAGCAAAAAGGTTCCATTAAAAGTGAAGCTTACAGGCTGCAGTCTGTTATGAGATTTGGAACATTTGAAACATTATGAAGAACAATGGGGCAAAAAAAATTAACTGCATAATCTGTTAGACAGTAAAAATTAATGTAGAATAAACAGTAATGTAGAAAAGCATAACACACAGACTCAAATTATTTCACACACCAATTAGAAATTACATAGCCAGACACAATTAACAACATCATTCAACCTTTTCTTTTGTGCAAAAATATTTTCCTTAAGGAATGAAACTATTAGATATGATGACGTGATGGCACATTGATGTTTTCCTTTCCAAAAGGATAAATGGTAAAATACAGAATAAAGATGATTACTGAAGAAAATACAAGGTTTGAGAAGAAAAACCTACATTCAGGCCCTGAAAAGGTTTGTTTTTTTTTTTTTGTTTTTTTGTTTTTTTTTTAAATTGAAGGTGAACTTCTTTTCTAAGTGCAAATTGTCGCCTCACAACTCGCAAAGAATTAGGTACCATAAAAGTTTTTGGTCACGTTTCACCGAACCTTTCCCTTCCAAACGAACAGTAAGGGCCAAGTTATAGTCCAATACTGGATGTAGGCCACATATTGATGATATAATCTCCTATGTATGATGTGAGATTGTGATTGAGATGAAGCTATGATATATTTTAATTCTTCTTCTCACATAAGAATATGTGATAGAATTTTTGCTCCAGTCTTACATTTTCACAAATTTTCATTGTATGATTTTGTCCAAGGTTGCCTGGATGTAGCTGTTAAAATTTGTATCCAAAATCAGCAGTTTCATCAACATCGGCATTCTCTAGAAGCCAAGCAGATTTTGTTGAAGTCTGGCTCGGGCAATAATCTGTTAAACAGTCTTCCTCAACCGGGCTGATTCTGTTGAGATTGATACCCATACAGCTGCTACATATAAATCTGACTGTTTTGGGGTTTTTTTTCCTGGACATAACTCTTTAAAAAAAAAAAAAAAAAAAAAAGGGTGCCTATTACAAGTTAAAGAATCAATCTATGACTTCATGTCCACAACATATGTGACTTGTGTTGAAGTAATATCAGCCAAGTTGAACTAGCCCATATTTTTGTAATACCAATGTCAAACACAAGAGGGCGCTCTGAGTCAATCAGGCAAGTCATTAAGTATGCATTCGTTTTAATGGCAATCTAGATGCCTCTTGAGGACACAAGGGTGTGGCTAAACAGAAATGTGAACCTAATTCAGTACACCTGTTGTTAAAATGCTGCCTCCTGGTGGTGAAAGTGCTGATTTAACTTTTCAGAGGGTAATGACAAAAAGTACCTTTAAATGTAACAGTATTTTGCAAGTTTTGAAAACTGTAAACTTATTTGACCCAACCAACATTACGTGCCAGTAAAGAAGTGGTTCAGCAGCTTAAAGTAGCAAGGTTTTTGATAGTTTTTGTACACCTTTCTGTTTGTGTGGTACAATTTAACGGAAACATTTTAACAAAAGTAATAAATTTGCCTTTAAAAACAGATTCCTACCAATCTGTTTGGTCAAGGAATTGGTTATGAAAACACATGAAGCTAAGGAATCATTAGCTTCTTGCATTTTCTTGGTCTCTGCTAATTTTCTTGCTAAACAGATTAACAAAAGTGTCAGCACTCTGTATAACCTAGCACTCGCTGAATCAACAGTCACTGGCAAATTAGCAAACGCTAATTCCTGTCAAAACTAGATCTTAAGAGTGATAAACATCTTGAAATGTCTTTTGCAAAAGTACATAATTTAGTTTTCATAGTGAAGAGATACTCCTATGTTTAAAGGGTTAGATTTTAATGGCCTAGCTTATAATGGTATTATGACAAAGGTTTGAACTTTCCCAAGAACATTCTCTATAGCATAAGAGGATTGTGAAAAACCATTCCCAGATCTCAATTGTGGGAACAAATCTCTGTCCAAAAAAAAAAAAAAAAAAAAAAAAAAAAAAAAAGTATGCATATGTAGGAATGTGTAGGCTTACAAGATTTCTGGTTTCTGTTCATAGTCCATTAGCCAAATAGCACTGGCCAGTTTAATTTGATTAGGCTGTTTTTGCATTCAGGTGAACCATCTGCGTGGCAAATAAAACAAGGAATGATAATTAAACTTTTTATTAGCTTCATCTTTTTTTTTTTTTTTTTTTTTAATGTAACTACATCAGTACACAGTGGCAGGCACACAAAATATTTTTTCCTTGTTAGCTGCTAGCCACACCATTCTCTCCTGCAGCTAGCTTGTCAAAAGGTTTTAGCTATGGCTACAGCTGATGACTCTTGTGTTTGCGTAGCCATTTATTTAATAACGCTTAAGAAATATTTCACTTTCAGAAAAGTGCAAAGAGGTGTTAATGTGCGATAACTGCATACTGAATTGGTTCTTCTTTTGAAAAAGCCCACCTGCAGTGCTGTGCCCTTTCCCAACTTAGCCTACTGCCAATTAAAATAATTGCATTTTTACAATTCTATTGCAAAAACCGTCACATGATCCAAACAATTTGACAAGACGTCCCAAACTCGTCACTGTCATACTGTTGCAGATTCATGATTAGCCACTTTAGCTTACATACCTGCTTGATTATCGTATATATGTCAAAATAAATAGTGTCTGAGTGGAATTGACCAGGAAAGGGTGATGATTTTTCCCAGTCGATGATTGGTTCCAATCTCAAGAAGTTATTGACCAAAATATTAAACAGCAAAAAAGCATCTTCATTTGTAGGCATATTAGCCACTAGTGCTGCAAATTGTTCCATGGTTTCTGTTTAAAGATGGCTTTCAAAAAGCAAGTAGTCATGGTGTGCCAACCTTATACCCCCACATTTCTCCAAAATTATTTGGCAAACCAATTATGATGCACAATTTGGTCCAGAGAAAAAAAAATTGTACAAGTACAAGCTATGACACTGTTTGTTAAGCAGAATGCAGACAAGGAAAAAACAAAACATTTTAAGTAATTAGTCCCTCTTCTTTCTTCCCCCCCCTTTTTCTTTTTTTTATCTTTATGACCACTCCAGCTTAATTCTGTGGGGTGGTGAAATATGTCTGTGATCCGCAGTGATAATTCTGTGGCGTAGAATAATAGTTACTGTGATGGTGATGGTGGTAGTTGTTCTGGGGGGTGGAGTAGTAGTTGTGATGGTGGTGATGGTGACTCTGGATGTTTCCATAGGCAAAAAGGAGCGGCGCAGTGGAAGATGGTGGCTGCTGGGCAGATGACACCCCTGCTGCTAAAGGTGCATTACATTGGATGGAGCCATACCAACTAGATGCTCCTGGTTGGGGTGTGGTGGACAGGAGACTGAGGATGGGAGAGAACACATTTTTTTAAACGACGAGCTTAACATGATTTAAAAATGGTGACTTTTAACTTCAAATGTTCATACCCACCTGGCCCGATCAGTCCTGTTATTGATGCTTCTGGACAGGTCGTCATCGCTGTCGTACCGCCGGGGATTGTCAAAGAAATAAGCCCTGGAGCTGAAACTATGGCTGTTGATCATGCCTCCTGGAGCCTGAGAGATGCAGACATATTTAAGTTTTGTCTCAAATTTACAACTTTTGAAAAAGTTTACATGAGACAGTATTTTTAACTTCTTAGTTTACCAGGTTTTGGTTGGGTCTCTGGACTCTAAAGAAAACCACCACTAAGCTGGTAGGCAGCAACTCCCAGAAGAACAGAATGATCCCAAACACAATGTAGGCTTCACCGCTGATCTCCTGTACGTCAGCCTTTAACAAGAACACGCTGTATTACAGATATTTTCTTTGACCTATAACATATTGAAGGCAGCAAATAACTGAAAAAAAAAATTAAAAATAATAATAATAATTAAAAAAAAAAAAAAAACTTAAAATATTGAAATAATAAAGAAGGCTGAGAAGCGATGGATACCACTCTGATATCAAAGTTCCAGTTTGTAGCTAGCGCCATGTAGCAATTATCGCAGCTTAGCCTAAATACTGGGAGCACGGAGAAACTGCTAGCCTTTATATATTTAAAAATATGGCTTCCAACTACCTACAAATTTACACATGTACCTTTTTTGTAGACAAAAAAAAAAACTCCAAAAGAAACAGTTAAAAATATTTACTAAATTACCAAACCTCAAGTTTCTATTCCTTTCAGTTTGTATGCTAAGCTAAGCTAATCAATTCCTAGCTCAAGCTAAAATAGTAGGTTTTAATTTTATTAATTATCTCATAAACATACGTTTAAAAAAAAATTTCCTTGTTTACGTAATATTAGAACAGATGGGTGGGGTCTCATGGAACTTAAAGAGAGGTTAAAACAGCATATTTCTGTCAGACAAATATCACTCATGAATCATGCAAAGCCTCTAGCACCCAATATGGAATGATATTGTCGGCCAAGATTAGGTGCATGCTAATCTATCATTATCAGCATTTATAATATTAAAAAAAAAACAAAAACAAAAAGGAGGTGAACCACCACCACAAAACCCCCCAATCCAAACCAAAACCCTTCAACCATGTTTTGACTGTTGATGTTCCATGCTGTATCCACCAGAGGGCAACCTTGATCATCATTGACAGCAATGCACATGTTTAAAACTAAGGAGAAAACAAGCTGAAACAAGTACTGGATTGGTTTATATCAGGTGGGCTATACTTAGTACACACTTATCGAATAGTTTGGCTAGTAATTTAGTGGCAAATAATCTTCATAGACAGAAATACCAAATAATACATATTATCATTAATAATAATAATAATAATAATAATAATAATAATAATATTCACACAATTGTTGTCTGTTATGTGTATGCGTATATCTTCTCGTGATGTAAACTGAAAGTGCTCAGACGCTACACAAAGGGATAGAAGAATATTAGACTGCCAGATTAAGGAAATAATATCAGATTACACTCCTGTTAGAGATCTGTTACTGTTTGTCGTGTGCAGTACCTGCCCACAAAATATACAATGGAATGATTTAAAAAGCTCTGTCCATCTCAAAGCCTGAACTCAGATGTAGGTCAGTTCACACAGACACATAGTTATTTATAGCAAACAAAGCCCTTTACCCCATTAAGTATCATCTTACCAAATCTCCTTAGATGGACTGTCCACACACACACACACACACACACACACACACACACGATATATCTATAACTTAACACACATGATACAGTACCTGATCAGAAACACTGTACCAGCCATAATTAAAGGGACTGAATCG
The DNA here is from genome assembly GCF_057382275.1 of Copadichromis virginalis. NCBI lineage: Eukaryota > Metazoa > Chordata > Actinopteri > Cichliformes > Cichlidae > Copadichromis > Copadichromis virginalis. The sequence continues at coordinate 38,062,325 of NC_140639.1, read as the reverse complement.
GTCCTGTGGGGTCAGGGCCACCACCACCAGATTATAACAGGCTCTGGACATGAAGAGGAGAATCACCATGGCACCGATGGCTGTCGCTTGGCACACGGATGTACCCTAAAGGAAGAATTTCTGCACTTATTACAAGCTCACGCATCAGCCGGCCAGCTTTCCTGTAATGTATTGTCAGATGTGGGCCACCGATGTGATCCACCAGTACAACAGATGCTTTAGCGTGACAGAAATGTCTGACTACAGCCAAAGATTGAACTATAGGAGAGATATGATATTTTCTCATTGGATTTCTAAGGTTGTGTCCAGAGAAGCACCTTGTTCATTCATTCACTATTCCCTGTGTAAAGGTTACTTTATAGTTTTTATACTTTGGTAGTGTAAAATAATTTCAAATTTTGGGACTTTTGGGAAAGGAGGATAAAATATCTCAATCGCCCCCATGTGGCTGTTTGCAGAATAGCTGATCATATTTTTTTTCCCCTGATAAATTGTTTTTTTACGTTATAAAGACAGTTTATATCATAAAAACAATGGCAGACTCCTGCAGATGGGACGAAAATATGCAGGTTACAGTTTTCTTCACTTCCCAAACAGTGCTGTTGGAAAGTGGATGATCTGAAGACACTGAATGATCAGCATCAAAATTATTAATTCCTAATATCTCACATTGTTGAGTATTAACTGTATTTATTGATTAGAAGAAAGTAATATCAGTGTATCTAAAGAAAAAGCAGCTGAACAATTCATGCTTTTTTCTTTTCTTTTTTTCCCCTTCTACCTTTGACTCGAGATAAACGTTGGCAGATGACATCTTGGCGATCTTGAAGATGCACACAGCCAGAGATATGGCACACAGCACAAACAGACTGTCGTTGATCAGGACCCGGGCCAAGACTGCATGTCTGACACTCCCATCACTGGAAACACAGAGGTTATGCTAATGTCTTTAAATACTGGGATAAAATTCAGAATTAAAACTGTGCTATGAATGAATGTTTTCTCCGTTATTTTCAAGTAAGTAGAAAACATTCAATTGACTGTTTTGTTTTGATTAAAGGTTTTTGTGTACCTCGGGGATTCAGAGTGTTCAAGAGCTCCTTGCACTAACAGTGCACAAGTCAAATTCACCACCAGGAAAAATATACTGAGACACAGGAAGAACAAACGTAGGGGAACCCTGGAGAGGGAAACAGACAAATACAGACAGGCAGTAAAAGGATGGCCAAAAATGTGACGTTATTCACACACAACTTATTAATATTCATAGTGTTGAAGCTGCAATCCATCTGCGCGCGCGCACACGTGTGTGTGTGTTTGTATAAAGAATAAGAAAGACAAAAGAGAGACTCTAGCCATAAGCAGAAGAAGGATCTTATGACTTATTCTGAATTCTGTCTTAAATAATCAAGGTTAAAGGGAATACTGCATAACTAAATGCAGTTTACTTAAAAACACAAATATTACAGATTAAAAAGAGACTTACTTGTACTTTGTGAGCTCTGGTGAATACTTGGCTTTAGCTTTAAACATCACCTGAGAAAGAGACAATGATATCACTTTTATTACAATTATAGGGCAGATACTGTACATTAACAGTGTACTTCCAGTCCATACTGTTATCATTGGCATTTAGTATAATAGCTTTGCATGCTGTAGCCCCCTCAGTTCAGCCCATGTCTCAGTTTAGCCCCTCAAGCTGACTTTCTTCTCATTGGCTGCCCCAATGATCGCAAATAAATGATTTAAACAACAGGTAGGTGGGGCTTCAGTGTTCACAGCTAGACATCTATGCCTGACCCAGCCATATTAGGGATACCCACTGTCAATTATATTATATAGAGCCAAGAAAAAGGTAATCTGTCTAAAACCGAGTTTAGAGCAGTTATAGTGACACCTTTTGGCTGAGCCAAAGATAAAGAAAAACATCATAGGGGCAAAGATGTTACTTCCACAGAAACCACTAACAGATATATGGACATATGGCAAGTCTTTTAATCCATGCACTGTTAGCTTTTCTAGTAAGACATAATTTGGACTTTCTAGCTGAAGGTTAGACAGGATCACATTGTGTGCTTTTCTTTTATATATTGTTGATTTTAGAAATTACATTTCTGTATGTTTGGGCATTTTATGACTCACTGATTATCACAGACTGTCCCTATGGAGCAATAAAACTGTTCTCTGACACAAGCAGAGCCAGTACAGCTGCACTTGCAAAACCTCTACTGGTTGGCAAGACTGTCATGTTGCTTTAAATATTATCAAATTGCAACATTCACATTGTAAAGGCAAACTAGATGTTAGCCAGAAACTAAATGCTAATAACAACTACTAACTGCTCTGCTGTATGCAGATGAGTAAATGAAAAATATGTCTATAGCCATCTTTTTTTTTTTTTTTTTTCCCCCCCATTGACACAACAGAACACACTGATCATATAATTTAGAGAGTAGCAACACAAAACATAGACAAGTTCTTCAGGTTGGTCTTTAAAGGTATTTTTTTCAGTTACAGTGTGCACGGGTTAATAACATTTTCACCACTAAGGGTGATGTGTGCCGTTTTTCTTCTAACTTTTGATATTTCTTTGTTCTCTACCTACATTTATGTGCCACCAGTGCACATAATGTGCTCCCAATTATTAGCCTGTTTAACTCTTATGGTTCAAATTGGTACTGCATGACAGTATGACCCAGCCCCAGCTTAACTTGAGTCGATTACTCTCTACAACAACAGAAAGTTAAAGAGCCCCCCACCCCTACATGTCTTTGACTTTTACAGCTCTGGCTAATTTTATAAGCTAATTTTAGATAATTTTTAAACATAGGAACCTGTTAAAATACTTCACCTGTGACAATCATATTTTTGTAACATCATAAAAATTTGGAATATTCTTTAAACAGTAAAACAGCTAAAAATGAAATAAAATGATGTTAGCTGCTATGCAATGCTATGCTATACTATGCTAACTGCTGCACACAGCACAAAAACGAGCTAATAAACTGCTGAGACCTGCACTACACAAGCTATTGACTCTCAGCCACCTTGTTGCCAACATCTTATCAGTAGCTGCCTAAAAAACATTAACCTGTGCCCAAGTCCAGCTTAAAGGTACAAAAGCTGGAACACAGACATCCACTGATCAAGTTCACTCGCTCCTTGGAATGAGTCCCTTTTCATAGATATTTAGCAAAACAGTCTTTATTCAGCGATTATGAGGTACAAACAGGGAAACGCCAACATTTGCCTTTGAGCAACGTTAAATGAATCATCATCCATTTCTGACATTACTATATGTTACATTTGCACTGGACACACAGGACACTGACCAAGTCAACGCTGAGTTTAAACACACACATGGACACGTACACACATTATCAGTGAGCCTTTTGTGTGAGAATGTAGGCCAGGAGGAGGTAATTGGTAACCTAGAAATGAAGCATCAAGGCAACAGATGACTACCAGGGTGTATACTTTATGTGCACTGTTTCTGCATGTAGGTTATGGAATTAAAAAATAAAAAACCCATCTATATAAAATGTCCACTTATCAATACTTTGTCTTTATTAATAAGTAGACAATGAGAATAGTTCAATTTGTTATTGTGTTTTCTCTCAGCATAGGAAACTCATCACTACATTACACTTTTTGTAGGAAGCAGAAAAAAAAATGTATAATAATGGGAAGTACATCACATGCCAGGAGTCACAGCTAACTCATCAGAAAGACACTATTTCCACACATGCATGTCACACAGCAGTTGCATGATAATATATCAGACCTCAGCTAAAGAGGCAAGTGAACATTAAACAGTGAGGTGGGAAAAAAAAAAAAAAAAAATCATTCAATACTGTTTGAAAGAATCGGTCATGTGTTTCAATAGTAAAGCCCTGCAGATCTAAAGGTCTGTGATGATACTATGAAGCTCTTTTTAATGCATTTTCAGAAACGAAGTCAAGTTAAGTCAGAGTATTTGCTGAGAAATGAATGCCAGTCTATCGGCATAGAAAATACTGGGTACAATTTTTAGGCTCGCGTGCAGCTCTGTGCTCTCGTACAGGAGTTCTAACATGAAAAGCGACACAACACACATTTTTAAATACTGCTTTATGTTTAAGAACTGCCTTGCAAGATGGAGAAGTAGTATTTAGACTCTTAAATAAAAGCAATGACTCTGCAAAAGTAGAAATACACAAGTATTAGCATCAAAACATTAAAATACCTAAAGTTAAAATATTCACTATGCTGGGATATAAACATATCACTGGATCAGAATTCTTAATTTGGACCTTATTTTAATGGCGAGATGATCTGAATTCCTCCTATTATGCTGCATATTTTCATAAGAATCTTATATATTAGCAGGTTTAAGTTTTTAAATCTATAAAATGCTAAATATTTCAATTACAAATGTTACAGTAGCCCTGGGGCATTTGTCACGACCCTAAGAGGTCCATACCTGGACTCAAAGAATAATAAATTTCATTATTTTTGACAAGACATTTACCAGTTTGGTCATTTTTCAATAACAATAAGATTTTGTTTCATGTTTTTAAGTGTGGAGTTTTCTTAACAGTTTTTACAGTAAATGATATCGTTTTGTGGGTTTTGATAGTCAGCAAAATGACCCTTTATGAGTCACTGTCACATGGTTAGTGAAGACGCTTCCAGTTAACCCTGAGTAAGTGTCAGTAAGTGTCTGCCATTGATTTCCAGCATTTTTGGCTTTTGTCCCATTTACACAAGACAATATTTGTCTGGGAGTTAATATTAACCAAAGCCATATTTCTGATATCCATTCATGCAAATTGTCACAAGGTAGTTTAATGCAGAAAACAAGCAATAAGCAATCGCAACCCACAAATTCCAATTCTTACCAGCTAACTCTGTTTTATTTTTTGTAACAAGCAAAGTGACAAATAAAGCTGAAAGTTTGTAAAATTATTCAATTCTTTACAAAGCACAGTTGAGTTCTTTGATGCTTCATTGCTGTGAGTAACTTTGCTTACATGCAGGCCAGCTGAGCCACCGCTGGCGTAGAGATAACAATGGTGGTCAAACAGAAGAAGTGAGCAAAAAGTGTTTTCTGCTATTACTGAGCCTGCAATAGTTTACTGCAGAGAGAGCTTTCAGTTTGAGCTGTATACACTATAAGAACATGTGATTCAGATATATTACTCAAATCTGGCCAGACCTGGAAATGTTCATTCACTGGGCTGGCCTGTCACATGATATTCCAACATGGGTATATTTAAATTTAGATTTAAATCTATAGTGACAACAAAGCAAAACAAAACTATATGTGACATGATTCATTTTTGTTATTTCAACACAAGGAAATGTAAAGCTAATTTTATTCATATTAAAAAGGAGCATAGTTTGTGTGCATTTACACATAAGCAACGATGACTAATCAGCAGTCATAGGACACCATTGGTTTCATTACCAAACCTCCACTTAGCCAGTTGGATGGGCTTCCTTTTTACTCTCCCTGTATGTAAATGAGACATTAGTGAACCAGCCGAGAGTGTGGAGGTGCTTCTGACCAGACGTCAAACCACAAGCTGGAAATGTTTGTTCACTGGGCTGGCCAGTCATGTGACAATCCCAACATGCGTAGATGCATTTGGCATGGGCAGGTGTTAAACAACTGCGTCCGTGACAGCAAACAGGGACATTTTCTTGAGTCCAATCCACTTTCTGCACAGGAAACACTAATGGAGGTTAGAAGCAAATGCAATCCACCTTCTGTCACCCCAGGACATGAACAGAGTCTATTTGCAAAGCTTTCAAAACCAACCCAAACTGCTTCAAACCAGTCCGCCCAGAACATGTAGGCCAATGGTGATAACACTGGCCATATTTATTTAGCTGCGCATACATTTTTAGAGGGAACCCCTGCTATTTTAGACACCGCGTAATGAAAAACTGGCTATATCAAATTGATAGCTTTGATACTGTCACTTTATGACAAATATTTCAATAATAAGATTGAAGACACTTTTATATCCATCCATTAAGTATTGATGGAATATCACTATTACTATTTTTAGTAGTAGCAGTAATAGTATTGGCCAAGTATGACATTACAATTAGCAGCTGATTAGCTTAGCTCAGCATAAAGTGTGTTTAGGCTTATTAGCATAACAACTAAAACTGCAAGCCTTAGTTTCTCCAAAAGTAACAAAAACAATTAGGAAAGCTTAATAAACCAAATATACAAGAACATGTATTTTCCGCATGTAAGGTTTCCGCAATCAGAAATGTTCTTACATCTGAGAATGACCACTTCGCACTAATTAGCCACTTTAATAAGAATACCTGCTCTCATCCGCCAGTCACATGGCAACAACTCACTGCATACAGGCGTGCATGACGATCGAGACGACCTACTAAAGCAGGGGTGTCCAACTCCAGGCCTCAAGGGCCGGTGTCCTGCAGGTTTTGGATGTGTCCTTGATCCAACACAGCTGATCTAAATAGCGAAATGACCTCCTGAACATGTCTTGAAGTTCTCCAGAGACCTGGTAATGAACTAGTCGTTTGATTCAGGTGTGTTGATCCAGGGTGCTATCTAAAACCTGCAGGACACCGGCCCTTGAGGTCTGGAGTTCTCCACCCTTGTACTAAAGTGTAAACGTGAGGATGTATCCAAGAATGGGAAAGAAAGTGACTTTAAATGCTGCATGATTCTTGGTTTCCATATAGGCTGGTCTGAATATTTCAGAAGCTGCTGATCTGCTGGGACTTTCCAGCACAAACACCGAGTGCCACTCCAGTCTTTACCCCAACTTTAAGATAACAGGGTCTGAATTTGATGTAGACAACATGAAAACGTGGCTCAATCCTACCTTGTATCAACGATTCATGCTGGTGATGGGGTTTTAATGATGTGGGGATATTTTCTTGGCACTCTTTAGTCCCTATAATACCAATGGAGCATTGTTAAAAATGCTACAACCAACTTGGGTATTGTTGCTGACCATGTCCATTCCTTTATGACCACACCGTCCGCATCTTCTGATGTCTGCTTCCACCAGAATAACAACGATTTAAGCTTTGTAATAGGACAACTATGTGACAAAGCTGAAATACTCTTAAACTTGTGTCTTCGTCACCAGATCTCAGTGCAATGGAGCACCATTCAGATGCGGTAGAACAAGAGAATCTCATGACTTTGCAGCAGACAAAATCTTCAGCAACTTTGTGATGCAATCATGCCAATCTGAGAAATGTTTTCAGCACTTTGCTGAGTCTACGCCACAAAGAATTAAGGCAGTTCTGAATGTCAAAAGAAGATTCAAACTGGAACTAGTAAGGTGCACCTAATAAAGTGGCAGATGAGTGCAATATAAAACGTTTTATCGTGCATTCAATGAATCTCTGAAGGTGAATTAATTGCTGCCTACACCTTTGATGCATGGTCCGCTAAAAAGTATTCATAATGTACAAGTATGTCTATGTGAAACACGTGATACTTGTTTATTGAAATACAAAGCAAACACTGAGCTACTGAATCTGATAAACTATCATGCAGCTCTGAATTCATGACACACAGAAGATGTATCATCTGTAAAACCTTTGACATACCATTAACCTTGTGCCTGTCCCTCTATGTAGCTCTTACTTTCTACAGGTGTGTCTTGTGATCTGTGCTTTCTGGTTCACCTGGTAAGTCTCTCTGTCTTTAGGCAAACCCAATCTCTTTCTAGGCTGTCCAATCACCCTATTAAACCTGCGGCACAGTTATACCTCTTTCCCCCCATAGAGACGACATTTGACGACCTCCACTGTACTCTCAATGACCAGTTTCGACACTTCAGAATATATCAATAAAGACTTGTTTTGATGACCATTTGAATGGTTTCTGGGTTTTTCCAAGCGTAGAGACCACCCTCACTAATTTCTGGTGCAAACAGTCATTTTGTTCTATATGCAGGCCTAAAATATAACAGCAACCGCTCAGTTCAGAAAAGAACTTCAAGCTACTCCTAATAGTAGCTTGATGAGTTTGCGGTGTTAATATCTAGTTTAGAAAATCCAACATAATGCTCATTTTATGTATTTTGCTCCCCTTTAGAGTACAGAAGGCTCTCTTTAGGTTGGGCCTACCTACCGTTTGACTGTCCAGTTCCTCTCAGTGTCTCGGTCATATACACCCTGTGTTTGTAACATGTGGTTTAAAAAGTTAGCATGCCAATGTCCTTCAGCTCAAGCCTTCAAAGACAGGATTTAGTGACATCATAGTGGCAACATCCATATAGTCTGTTATTAAAACTTTTCAAACTGGCAGCACAAGACCTTAAGAGCACTGGATCCTTCACTGATGATGTGTTTTTCCAGTCCCCTGTGACTGACATTTGCACTAGACAGGTGGATAAAGGCATCCCTGACCAACTGTAAGTGCTTATGCTTGCATTTAGGGCCAAAAGAAGGGAAAACTGCAGTGTCAGCAGTTTAATGAAATCTGGTATCTCATACAAACCCTGTACATCTCACACACACACCCTTACCTGTGTGAAGTAGAGGTTGAGCAGGCAGAGGGTGAAGAACTGCAGGCAGACGGGGCAGCAGTAGAGCAGCCAGTAGGCCAGAGGCTGCAGCTGGTTGGCCTGCACCACATTTTTAAAGTAGAAAGAGAAGAGCGTCGTCCGCAGCGCTGCCCACAGCAGGCACAGAAACAGAAACACGCTCTGATAGCTGAAACGCTTGTGTCCGTAGTGCAAAATGAGCCAGAGCTGCAGGTAGACGAAAACAAACAGGAGGGAGTAGAGGACGGTGTAGACGGCAGTTAGACTGAGCTCCAGTGCTGGGGAGACTGCAGCTCCGGAGGACTCCTTCAGTGAGGTAAACAACTGGGAATGAACCTCCTCTCCTGCCGAAAACATCTCCGCCGGCGGCTCGCACTAACACATGAGGTGCAGTGAAGGCGAACACACTTCAAAGTGGGTCAGACCTGGGCTAAATTCACTGTGGGTGACAAAAAAGACGAGGGGGTGCGGGTGAAAAATTGCGAGAAAAGCAGTTTATTCTGAAAAGAAGTAGCATTGTGGAACTGCGCTGTGCTTTAAATTCGCTACGGGTCTGAAAACGGAAAAAAAAAGGCTGGATTTAGTTTTTTTCTAAAGCGCCAGGTTAAAATAACAAGACAGAGGAGAAAGAAAACAAGAGAGAGGTCCCCTTGTGATTCTCTGCAAAGCTGCTCTCTGCAAAAAAACAACTTGAGGGGGGGGGGAACCTCCAGATCAGCTGTGATGCAGTTATATAGACCCGCCCCCTCGGTCCCAATTAACAGGGAAACTGGCTCTTCGCAGGCCGCCATCTTGGCTCCTCACCAGCCTTGTTTTATTGGAAAACATCTGACTCCTGAGCCGGAGGTTGTAGCTGTTTTCCGAACACCCATAAGTGAACGTCAGTGGCACACCCACATTATCAGAACACCGCTTCATTGGCTCATCAGGCCGCCCAACCTCCAGAACTTCCTTCCTTCATTGAGTGACGATGATGTCAGCTGCGGAAGTTTCCGCCCCCTGCGCGCGTGTGATTGGTGATTTGCTCAAGTCAAAACCCTTCCACAATGTGTTTGGTTCAGGGATGCCAGTGGGTGTCTCTCGCAAGCAGATAGATAGATAACAGATAGATACTGTTGGCTGAAAGTTGGGTAAAGGAAAAAGTCAGAGGCACCAAAACGTCTGTGGTTTCAATATAAACGCACATGCTAGCTTTACGTTAACTAAAAAAAAGAGAGAGCAGCCTGTAATTGTTTTTCTATTTTGTTTTCAAGAAGTCACAGCTCCTTTTGTCTGTGAAGGTTCTCAGTCATCCAGGTCATCGTAATCAAAGGAGCTTGCAAAGTTCTAAGGTCAAATGGTGGAGAGTCCCAGATATAAACCTAGTGGAAGTAACCCCCCACAGAGGGACAAAAACCCGAAACTCTGGCTGATTGGGACCCACACCCAGTTTCACACCTTGGCTCAGGGGATTAGAGGATCATCAGGGGGTCCTTTTGTCCCTCTGTGGGGGGATTCTCCCACTAGGTTTATATCTGGGACTCTCCACCATTTGACCTTAGAACTGAAGAAGCTTCTCAGATGAGAGGTGAAACGTTTTCAAGTAACTTAAAGAAGTCCAGACGCTTTTCTTTGCAAGTTCCTTTGACCACAGCTCCTTTTCTTTTCTTTTTTTAATAAAGTGCATTCAGGCGACTGTGTTGTGATTTAGCGCTTTATAAATAAATTGAATTATCATTTATTTTCACTCCTGTCCTTGTCCCTGACCATTTCCAGAGGAATATTAATCAATATCACCAATTTGTACAGAGGTCATTAGAAGAGAGGTACAACAGCCAAGGTTTAGGGGTGCATTTCAACCAGTGGTGTTGGGTATCTTATCAAAATTGATTGAATTATAAACGCAGAAAAGTACCGTTAGATTCTGATCCGCCATGCAATACAAACAGGAACGCATCTGATTGGCAGCAGTTTAATTTTCCATCATCACACTGAGCCCAAACACACTGCCAAGGCAATAAAAGTATACCTGGATAGAAAAACCTAATCAGTCATTGATTTTTTTCGTCTCCAGAGTCTGAGCCTCGATATTATTGAAGCAGTGCTGGATAATATTGACAGAAAGCAGAACAAAAGACAGCCAACATCCCAAGAAAGAGCTTAAAATGTCATTCGAGAAGCTTGGGGAACCATTCCTGAGGACTGCTTAAAAAATTAGAAGAAATAGAGGCTGTGATGAAGAATATAGCTGGTGATACATGATATTGACTTTCAAGCTCTTTATAACTGTACAGTCCTTGTTTTTGGCTTATATGCTATATTTTCATGTTTGCTTGCACGTATAAATAAATTTAAAAATATATATATTATTGTGGTTTTATTTTGAAACGCTTCCCGGAAGTGCCGTCGTAACTGAGCATTTAACAGTGTTTTGCTAAGATTGGAGAGTCACATCTTGAACTATTTTCTTAGATTTCATTGTGTATCAAGGCGAAAAATAACATTGGAAACAGTTTTGGTTTGGGCCTAGATTCCCCGCGGACATATAGCGACATGCATATTCTAAATTTAAAACTAATATCAGCTAATTGTTAGCTATTTAAAGCCCTTAGCACGAATATCCATCAATAGGCAGCTAACAAGCCTAGCTAAAGAATTAGCTTTTAAGAAAATCTTAAAGCGGTGTTTTTGGACTTTTTGGACGTTTTATATTTGTAAGATAGTTTTTTGCTCATAATTATCGCTGTGATGTTTCTCCCTCCAACAATGCTTTAGCTGTGGTTTTTACCTCTTGGAAAGAAACAAGTTAAGCCTTAAGGTTTTCTGCAGTCTGCTTCTTCAGGTAACAGATAGCATGCTTTTTTTGTCACTTCTTGCGTGCTGCTGTTCATTTGATTGAGCCGAACAAGAAATATTAACCAGTTATAGCAGATGGTATGGGTCACATAAAAAAATAACGAGCCTTAATCGTCCCCTTTTCTTGTTTAGGACTCAAATATGACAGCTCCCCTGCGCAGTTTGGAAATTTCAGAAGCTGAGATTATTACAAACTCTATATATATATATATATACAATTGTGCTCCTTTAACAGTATTGTTTCTTCCAAAGAACACACCTCAGCCATGATGTGGATGTGTGTTACTGTCTTCCTGCTGTGGATGAGGTCGGGACGGTGCACAGACAAGGCCAACACTTCAGACCTGATTGAATACACAGCTGCGGACTTTTATGAGAAATTGCATTCTGGGAAGATGATGTTCATCTATTTTGAGCATCAAGGTAGGCCGCTCACTGCTCATGCTATCTCAGCTGTGCTGCTGTATATTTGTCATAGGTCCCACGCTCCTCATTATCAGGCTTGTGATGTGAAACATGCAAGCGTGCTGAACAAGTGTATTTTGATGAGTTCAACATGCTAATGAAATTAGCAGCCATGCTGACGTGACGTCAGTTTACTGAAATAAGGAGCTGTGCGGCATTTTTGCAGGAGAGCCATCTCTTCTACATGAAGAGATGAAGAAGAGCTTTGCAGAGATTCTAGATGATGCTGGAGGGTTAAAAAGACCAAAATGACTACCAGAACATCAATGTGTTGTTTCTGGCTGTGCATAAATAGTGAGTGACATTCTGTCTGCTAGGGCCCTATTCCAGGAAGCAGGATTAGCTAACATCTCTGGGTTTGCTTTCACCATAAATAAGGGAAACTCTCGCTTTCTGTTCCAGAAAGACGATTAAATTAAATTCTGAGTCAGTTGCCAGGGTAACAGACTCTGTGAACTAGACCTGCTGGCAGGCTTAGTTCACAGAGACAGTTTCTCTCTGACTCCTCCCCTCCTGAACCAGGTGACTGATGCTTTGATTCCATTCCAAGGTAATAAAGTTGCTGTCAAAGCTCATGTTATGTTTTTACAGACACAGAAATACCAGTTTTACGGGAGTTTGCTGTTTTGTGTACTTAACATGAACACTTTCCCAGTTATTGAGTCATAAATATATAAGGACAGAGACAGCGATCACGTTTATTCATAACCAGCTCACAATCAATTCTGTAGAGTCCACAACTCTAACTCTGTGTGTGGGCAGTACTGCAAACATTTACTGTATGTTACACACTGATCAATGATCAATTATTAGTCGTGCTGTAATCGGTCACACTAATGGAAAACTGTCTGTCACAGCTGGATCTTGCAAATGATGTGTACTTTTGAGTGAAGCTGAAATGACTTTAAGGCTCTAAACTGAATCAAATGTATTTAGAGTGACGTTTTCAAAGCAGCTACAGTCTGATTGTAATCCAAACACATTTAATGTTGAAATGTGTTCACAGATTGAGATTCAGTCATTAAATGATGTCAAACAACATTTTTTTTTAAGGTTTAGTTTTTTAAAAGTTCAGTTTAATAAAAAAAATTAAATCTTTAATACATGTGAATGTGTAGCATAAGATGAGTAAGAGAAAATTCATCATACATTAAAACGTGTGGATTCAGATTAATGGAAAGCAGTCCGTGTCTGAAAGGCGTTTCTCTTTGTCGCCTCCTCTGTTTCCAGTCTCTCCGACCATCTCTCTGTTCCTGGTGGAGTTGGAGAAGTCTGTTGAAGCTCTTCAGGATTATGGAGTACTAGTTGGTAAGGTAAGTGTAGACCCCTGTGAGCACTGCGCTTCATCAGTCATTGAAGTTGATGTTGAATCACTTTTTTGTCGTTGCTTTTTAGGTGAACTGTAACAAAGAGCTGGTTTACACGTACTGCGCAGAGGAACAGCTGCTGCACACTGCTTTTTTGTTCAGGTGAGTTGTAAAGTCTCAGTATGTGTTCATTCTAAAATGACCAGAACATGGAGGGGCAGCCAATCAGAAGAAAGATGTTTTAAAGGATGGGCAAAGTGAACTAAAATAGCTTGTTTCTGAGCGTGGGTGAAGTGGGACCTACAGCAGCCAAAGCACAATAAGTGACGGTTATTTTAAAGTGTGAATCATGCTAAGCTACAGTAACAGAATGGAAGAATAACAATTCAAGTCTGTAAATAAGGATAATAAATCTGCTGATTGTCTCTTTCTCTGTGATTTCCAACTTAATTCACTGGCATTTGTTCACACTGGGAAGTGATGTTCACATTTAATGTAAAAATTGGTGTAATTTAGCTCTGTGTTTGAATTTGATCTCTGACTCATCAAGAAAGAAAAGACGTAGCTTCCCTTCAACCCGATTCCTGACTCCATGAGCAATGTTGGCCGTGTTAAACAGGCAAAGTTATTCCACCAAACTATATCTAACTGGTCTCTCCCCCACTTCAGTTTCTCTTGCTCCTCAGTATGAAAATATCTGCTGCCACCTGTTGGCATCCACCCTAAATGCTCTGCATCAGAGTCCAGAGGAAGTTCTAACTACATGTTGGAAGGGCTACTGCTCATATTAATGAAAACTTTACTCTCATTGTATTTCTAACAGTCAACACAAAAGGTATTATCCCGGCTATCATCACTGAGATACACTATTACCTACTCCCCTAATATATAGTAATGAAGTGGACAAAGTATTATGGAAACTGAAATGTAATGCAGTAAACTTCTTAACAGCTTCCCTTTAAAACTAGAATTTGTAACTGTAAAAAAACATTCAGTGTCCATAAAGTTTCATCAATGACTTTCAACAGCAGTGAGAATAAAAACTGAACATTATAACCTTCATGAGGGTTTTTGTGTCTGCATGGTTGCAATCTCGTTGAATCTGCCCTTGTCTTTCTGTTGCTAGAGGCGGTAAGGAGTTCTTGAGTTTTGATTTGGACACTATCTTTGACGTCAACTCGATAGTCTCCGAAGTCTTGTTGTAAGTAAGGCTTATGCTCTGTGTTGTAGAGACCTTTGTGAAACTTTAACTTTTGAACCCTTTAGGATCACATACATTCAGATGATCCACTGAGATTGAACCAGAACCAAAGTCACTCATTATTTTTTGTCTTTTGGTGAGCTTTGTTGGGGGGAAAAATGAAAGGAGGGAGCCAAACGTGTACTTCTGGCATTTAACTGAAGACGGCTTTTCTCTTCCAGCGCCATTCTACGTGATGAGATAAAGTATGTCCACACAGACGCTGACCTCCTTGCAATGGAAAAGGCAGCCAGAGGGAAGAAAGACATTGTGCTTGGTTATGTTTGCAGTCTGGGAACACAAGGTATGGGAAGAAGGACAGGAAGGATAGTAATTAATGTAAGGCTGGGCAGTTAATTCAAAAGGAATCAAAACGGACAATCACAATCTTGCCCGTGTCTGTTATTTTTGTTTCTTTGTTTTTCATTTCTGTTAATACTTATATAAACTATAAAACATACCGTTTGTGTTGTCACATGACTCAGAGCGTAATTCGAACACTGAGCCGACTGTAAAACTCCAGCAGATGGTGATTTTACATTGCCCACAGGTGCGAGTGTTGTCCGTCTCTCTGTGTTAGCCCTGCGACAGGTCACCAGCCTGTGTATGTGTATGCATAATCATTCATCGATCAAAATTCAAAATCATGATGTTAATTTGAGGTCATATCACCAAGTCCTAAATTAAAGATGGTAAACTTTTTAGTAGCTACTCATAGGTTTGATCGTACTTTGTAAGACACACATTGTCCCAGTGATTGATTAAATGTATCATCTTTGTTTGTTTTTTCTTAAGAGCACAGATCGATTATGGAGACGGCCTATGTGTATGGATCCAAATATCAGTTTATTCTCATAACAGGAGGACCCGTGTTGAAGCACCTAGGGTATGTTCTTTTTGGCCTTTCTTTGTGTACAGAGCAGGAGTCAATGACAACACTTGTACCTGGGAAGTATTCACAGCGCTTCACTTGTTCAGCATCTTGTCACGATACAGCCTTCTTTCAAGTTAGATTAAATTCAGTTTTCAACTAAAACATTCTACACACAATACCCCATAATGACAAAGTGACATTAGTTCCCTTGAATTTCTTGTAAATGTATTTAAAAAAAAACCCACACAAATATAACATGTACATAAGTATTTTTACAACTTGATTGGAGTCCACCTGTAGTAAATTCATTTGGATGTCATTTAGAAGACACACCAGGCTATGTCCACACTAATGCGCTTTGAAAACGCATCTTTAATTCTCACTGGCTTTTGCAACTTTGTACTTTTGTGTTACTCACAGCAACAACTCCACCTCATTGTTAGTCCATTTAAAAAACTCAGTGCTTTTCCTCAACATTTTACTGCGACGTTTCAAAGAGCTGGAAAGTAAATAAACGGCAGACAAAAATGAGGCAGGTCGAATCGTCTTGCTTTTCCCGCATGCACAGGACTGGAACATAAGCGTTTTCGGACGTTTCAATGTGGACGCAGAACTCTGTGAAAACGACTGAAAACACTAGTGTGGACGTGGAGCGTTTTTCAGACGAAAACAGTTTTCAAATCTATCCGGGCTAGTGTGGACGTAGCCTTAGTCAGGGACGTAACAAAGAACACAATAGTTGCTCTGACAGAGCTCCAGGAGAACCTTCCAGAAGGACAACCACTTATGCAGCACTTCAGTAATCAGGCCCGTGTGGTAAAGTGGCAAGATGTAAGCCACTGCTCAGTAAGAGACACATGACAGCCTACGTGTAGTTTGCCAAAAGGCACCTGAAACAAAATTCTCTGGTCTGATGAAACAAGGACTAACTTTGGTTTGGCCTGAATACTGTGGGCCGTGTCTGAAGGAAACCAGGCATCACTCATCACCAGGCCAATACCATCCCTACGGTGAAGCATGGTGGTGGCAGTATCATGCTGTGGGAATGGTTTTTTGGAGCACAAACTGGGGGACCAGCTATGTACAGAGACATCCTTAATGATAACCTGCTGAGTTATCATCCAACAGGACAACAACCTAAACACACAGCCAAGATAACAAAGAAGTGGCTTCAGGACCTCTCTGTGAATACCTTTGAGGGGCCGGCCAGAGCTCAGACTTAACCCGATTAACCCGATGGCTGTGCACCAATGCTCCCCATCCTGCCTGAGAGGAGAAACTCCCCCCAAAAAGTGTTTCTTGTTGCATCATACTCAAAAATACTTGAGGCTGTAATTTTGCCAAAGGTGCTTCAGCAAAGTATTGAGCAAAGGCTGTGAAAAATTGTGTACATTTAGTTTTGCTTTTAATTTTTAATGCATTTGCGAAAATATAAATCAAATGTTTTTCACCTTGTCATTATCGGGTATTGTGAGTAGAATTTTTCAGGTGATAAATGAATTGAATCCAGCTGGGGATAAGGCTGTAACATGACAAAATGTGGAACAAGTGAAGCGCTTTGAATATTACGTAACACAACATAGAAAAGAAGAAGCTGAGATTGAGGCTCTTTGCAAAGTGTCCTACAGCTGTGCAGCAAATGTAGTTCCAGCTACAGCAGCTCGTGTGATATTTACTGAAAGTTTAAGATGACAGCTGATGTCTCTGCTGTGGCCTTGTGACCTCAGAGATACATGCTCAAAACCTTAAACTCACATGGCGTGAAAACCAAAGGGACTGTCATTCGAAACAGGCTTTTAACATACCCAGGATAATTTTTGCTTTTCTGGTCTGACTCCAAATACTTGGGAGAAAATATGAAAAGTCTGACATCCTGCTGGAAATGCATAGACAAACACACAAGTGTGGATACAAAGAAAAGGATTCATGTAATTTCTCATGTTATAAACTAAAGACCCGACAGTATGAATGTGTTTGATGTTAGTCTGTGTTTTCAGGAAGTTGTCTCTGTGTGTCTTTCAGTGTAAACGAATCGTCTCCTTCGTCTCGAGTGTGGTTCCTCCACTGCAGAGTTCACAGTGGGTTCATGACCCCAATGACCTCTGAGCGCTGCCCTTTGACCCGCATGAGGAAACCCCTATCCACCTTAAGCCTCCACTCCTTCCTGCAGCTCATGGAGGCTCCACTAGTTGTAAGCTGGTACAGGATTACTTTGTAAATTAATGCAAAATTTATCAGGTTATTTGGCGTATAAAATGTCATCGAGCTGTTGGCGTCGTGCGAACAGAGTGAAGTTCATGGTTCAGTTTTCTTTGCGTTAGCTGACTTGACAAAACCCCAGTCAGAGATAAGGGTTGTTATCAGTGTTCTTTCTGCTTTAGGCTCAGTGTCTGTGCTCATTTGGTGATACAGATCTATGCAAATAAGACAAGACAGCGGTGCTGCAGTTGGTTGTTAATCTTCTCAATTTCTGATCTTCACAAACATGCCAAAAAAACAGAATACTGTCTTGAGTTGTTTAAGTGTTTTATTTCTCAGTGCCCTGTCATTCCTGCTGTTTGTTACTAATGTGACAGCTGCACATCAGCGCTCTGACACCTCAGATACATTAAAATATTTAGTCAGTGTGTTCAATCTCCCACAAGCTCATAGAGGAAAAGTTGAGAACGCTTTATTTGTTGCCAGGTCAAAGTGAAATTTATTTTAATAAACGAAGATTATTGGCAAGAAGTGGCCAACAGATGTAACTGATCACTTTTCTAATCTGATCTCTGTTAGGTGCAATTCCAGCTGCTGTAACTCTTTGGCTGGGCTTCAATCAGTGGCATTAGTAAGGTACGGCTTAACAACTTTCATGTATAAAGTGTATTTCTTCAGCAATGAGTCTTTATAGCTCTAAAGCAGGGATGTCCCCGCCGTAGTACATTTTCCAGTTGACCGGATTGGACACTTAGGCAGGTCATTTCTAGCCCCCGGGCCTCACAGTAGGCATCCCTGCTCTAAAATATATTTTAAGTGAAAGATTCGGTGAGAAGCTGGGCTTCAGCATAAGTTACCACAGTGATTTAGCAAGGGTAAAATAGACCAACCTTCATGACACTGACAACTAAACTAAACTAACCTGTTAAACTCAGCGGTCCAAAACAAAAGAGCAAGATCAAAAAGAAATTCAGGAGTTCAGTCATTAAGAAGCAACAAGAGTGTATGAAATGATGCAAGAGACAAAACTACTGATGTGTCTCTAAGTGGAGATGTTGCTGATGGGGCTAGCGAACATAAGAAAAAGGAGAACACAGCCTCCTGTTCTCTTTGTGTATAGTAGTCACATATCGTGACGTTTCTTTCAGTTACCTGTAGGCTGACGTTTCTGAGGTGCGAATAAAAGTTGGACTTACTCGATGCTTCCTGTAAAAGCAGCTTTAATAACAATATAAGACTCACTACGCAAGCTTCTTCACAGTTCACAAGTCAAGTCAATTTAGTTTTATAGTGTCAAATCATAACAAATGCTTTATATTGTAAGCTAAAGATCCTCCAGTAATACTGAGAAAACCCAACGATCAGATCACCACCTATGAGCAAGCACTTGGCGTCAGCGGGAAGAAAAAACACCCTTTTAACAGGAACACAGCATATTAGATCATGTGGTTATTGTGCTGTCATTGCAGCTGTGTTTTGTAAGTAGACCTTTAGAAAAAAGCAACGTACAACTTACCAAATTTACAAAAAAAGTAACCATGAGCATGTTGTGCACAAAGAGCCACCCTACCACCAGGAGTAGAATCTCTTAACACTTTGTGTCTCTTCCTTACCAGACCGAGGTGTACGACGACCCCTCCTCAGTCCAGCCCCCCCAGTTCCCCTACCAGCAGACTCCCCAGGTCTTCCTCTTCTCTCATCCCGCAACCGAGCACCTGGACCTCGATACGGCCACCACGCTGGCCTGGAGGCTGCGAGGCCTCGCCCTGCTGCTGCTTGTACACAGGTGTGCAACAGCTCCAGCTACGTGTACGAGCATGGATATGAAGACATTAAGATAATTTCTTTTATGGGTTTGTGTGTTTCCAGGCAGAGCCCTGCAGTGAAAACCCTTGATGAGTACAATGCTGCTTACAGGCTGCCTGAGAAGGTGTGACTCTAACATGGCACGAGATAATACACAGAATGAGAGTACCTGTTATTCTTACCCACGTTTTTGTTTGTGTGTGTGCACCTCCAGAGTTTAGAAGTAAAGTATTTGACCTTAAACAGCCTCGATGAGGTGTTGGTGCTGTTCGCAGATCAAGAAAAAGATGAAGAGGAGGAGGAGGAGGATGAAGAAGACAATGAAGGTGTGGATGACGATGAGGAAGATTCACATTTTGGCAAAGGGACTCAAGAGTGAAAGAAGCGTGAAGAAAAGGAAGAATGAGAACAGGAGATTAACTTTTTTGTGTCTGCATCTGTCTCCAGGCAAGCTGGACGATGAAATCGCAGCAGCAGTTTTTGAAAACAGAGGCACCTTATCGGACATGGATTCAGTTACCCAACTGACGTCTGACAACTTTCACAGTGCAGTAGCACAGAGTGGCCTCACAGTGGTGCTCTTCTACCTCAAATGTAAGACAGAGTCGCTGCTTTAGAGGCGTCTTGGCACTTTAGGCAGTTAATACAACAAATTCAGTATTTACCAGGAAAGAGAAACTACATGTATAGAATCATCAGAAAAATCTGATATAAAACTCTAACAATGTTGCTCATTTACCGTACTTCTAACAGTCTTTATGAAGCCTTTTTCCTCCCCATGGAAGTTATACTTCTACCACCATATTTACTGTTTTGGAATTCATCTCTTTCATATAATGTCTCTTATATGAACCAGGCATACTTTATGTTTAAAAAAAAAAAAAGTTTTCCTCTTGAACATGAAATGCAAGTAAATTGCAGTTTCTGTTTTCTCCCACCAGGGGATGCTGTTTCAATGGCTTTTCTCAGCTCTTTCATTGAAGTTGCAGAGAGACTTGCAGGTAAACAAGCAGTTTTTTTGGGGGGGGGGGGCTATGTTTCCACTGTTTATTTTAGCAGACGTCAAAACAGAGATCTGTATTTGAACAGAAGTGTGTTTGGATGGCAGTACCACGTCAGTTATGACTCCTAT
This sequence comes from Copadichromis virginalis, assembly GCF_057382275.1. Lineage (NCBI taxonomy): Eukaryota > Metazoa > Chordata > Actinopteri > Cichliformes > Cichlidae > Copadichromis > Copadichromis virginalis. The sequence goes on along the minus strand of NC_140639.1, from coordinate 38,041,933 downwards.
TATTGTGCTTTACAGTTTGTCTAAATTTACAAAAGATGAAACCCCCTTGTGAACCAACATACAGTCGTCTAAATCCATGTACTGAATGAATTGCCCTTTTGCCTTAACCACAAAGGATTGTTATCTAGGCAGATGTAATATTCAGGCCTCATTTGCACATTTCAAAACTTGATTAATAGCAACAATGGATAGAAAATTCACTCATCAACACATGATTTGCTCTCACTGACCTTAAGACTCAGAGGTCAACGAAGTTCAGATGAGTGTGGTCGACTGCAGCGAATGGACCGACCTCTGCGCCGCTCAGCCAGGCAGTGCTGTCCCCTTCCAGCCAATCACTGCCTTTCCCAGTGTCTTGCTTCTTCACCCCCAGCATCCGGCCCAGCACTTCAGAGGAATGCTGGGTAGTGAGTCACTACATCGCTTCATCATGATGTGAGAAAACATGAATATAACTTTGAAGTCATATATAAGCCTTTAACCTCAGTCGGGTCCAAATCAAGGACTGATGAAATAGCAGTTAGTGTACTTGTACAATCCTTTCCCTTTAACCTGAAATAGAAATGGAGGTGTGTTTAGTCTTGTAGCGCTGTCTTTTTAATGTCAGTCTACTTACATGTACACGTGTGTTTGTGTGGACTTGATTTTTTTAACCAGAAGCCATGTAGCTTCTCCTGTTCGTCTGTCCACTCTAGAGGAAGCGCAATCATTCCTTCTGGAAGTGCCTCATCCTGAGCTAGCAGGGTACCAGCTTGACAGAGTTGTGGGATTGTTTGAGGCCCAGACACAAACAGGTAAGATGTTGTTATTGTGCATTGTTGTTGCAAGGGAAGCCTCAGTGCAAATGCTAAACTTCTATTAGTTATGGTTATACTACTAAGGAAGATCTCCCAGTAGCTGCAATCAAAACAAGAACTTTTAAGGGAGTGGGGGAGAAATACTTGGAGGTGTTTTGTAGCTGTTAATTAACACTTTTGTCTGTACTCATTCACATTCAAAGCTATCTCAATGTTAGCATTGTGTTTACAGTAACAGAGTAGGTGTAATCAGCTAATACTTACTCTGGCTAATATATAAAAGATACATTTAGCTACTGTGACCTCTGTTGGTTTGTGAACTCCTGTTTTAAAGTGATGAGATGAGTGTTTTTACTGTTGCTATCTTGGTGTTTGGAAAGTGGGGGTGATAAATAAGGGGCAGATCACTACACATGATCACTATATGAATGGGAGTGGTAAACAATCGAGTGGGAAAGTAGCTGTCTGTCTGCTTTGTCACAATAAATTCAATTTCATTTATATAGCACCAAATCACAACATCAGTCATCTCAAAGTGCTTTATATTGTAAGGTAGACCCTACAATAATAGAAGGAAGTCGCCCAGGATTTTCACATTGATATCACTGAGGCTGCTTGCTTGGTGCATCCACTGCGACAGTTGAGCGATCGGTCAAAATAAATTGCAGTGTGAGTGTTCATGGTAATGTGGAAATATATCACCTGATCTAACAATGCAGCTCGTTGTTGTGCTTTCATTCAGTTCTGGACAACACAAACGAATGAGTTCAGATTCTGCTCATTGTTGATTTTAGTCTTTTCCTCTTTGTTATTTTAAATAGACGGTGTGTTTCCAGTATCTTGTATTACTTACTCTTTCTTTCCAAATTTTTCTTTATTGCCATGTTTAGCAGCGTTTACCGAAGCAGCAAAGTCCCTGAGAGGAGACGCACTGACTGGACTGCTGACAGATGAACTGGCAGAGAAATGGTACGAGCTCTACCATTTCAAGGTTGAGGCAATTTGGCAAACTGCTTCTTCGAGTTTAAAGTCCTAAATTACTGGAAGTTTTGAAAAACACACTGTAGCTGAAGTTTGAAAAGCACAAAATATAGTTCCATGAGTTGTCTGTTTTTCCTAACTTTGAAATGTAGGATTTCCAATTGCTTTTAAAGGCTTTAGGAGATGGACAGTTAAGCAGTTTGTTTTTGAGGGGTGGAAATCCTACATGTACCTACTATAATCCAACCTGGCTTTGGAAAGACGCTTTAATCAGTGTTGTAGTTACATTTTGTAAAGGTTTAGACATACCTGTCATTAAAAACTTAGCTGTGATTCTAATGTTTAATATTTAAACTTTAACCATTTAAAATATTGTTTATTAGTTTTACTTATATTGTGCGTGTGCGTGCGTGCGTGCGTGCATGGTGACTATGCAGGGCTGCAGACCACACTGTAGACCTTCCCGCAGTGTTAGTGTTTCCATCTTGGAGGACACACACTCATCCTTTCACACTGCCTGCCTCCTCGTCTGCTGAAGAGCTGCTCACACACATTAACACTGCGCTGCTCCACCCAATGGTAAACCATAGTGTGTGTGTGTGTGTGTGTGTGTGTGTGTGTGTGTGTGTGTGTACACTTGTCTTTATCATTTTTTGCAAAATTAGTCACAAATTCAAGTTGGATGACTTGTTTCAATGCAATCATCCAGTCAGGAATAGTGAGTGAATAACTAAGTCCAGCTTGATTTTAATCACTATAATCCGTCCGTCTTCTTCCTCTTATCTGGGGCCGGGTCGTGGGGGCAGCAACTTAAGCAGAGAAGCCCAGACCTCCCTCTCCATGGCCACCTCTTCCAGCTTCCGAGAGATATAAACTCTCCAGTGTGTCCTGGGTCTGCCCCAGGGCCTTGTCCCAATGGGAGATGCCCAAAACACCTCACCCAGGAAGCGCTCATGTTGCTCATGGAGGAGCAGCAGCTCTACTCTGGGGCCCTTCTGGGTGGCTGAACTTCTCACCCTATTTCTAAGGGAGAAGCCAGCCACCCTTCGGAGGAAGCTCATTTCCACTGCTTCTATCCGCGATCTCGTTCTTTCGATCACTACCCACAGCTCGTGACCATAGGTGAGGGTAGGGACATCGATCGGCCAGTAAAGTGAGAGCTTTGCTTTTACACTCAGCTCTCTCTTCACCACGACGGACCAGTACAGTGTGTCCGCTTCACTGCAGCCGCACCAATCTGTCTGTCGATCTCCCGCTCCCTTCTCCCGTCACTCTTGAACAAGTACCCGAGATGCTTAAACTCCTCCACTTGGGGCAGGAACTTGTCCCTGACCCAGAGTGAGCACTCCACCCTTTTCTTGGCCTTTGAGGACCTCCTTAATCCCACTTGAAAATACATTACAATACAATATACAATTCTTGGATGTTTATAAAAGCCACTATGGCGTGTTCATAGTATCATAGTCTCAGGTAATGGGCTTCACATGTGGTTTAGTTACGGCTTTCCAAATACAGAGGTCATGCCAGGTCAGAGTAATGCTTCGGTAATCCTTGATGGATGATAAGATGGGTTAAGGGTCTGATTCCTGCTGTGGAAATGCTTCCATGGAGCTTGGGATCAAAAGTCCAGTCAATGACACATTCTCCCCTCTGGCTGTGCTGATGACCTCACACCAATCAATCACAGAATATGACTTGATACAATGAGTTAAATGGAGACATTAACACTTGCTTCTGTGTTATTTATGATGGTGAGAGAGTGACCTGGACTGAAATGTGTCATATATAATTCAAGGAGAATTGCACCCTCAGAAAAATCCCTGCTAGTGTTAAAAGCTGCTGACGGGACTGATGAGGCGCTTTGTTTTATATCTCTTTGTTTCCTTTTAACTGTACAGAATTCGGAGAGTATTTAAACAGAAACGTGACAGTAATTTGTGTCAGTTATAGTAGATTGCACAGGTCAGCATTAAATCAGATTTGTGCATTGTCAGCAGATGACTCGCAGTACCGTCCACTCTCATGGATACGTTTATTTTGCAGTCGCAGCCTTGTACTCGTGCTCTGCTTAGTAAATCTTTATCACTTAATATTGGCTCAGCCATCTCACTATTTAATTGACAGACCCTCTTAAAATTCCACCTGCAGTTTTCTTCACAGGAAGTAAACAGCTGCTTCTAACATGCTTGGTGCTGACCTTTGTAAGCAGGTTTTCTGCAGGATGTTGCAGGTGCAGCAAAAACCAGTGATGTGTAAACTTTGGATAATTAGCCGAAACTCAAGATTTGTGCTGATTGTGTCAAAGTCAAACCTTCTCTTTTTCATTTGGGATGTTGTTCATTTCACTGGCCTGTGTTTTATCTGGTTTGTAGTGTGATGACTGAGTTTGTGAAAATGCAGATATTTGAAGTCTTTGTGTTATTTGGCACTTCTTCGTCCTCTTTTCATGATTTCTATCCCCAGCCTGAGCTGACTGTAGAAAATCTGCCATCCTTCCTCTTGCTGGGCAAAGCCCTACTCCTTCTGTTTGTGGGAGAGGAGGAGGACAAGATTGGGCGAAGGCAGAACCAGGCGCTGGTGAAGGAGATGAGAACATTAGTAGAGTCGGAAGGGGAAACGATGGAGCGATATTTGGCCTGCTGGATCCATCTGTACGTTTCTGTTTCTGCTTATTTGCTGCTCTATTTTTCCATCGTGTACACAATCCAAAATCCCCACTTTTTTATTTATACTTTTTTTTAAAATATATTTTGTTTTAGTGGACGCACTCCAGCTGGTATGTCCGTCCTGGGGTCATACGTAGGCTCTATGCCCCCTCTTCCTGCACTAGTCCTCACACACTTGCCCTCTGGAGACCAAATATACCAGTACCCACCCAACACCCCCATAGTGGCTTCCTCAGTCCTTCACTGGCTGCAAAGGGTCGAGGATGGTACTGAGTCACCAACAGGTAAGGAGGAGAGAAGAGAAAGCTTAAAGCTGAGTTTACAATCCCATAAATTCCAAGACAGCTATGCTATACAGCTATAATTCTGCCTTATTACAGACAGTTAATGAACCGGTCACTCTTAAAAGCAGAATTGAGAGTAGAAATGTGCAAGATTACCTTAAAGATTGAAATCTTTAAGGTAATGTTCAGGTCACCTTAGTCTGGATGGAATTTCCAGTCAATAAAAAATCAATAATAAACAATTCAACTATGCCTCAGATTTACCTTTAGCAGTTTGTAGATTCTAGTCACCTGGAATTTATTTGAGTTACAAGCACATTTTGAAAATCTCGCACAAAGTCATCAAATGAGACTGGATGCAACGACAAAAGCAGACATTGTGTGTGATTGTTGACTGACCTTTGTGATCAAGAGGCTGTCCTTCTGTCTATTTACATTTGCCTTTCTACATACAACAGTTAGTCTGAGAAATTACTTGTACTGGTGATATTTCTAAATGGAAATAATACCTGTGGTCAGCACATTCCCACCATAAAGACTGACTACACATTCAGCAGTCTTCTCTATCAGTGAGAGAACTGTTAATATAACTGTTGAACGTAGTTCAGATATGAAACCCGAACTATCTGGAGTCCTCTTTTAGCTCTGGAGTGTATAAAGGCAAGAGCCGAGATAAGATGCTGGTCTCCATCACTGAAATGCACAACGTTTAATTGATTCTCTGCACACAAACTGCAGACTAACAACCTTTTTACTAATGCAGCAGGACTTAAGGTTCTGTTTTTGACTTGCTGTAATCTTGTTTTAACCAAAACTCTTCTGCTGGATTGCAATGTATTCATTTTTACTATTCATCGATTTGGAAATGCTGTTAAACCTGTATTATGTTTGCAGACTCGCATTTAGTTTACAGGTAGCGATGGTTGTCATATATGAGTGAGTCCTAAAATTATTATTTGAAGTCATTTTATAAAAGTGAAAAAAGTTGTTGTGACGATTATAAATTGAACTTCAGGAACAAAAATGGTCTATATATAAAAATTTTTTTATTTAATTTATTTATAGAAATAAATAGAAGCAAAACTAAACACACTGAACATGGAACGCAAGACTATCAAAATAAACCAGGAAACACTAAGACACAGACTAACTCATAGCATGACACGGGAACTGAGAGGAAAGGACACACAAGGAAACAAGATGGATTAGGGAGATAACGGAGGAGATAACGAGGGGGACGCAGGAACAGATAATGGAGACGAGACACAGAGAGTGAGAGGAGAGACATGACGGTCTGGGGAAACATGGGATAAAAATGACAGGCAGGGGAGGGATGAAATGAGATATAAGGAGGAGAACATGGGAAGAGAAAAGGGAAAGAAGACACAAGGACACACACATAAACAGAGACACACAGAGAGGGACACAGAGGACAAAGACACAAGGGAAACCTAATAACCAAGGAGCTAAAACAGGACAACCTGGGCTATATAGAATAAACTCAAGAAGACTGGAGAAGTTAAGCCCGACTGATATATCGGCCAATATTAGCTATTTGCTGATATATTGTTATTGGCATTTAAAATGACTGATGAGTAAAGAAGACACAAACGAAATTGATGTTACAGCACTCTGACACCAGGTATCAACATTCCTGTGAAAATTCCTGTGTTTTACTTTCTAATCTTAAGACAAATATGCTTTTAACAATATGATTCATTTTAATTCTGTATGAAACTTCACATTATAATAAAATATTTTTGTTCTGTAGGTTTGCTGGATGAGGATAGCTGGCCACCTGCTTTTGAGTTCTATGACTTCTTGAAAATTATGGACATGCAGGAACCTGACTCTGCCCAGCAGCAAACTCCTAAGGAGGAGGAGGAAGAGGTTAATGTGAAAGAACATGTAGTGGTAGAGGACATGACAGGTGACAATCGTCACGCTCACTCTGAACTCTGAACATCAGATGGAAAGAACACTGCTGATCTGATTTGTCTGTTTCTTTGTTTAAGTTTTCTTTTCTATTAATAATATACAGCTTAAATGTTGGGTTACTGAGTATTTAATGAGAGATTATTATAATAATGTAATAATAGTAATAATAATATTTTTGCCATTGTGTTTTAATGTGACATGCTGGCTATTAAACCTTTCAGTTGTTCCTGGATGTTATTTTTGGATTTTTTTTTATTGAGACTGTTTCATTGTCTGATTTCTTACTGCTGTGATTTTGTGACTCTTTTAACTTTGTAGATGCATCTGATTGGCTGTTTTTGTTTGGTTTTGTTTTTAAAGCTGCTCATGTGCCAGTTAACTGAACTAATTATGTGTCAGTCAGTAAACTGTCCCTTAATTTCGTTGTAACTCATAAACCTTTGGAAAACAAAAAGTGTGTTTAACTATTTTTATGAACGCATTCATAAAAATGTGTTCATTCCATTCATTAACTCAAAAACCAGTCTTATGTGTTATCATCGTGTCATATCGTCTACTTGGTGAAACAAATATCTGTACCTTCGACAACATACGTTTTCAAAACAGACTCGTTACATTAGGTTCAGCAGTTTCATTTGTAGTGTTTATACTGAGGAGTTAAAGTGGGCTGGAAGGAGTGCAGGTGTCAGAATCTAGCTCGAGGAGGAAGCATGAAGACAGTGATGTTTATTTAGTTGCAGCTAATTTCAAATTCAGCGTTTCTATCAGCTCAACAAACACCAGCAAACACACAAACTCTGTGTGCTGTTTGTCACACTGTTTCTACTAGCTAAAGCTTCAGCTGCTGTATTTCCCAGGGACAGAACAGAGTGTGAGAACTTCACTCAGAGATGTAAGAAAAGACAGGACAGGAACAAGAGAGGTTAGATTTAAAGGATTACTCAGTGATGCCTGATAAACGGCAGATTTAAAGCTTACATATTTGCTAGGTATTTAATGGTTTCAGCTTAGTTTATTTTATCTAAAACTTAAGTGCACGGTCCCTGAGATTGACTCATACAGATCCCAGAGCACTCCAATGAAGTAATCAGTGAAGCTGATTACAGCTTAACAACCAGTACTGGGCAAGTTACCTTGAAAAAGTAATTAATTATATTTACTAGTTACTTCTTCAAAAAAGTAACTAAGTTAGTAACTGAGTTACAAGATTCTAAAAGTAATTAATTACTTGAAAAACAACTATTGCCTTACTTTAAAAAAATGTTTAACCCTCTGGTTATGTTATGTACAGTTATGTTTTTATTTTGACACACTGTATTGATCTAAAATCAGACAAAAAACATTAGATCCGATTAGAAAATGTTATATTTTTTACTGTTTCAACCACAAACATGTTTAATGAATCATATTTCATAACTTTAAATGCAAATATAAATGGTCAATTTTAAAATTAAATGCACAAGTTTTGCAAACCACAAAGTTTTTTGCAGCCATTTACCTTTCACCCCTTTTTCAATAAGATGCCACACAAATTATTTGTGCCACTCCAAAAATTTCTGTCCAGTATGTATGGGGACTCTCCACCATTTGACCTTAGAACTGAAGAAGCTTCTCGGATGAGAGGTGAAACGTCTTCAAGCAACTCAAAGAAGTCCAGACGTTTTTCTTTGCAAGCTCCTTTGACTACGATGACCTGGATGACTGAGAACCTTCACAGACAGATGTATGATAAGATGGGTTAAGGGTCTGATTAGTGCTGTGGAAATGCTTCCATGGAAATTGGGATTAAAAGTCCAATCAATGACACATTCTCCCTTCTAACTCAAGTTAAACGAAAACATTAACACTTGCGTTATTTATGTGTTATTTATGGTGGTGAGAGAGTGACCTGGACTGAAATGTGTCATATATAATTCAAGGAGAATTGCACCCTCAGAAAAATCCCTGCTAGTGTTAAAAGCTGCTGACGGGACTGATGAGGCGCTTTGTTTTATATCTCTTTGTTTCCTTTTTACTGGAATTTGGAGAGTATTTAAACAGAAACGTGACAGTACAAATATCCAATGCATATCGTGCAAATGATAGAGAAAACAAATTTGTGATGGTTTCCAGTGTTCTGTGGTTTTAGATTTTTTTCTATGTTTTTCCTATTGTCACAGAATGCAATCCAGGAAAATGCTTGTTCAAAAGTGAGTTAATTCTTTCATTTCCTTTGAGTTTTTTTTTTCCATCCTTGCATATGGATCCAGTTCCACATATTTGTATGAGTGATCGTATGCTTGTTCAACTTTGGCATGATAAACAAATGAACACAGCCGAATTGTTAGTTGAAAAGATAATATTGGTATTGGCCAAGATATTTAAAATCAGTACAATTTGGATTTGTTGTTATTTTATTCAGCCTTCAGTTTCACAGTTCACAAATGTACTAGAAAGACATCAGACTGATTCTTAGCACTTTTCTACTCTCCCGGAGCGCTCAAAGTGCTTTGTACAACATGCCACATTCACCCATTGACACAAGCACTTTCTTCTATGCACGGTGCTTCCTAGCTAACATTCACACTCCTTTGGGAAGGTTACTGAGTTAGTAAGACAGCTATGCTAAGGATACTTGGGATGCAGACTGGGGGAGCCAGGCATCTACTAACCTTCGGCTCAGTAGATGACCTACTCTACCTCCTGAGCTACAGCCGCCCATTCAACAAGTACAAAAAAGAAATTAAAGATCAATCAGTGAGAGAAAAAAGTTATTTAGATTTGACCTTCTTTGGCCTTCAGCATTGCCTTAATTCTTCATGGCATCGATTCAACAGATTCAACATCAGATTTTGGTCCATACTGACACAAAAGCATCACGTAGTTAATGATTTGTTGGCTACACATCTATGATGCAAATCTCTTGTTCCATCACATCCCAAAGACGCTCTATTTGATTATGATCTGGTGATTGTGGAGGTCATTTGAGCACATTAACCTGCTGGAGGCAGCCATCAGAATATGTGTACACTGCGGTGATAAAGGGATGGACATGGTTAGCAACAATATTTAGCTAGGCTGTGGTGTTTAAACGAGGCTCACCAAATATTTTCTCTTATTTGGACAATTCCCTGTAAAAACCTTGAGATGTTTTTGCAGGAAAATCCCAGGAGATCTGTCGTTTCTGAAATACCGAGAGCAGCCCATTTGACACCAACAACTATGCCATGTTCACTTAAATCACTTTTCTTCCCCATGCGGATGTTGTATTTAAAGCATCAGCAGGTCATTTTATCTAAAGGTGCCTGTTCTTTTCTAAGAACACTAAAAAAATAAATGAACTGTTAATCATTCAAGATTATGATTTCTTGGAAAACGACCAAAAAGAAAGACTTTTAAAATAAAAACAAAACAACATCTCACAGTGAAAAACGTCGACCTACTAGATCTACTAGATCTCCTCCCCTTTTTTCCTTTTTAGCTCTTCCAAATCATTAGTTGTGCGCTTATACTTAAGATTCATACTTTGTGAATATGTAGAGGCCGCACACTGAAGAAACAAAGAAAGAAAGAAACAACAGACACACACATGCCTGAAAAATGTTAGTTTTAGAACATTTAAAATAAAATCCTCTGCCTCTTTCATATTTAATCAGGAGGGACATGTACGAGAGTTTTAAATGTTAGAGGATGGTTTCATTTTGTAGAGCACTCAGTGATGACCAGGTTTGAAACCAATCTGAAGTCTGTATCACTTCCCTGAATTACATTTGAGCTTTGCATGGCACAGTGACTCAGCATAATCACTCAAAAAGGAAATGGCCGTGCATATTTCAGGTATATAACTAGATTATGGTCTAATCACACAGCCCCGTGATGACATTAGTGTCCCCAGACTGTGTGTATCATTACATTTGTGGAAATTAAAAACACACACACACACAGACCACATTTCTATGTTGCCTGCGTGTTTGTTTGTTCTCTTGGTAGTACTTAAAAGAAGTCATGTTTTTTTTATGCTCACATCACCATACAGTACTTTGAGTAAAAGCAGGCCATAGTTGTAAAGGAAAAAATGGCTAATTTCATGTGCTGTTGCTTCAAAGTATTTTTCTGGTTTGCATAACATCGACCACAGCCTGTGGTTCCAGCTATTTGCGCGAAAAGGAAGAATCTGGCTTGTTGTGCAGGACATGCTATGTGTAGTCTATGGCATAGTGACAGACAGATGTAAGCATGTAAAAAGCCAAGGAAAAAATCCAATGATAGAGACGGAGAAATACAGAAGAAGAGAGAGGAGGATGCTTTTTATAAGCTTAATCTTGTCTGTTGGAAATAGGATGTGTTATCTGTGATTGTATATTTTCCTGTGTGTGTGTGAGTAAAGTTTATCTGGCTGGGAATATATACTCCCAAGTTTGTGTGTATCTAAATCTCAACCATAATTGCACAAAAAAACTCCTGTGGGAGGTCAGATAATCTGTGTTCTCACAGACACAGATCCCATTGCCAAAACCACACTGCATACAAGATGACGCGCATCACCCCTCCCCAAGCTCAGTCGTGATAATCAGTAAATCTTTATTACTGCAACGTTATCACTGGATGACATTAAAGCCTTTATCACAAATAAGGGACTGAACTGGAACCAAAGACAGCTTCTTTCTGTGGCATGCGGTTTTACAGAAAGGCAAACACAGACACAACTTGTACCACATTAAAACATACTGTTCTGTACTGCCTGTCTTTTATTCTTTTAAATACACGACAGCCTCCTGCAGCTTGCTGTACTCTTTCCTGTGTGAAAAACTGTAATATATTATTACTTATGCAGTTAAATAAATATCTACTGTATTACCAAAAATGATTATTTTTTAAATATTTTGATGAAATAGTAAAAAAGTAATTGTTTTCTGTCAGACTTAGGATACATGTATTTGTTTAAGAAATACAATTGTCCCCTTATTGCTGGCAGAGGCAGGAATTTCTCTGTTCTACATAATCTGCTATTCAATTAGGACACAGATTTCAGGTTGCATTAAAACACATTATTTCCATCATGTGTTCAGATATGAATGCTTATTTATTTTTACCACGCAAATCTATAATAAACTAAGAAAAATGAACAGCACGTGACACAATTATTGTGTGTCCTTGCCCCAGGGTTGTTGTTGCAGTCTCCACTGTGTGCAGTGCTGCATGGGAATGCTCCAGTCACTCAGAGCTAAACGCATGGCTGTACAGTCATCCAACTGACACCACAAAGTGAAAAATGGCTTAATTTAAAAAATTACTCTTAGATATGGATTAAAACGATAACAAATAAAAAATGTAAACATATCATATAATTTTTTCTTTCAAAAATCAGTCCATTGGGAAGTGTAGCATTTAGTTTATTGAAAATAAGTAGCAGGTAAAGCTTGGTAGGGTCAGGGAGCTGTCTCAGTGCAGAAAGTCCTCAGGCTGAGACAGAAAGGAGGAAAAAAAACGTAGTCTTGGGCAGGTAAATGCATTAGGAGATGAGGTGTGGTCATTTATTTAGTTTACTTTATTTGGTATAATTGGCTAGTTAGCCTTACACAATTACTTTTTTTCAACTGGTGGCTTATTTTAAATTTCTATTTTCAGTATTTTCAGTCTCATTTGAGTTTTCCACCTCGTCAGACAGTCACGGTCAAAAGGACAGCAAAGCCTAGAAAAACTATTTACAAGACTTCTTAAATGTGCTCTCTGCCTTATTTATAGCCATATTTCACAGATGTATTGGTTAAGCAAATAAACCTGTTTAAATAGACCACAAAACCACATGCCATAATGTTATGTTTTATTTGAAATTTCACTCAGTCAACCAACCAAAATGTTGTTGGATGAAAAAGCACAAGATAAAATAATTTACAATTAATTATTTTTTCCTGGTTCTCATTATGTGTTTGCTAGCATCACCAGGCATCAGTTAGCCTATCAAAAATCTACTAATTTATTCATGAATATGCCAACATGTTTTACTAAAGAGGTGAGTTTGACTCATGTGTGCTGATGACATACATTCTTGTTTTGTTTTTAAAGAAAAACAGCTTACCTTTTAAAAATGCACTTCAAATTTCTATGCTGCTATATATCTATGGCATGATTAGTGTGCATTGCTTACTTGTGGCCACAATTGCAAGTTTTATCTTTGCTATGAAGAAAACTGGTCCTGGGATCAAGGGAGATGACTCCAATCAAGGACTCAGAGGTCCAAGTACTCATACACATCCATTAAATGGAGTCAAACTACAGTTTTCAACTGGAACCAGGGCAAGCAGAGCTTTATATACGGTCTGGTTATTGTCCACAAAGACGCATCCAAGGGAGGTGAAAGACATTTTTATGTTGGCATACCATACCCCAAAGCTTTAAGAAAATGTGTCTCCTTCCTGGTTCATTGTTCATGTTGCAACCCCCTAAAGTCATCCTCATGACCCATTTAACACGTGCTAATCTCACGTATTATCATATTTAATACAGTGATGGTTTGTCTTACAGTCAGGTCAGACTGAAAGATGTTACAAGGCAACTTTTCTTTGGCATACACTTATTTTTCCTCTGTTCTGTTTTGGATTTGTTTCCAATAAATACAGGAATATCTTCCAGATCCTGGGTCCTCAGGGGCGAAGGAACGAGCCGGGGTGTATTTTTGTTACAGCTGCTTAGCAGAACTGTTTTCTTGGGTTTAAATTGTCCTATAATTCCCCTGCTTCAGGGTGCGGCTATTGAATGGCTGTGATTTAAATTTGTATTTTCATTCTGTAATCTATCTTTTTGTGCAGACCTATAAAATTGACTGTTGAGAACGATTTTATTACACACCATAAACTGAAATTCCAAATAATGTGACTTAGTATGTTTATCATGAGTTTTCCAAGGAAATTCTTTTTTCTCTCTTGGGGAATTACAAAGGTATGCATCAGTGTTGAATGTGTTTTTTTCTATTTTAAACTCCATTGAACATTACTAAGATTTGTTGCAATGTCACTGGTGACGCATGTTACCCTGGAAAACACCTACCACCATTTCCAATCTTTAAGCCAAGGCATAAAAAGACTGACACAATGGCGTGGTAACCCTGTTGAGTCAATTTTAGTAAATTCGGACTAATGACATAATGAGTTGAGTTATTTATTTTGCCTATTACACTGACGCAGTCATGACTGTTGAATAAAGGTGTAAATTCTCTTTCTGTCTCTGCAGACTAACTCTGTAGACAACTCAGAGAAGCTTTGTTGAGAATATAATTTAATAGTGCATGTTAAGCACTATTTTTATTCTTTTGAAGTAAAATTCTATTTTTGTCCTATAAAAGAGCAGACTTTCCCACCACTAAGCTCCTTGGCTTAGCTCTCATAATAAAACAGATCATTCATCTTAACAAATAATTTAGATCTGAAAATATTTACACAGTCATTTTATATTTGAAATAAATTACTTGTACTTCCTGACCTTGGTTTCTGTGATTTGTCCAAAATGCCCAGAAACCTGACAACATCAACTATGCAACAATTTTCTAAAACTGGTTAGTCGGTTCAGCAGCATTTTAAATTATCTTTAGCAAGCAAAGAAAAAAGGTGGTGAAGAGAGCATAATTAGTATACTGCTAGGAATCTGGATTTGAGCAAGTGGTGTCTCATTGAGGACAAGCAAGGCAGACAGTGCTTGTTTGCAATTTTTACATTGCTGCCAACTCCAGTTGGCTGTTGTTGCTGAAAGCTACACTCATTTCATTCTCATAGGAAAGTGTAGTGGTGTCTGTAGTGGTTTTTTATGGATGTGTCTGTCTCCCATGAACAGTGACTTGAGCTGGGTAAGCTGAGAGGCCAGCAGCTTTCTTCGGGCGGTTAGTGCATGCACATTGTGGATTGACATCTAGTCACTGACTCTAAATTGATGTGAGACCAGCATGCAAGGCAAGCTGCTGCTGGCTTTGCTTTAACTGCTGTGAGATCAGTTACGATCTGCTCTTTCTGTGGAACCACCACATGCAAGCTTAGCAAGTAAACAGGCTTTAGGGATTTATCACAGTAACAGAGGAGTTTCCTCTTGCTAACCACCTTATAGAGTCAGTAGAAGAAGAAGTCAGAGGATAAAAAAAAAGTTGTTAACTCCTTTAATACATGATCAATGAAAGCACTGACAATGATAGAGAGGGGACAGCAACTCTGACTTTTTCTATAAAGGTTGACCAAATACAAGCTCAGAAGAACTTTCAGATTAGCATCTGAGATTAGCATGAGAGCTCACTAGAATACCTGAATGTATTAACTTTAACCATCTGCTCTGGCAACACTCCACTTTCATTTTTCAATAATATTTTGAATCTCCCCTGTAGATTTTGACAGTTAACCGTGCCACACACTACTCACGTCTTTTCATTCAACTGATTTTGTCACAGTCTGAGCTGGCAGACCGTGTAGAGTGTAGAATGGACCCAAAAGCAGACACTTGCAGAAAAAAGTAATATTAAACAAAAGGTGAACCATTTATTAAAGGCACAAAGCAAAATGCAAAATGAGAATTGACTAAATAAAATAAACTGAGCAGACTAAACCTCAAACTACCACACAGGAAAGATGGAAACGTGAGACCTGACGAGGAATCTAGAACATGGAGAGCTATAGGACACAAGGTAACTGACATAACATAAGCACACCAGAGTGATTACGGAGAGTGGAAACACATGGGGGAAAAGCTGGAACCAATAAATGTAGTCATATGGGGAAGTAAAACTGAAGACACTGGACACAGGACTGTCAAAGTAAAACAGGAAACATAAAAACGCAGACCAACTCACACAGCTTGACACGGGAGCTGGGAGAAGGGACACTCAGGGAAACTAGACGGACTAGGGAGACAATGGGAGAAGACACAAAGAAGGGAACACGGAAACAGTTACGGGAGACGAGACACACAGACATGAACAGGACACGAGAGACACAAACACAGATGACATGACAGACACATACCAGCAACACAGAGGAGAGACCAAGACACAAGGAGAACCTTAAATTCAATTCAATTCATCCATCCATTCGGTTATCAGGGTTGGGGGGGTGTCACTGGAGACTATCCCAGCTGTCATAGGGCGAGAGGCGGGGTACACCCTGGACAGGTCGCCAGTTTGTCGCAGGGCTAACACACAGAGACAGAAAGCCATTAGCAATTGTGTGAATGCCCCGAAAAGCGCTATATAAATGCAATTCATTATTTTTATTATTATTATTATTCACTCCCGCATTCACACTTACGGGCAGTTTGGATTAATCAGTTAACCTATCCCCACAAACGGCATGTCTTTGGACGGTGGGAGGAAGCCGGAGTACGTAGAGGGAACCCACACGGGGAGAACATGCAAACCCCACACAGAAAGACCCCAGCCTGATGGTGGAATTGAACTCAGGACCTTCTTGCTGTGTGGCAACAGAGCTAACCACCAGCTGCCCCAATCAATTCAATTCAATTTTATTTATATAGCGCCAAGTCACAACAATAGTCGCCTCAAGGAGCTTTATATTGTAAGGTAGATCCTACAATAATACATACAGAGAAAAACCCAACAATCATATGACCCCCTATGAGCAAGCACTTTGGCAACAGTGGGAAGGAAAAACTCGCTTTTAACAGGAAGAAACCTCCGGCAGAACCAGGCTCAGGGAGGGGCGGCCATCTGCTGTGACCGGTTGGGGTGAGAGAAGGAAGACAGGATAAAGACATGAAACAGGATAAAGACATGGTGTTCATGTGTTTTTCAAATCAAAATCATAATCATATGGGTGGTCCTGCCCTGTAGCCACTCCATCCCAGTCTCATAACAGAATATGAAATAGTCGGAAAAAGGCTTTCTGTTTGTTTGGGAGGATCAATTTCTAACTTATCTATTTTGACAGAAAGTTTTTTTGATATCAGAGAAAGTTGGAAGGTGTTACCATGGTAGCCAAGAAAACAAAATGCATTTTAACCCAAACCACGATCTTCTATTATTATTCTTACCTAACCCAGGAACTTGCCTAAGCCTAGTTGTCAGTGCCTAATTGTTCACGAAGGGACATATTTTTTATTAATAAAGAAGAAATAAGAGCTGCAATAAAGAAGCTCACGTTCTCTGTCTCACCTGACACTGGTCGCACAGCCGTCCAGTGACTCCCGGCTTGCAGTGACACACTCCTGTCCTGTCATCGCATGAAGAGGTGCCACATTTGTCACACTCGCACTCTGGAAAGAAAAAAAGAAAAAAAAAAGGAAAAGAAAAACAGTGGGAAGGAAAAACAGGAAGAAACCTCCGGCAGAACCAGGCTCAGAGAGGGGCGGGGCCATCTGCTTTGACCGGTTGGGGTGAGAGAAGAAAGACAGGATAAAGACATGAAACAGCATAAAGACATGGTGTTCATGTCTTTATCAAATCATAATCATAATCATAATACATAACAATCATAAAAAACACAAGAAACTCAAGAAGCTTGGTCAAATACCCAGAACATGACAGATTTTTTTGTTTTTAATTTATTGTAATTGACCCCCCCCCCCCCCCCCCCACTTTTTTTTCTTTTACATAGTTTCAAAACTCTACACCAATACCTCATAATGACAAAGTAAAAATGTTTAAATTAAATAAAAAACAACAACAACAAAAATATAATATATACATAAGTATCAACAGCCTTTGCTCAGTATTTTGCTGAAGCACTTTTCAGTGTGAGTATTTTGCAACAAGCTTGACACACTTATTTTTGGGCACTTTCCCAAGTAATGATATTTTATGGTTCTTTTACAATTCTTCAGCCAGGAATGAGTGTGGAAAGGTGAAAACCTCCATGTAGACTGCAGCAAGCTGGTAGCATATTTGAAGACGATGATGTAAGTTTGTAGCATTAGCTTAGATAAATGTGTCCATTAACCCTGCCGTCGACTGCATTAGTCATAATGCAGATAGAAATCTAGAATGATGCTATTGATGTTATTAATTATTGTTATCTGCAATTACTTTTACGCTTGTATGTGTGTGTGCAATAGAGAGAATGTGAAGATAGATTTGGCTGCTACATTATGACCATGGATACGCTCATGCAAGAGTTTTTTCTAATGAAGATTATGTGCATGGAAATGGCCTAATTAGTGGTTTACTTTGTGGTTAATGCCATACCATCAAAAACAAGCTGGACAGAGACCACTAGAGCAGCTGATGCCTGGGACGTGCATGGAAAACAGAGTGTGTCGATCTATGTAAAATAGAGAAAGTAATGTGATTGGTGGTAATTAAGATGTTTGTTTAATTGAATTTTATATATGGTGGGGTGGTATGGTGGCGCAGTGGTCAGCACTATCACTTCACAGTTAGAAGGGTTCAAATTTAGCCTGATGCCTTTCTGTGTGGAATTGGCATGTTCTCCCTGTGTCTGTGTGGGTTCTATCTGAGTACTCCAGCTTTTGTCTAAAGAAAGGCTATGTGATTCTAAATTGGCCATAGGTGTACTTCACCATAACAGGCTCCAGCTTCCCCACAACCTTTAATTGAATGGATGATTCTTTTGAGAGGAACAAAGCTTGTGGATGAGCAGAACATGACACCAATTCTTTAAAAAAGCAGCCTCTCAATAAAATAACCATATTCACCTAAATAGCTCCCAATCACATAGAGATAACACATACAATTTTATGCCTACCAGTGTATCGAAACTTGTGACAACACTGTACAAAAACAGTGGTCTTCACAAAAAGCCACAGCTTCAGCTGAACAGTAAAAGCATGGTAAGTACGTATCGATTTTTTCATAAGCCCTGAGAGTAAATTACTGTCTTTAGATGGCATTAGAGAAAATGCTGACAGACCAGAAGACTGAATGACTTCAAGTAAGAATGATAGAGGCTCCTGTTGTGGTATTTCTCGTAAGTCACATTCTTGGAGTTTGCATATTAAATGTTCAGTATAATATCTGATAGTCAAAGCCAGCTGTATGTATTTATACTAGCTCTCACTGTAGTACTGTCATACCTGTCATATCTATTCCTGCTTAATTTGTGTAGCAATTAATGACTAACTTCTACAGTATTATTCATTCTGTTGGTGTAACCTATAAGTGCTTTATTAGAAGCACACTTTCTGCTGTTTATAGTATTCACTCACGGGGTCTAAAGTGACATGCTAGTTTAATGTGACTATTAGCCTAGCTTAGCTCCTAATTGCACCAGCAGCATGGCAGCAACAACTGTCTCACCAACGCTTTTCAGCTAAGTTGTCACCAGTGTTGGTCAAGTTACTTGAAAAAAGTAATTAGTAATTAATTACTTCTCCAAAAAAGTAATCCAGTTACTTTACTGATTACTTATTTTCAAAAGTAATTAGTTACCTAGTTACTTGGTTAGTTAGTTACTTTTAAAAAACATGATACACAACCTGAATGGGTAATAAAGGAATAGACATTTCAGCCCAGTTCTATTGCATAATCCATCATATAAAATTGAATCAAATGAAAAAGTCTCTTAATCTTTTAACTTTATGCACATTGCATCAAGCAAAAATTAAATTATATAGAACAGTCTTTGACTTGAAGAAATTCTTTAACATTTATACATATTTTCTGCATATTCCAGCATATAAAATAAAATAATGTTTTGTGTTTACATTCACTCTTTCAAATAGATGCAAGTAAAACAAAACAAATAAAATCAAAGATTCAGCGGCACTAAGTCCTGTCGCTCTTAAATCTATCTTCACCTGTGTAGCAGGAGTGGAGCAGGTGGATGTTTGCCTGGTGCCGCAGCGGTCATGTCAGTGTCTGGGTTTCTCTGTGAATTTCACATTCCCTGTGGCAGCCTGCTCGGTACTTGCTTTAATGGAGTCAGCCTTAAATAAATGGCTCATCCTTATTTAAATCAAAGTTTTGTTTTGAGTGTCTGCACTTGGGTCCTCCTGCTCACTCCACACAGTCATCTTCAGCCCGACTGTGACAGAAGTCTCAGCTCCACACCATTGAAAATAACCAGCTAGCCAGGCCCCTGCAGTCCGTGCGGGCATTGCTTAATGTCATTTAGATTAACAACAATAGCTTACACAGCAATGGGGAATATGTTTAACTACAGTAAGGTGCGCTTCTGAAATAGTTGTGAATTCACCATATATTTTATAATACATCATCTCAATGTTCAGTCCATACTCTTATTTTGTAAGTTTTAAAAATTAACTATATAAAAATAAACTAAGTTGAAAGAAACATGATCTATAAATATGCTTTCTGTGATTTAAAAAAAAAGCCTTTCTACTGAAGTAAAAGTGTTCCTGTAGCACCACCAGGTTTAATTTAAGTTTTAGTGATTTTTTGTTGTTGTTAATAATGACAGTTTTTACCATGGCAGTCATTGACCAAGAAGGTTTGATGTGAGATATTTATCCTTTACTTCATACTCACATACTCATGCTTATTTTGACCACTAGTATTTGTTAAAAGATTAAAAACAAAGAGTACCAGACCTTACTAGATTAAATGTTTTAGTTTTTTTTTAAATCCATCAATAATTACCAAGGAAGTGATTACCTGAGAAGGTATGAAATAAATTAAGAAAAACACAAATTCACAGATTCTAAATTTCAATATTAAATTGTTTTGATGACCTGTTGTGATTGACACCATTCATAATCTGATTGTGCCTGCCCCTCTAGTCTCATGAATATGATACTGTGTGTGTGTGTGTGTGTGTGTGTGTGTGTGTGTGTGTGTGTGTGTGTGTGTGTGTGTGTGTGTGAAAGAGAGAGAGAGAGATATCTAAGAGCTTTTATTGAGTGTGTCACACGATTCTGGGAAGAGAAACACAGTAACTGGCCTTAGAGGAGAAGAGGAGGAAATCTGGTGTTTTTGTGTGAGCGTCTGGTGAGAAATAGAGAGAAAAACAAAGAAATAGAGACAATACGGCAGACGGTAACTCAACTTTGCATAAGTCCTCTCTCACCTTTCCAGAACTTGATGCATTTTTATTCCTGTAATGTTACAAATACAGTGTGGGTGGTCATTTTTCACATTTTGTAGTACATTAGTTTAACAGTTGTTATTTTGAGTTGTGATAGCATCTCTGTAACATGGTTAAAGAGTTCTGGGGCCGAAACAAAATTGTAATGTGCACTGCAGTTTTTCAAAGCAGACCTTTTCGGGAGGTTTCCTTTCAGGAATTCAGCTGCAGATAATCACTCATGTGGTGCTTCATGCTTCATGTTTTCAAAACGAAATACAGGTTTAAGACTTTAATTTCAAACAGCTGACAGAAAATGTCAATAGATACAATTGTGATTTATATCATAATGATATTTGTCTTAATGGTTAAATGGATAAAATAACCACTTATTGGCCAAAATGTCCATTTGTCACGGTTTGCGGGGCAAGCCGTGTGGATTTGTAGTAGGACCAAAAGGACGGCAGTTCTGGTGCAGGTGGGTGTTTATTTATGATAGTGGGTCAATACAAACAGCAAGGGTGGCAAAACATGAAACTAGAAACCTAAACTGGGTAAACTAATAAGACAAACCAGAAACGAAGATGCAGGGAGGTCCGGGGAAATACATACGGGGAGACCGAGGGGAAACAACACAGACGAACCAGCGATTACTGAGACAGAAAATACAACTTAAATACACTCAGAACACAGGGAGATTACACACAGGTGGGAGACACAGCTGGGAGTGATTAACATGACGAGACCAGGGAGGCAAACTGAAAACACTCACATAAGACGCAGACCTTCACAATAAAACAGGAACACACGGGGGGGAACAGGGTAACACCAATTAGAGAACAGAACCAAAATCGCGAAGAGAAAACACAAAACGCTGGGTCAAAAGGACCAAGGATCATGACACCATTTGTGGTGTTAATGATTCGCTTCTTTGACCAAATGATTTTAAATATTATAAATCTAATATTCCACCACACTTTTTGTATTGGCATTGATATATAATGATGAATGGGGAATTCAAAGATGAATATAATGTTGGTATTAATGATTCAATAAGGGTAAATACTTGTGGACGCAGATTTCCGTACAAAGTAGAGGAAGCTTCTTTTTCATACGGGATCACCTCAGCAGATGGAGCCCATGTTTGAGTTGGCAGACTTTTAGGCTTGATGCCCTTTCTTATGCAACCCTGTGTTGATGGCAAAGAGGGGATTACAAGTACAGAAACACAATCTCGAAACATCTATCAGCTGATGCAGTCATAAAAAATGACCTGCCCTCAGGAAAATAAGACTTGAAATGGTTCTGTTTCATCTGGTTTTCACATGTCTCGGTTATATCAGAGGGCTCAATAATGCTGGCTGCCATCCCTATTTATTACTGGATAGCCTGCTGACTGGGCAGCATGATTGTGCAGTCATCTCACAGCAAGAAGTTCCCTTAAATCCAGTCTGGTGCCCATCTGTGTGGAGTTTACGTTCTCCGGGTACTCGGAGTCAAACTCATCCAATGTTCAGTTTTAGACAAGGGGTAGATGATCTATGGCAGACCTTCCCAAAGTGTGGGGCCCGCCCCCTGGGGGGTGGGGGGGTGGGGGGGACGCAGAGCCATGGCAGGGGGGGTGCGGGATGAAAAGGGGGAAAAAAAACCCCAAAACACTTGGACACTGCTAGCACGGCCGCCTACAGAAACGCAAAGCAGGAGATGAAGCATCGCTGAATATGTTTCCAAACCAACTTCATTCTAAGCCAAAGACTAGAAAATATAGTGAAGCATGTCTTCCCTTTGGCTTCACCTGCACAAGTGCCGAGGTAGGTCTCCCCTGCAGGATTGGTTTTCCCTTCGTCAGAAGCAGCGCTGGGCTGTTTAAATCATGGACAAACACTATCCCACATTCTTGATTTTTAGTTCACAAACACTTCTTGTAATGACTAACTACTCCTGACATTTTGGAAATATACATACTATACTATACTTTATACAGTAAAGTTACAGTGGGATACAAATAATATCAGGCTGATCCTGCCACGATTTGTCCCCCCTGTTCAAATCCCGGACAAACAGTATCCCACAGCTGTTTATGTTTTTAAACCTATTTTGCACAGAGAGGCATTTTTTGAAAAATGTATTGATAGCAATGTTGACTATTATTACACAGGAAAAAAACAACTACATGTAAAATAATCACATCGTGATGCCTCTGTCTTTGTAAATGGAGGGACAGTAACTGCATGTGTATATGTAAGTGTGTAAAACCTGCAGATAGTCAGATTAACAGTAACAGTATTTCGTCTCTATCTGCCATTCTGCAATTCATCTCATGTAAACAATAACGTGGTGCACAGCGTGACGTGAAAAAAGGCACATAAATTTGACGTTGCGTGACGAACTCTGTATTCCTCGTCCACACGTAAAAGAGTTAGTAGTATTTTCTTACTACCTGTAATTTATTGCAGATTACTTGTATTTGCTTAATTGTTTACTAAATGTTTGAGGTGTGAAATAAACCGCAATGGAGCAAAATATGGGTGTGTGTGGTTGGAGGATGTGTTTGTGCGTGTGCGTGCATGTGCGTGCTTGTAAAACAAAGGGGGGCCCAGCAAAAAAAGTTTGGGAACCACTGATCTATGGTAACAATGTGCCAAATACTGTCAGGAAATACAAAATTGCATGAATTGGTTAAGAGGTAAAATATCATCCGTGCTCCAACACAAAGAAATGCTCTGCTTTCTCCAGCACTTGGCAGCCACACAATACACCTTTTAGCACCCACTGGATTAGCTGACAAAAGTTCTATTATGTGTGTGCGCGTGTGTGCGCGTGTGTGCGCGTGTGTGTGTGTGTTTGAGTTCAGAACAGGGAAGCAAAAGAAGTGTTTGTCAGTGGCACAGAGAAGAAAGTCTGGCTGGCAGCTACTCTCTAAAGCTTTTCACAAAGATTTTCAGAAGGAACACCCTAATACAGAATATTTGATACACCCCCCCCCCCCCGCCCCCCCCATTCTTTGTCTCGACCAGAGAAGAAAAACATCGCCATCCATGAGCAGTATTTTTTTTTTGTTGCCTGTCAGCAAGTACTCAGACATGCCTAGAATTGGTAACACATCCCAAGTTCAACTCCAGGGGAATCTGGGAGCTGTTTTATTTGATTAGGAGATCCAATCTGATGGAATTTTGAGACAATTAATAGTTGAGAGTTACATCAGGTTTAAATTTATCCATGCTTATCCAACCTTAGATTGCAGAGGCTTGGAACCAGTCCCAGCTGTCATAGGCTGTGAGTCAAGGTACACATTTGTTACCAGTCCATCACAGGGCCGACACATACAGACAAATTAAAGTGGGCCAGTATAACAGTGGGAAGAGGACAGTTCAATAAAATGTCTTAGTGTTTGTTAATTACTGAGTGCAGGTTTGAAATATTTGTTAATGGGAGAACAGATGTAGTCTAAGGAGCTTGGTAGGGAAAGCATCTGGACTTCTTTAAGTTGCTTGAAGACGTTTCACCGAGAAGCTTCTTCAGAACAAAGGTCAAATGGTGGAGTCCCAGATTTAAGCCCTATGGGAGTGTCCCCCAAGAGGGACATGGGCCCCCTATTGATCCTCTACCTAATCACACAAGCCAAGGTGTGAAAATGGGTGTAGGTCACAATCAGCCAAGGTAGAGGATCAATAGGGGGTCCACGTCACTCTTAACTTAAAGAGGTCCAGATGCTTTTCTTTCCAAGCTCCTTATTATACAAGGTGTGAAATATTGACTGTATCTGTCCTTGGGCAGTGGAGCTGAATATTAGAGAACGTAGACGTAGAGGGTGGTCAGCATTATCTGTGATTGATAACAGTTTGTTTAGTGACCTTCACAACTGATAGAAAATCTCTGACATTTTGCTTTCCACATCGAAGGATCTCATTTTCCAAAGGAAATAGAGCACACTCATCCTTTCTGTATATAGTCTCTGTGCTGGTCTTCCACTTACGCCTGTTGATGATGTGGACAATCAGGTACTTCTCCTCCATCACATCAACATCCTGTTCCAGGATAAACATGGGTCACGCAGCTTTCCTCTTCCTTCTCAAGTTAAGCACTATCGCTCTGATATTATTCACATTCAGGAGTTGGTGAGTCCTTCCAGAACACCCCGCAACATCATCATTAGTGCTCTGTACTCTTCCTGTTGCCCATCATTAATACATCAAAGCACAGCAGAATCATTAGGGTATTAGTGTAGGTAATGACTGAAAGTAAGATTTACACGATGAACAGAAGTGGAGACAGCACAGTCACCTGCAAAGCTCCTCTACTGCACATGACCGTTTATAATCAGTAAAACTTGTGCATGCAACAGGTGATGCAGCTACTGTATTGAGTAGCTAGCTCAATCTACATAGTCTACATATCTCAGTCTATACGTTAACCAAGTGCTGTGTATCCTGTTTGCTAGGGTAGAAAAAGTAATTACAATGAATTGAAAGCCCCAAGATTCCAGCTGTTAGCTCCATGTTAGCCATAATTCTTGACATTTTTATGAGCTGCCTTAAATATTATAGACACCTGAAATAAAAGTAGTCATATAAATAGTATTTATATAAAAAACAAAACAATTATACTAATTATAATAATAATACAAGTAGTTACAAATTTGTTGTTTAAATTCATATGCACATGTATTAGCTTCTTGCTGTGGGAAGCTAACCTTGCGGGATATTGTTGCTGTGAGGCAACACTGCTAACCACCATGCAACTGTTCTGTGAGATAGGTGATATTCCCCAATAAAATACAGCTATCTGTCCTCACTTCGCTCTCAGTGTCACTACAAAGGCTCTGTAGTACTGGTGAGTATTCCAGCTATATTTTCTTTAGCTGTTTAAATCATGGGCAGCACGGTGGCACGGTGGTTAGCACTGTTGCCACACAGCAAGAAGGTCCTGAGTTCAATTCCACCATCAGGCCAGGGTCTTTCTGTGTGGAGTTTGCATGTTCTCCCCGTGTCTGCGTGGGTTCCCTCCGGGTACTCCGGCTTCCTCCCACCGTCCAAAGACATGCAGTTTGTGGGGATAGGTTAATTGGATAATCCAAATTGCCACTAGGTGTGAATCTGTGAGTGAATGTGAGTATGAATGGTTGTCTGTCCTTGTGTGTTAGCCTTGCGACAGACTGGCGACCTGTCCAGGGTGTACCCCGCCTCTCGCCCTATGACAGCTGGGATTGGCTCCAGCACCCCCCGCGACCCTGAAAAGGATAAGCGGTAGCGAATGGATGGATGGATGGATGTTTAAATCATATTTTGGGGTTTTAAATGATGATGATGATGTTTTCTCTCCCTTTCCATCAATGAAAATATAGCAAAAAAACCCCAAAAACTTCTTCCCAAAAATTATACAAATATAGCCAACAATATTTTTAAAGGCTGATTTTTTCAGTCCTTTAAACAAATCAAGATTTGAAGTGATGTCTGTAAAATGATCCTAGGAGACATCAGCAGTCAAAGGCTGACTCTACGCAGACTTCCTGGATCTTTTGCAGAACTTACAAACAAAGCCAATCAAAGACAGCGCGGCCTGAACGTCAAGCATCGATTAATGGCAATGCTTTTCAGAAATTACTCAACTTCTCTTCAGTGGGACAACAGTTCAACCCCAAAGTGTGCTGAGCTCACTTGCACTTCAGCTACTGAAGCAATGACTTGAGAGTTTTGCTGTTGATATACTGACTCTCCTACTCTCTGAGACATTCAGCTCATCCAGCCTAATTACATTTTGGCCCTGTATCTTACAGGTTTCTCAGTTTTGATTTGACGCAGAGCTGAGACACAGTTGTGACATTGCACTTATTTCACACCCAAGGATCCACTGGCGAGACCACCGTATCACACCTGTATTCAGAGTTTAAAGTTTTTCCCATGTCACTCAGTTAGCCAATTCCAAATCCTTTTAGGCCACTTACAAAGCCCTGGGACTGTCTACCTTTGACTAATTCTGGGATCTTTACTCCCTTCATAAACCAAGTTGTCATCACATTGGCATGTCAGTGCACTGAGGGAGACCCACAGCGTGAGTACATGCATGTTGTCTTTACTTATGCATGTCCATGTCATGTCCTTGTGTTACAGAAATCACTGTGGGGTCACCGTCCCAAACAGCATAGTGATTTAAGAATGTGTGGGAGAGGGATGCTGTCCAAGATCTGTTAAGTGAACTTTTACTGCTCCCACGTATACAGGGAGGCTGCTTTTTTTTTGCTTCCTTTGTGCCTTTATTTTGCAGCATAATTTCGGTCAGTCCTTAAACAGTGTCTTGTGGAGACCAACAAAAAATAATTTGCTTGCTCAAAAAATATGTATTAGATAACCAAAGCTAACATTGTGATGACTAAATGTAAGTTTATATTCAACCAGTATATTTATAGACTACTATCATCCTGTCCAGGGTTTAGCCTGCCTTTCACCCTGTGCAACCCCTGCAAGCTCCAATAAGTGATTAAGAGAACTTATGTATGTTTATATAGCCTGCTGTGAAAGAACACTGTTATTCTAAACCTGAACACTATTTTTGTTGAGCATGGAGCATAGAGTGAGATGTAGCACAGTGAAATTCATAAGCATTTTTGTTTTCAGCATTCTGGTGAATTTTTATGCACTATTTTTCTATTTTTTCTGTAGCGATTTATGGTGGTAATGTCTTTGTTTATGTGAAAGAATACACATTAATAAGCTATTGTGTCCTGCCGAAAATCTGCTCCTGTGTTTCTGTACTATGTCCTGCAGCTGAACCAAGATGTAAGGTGGTGTTAGCAATGTTGTTATACTGTTATTCCTAAATTTTAATGTCCTCTGATATTTCAGTACTATTCCAGATATTTATTATTACTTCTCAACTGCTAAGTGGATTATATTCAATTTAATTCAATTTTATTTATAAGCACCAAATCACAACAACAGTCGCCTCAAGGTGCTTTATTTTGCAAGAGTCATATGACCCCGTATGAGCAAGCACTTTGGCGACAGTGGGAAGGAAAAACTTCCTTTTAGCAGGAAGAAACCTCTGGCAGAACCAGGCTCAGGGAGGGGCGGGGCCATC
The DNA here is from genome assembly GCF_057382275.1 of Copadichromis virginalis. Classification (NCBI taxonomy): domain Eukaryota; kingdom Metazoa; phylum Chordata; class Actinopteri; order Cichliformes; family Cichlidae; genus Copadichromis; species Copadichromis virginalis. The sequence continues at coordinate 38,014,241 of NC_140639.1, read as the reverse complement.
TGCCAGCTGGGGATTCAATAACAGCTCTTTTTAATTAAAGCAACACTTTGATGGCCACTGTTTGGTTAGACTCAGTCAGCAGGAACATTGGAAGCCTAGTTAAGGTTATGGAAACTTTGTAGTTTTGCTTAAATGTTAAATAGAGTCTTAGTTTCTGTAGAGTATTATAGTATTATAGTGGTGAACAGTGTTTGCTGAAAACACTGTATGAGAAACATTTCAGCCTAAACCTTTACTGATGAGTGACTTACTTTTATGAGTCTCTCAGGCCCTTTGTTTTATCTGACATCTCCGTTATTGTTCCTAAGGGACCACTTCATTAAAGTGCTGGTTTACTCGAAATCAAATCAGCCCTTTAATGAAAGTTTATACATCAAGTTTGAAGAAGCAGGAAAGGTAAGAGGAGCCCTGTAAATCATTGTAATAAAGTCTAAAAATGGAGAAGTAACCTTTTTATCTTCTCCAAACATTTACATTCGTTTTGTTTCAGAGACGTCTAATTTGGCGTGGCTCCCTGTTAGACAGGAGGTCTGACCTGAGGCCTTGCTCTGATGGTCTGAATGTCCATATTGTAAGTCCTTTGATAGTGAGCTTCCACTGAAGAGAATGATAAATAGCACTGAAAACCCTCGTATTATCCCAAGAACTGAAGGTCAAAGACACTATCGCAATCATTTTGGTGTCTTTGTTCTCTTGGTTACATTGCTCCAGTTTATTTCTCCGTGGCTGATGTTACTCCCTCAGCTGCAATAACAGTATATGAACCATGACAGATTAAAATCTCTACTGCTTGAAGCTCTCCAAATTCAGCGAGGATTAAAAAGCCTGTGTTTTTATTGGAAACTCATTGGAAAGCAAGGGAGGAGGAAACCCAAATGAAGAAGAGCAGAGGTCAGCATTCCTGCTCATCCTCAGAGACTCTGGAAAGAATCCCATCATGAAACAGAAGAAAACAAGGGGCATGCTATTCAAAAGAAGACTTTCAAACCACTTGGATGAGTAAAATGACTGCTCAGAGTCATCCAAGATGGATCCAAGATAAACATCCAAGATAAACCCCTAAACTTGTTAGCTGAACTGTTTTAGCACAACAGTTTTTTAGCATTTAGAGCAGTGAAGTTGTGATGCATTAGTTGTCTGTTGTTCTGTAGTTTAATCTCTAAACTGATTATATGCTGTCAGAGACACAGCCGTCACTCCTAAACTCAGTTTAGTTTCACTGACTGTAAATGGTGGTGTGGCTAAATTACAGTTTAGAATTGGCCTCTGTTCCAGATGACATAGTGTCCTGAATGTTGCACTCCCCGCACAATGAAATTGGTTATGACACAGGCATGAAAAACATAATATTACCATCCAGGCTTCTGGCCAGTGTATCCGTTTTATAATTACAAAGTGGCCAAATACATCCATTTTTCTTTGCTTGTTATCAGCTGACAGGTCATTTTATACCTTAATTTGTGTTGGTCCATAAGCACAAGCTTGTGATTAGCAATTAGTAATGAATGCGGATCCAAATGCGGACTTAAAACATGACTATCAAATTAACACAGGATGTAACACAGCAAAAGAACACTAAAACCAGAAGTGAAGGTTTAACAAGATACAAAGAACGTTACTGAAAGTAAGATAAAATGTAAATAATAACTGCAAGCAGCTATAGAGCCATTCTCATCAGATAAATACAAATAAAAACATAAAAAAGAAAAACTAAACTCAAGACTCAACCGAGTCCAACATAGGGCTGAACGATTATGGAAAATAATCTAATTGCGATTTTTTGCCCCAATATTGCGATTGCGATGCGATATGCGATTATTTTTTAAGGTCTTTGTCTTCTGTATTATTAAACAAAGACAAGCAATACATCATATAGTATGGCCAATACTATATTACATTAATTTTAAACTGTTCTTTCCTGGAAGACAGACCTCTGTTATGATGACATGAGGTGATGCATGAATTGATGACTGACATTTTTATTTAACTTCTTCAATCACAACAGTATATTTGAACATACACAATAGTTTATTTTTAGCTTACAAACATCTGAGCATAAAGTGCTGACAAGGAACCCTGGTGTAAACATTAAAATGAAAGTCAGTACAATGTGCAGATTGCAGAAATATACATAAAAAAAATCAGTGGCTTTACCACACTCAGTTTTTCGACATCTGTGAACTACTAGACAGTCATTCAATTAAAAAATAATATTAAATAAATAAAACGAATAAATAAAAAATACACACATCTTACTGATCTCTGCAGTCAGTAACATTACACATAAAGTGCAAACATAATAGCAATTGTATAAACACACACACAAACACGCCTTTAAAATTTAAAGGCGTGAAATTGGACGGTCTAGTTCTGATTAGCGTCACCGCTGTCTCGGTGGAGTTTAATAAACTCGGCCGTCTGCTTCTTGCTATCTAAAATATAACCAGACACTGGTGTAAATTCTCGACTGTCTCATACTTCTGTTTAATAAGTTTTCTGTTTGACGTTTAGTCAGCTGTGTGAAAACCAAGGAGGAACCCACCCGGGGGATTAATAAAGTTTTATTTTATCTAATCTAATAACTTTAATCTCAGCCAAACCGATTTACTCACGAACAAACAAAACACTGAAAAAAGCCCAATGATAACATTTTTAGGTTGTCTAAGTGACTTATATATTACGTTTAACCCGAGCAGCGAAACTCCGCGGTGATCTGAAAATGATGTGCCGGGAGTTGTGCCGTTCTCGGCCGCATCAGTAACCCTCGAGCTCCCGGCTAGCTGTCGAGCTGGTGGGTAGCAGACGCCTCTGAAAACGTCGAAGCACTTTTGCAAATATGGGATATCTTGGTAAACCGAGCAGATATTTGATGTTTACACAACTACTTTCTCGCCTGAAAATATGTTAAAAGTTTATTTTGTGACCCTGAAAGATTAGTATGAGTAATTTTAAAACTCAGTAGCGGCCGCCATTGCTGGAAACTGGAGTTTGGCTGGGCCGCGCTATGAATTCTGGGATATGGTAGTAATTTGGACAGCCTTCGGCGCGTCGCTGTGACGTAATCGGTCTACAAATGCGGCCTCAGGAGGATGCAGCCCATGAATTTGGACATGTCCAGAGTATAATCGCAGCCTTTGCGGTTAGAAAATTGCACTTGATCATGTCGCGATATTATCGCAAATGCGATATATCGTTCAGCCCTAGTCCAACAACACCAAACGCTGCGTCAAGACCCATCAGGGATCAACTGTAAGTGCCATTGTTGCAGTCTCGAAGTGTTTAAGTGGGAGACCATATAAACTTACAGAGCTGAGAGCTGAGGCACATAGTGCCCATCACCTCCAAACAGTCGTGGGAGACGGCTGCCCCTCCCTTAGTCTGGTTCTGGTTAAAAGAGTTTTTCCTTCCCACTGTCACCAAAGTGCTGGCTATTAGAGGGTCGCATGGTTGTTGGGGTTTCTCTGTATTATTATATCTTTACCATACAATATGAAGCACCTTGAGATGAATGTTGTGATGATTTGAACCTAAAAATTGCAATTGAAATTGTAAAAAGTTGCCACGTTTTCTCCTGAAATTGCCTCCTACTTCACTCTGTAATAATTGCTTCTCGTGCCTCCAGCCTTTCTATGTGTTCAGTAACCCAGTGTCCTGATTATATACACCGCCCATTCTTCACCTTCCAGTTACCACTTTATCTTTGGGCAGCTTTCCAGGCATTTCCTTTTGTTCACATTTAAAGTCTTTTGTCCTCATTCATGCCTTTTTCCCAACAGATTATCAGAATTGTTCACTGTGTTGATCGTTTACTTGATGTGCATCATCACGTGTCCTGAGTTTGGGTCCCCTCTTCCATCCTCTTTTATAGCTGCCATTGTTGCTAATAATAATGCTGCTTGATTTCCTTCTTCGTTTCTGATTGACAGGAGTCAAAATTGCTCCTAAGGCTACAGGCCTTTGTCGCTTTTACAAAATCTTCCATTGGCAGCTTTTGGCATGTGCAAAAATATCTGCAGAAAAAAACAAAAAGCTGAAATGAAGCCCTAGCCTCAGGGACACTGGGATTCAGTAATCTGTTTGCAATAAAATTGTGTTTCTTAAAAAAAAAAAGTAAACCTCTGGTTTTCATGAACACAAAATCTGCAAGAAAGACCAAAAAAACCCAACATCCACAGTGTGTCTCTTTATTATGACTCTAACATGAAAATCCAGACGTGTTAGAGCTTGGATGTTTTTGTTGGCGGATGAAATGCCAGCGATTTCACAGGAATACCAAAGCCAGCACAAAACAAAGCATCAACCTCAAAAAAGAGAAGCCCCCCCCCCCCCCCCCCCTTCACCGTTACCCAATCATTAGAGATTTTAGCGAGGTTTCCGTAAAACTGGATCATCAACATGAAACCCAAGCAGGAAACCTTTTAAGTGGTTGAATTTGATTTATTTATTGATGAATGTTGTTTATAGTACATGCCATTTTCTATAATCGAAATGCTGCATTAGTATAACACATCTGCTCCCATTAAGAGGTTTTTGCTGGATCAATATGGAGGCAAGTCCTACATATTCTGACAAAAACTGCACTTTCATATATTATTAGAATGCATTTAGGTGGAAAGGGGGGGGATTGATAGTGTTCTCTGTGTGTGCCCTAGACCCTGCAGCTTTTCTTAGTATATCCCAGCTATATATATACCTGCAGTACAGAAAACATCCTCCTCTTTGTCCCTCTCTCTGTTTCCACATGCACAGCCTGGTAAACATCCTCCTCTTTTCTTGTTCTTCAGGAATGTCCTAAGGGGCTTATGTTCATGATTAGACAGTGTGTGAGTGTGTGTGTGTGTGTGTGTGTCTGTGCCTGTCATCCTTAATAAGCCCGGGCTACTCTCTCTTGTTAAATTCGTGTGTGTGGCAACTTTAATGATGTCAGAGCTCTCATCTCTCGTTTGTGTCTACATTCCAATTCAACCTCACACGCTTAGATGGTTTGATGGAAGTTTGTTGTGTTTCAGCATGTACTGCGTTGGCAATGGCAACCCGACAAAATCCTGTATTCCCACTGGATTAGTTAATCTATTGGTTGATTACATAAAAGTAACTGACAATATTTTTCCAATACATATAGCTCAGTGGATTATAGTCAAAGATGATTTCCTCCTGTTTTACAGCTGTAGGTCCACTAAGTTAAGTAAAATTAGAGAAGAATTTCAAAATGACCTGAAATCTTATGGTTACTGTGTTTTTATTTACCAATTTCTGTGCATGTTTTTCACATTTTTCCACATTTCATTTCCAAAAATGTTCAAAAAAGGTTTTAAAGTTTCTGAGATGGAGAACTGTCCATCCATCCATCCATTCGCTTCCGCTTATCCTTTTCAGGGTCGCGGGGGGCGCTGGAGCCTATCCCAGCTGTCATAGGGCAAAAGGCGGGGTACACCCTGGACAGGTCGCCAGTCTGTCACAGGGCTAACACGCAGGGACAGACAACCATTCACACTCACATTCACACCTAGTGACAATTTGGATTAATCAATTAACCTATCCCCACAAGCTGCATGTCTTTGGACGGTGGGAGGAAGCCGGAGTACCCGGAGAGAACCCACGCAAACACGGGGAGAACATGCAAACTCCACACAGAAAGACCCCGGCCTGATGGTGGAATTGAACTCAGGACCTTCTTGCTGTGCGGCAACAGTGCTAACCACCGTGCCACTTTTAAATGGTAAATGGCCTGTATTTATTCTAAATGAGGGACCTCTGTCTACTCTATGATTATTATATTCAACCTGTTAACATTTAATACTGTATTGATAGAACCAACTGATTCTGCAGCAGAGCATCCCCTGTAGGGCTGGGCGATATATCGAGTTTTTTTTAAAAATATCGATATATTTTCATACGAGACATAAGATGTGACAATATCGTTTATATCGATATAGTCTATGTTACGTTATAATTATACTTGTGGAGCCACAGGTTTGCCTCTCTTTCGTCCACTTTTGTCTCTACGCAACGTTACTCGGCCTCGCCTCTCCTTCACTGAACACAACTCCGCCTCCCCCATAGCTTCACCTGCAGGCAATGACAAGATGAAAGCGGAAAATCTCCGTTAGCGAGTTACCGTGTGTGGGGCTGGACGGCGTCAACGTGTTAGCGAGCTAACCGCGCTAACGACATGCAGCCCGGAGGGGCTGCACGGCCTAAAATCCTTTCATTTTCTCAAAACTCGACAGTGCGCCTTATTTATGAATTCTGGTTGTGCTTACTGACCGCGAACCGATTTTATGTGGTACACAGCGCTCAGCAATCTGTCAAAAAATGTTTTAATATGACTTTCATTTCATTTATTTATTCATTTTCAGGCACAACAAATACCTATATTGAACATAAAATACACAAAACAAAAAACAAAAATTGCCTGAAAAAGGAGTGGGACGAAGAAAACTTATTAAATCCCACCCCTATACTCACTCATCAACAAAAAAAACAATAAACTTCCCGCAGCTACGCCCATCATTGCATACAGACCCATCAACAGCTCCGGGCACATACAAGCATCTAAGCGGCAGCTCGCAACCAACAATTAGAGCCTTCATAACTGAATACAGAATATATAAATTATAAATTGCATTACCACAGGTAACAGGTAGTAATAACTACAAGTAACAAACACACATACATATACATACATATATATCTACACACACAAGTACATATATGTACATACATACGCACACTTTATTTATTTTATTTTTTTTGGAATCCATACCAGCAATGGTAAGAGGACAGACATTACAGAGCACACTAAAACCCATCATTGAGTATACTGTGACCAGACCAACTGTTTGTAGAGAAATTTAAATCTATGAATATTTTTGCATTGTTTCAATTGTAAACTCAGACTGTTCCAGATTTTCACACCACATACAGACACACAAAAGCCTTTACGGGTTGTTCGAGTTCTGGGTAATTTGAATTCTCCAAAGCCTCTCACATTATAAACCTTTTCTCGAATTTCAAATCTAGTTTGTAAATTTGCCGGTAAAAGTTTAGTAAAAGCTTTATACAAAATTATGGATGTATTGTAATTAACCAGATCCTGGAATTTAAGTAACTTTGCCTGAAGAAAGAATTTGTGAGTATGATCTAGATAACCAGCCTTGTGAATAATACGCAGTGCTCGTTTCTGTACTGTGACTAATGGATTAGTTGTATTTTTATATGTATTTCCCCACACTTCCACACAATATGTAAGATATGGAAGAACCAGGGTACAGTACAGAGTACGAAGTGCATCTTTATCAAGGAATTGTTTCACTTTGTTCAAAACTGCGAGGCTTCTAGAAATTTTGGTTTTTATGTGTCTGACGTGGGGTTTCCATGAAATTTTGTTATCAATTATAACTCCCAAAAATTTGTTTTCACTCACATTATCAATTGGTACACCTTCAATGATAATTGGTAATTCTATATTATATTTTAAATTACCAAAAAACATTGCTTTAGTTTTATTTATATTTAATGATAATTTATTTATGTCCATCCATTTTTTTATTAATTTTAGCTCCCTGTTTACGGTCATTACAAGATCAGTATAATCATCGCTACTGAAAAATATGTTGGTGTCATCTGCGAACAGTATGAGTTTAAGTACTTGAGAAACATCAAAAATATCATTTATGTATACATTGAAAAGTTTTGGTCCCAACACTGACCCTTGGGGAACACCACATGTAATACCAAGTTTCTCTGAATGGTAATGCCCTATGCTAACATATTGTTCCCGACCCGTTAGGTAACTTTTTAACCAGTTACCAGCTTTCCCTCGAATACCATATCTTTCCAATTTATCCAGTAAAATTTGCTAAGCTACAGAGCTGCACCGCTTGATGGATTGTCTTGGAGGATTACGGCTACCGGGGAGGAGCCTCGCGGAGTGATACGTACTGTGCTTCAACGTAATATTACCGTACTGTGTGTGTATAAGGACCACAAATGGCTGTATGTCTACTATTTAGGCTGAACTGGAATGACTGGCTGTTCATTTTGCAATTTCAATAAAGTTTAAAAAAAAAAAAAAAAAAAAAAGGACCACAAATGGCACCTGTTCAGAGACGTGGTGCAGCAGTGAAATCTGTCTCTTTGTTATTATGCTCAGCGTCTATTAGTTTACATTTTGACTGCACAATTGTGAGCTTTTTGTTATGCACAAAAACAACATTGTTTTCTTTTATTTATGGACCATGATTATTTAATAAATGCTGATAATTTATTTTTGAGTAATTTCTTCATGTACATCTACGCTGTATGTAAATAAAAGTGCCCGTGTGACATCTGGGACACAGTGTAACTAGAACTCTTTTTGTTCTTAACTTATGGCTTTAAAAAAAAAAAAAAATCGAGATATATATCTAATATCGCCATCCAGCTAAAAAATATCGAGATATGAATTTTGGGTCATATCGCCCAGCCCTAATCCCCTGTTGCTTCTCCTGGCTCCCCAGTCCCTGAGCTCCTGCTGCTGCACTACAGGTATGTAATTGTAGCATCAGATGTACAGCAAGCACTGATAGCTTTTTACTCGGTGGGATTCCGTTGTGATCACCTTTACTAAATGTCTACAACCAATCTGATTATATCCTGTTTGGTTTTTTTCGATGTTGAAATTAAAATCTAGTAGCAGTCTTCTCATTTCTTTGTGTTTTGTGCTGTTTTACAGGCCCACAGAGGAGGACAGCTCCGAGGCAGATGAGGGACGGGTCCCAGGACGGTCCATCCGCGGTGGAGCTGGCCATCCTGGAGTCCCTGAAGAGGCCACACCAGTCTCCAATGGAGCATTTCCTCCTCAGCCTTGTTCCTGCTCTGGAGAGCAGCTGGTCCTTTTTATTCCTGTCTCTCTGTAAATACTTATATTTTATATATTTATGTTTAATGTTTTACTGTTTGAGAATTTTAATATTATTTCAAATAAATTTTTATAATGACTAATGTCTCTGTTCTACTACACAGCAAATGTTGGCACACGACTTGACACATGTAGAATTTATTTCATATTATACTAATGACAAATATACTAATACAGTGGGATGCAAAAGTTTGGGCAACATTGTTAATAGCTATCATTTTCCTGTATAAATCGTTGTTACAATAAAAAAAGTCAGTTAAATATATCATACAGGAGACACACACAGTGATATTTGAGAAGTGAAAAGAAGTTCACTGGATTTACAGAAAGTGTGCAATAATTGTTTAAACAAAATCAAGCAGGTGCATAAATCTGGGCACCACAAAGAAGAAATGAAATAAATATTTAGTGTATATCAATGTGTGTGTCTCCTATATGATATATGGGGTTCCTTTGGGCGTGCTTCCCATCCAGAGCTCCACAGCACAGAGGGAAGTTCCAGCGCTCCTGGAATCCCTCTGTGATGGACCGCCAGTCTCCAGGTGAAGGCACAGCCATGAAATCGTCCACTAGACAGTCCCAGATGACCGTCGCTACCTGGGGGATGATCTGGCTCACCATGGACTCACCAACTCGAAAACTGAACGCGATGGTCCTGAAGGAGTCCCCGGTGGCAAGGAACCTGGACAAAATTGTTCAAAATTAGTATTATGTGTACTGCAGTTACAAAATACATTATTCAAATTACAAAATACTTTTGTAATGCCTGATTTAAATCACAAAACTTAAATCTTCCATAAAACATTTTGTAATTATAAGGATAATTACAAAATGTATATTAGATAATATCTAAAACAGTTGTGTTTTGTTTTAACTTTAACATATCATAATTTGATTGGTAGCAACTTTTACCACTACAGTGTGCCAATCCTACATTCCTCCCACATTTCCGGTTCACGCGCGATGGATTTTTCTTGGACACACGTTGAATGTGCACGCGTCAAATTAGGGGCGTTTGGGGCGTTTTGTTCGCGTCCATCGCGTTCGGTGTGAACACACCGTTAGTATTGTTATGTAGCCACCGATTGTTCACAATAGATGTGATGGAGATAACTGCATATAGATCAAAAAAGTGAAACCTCCGTGAAAATAATTAGTTTGGCCTTTGTCAACCTTTTCTTATCCCTGAGGACAAAGTTTGACTTTTGCAGTGAGGTAAAACACATGTGTGGTCAAAGTTCAAATCTAGCCCATGTTGTGACCAGCATGCATCAGGAGCCTGATGCCTAAAATCTGTGAGGAACTATGACCAAACTGTGTGCATGCACAAAGGCAGATGTATATGTCGCGCTTATGCGTGGTCATGTTTTGCAATGTAAACCTCTTGGATATGCACAAGTCTAATTTCAACTCCCATCTCTATACATTTATTTTATGTGGACACTCCTTTATTTTATTATTGTCATACAACATTACAGTCTGAATCTGGTCAGTTAAGAAAGGAGAAAGTGGTACATTGACAGAGGCATCAGTATGTAGCTATTTACTGGCAGATCTACTGGCTCTTACCCTCACCTATGGCCATGAGCTTTGGGTCTTGACTCAACAAATTACGGAGCCCCGCAGGGGACATGGGAGAAAAAAAAATTAGGGAGAAAAAAAAAAAATTAAGACGGACTTTTGCGAGATCTCGCAAAACAAACTCGGGATCTCGCAAAACAAACTTTCTCGCGAAAGTTGAATTCCAACAATGGCGGCAGCTACTTAGTTGTAATATTACTCTTTCTGGGTCACAAAATACACTTTTAAGATATTTTGAGGCGTGAATGTAGTTGTGTAAACGTCAGATATCTGCTCGGTTTACAAGACATCACATATTTGCAAAAGTGCTCCGACGTTTTTGGAGATCTGACACCCACTAGCTCGAAGCTAACGGGAGGCCTACTACAGCCGGGAGGAACACCGCTTTCCCGGCACATCGTGCCTCGACCTCCCGGTCGGCTTCGAGCTGGCGGCCACTAGCTCGAAGCTAACGGAAGGTCGAGACCTACTACAGCCGGGAGGAACACCGCTTTCCCGGCACATCGTGCCTCGACCTCCCGGTCGGCTTCGAGCTGGCGGCTTCCGAAGAATGCGGCTAAAACTTTTGCGAGATCTCGCAATACTTTTGCGAGATCCCGAGTTTGTTTTGCGAGATCTCGCAAAAGTTGGTCTTAATTTTTTTTTTCTCCCTAATTTTTTTTTTCTCCCATGTCCCCTGCGGGGCTCCGTAACAAATGAGACACATTCTTTTGGATGCAAGAGATGAAAATGAGCTTCCTCTGAAGGCTGTCTGGGCTCACCCTGACAGACAAGGTGAAAATCTTGACCTTTTAGGGGCTACTCCTCCACATTAAGAGGAGCCAACTGAGGTTTGAACATGCACCCACATGTCTGTGTTTTAACTTCTGGTGCAGACATATCCCCCTCCCCCGGTCAATAGTACACTGTAAAACCTAATAAGTTCACAGAACTCAAAAATTGTTGTGTAACAGATTCCACAACAATTTTTTAGTGATGTTTTTAAAAGTTTTAAGTTTAACTAAAATAAAAATTGCAGTTGCCTTAAATTACCTCAATGTTAACTCATAAATGTTGATATTCCTCAACTTATAATTAGGGAGTAATAAACTCAAAATGTTCAATATTTTTCAACTTAATTAAGGTGGGAAATACACTCAAAATATTTTACATATTGCAACTCATACGATGTGGGAAATAAACTCAAACTTTTTCATATGAGAAATAACACTTAAAATCTTCAATATTTATAAAATACTGTGGGAAATACACTTACAAATAATTCTAAACTGTTTGCCCAGTAAATTATAATCAGCTAAAAGTGTTAGAAAACATGAAAGTAACAACACTAACAATTTAACAACTTTTTATTAAACACAATGTGCTTTTAAAAAGGCACAAACAACAGAGCTCACTCATAAAAAAGTGCTTCATAAATAAAACAAGAGAAAAAGACTCCAAGGGTCTCCATCTCAATTCTAAAATTCAATAACATTTTCAGTATTAACAGCAATTGCAGCTATTAGAACATTGAGGCATTTAACACTTACTGTACCTTGACAGCTGCAGCTCACTTTCTTTTTTAAAAATACATAAAAAAACAGTACTGGTTTCCACTGCTGTACTTATAGGGAACAAACATCAAGGCAGTGCATTTATGTATTAGGCAACAGAACATTAAACATGAATAGTGAATGAACTGAACAGTCATTCATCTTAAATGTGAGGTAGAAGAGGCAAATGGTAAAAAACGGTTAAAAAAAACGGTATAAATAAAACAAAACAAAACAAGAAAAACCTTTAATACTTAGCTTAAAGAGTTGTCTATTCCAAGTGATTCACTTGAACAAATTCTTCTGCATCAGTAAGTGACCTAACAGTGGTTTGTTGTATTCAAGGCACATCACTATGGAACGCCAGGACTGCCATAATGAATTAATTAAATACACCATTAAATAATTAATTAAATGTGTCAATAATTAATTAAAATTGGAATTAATTAATTAAATAAATAGTTATGACACATGTAATTAATTAATTATTGACACATTTAATTAATTATTTATGTATTTCACATTTTAATTAATTATTGACACATTTAATTAATTATTGACACATTTAATTAATTATTTAATGATATATTTATTTATTTCATTTTGGCAGTCCTGACGCCTGGCTCTCGTCATGAAATAATTTTATCTGTCAGCCTCACCCATCAAACTCAGGGGGCGGGGTTAACGCTGCCCATGCAGCTTCTCTAACATTTGATTGGTTGCCGTGCAAAGTAAGTCAAAACAGGTCGATCCTAGATAATCGATTGCTTGTGTAGACTTGGGGCAGCCAGTTATCCCAGAATGCAGATCAAATCACAGGCCGTTTTTCTGTCACCAGCTACACTTTTAACAGTGTTTTAGCCGCGAATGTCGCGCCGTATGTCTGGTCAGGTTGTCAACATAGAACATGCTTGCAAAAGTGCTCAGATGTTTTCAGAGATTTCACTAGCTCTGCTAACAGTTAGCATGCAGAGTGCACCCAGGGGGTTACGTTAACCGGTTTGTTTACATATTCCACTCTCCGTGTTCCACATGTTGCATTCGCAGATTCTCATTTTCACCGAACGATCGTCTCTTTCCGCCTGGTCTTGTGTCTCTGTGCTTCTGTAACATAAAGAACGAGCTGACATTTTTCTCACGAAACCAGCGATCAGCTCAGCAGACCCTCAGTTTACCTGCATGCATCCTCCTCCTCATCTGTCAGCTGTTTAACACCTGCTGCTAATTCAAGAAACACGCCTAGTTACCTGGTGATAGTCACAGTTTAACTGGGCAGCCGGTGCTCGATATAACGCAATGTCAGCGCATTTTTCTGCACAAGATAAGTAAATATAGTATTTTCCCCGAGCGCAGAGCTGCTGGAGCTTGTTTCCTTACAGAGCACTTTATAGGCGAGCCAGCTTTATCAGCGGCTGATGTCCAATCACCAGCACACAGCTTTGAAACCTCAGCTGAGTTTTAGCTCTCAGTGGTTAAACGCTGGACTTCATTCACTCAGGTTCTGTCTGTCGGGTCACGTTTACTTCGCTGTTTTATTTACAACTGAGCAAATCGGTTTGGCTGAAGTTAAAGTTACGTTTCATAACTGCATAGTTTCACAGACGTTTAATGGTTCACTGGCACATGTGTTAGACTGAACTATCATCTAAATATCATCTGTTTTTTAATAGTTATTCAACTGTATTCTAAGCACCAGCTGTCTGTTAGAATGTGATTTTTTTTCTCTCTCTGTTGGCAGAGGTATAAAAATGCGCAGGAAAATCTGACGTGCATGGCGAACTTCACCGACGATATTTAGGGAGGAATAAACACACATCAAACATAAATGAACCATTTGCCTGTCTCCATAATTGAGAGCATTTTCTCTTCTTATGTCAACACTCTCTCTCTCTCTCTCTCTTTTTTTTTTTTTTTTTTTTTTTTTTTTTTTTTTGCTTTTTCGGTCATGTTATGTTTACCTGTCAAAGGCTTGTTACAAACTATGAAACACATTGTGCAGACTTCTGGATGTTAGAAGAAAACGAATACTGCTCATGAATGAGACTAAAGGCAGGAAGGTGTCCTTTAAAACTAAACATGTTAATAGGACCTCCCTGTTTATATCATAGTTTATGATATAGCACGTGTATTTCAGTAATAGCCTGCTGAGGCCACTATACGTGCTGGCCTCATATCAAATGTGAAGGCAGACTGAGTCTATGTTTGACGTTTGTTTATATCTAATCTTCCTTTTCAAACATTTAAACAGCAGCGAGTCTGCAGCTGAGGGAATACAAATTCAAATTGTCGGAACAGGTTTGCTCGTTTCTTGGATTCATTTGGTGATTTATTAAATGTATAACTGTTATTCTAATCTGCTGCTGAGTCTCTTACACTTTTCTTTATGCTGTATATTTTCACGTCTCTGGAATAGTTGGCAGTTAGATAGTCAGCTGGGAAACTTTGTGTTAACTCATGGAGCTGAGGATATCGTGGATATGCTGACCTCGCTGCGTGGTGTACAGAGCGAGGTCAGCATGATTAATATTCACAATAAAAATATTAGCCGAACATCATGAAGTCTGTATGTGTTTCATAGTGTCGAACAACCTTTGTACAGTTAAAGCCAGCAGTTACTACATGACGGAAACACCAACGTTATCTCTTTTATGTGTTTATACACAGGTCATGCTGATTACTGAACAAAAACCCAAAGATCAGATGTTAAACAGATTTATTTGCTCTCTCTCCTCCTTAAACATGTTTTTAATGTTAGTTATAATTCAGAATTGGCGACTGAAACACGTAGGACACATAAGAACATCAGGAAATAAAACACCGATAAATATAACCTCAGTAAAAGAAGTCAGCGGGGGTTACTACAGCTGTGTACCGGGGCCTGCGCTTTGTCGGTGGGATTGCTTGCGAGGCGAGCGGGTCTATCCCACGCTTTGCCGTGAGACTGGGACGACATCTCCGAAATCATCGAAACACTTTTGCAAAGAGGCTGTATCTTGACAAACCGACCAGACACATGAAGATTAAACCACTACATTCTCGGCTAAAAAAATATTAAAACGGTATTTGGTAACACACAAACAGGGTTTTTCAAAGCTCAGTTCTGTTAGCTTTCTGTTGTGTGCTAGAAACAATGGCCACCAGGCCAAAGCAATGGTTTTGACTCGATCAGCGTTAACCCCGCCCCCTGAGTTTGATGGGTGAGGCTGACAGATAAAATTATTTCATGATGAGAGCCAGGCGTCAGGACTGCCAAAATGAAATAAATAAATATATCATTAAATAATTAATTAAATGTGTCAATAATTAATTAAATGTGTCAATAATTAATTAAATGTGTCAATAATTAATTAAAATGTGAAATACATAAATAATTAATTAAATGTGTCAATAATTAATTAATTGTGTCAATAATTAATTAAAACGTGAAATACATAAATAATTAATTAAATGTGTCAATAATTAATTAAAACGTGAAATACATAAATAATTAATTAAATGTGTCAATAATTAATTAATTACATATATCATAACTATTTATTTAATTAATTAATTCCAATTTTAATTAATTATTGCCACATTTAATTAATTATTTAATGGTGTATTTAATTAATTCATTATGGCAGTCCTGGCGTTCCATACATCACAACCTTCTGGATACATGTGAATAAAAGCTCGAGTCTGCGTATTGTAGGTCTAGTGCACAGAACTACCCAAAAAGCAGGAGAAATGAGGCATCCAGATTTGTACTGGTTTATACAACTGTACATAACTGGGAACAAACATCAGGTAGTGCATTAAGGTATTAGGCAACACAACGTTAAACATGAATAGTCCACAAAAGGAGCTGTCATTCACTTTAAATTTGAAGTAGAAAAGCCAAATGATTAGGAAAAAAACAAACAAAAAAAAGCTTCCTCAATACTCAGCTCAACAAGTAGTCCATTCTGAGTGATTCACTCATTGAACAAATCATTCTTCAGCGTCAGTAGACGCCCTTTCAGTGGTTTGTTGTCCTCAAGGCACATCACAACCTTCTGGATAAATGTGAATGTAAGCTCAAGTTTCTTTGGGTATTGCATAGATGTACCCAAAGAGCAGGAGAAATGACTCAGCCAGATTTGTGGGACCATTCACAAGTATTTCATCCTCAACGACAATGCAGACGCTTTCAGGACTGAAGAGGGCCGAATCAGTAGTGTCATCCGTGACAACTGTCAGCAGAGCCACAGGAGTGTTAGTGAGGTCTGGACCATCTGCTGACTGCAAAACAAAAATAATACAAGAATGAGTTCAGCCCCACAAGGACACAAATCATGCTATTGATTAGAGGTGTGAATCTTCATAAGTCGCACGTTTCTTTTAAGATTATAATGTCAACGATTTAATTTGATATGGCGATACATCATGATGCATTACAATAATCTTAATTTGGGTTTGGTTTCAAAACATATGTTTAAATAAATGTTTTCAATAATAAATATATGCCAAGATATTTGTTTTTGTTATTTACCAAATATTTGTCTGACCACAACATGGCACCTCCAGAAAAATAGAACACTTGAATTTTAAAAGGGAGATAGTTTTTATCTGTGAATTTGTTTTTGTTTAATAATCTTTTAACTATTTCCATGTTTTCTCGTTTATGCGTAACAATCTTCTTGCAATCTTATTCAACAATAGTTGATATATGGGAGAAAACAAGTCAGATGAGGACTGTGTTGAACCTCCTTCCTGATATACACCCTGGTTCTCCTTGAGTTCTGAGCGATGTCATATGTTCGACTGAACAGCTAGGCAAAGGGGTTGATGCTGAGGCCAGTACACTTACATCACAAGTCCTGAATAACGTGGCGGCATCTTCACACAGGTACACAGGAAGTGCACGAAGGACGAGGGCCCGTCTTGTATTTACATCATGCTGTTCCTAGATGAACATACAATATCTATTAGAATAGTATTTACACAAATGCAGAGTAAAAACAAAGTGCTGGATAGCCATGTTCTGATTGTCATTGTTATAGATCAGGGGTGTCCAAACTTTTTGTAACGGGCTAAACTTGTCAATCTAGAAGGGTAACCTTACCCTACCCTAGCCATAGATGGTAAATTCAGTATTTTGGATTTTTTTTTTTGGATATTTTGATAGGATAGATTTTGTCAAGATGTCCTTCTCCTAAAATGACAACCTTGTATCCATGGCATAATCACCAAGTTCGACCAGTGTGTAATGTTAGGCTGAATCAGGCGATGCATTTTTCCGCAAGCCTTGACTTGTAGAGCTCGCTGGAATACCCCTCTAAACTGTTAAAAGGATTTCGAGATTATCTCACAACCACACATTTGAGACTACGAAAAAATACAAACATGTGTCTAATTACCATCATGATAACACACTCATGTTGTTTATTATTGTTCGCTTCATGCTAGCACACACACACACATAGCTCAACAGCGTAAACTACTGACTGTGTAACACGGACACTTATTGAAATAAGTATACTCACAATACGCACGTGCATTACCGGCAAATACGTCAACCGGTAGACACGGACAGTAGAAAGTTCAAACGCAAGGAGCTAGAACTGCCACTGCCAACTTCCCGGGCAAGAATACAATGCATTATGGGAAATGTTGTCCCCCACGGAAAACCGCCAAAACGTTACACCGTTCTAATTTGAAATAACATTACGTATTTGTCGCATTCAAAAACTTCTAAAATTACAATTACTTGGATTCGAATTTATTTATAACAAACATTCACTGTGCACAAAGTACGAATATATTTCCGGAAAAAAATAAAAAAGAATGTTTATCGAAATTAAATTTAAACAAAACAAAAACACGTTAGACTTACCAAATTTAGGGCAGTTGATGAAAAAAAAAAAGGTGGTGGTCGTGGTGGGTTGAAGTTGGGGACTCTTAATCCACACGGGCTGGCCAAATCTTCCCCGCATCAAGGTAAATTCAAGATGGCTGACTCAGCTTTCCTGAGGGAGCGACAAGACTCCACCCACCAGAACGTCACTAATATATGCTTCTTAAACTTTTTGAGCGTTCCAAACAAATTAGCTAAAAAATATTGAGCCCTATTCAATTAAAGTTGCATAAAAGCCAACAGAGCTCAATACTTTATAGTTTGCTCAACTACAAAACGACATTTGAGTGTTATGAGCTTATTAGTTATGAGCTAGAACAACTGTTAGGGATCTAGTGTATCTGTGAAATCAGCACATTTTTAACACACATTCTTCCAATAAAATATAAGTTAATATCTGGGGAATGACTGTGCATGTTTTTTTTGACCATTTCAGAAAAAAAAAACCTCAGGAAAAAAAGCCACATGATACCACCCCACAGGCCCATAAACGCTCCTTGTTCTCTTGCATTCCAGAAGTATTTTTATCCTTCAAACTGAACGATTACAATGTACGCATATCCAGCAATCACAAACTCGGTAGGACTTTAAAACTCATAACTTGTCACAGGCTGGGTCTCCGACCCAGCACTTTGAGCTTTCTTTGTATTGTTCTCATTTTTTGAGATGTTGTTAGTTTTGTGGTATTTCCTATTTGCCTTTAGTTTAGGCAGTTATTGTTCCTGGGTTTTCTGTTTGAGTTCTTGCATTATTCATCACGTATTTGGTATGTTAAGTTTGTATTGTCATGTCTAGTTTTAGTGTTTCCTGTTTTATTCTGACAGTGTCATGTGTTCTTTGGTCATTGTATTTAGTTTCACTCCTCCTGGTCCTGTCATTAGATTCATGTCAGTCAGCTGTTTCCTCATGTGTCGCCACTTCCCCTGATCACCTCATGTCTGTATTTAAGCCTTTTGTTTTCTTCATGCCATTGTCAGTTCGTCTGTTTATTCTCACCAGAGTCATAGTCATAGCCTGTTTATTTTTCCACCTCGGTCATAGTTATAGTTTTTGGTCTTAGTACCTTTAGTGTTTTGTTTCTTAGTGTTTTGTCAGTTCAGTGTTTTGTTTCTTAGTGTTTTGCCTGTTTGCTTTGGTCTCTTGGTTCATTTCCTGCCGTCATCGCAATAAAGGTTCACTTTTCTGTTAATCATTACTATTCCTCGTCATCATCTGCTTTTGGGTCCTGTTTCCGCACACATCGGCGCACCCCGCCGTGACATAACTTGATGTGTGGCTTGGTTAGCTAACGTGCAAGAAACACGTGATATGATGCATTTATAAATAAGGAATGATGAACTGAAGTGGGAATAAAGCAATTTTGTCTTTCCCAAAAAACTGCAAAAAGACCTGTTGGCCGGTGAAATGGCGCGTTTGTGTGCAATCGATTGAGGATGCTGGTGCCTGATTGGTAATGTAGGTGTGCCTTTGCATACCAGAGCTGATGAAGTGGTCAGAG
The DNA here is from genome assembly GCF_057382275.1 of Copadichromis virginalis. Taxonomy (NCBI): domain Eukaryota; kingdom Metazoa; phylum Chordata; class Actinopteri; order Cichliformes; family Cichlidae; genus Copadichromis; species Copadichromis virginalis. Next base: position 37,994,853 of record NC_140639.1, on the reverse strand, counting down.
TAAACTGGTGCACATAAATCACTCAAGTGTTGCTGCTGCATGCAGAGCTCAAAGACACACAGTGTGACCTGATGCCCTATAAGAAGGATGTTTTGTTCTTGGTGTTCTTTTGTTCAGTTATGTTCCCCCAGGTGTTTCCACCCTTCGGTGTATTTGACTCCTCTGTCTCCCTCTGTTCATTGTCAGGTCGTCTGTTTAGTTCATCTCATGTTCCTGGATTTCATGTCATCTCAAGTCTAGGTTTTCTCAGGTTCATGAACATGTTTTAGGTTTGTATGTAGAGTTTTCCCTGTCTAGCTTTAGCTTTCCCAGTTTAGATTATAATTTAGTTTTCACCATTGCCATGTTGTTTCTACGTTTTTCTAACAGCCAGAATAAAAGGCTCACTTTTTGTTCAACTTCAGTTTTGTCCCTTATTTTTCCTGCTTCTGGTCTGCTCCTCAAACACACCAGCCATCCCAGATGTGACAAGTTGTCCTTTTGAAAGACAGACCATGATTTCTGGAATTTCAGGAACAATTAAAAAGTAAAACAGTTTCAGTTGGTGTCAAAAAGTTCCGTGTTTTGGATTCAGTTTGGTTAATGTGAATTAGACTGATCTTCTCTTGCACCTCTGGATAAAGTCACAAGGAGTCAAATAATCTATCCAGTGGTCGCATTTCGCGATTTGTGTACACAATTTCACAAACCTCAGTTTAAGCTTTTTCTGAATTTTCTTCCCCAGAAGACTCAGGACTATACATCAGTGCTTAGCTCTGAAGGTCTCACCTGAGGGTTGAATTCATAGTGCCCATGCCAACAAAAAGCACACTGGTTTGAGCTTGGAATGTGGATTGTCTGTCATAGTCAGAGACCGAGCTCTCACCTGAAAGAATGCTTCACATGGAGTGTGAAAAAGATTACAACAGAAGTTTGTTTGCTCTCTACACCCATTTTGTCTTCTTAGCATGCGTGTGTCTGTAAACTTGGCCTTCAGTCATCACATGCCCTTCAGTCATTTTGCACACTTGACAGCCAGATTCAAGTTCTGCAGCTTTTCTGTCCTACAGTGGCTTGCAAAAGTATTCGGCCCCCTTGAACTTTTCCACATTTTGTCACATTACAGCCACAAACATAAATCAATGTTATTGGAACTCCATATGAAAGACCAATACAAAGTGATGTACACATGAGAAGTGGAACGAAAATCATGTTTTATTTCAGTCTGTTTTATAGAATAGAATAGAATAGAATTCAACTTTATTGTCATTGCACATGCACAGGTACAGGGCAACGAAATGCAGTTTGCATCCATCCAGAATACAGGACAACAAGAAAACAGAGGAAATGTGTTTGCTGCATCAATAACAAGAAAAAAACTGAAAATAAAAAAGTACATCATTTTTATGGCTGCAATCACCAGTTACTTGGTGGGTGGAAGCATCAAAGGATGACGTCTGTTTTTAAGAGTGGCAAATCGGTCAATCACTCTGTTGTGTCTCAGATGCTGAAGCGTGTCTTTTTCAGTAGACATGACTGCAAGACTGTGAAGTCTTTTCTGACCCATTGTTTGACGCAGCCAGGAGTGCAGCCAACACAGTGCAGCCAACACAGTGCACTAAAGGATCTTTCGCACGAGCAGCTGCTGACAGGCACTGTTAGGGCAACTTGGATGGTTGCCTTCAGAGAGGGAAACATGTCTGAATCAAGGAGGTTGTACACAGACAACATATTTTTGGGTGGACATCCAGCCTGTATTTTCTGGGTCAGAAAGTTTCTAGCCACCAGAACCTCCTCTTTTTTCAGGTCAAGTCTGTAGTGCTTTGCAAGTTCATTCAAGTGAGGTTCACTCAAGAAGTTCTCAGATTTAGGACTCCATGCCTGGATGCCTTTTAGCAGCCCTGCATCTACACTGCAAAATCTTTGATCAAGCTCGCCAACCATCCGATCCACACAAGGGAAAAGTAACTCTCTTTTCAATGTGTCTGAGTTGTTCAATTCAGTGCGTGAACCCACAGTTGCCTCCAGGACAAAATCCTCCATTTTCCTCTGTTTGTGCCTTGTCTTGGCACCTGGTTCAGAGATACTGTGGGTGTTGCACAGGGCCTTGGTTTTCTCATACAGCTCTGTAGCAAATGCATCTGAGTGTTTGCCCTTAAGTGTGTCACACACAGCTTGTTTGCAGATAAAAGCTTCTGCCAGGTCTAAAGTCTCTTTCTGCAGGAATTGGTGGAATCCTTCGGTTACAGACAGAATCAACTGAAACATCAGTAGTGCATAGACTGCTGAGAACTTGTAGAGCTTTGCTCTGAGACCAACAGCTATGGGTGCAGATGGGCACTCCAAAATGGCAGGCAATGTCTCAAGAACTGCACTGATTGATCACAACTGACATGCCCAGCGAGTGTTTGAAAGTTGCACAAGCTCAGTTTTTGTCAATCCAAGCTTTGCCTGAGTCTCCATGAACTTATGATGATTGACTAGGGAGGTGCTGAAGAAAGAATACACACACTCCAACAAGCTGAAAAGTTCCACAGCCTCTGGGACAGCCTTGCAAGTATTGCACAAAAGCAGGTTGAGTTGATGAGCATAACAATGCACATAGCTAGCCTCAGGATGGAGCCTTCTAAAATGTGCTTGTACACCTCCAGTGGAGCCACTCATAACGGCTGCACCATCATATGTTTGTGCTACACACTTAAGCTCTGCAAGACCATTGTTTTGGATCTGCTGCTGAATCTCATTTGCAATGGACTGGGCATCAAATGATTTTATCTCTGCTAGTGCAAGGAAACGCTCCTTAACTGCCCCTCTGACACGTACCTGACACAAACAGCTAACTGTTCTGCCTTTTCATCCCTTGCCTCATCTGCCATGATGGCATAGACTTTAGACTTTGTCATTTCAGATACAATGACACTACTAACTTCCTGGGCACAACAGTCAATCATGTCATTCTGGGATGTTGGCAAGATATAGGCAAGGCAAGGCAAGGCAAGTTTATTTGTATAGCACAATTCAACAACAAGGTGATTCAAAGTGCTTTACAGAGACATTAGAAACAAGAACAAATAAAAAGCATGATTTAAAATTGATTAAAACAAGCAAATAAACTAACTAACTAATTAACAAACAAACAAACAAACAAACAAACAACAGTATATAAAATCAAAACAGATAAAATCAGAACAGTAGATAAAATCAGTAGTTAAATGTAAGTTTTGAAATTTAAGCTTAAAGTGTGGATTTGGTGCTTTATTCAAATGCAGCTGAGAACAGGTGAGTCTTCAACCTGGATTTAAATAAACTGAGTGTTTCAGCTGATCTGAGGCTTTCTGGGAGTTTGTTCCAGATATAAGGAGCATAAAAGCTGAATGCAGCTTCTCCGTGTCTGGTTCTGACTCTGGGAACTGATAAAAGACCGGATCCAGATGACCTGAGGGATCTGGATGGTTCATACTGGGTCAGGAGGTCATTGATGTATTTTGGTCCTAAACCATTCAGAGCTTACTGTGCATTTGATGGGGGGATTATGTTTTTGAAGAAAAGGATCAAACTGCTTCAAAAGCTCTATGCATGCAAGAAAATTCCCTCTGTTTGGGCTGTCTTCACCTTCATCATGGCCATGATAAGGGAGTCCCTGTCTCCCTAACATAGAGGTGACTGCAACAATTCGTCTGAGATACTCTCTTCTTTCGACTATCTCACTCACATTTGCAGTTGCTATCATCTGTGCAACGTTTCCCTGTTTGCTACTTCCCTGCTAGCCGATCCATGTAACAACACTGTCCTTATGTGCTTGAGCCATCTCATGCTTGCCAAAGATGACTAAAGCTTTCTTCCAGTTCCTGCAACCGCTACTGACCAAACTATCATGTTTGATGTTTTTGCCAAACACTCTACATGGGAAGCAGAAAGCTGCATTCTGGTTGACTGAATATTCTAACCAGTTGTGCTTTTCAAACCAGCTGTGGTTAAATGCTCACTTCTGTGTACCAAAAGTATCATGTGGACAGCTCTTCAGCTTTACCTGTCTGGGCCCTGTGTCTTTGTCACCTAAATCAAACCCTGTAGTAGAATGAGTTGCTGCAGCTGCTTCATCATTTTCCCTCTCTTGGCCTGTTTGCTCTCCTCTCTCTGTAATAACTTGATCTTCCTCTGCTTCTCAATCCATTTGCTGCATCTCCTCTGTCTCTCCTTGCTCTCTCTGACTTGAACTTGCCTGTTGACCTTTTTCTCCCTCAGCCTCTCATTCTGCCTCACCCTTCAAGATACATTAAAACATTAAATTTATATTACTGAAATGTAATGTAAATTGCTAATATCATGACTTCTGCTCACATGCCACAGTAATTTGTTGCTCCCAAAAATAGATCCCTCAAAAATATGTGTTGCACCGTGACTGAAATGTTTCATATTTCATATCCATATTGAGTTCCATAAAATTCTAATCAGACTATCTGCATCACAAGTGACTCCATCCTGTGAAATCTTTGACTCACCTCTCCAGTAGAGGTCTCTCCCCTCTCACTCTCTGTGCTCCTCTGCCCTGACTCCTACAGGTTAATGGAGGAGTGATTATTATTATTTCCACTGATGATAACCTGAATGAGCTCAGCTCGATTTTTCAGAACTAAAACGAGTGACAGAAATTAACATTATGCTAACAATTTAACTTAGTGCACTAGCCAGGTTTTTATTTATCAAAATGGGAAGCACCTGGTTCATTATTTACATGGGACTCTCTGCTGTTAGCTGGAGCTAACTAATTGTTACTACCAGCCAGTGATGAAGACTTACTTTCTTGAAAAACCTGCGTATATCCATGTTTTCTTGCTGTTTGCAGCATGTACGCTAGTGTGTCCGCAGCGGAGTGTAAAGTAGCAGTGAAAACGAGGACTGGATTTTCAGTAATGTGGATGTCCCCTGTGAACAACTGGAACGGATTGGATAACGAAGCACTGACACTACCTTAACAGTGTAAAGTGAAAGGGACCAACCGAGTTATGATCATATTTATGTGAAAGCGACAGGTTTATATTATTATTTATTTAAACTCATATTCCTGCATCTTTATATTGAATTTGTCTGCAAGTTCTGTAAAAAAAAAAAAAAAAACAGAAAAAAAAAACCCACCAAATTATTTAGGGGGGCTTAAGAATAGTTTAGGGAGGCTTCAGCACCCCTAAAATAGGCCTAACGACGCCACTGCGCTGATATAAGTCACAGTGGGGAAAACTGTCTGTTGTAATACAATTCACCCTAAATGTTTTTATGGGTGTTTATCTGTTCTACCAGGACTGGCCCAATTGCAGGCCTGAAGGGTTTTAGATGTGTCCTTGACAGTGTTGGGTAAGTTACTTTAAATTAGTAAGTTACATTACTAGTTACTTCTATCAAAAGTAACTCAGTTACTTCTCGTTACTTTCAAAGTAACTAGTTACTAGGGAAAGTAACTATGGTTTTACTCAGAATTCTCTTGTTAATGTGTGCTTCCATAATTTTGCCAGTCTTCTAGCTTGCTTACTTGCCACAAGTGCACTGTGCCACCTACCAATAGAAAGGAAAAAATAATGTGCATATTTTCACGAGAGAAATCCCACGCCTGGACTGTCGTTGACCGCTGCCATGATTCTAGCCTACGTCACAGCGTCATGTGCGCTTTTTACATCCAACACAAAAACTGCAGTCGTGGTGCTTTCGATTGTACTCAGAAATCGGAAATTCTGCCTTCCGAATAGGAAGATGTAGGTAACACCAGACCGCAGATGAGCTGCATACAGGGCTGGACTGGGACAAAAAAATCGTCATTTTGACTAGAGACCGCCCCAACATTATGGGAAAAATCATGAAGCCTTTGAATGAAAATAAACACTGTTGTGACAGTGATGTACACTGTTCTGATGGTATAAATGCATCAATCTATCAATCGTTTGTTGTAAGATTCAGATAATTATTTTTAAAAAGCTAGATATTTTAAATGAGAATAAGAAAGAAAAGTATTCCTTAATGCCCCCCTTTCCCTGTTAATGCCCTACCTGCCCCCCTGGCAACACTTTGCTAGACCCGCCCCTGCACAGTTACCAGCTGTCAGCTACACCGAAAAGGATCCTGGTGTTATTTGTCTCTCAGAAACAGTTTATAACTTCCCTTCAGCTCATTCATGTCACCTAAAAGGTGAACCTGTTTGTCCATCACCTGTTCAGCTCTGATGATTCAGTAAGGACATCTCCTGGTTTCATCTTCATATTTCCCTCTCACCACATATCCAAACCGACATCATGACCAGCAGCATTTACAGCTGTGGCTCCAGCAAACATCAGCTGATACTAGAAAGTAATATTAAATAAATTCTAACAACAGCTGACCAAGCTTAAACTTGCTGCTGTTGTTTACCGCGACCTCCGCTGGTTTCTTCTTTCTGGCGCAAAGTGGGCGATAAACAAGCAAGAGAGAAAAGCCGATCAGCTGATCATTGATCAGTTTCATGATTGAAGTAGAAACGGGAGAGGGAGGGGGAGAGAATGAGAGAAGAAGAGGCAGCTGTGCAGCAAAGACACAGAATAACTCCAGCTTTGTGTCTTTTTCATTGTAGCTGAAGTCCGGGACAAACTGTTCCTTTTCACCTCAATACGAAACGTGTAATATTTTCTCTGAATACCAGACGATTCCGTTTTTTAGGGGACGGTTGGCAACTCTAATAATTAACCTTTTGAATAAAATAAAGTTCAACATCAACATCATAGCATCCACCCAACTGTATAGAAACTCCGTCATGCTAGCTAGTACCCAGTACAAAAAATTCAGCATAAGGAAAATAAACTCCACCTAAACTTGGTTTATATCTGACCCAGATAGACTGCAGGTCATAACTTCTTACCTGAAGTTCAGTTCACCTGACACTCGGACCGGCGGCCGCTTCGGGTCTCTCCTCCTGCCTCCCCTTTCCCTCATCCATCTGCTGGCCTCCACCACTTGCTAATGTTACTGAATCTGTGGAAGCTCCGCGATAGCCACCACACGAAGTAACGAATAACGACCCTATCTAAACCCCAGTAACAATTAACACGTTCCTGATTTTGGCATAATAACTAGTTACCGTGCTCATTACCACAATAATAACGTAGTTACTGTAATGCGTTACTTAATAACGCGTTAGTCCCAACACTGGTCCTTGATCTAACACAGCTGATTTAAATGATCAACCCAGGTTGATCTCTAAAACCTGCAGGACCTGGCACTTGAGGCCTGGAGTTCCCCACACCTGTGCTAGACCAATGCAATGATTTACAATTAAAGCCTATAATTTGGTGAACAGTTTGGGGATGTTCACCGTACTGTTCCAACATTACTCCGCACCAGTGAGCAAAGCAAGGTCCAAAAACATGGATGAGTGAGTTTGGTGTGGAAGAACTTGACTCATTCAACTTCAGTGTCTGACCTCACAAATGTGCTTCTGGAATGGTCAAAAGTTCTCACAAACACTTCTAAATCATGTGGAAAGTCTTCCCACATAGCTGAGGCCAACATCATATTAAACCCCTTGGATTAAGAATGGGATTGCCACTCAAGTGTGAAAGCAGATGAGTGAATATGTTTGGCAATATAGTTTAGATGTATCCTACTAACATTGTAGTCTACATCTACTTATTTCTATTTTATTTATCTCTCTTTATTTGCCTGTCTTTGTGAATAGATTCAACTGATAGATCAGTGTCCATTTAACCATTAAAATCTCCACATAACTCACGTGCACATATTTACATAACCTGACAAATTCTAATTTAATTGTCTAAGGTGACTGGACCCTTTCAGGGTTAATTAACTTTCTTGTCACGGAGTCGCAGGAAACCATGAATAGAGTGCGTTCAGTTCTATAGAAATGATCTCCCAGGAGCCGTATGACAAAGGGCACTTCAGTGTATGTCCAACAGCAAAATTAAACAAATTGCAGAATCAATAAAAATGTTTCATCTAAAATAAGATTTCCAAAGATTTCTACTCTGACTGAAGTGGATTTAGGTTGCATGAATCTTTTAAAGCACCTTACCATTGATATGTAAAATAAAAGGCGTGATCTGGGCATAAAGTGAACACTGCACATTAATGGTAAATGGCCTGTATTTGTATAGCGCTTTTACTAGTCCCTATGGACCCCAAAGCGCTTTACACATCCAGTCATTCACCCACTCACACACACATTCACACACTGGTGATGGCAAGCTACATTGTAGCCACAGCCACCCTGGGGCGCACTGACAGAGGCGAATGGTTCAGTAGGTTAGTTTTACAAAATATTCAACTATATGACGGTAAATCAAAGTCAAAATGCAATATTATTTAAATATTAAAATCATCATCTTATTTTATATGAATATCTCGACTTTTATTTGTGATTATTTATAAAGTTTTTAAGTCATGTTTAGCTTTTTTGTATTTAATATTGTTTAACAAGGGATGGACAACAATAAGATACTCCTCGTTGCAATTCCTTAATGATTATTTTCTTGATTTCTGATCAGTTTTCTGTGTGGACGTAGTGTAAAAACACAGTCATGCTTTCATTATTATTTGTGTAACTGAGGTCGTTGATGTTTGACATCATTGTTTTGCATCTGATAGAAAAATACGCTGGAACTGACAAGCTTGTAGATATATGATTCAGATGGATTGGACAACATGGCACTAAATAAGTATCTTAGATTAAACCTCATTATATCACTTCCTGTCCATGCTGTGATACTGTGCCGGGAAACTCCGACAGCAGCTGGTGGTTCAAAGGCTGCCACCAGTAAAATGTTTTTATAATTTGCTGACACAGAAACATGGAAGCAATAGCAGCTTGCAGTTCTGAGCTGATTGTAAAGTCTCATTACGTGATTGTTTTCTGGTGGTGTGAAACAGAGCGTGGGAATAACAAGCTGGGCTGTACGGATGTTCTGCTATCAGGGAGATCATCTGTGATGAAAATGCTCTTTGGTTGCTTTTGCACTGAAATAGTAACTAAATCTGTATCATTTATAAGTCCTCTGAAATCATCATAAGATAAGACAATTACAGAATTATTTTATTGTCTTTTTGATATCCCTGACTTCATGTTTATTACTATTGTATATATGTATACATATAAAAACACCCAGCACGCCCCTGCGGGCGGTTTATCCTTCAAGCTCGGGTCCTCTACCAGAGGCCTGGGAGCTTGAGGGTCCTGCGCAGTATCTTAGCTGTTCCCAGGACTGCGCTCTTCTGGACAGAGATCTCCGATGTTGTTCCCGGGATCTGCTGGAGCCACTCGCCTAGCTTGGGAGTCACCGCACCTAGTGCTCCGATTACCACAGGGACCACCGTTACCTTCACCCTCCACATCCTCTCGAGCTCTTCTCTGAGCCCTTGGTATTTCTCCAGCTTCTCGTGTTCCTTCTTCCTGATATTGCTGTCATTCGGAACCGCTACATCGATCACTACGGCCGTCTTCTTCTGTTTGTCTACCACCACTATGTCCGGTTGGTTAGCCACCACCATTTTGTCCGTCTGTATCTGGAAGTCCCACAGGATCTTAGCTCGGTCATTCTCCACCACCCTTGGGGGCATCTCCCATTTTGACCTCGTGACTTCCAGGTTATACTCGGCACAGATGTTCCTGTACACTATGCCGGCCACTTGGTTATGGCGTTCCATGTATGCCTTGCCTGCTAGCATCTTGCACCCTGCTGTTATGTGCTGGATTGTCTCTGGGGCATCTTTACACAGCCTGCACCGGGGGTCTTGCCTGGTGTGATAGACCCCAGCCTCTATGGATCTTGTACTCAGAGCTTGTTCTTGTGCTGCCATGATTAGTGCCTCTGTGCTGTCTTTCAGTCCAGCTTTGTCCAGCCACTGGTAGGATTTCTGGATATCAGCCACCTCCTCTATCTGCCGGTGGTACATACCGTGCAGGGGCCTGTCCTTCCATGATGGTTCCTCGTCTCCCTCCTCTTTCTTGGGTTTCTGCTGCCTGAGGTATTCACTGAGCACTCGGTCAGTTGGGGCCATCTTCCCAATGTATTCTTGGATGTTCGTTGTCTCATCCTGGACTGTGGTGCTGACACTCACCAGTCCCCAGCCCCCTTCCTTCCGCTTAGCGTACAGCCTCAGGGTGCTGGACTTGGGGTGAAACCCTCCATGCATGGTAAGGAGCTTTCTTGTCTTTATGTCAGTGGCTTCTATCTCCTCCTTTGGCCAGCCTATTACCCCAGCAGGGTACCTGATCGCGGGCAGGGCGTACGTGTTGATGGCCCGGATCTTGTTCTTACCATTCAGCTGACTCCTCAGGACTTGCCTGACCCTCTGCAGGTACTTGGTGGTTGCAGCTTTTCTAGCGGCCTCTTCATGGTTCCCATTCGCCTGCGGGATCCCCAAGTACTTGTAACTGTCCTCTATGTCTGCAATGTTGCCTTCTGGTAGTTCAATCCCCTCAGTTCTGACTACCTTCCCTCTCTTTGTTACCATCCGACTACACTTCTCCAGTCCGAACGACATTCCAATGTCATTGCTGTATAGCCTGGTAGTGTGGATCAGTGAATCGATGTCTCGTTCACTCTTGGCATACAGCTTGATGTCATCCATGTACAGGAGGTGGCTGACAACTGCTCCGTTCCGTAGTCGGTATCCGTAGCCAGTCTTGTTAATGATCTCACTGAGGGGGTTCAGGCCTATGCAGAACAGCAGTGGGGACAGAGCATCTCCTTGGTAGATCCCGCACTTGATGGTGATTTGTGCTATGGGCTTGGAGTTGGCCTCTAGTGTTGTACGCCACATCCCCATTGAGTTCCTGATGAAGGCTCTTAGGGTCCCATTGATCTTGTACAATTCTAGGCATTCCAGTATCCAGCTGTGGGGCATTGAGTCATAGGCCTTCTTGTAATCAATCCAGGCAGTGCACAGGTTGGTCAGTCTGGTCTTGCAGTCTCGGCTGATTGTTCTGTCTACCAGTAGCTGGTGTTTTGCGCCTCTGTTTTTCTTGCCAATTCCTTTCTGTGTCCCGCTCATGTATTGACCCATGTGCCTGTTCATCTTAGCCGATATGATGCCTGACAGGAGCTTCCATGTAGTACTGAGGCAGGTTATTGGTCGGTAGTTGGAGGGGACCGGTCCCTTCTTGGGGTCCTTGGGGATCAGGACCGTCCGGCCTTCAGTTAGCCATTCCGGGTGTCTCTCGTTAACTAGCAGCTGGTTCATTTGTGCTGCCAGACGCTCGTGGAGTGCAGTCAGCTTCTTCAGCCAGTAGGCGTGAACCATGTCGGGCCCTGGTGCTGTCCAACTCTTCATACTGGAGACCCTTTCTTGGATATCTGCCACTGTGATGGTTACTGAACCCTGTTCAGGGAGGTCGCTGTGGTCTGCCCTCAGATCCTCTAGCCACTGAGCATTGCCGTTATGGGTTGCGTCCTTCTCTCATATGCTCTTCCAGTATTGCTCCGTCTCCAGCCTTGGTGGTGCTGTTCTCTTATTGTTCCCTTGCCACTGAGAGTACACCTTTGCTGGTTCTGTGGAGAACAGCTGGTTTATTCTCCTGCCTTCTATCTCTCTGGTGTACCTCCTCAAGCGGCTGGCCAAGGCTGTGAGTCTTTGCTTGGCAGTTTCCAAGGCCTCAGGTATGGACAGCTTGCTGTATTTCTTAGGCACCTTATTTGTCGCACCTTTCTGCAACTCCGTTAGTTGGCTAACCTCCCTCCGTGCTACTTTGATCTTGCCCTCTAGCCTCCTTCTCCATGGAGGGTACTGCCCCTTGTCGCTGTTCAACTTGTAGCCAAGCATCTCACTGATCACTGCTGCCGTAGTGTAGATCAGCTTGTTAGTGTTGGTAATCGTGGTTGTAGGTATTGCCCGTAGTGCTGCATTAACATCATCTAGCAGACCTTCTGAGGGTACTTCACGTAATCTTGGTAACCGGCTACGGGGGATCCAGGTTTCAAGCTTGGCCATGATCCTATTTTTCAGGTCAGTTCCTCTCGCACTCAACGATCCTTCTCCTATCGTACTTGGGGCTATGTACCCAATCTCGGGTGGGGGTGATGATATCGCCCCCTGACCTGGCGTCCTGACTCCTCCTTGCCGTAGCATTTGTGTTGTACCTCGTCAATCTCTAGCTGTGAGAGCAGTCCCTTCTTTCGAATGTTGGAACACTGAGCTACTAGTTGTTTCGCCGTCATTGTGGATGTTGGGTATCGAAGAATCCATAGGTCCCTCATCCTATTCATGTAGCCCCTTCTGCCAGGGTTACTTGCATAGTAGCATTCCAACAACGCCCTGTTTTCGTCTCTTGCCCACCGATGCCTTCTTGTTCCAGTAGCCCACTTTTCGTCAGGGTGCCCTGGTTCCTCAACACCTGACGCGGACCTTGTTGATCCGGGCGACGTCCGAGCCGGCATGCCTTCATATTTATCTGTCTCGCTCATGTCTGCGGTAGGCTTGCTTAGCATAGGGGGTCTAGCCTTAGGACCCTTACTGGATACAGACGCCCCAGGCAGGAATCGAACTTGCGATCCTCTGTTCCAAATGCGTGTAGTCTAACCACTACGCTATCCAGCTGTATATATATATACATATTAGGGGTGCAACGATACACAAAATTCACAGTTCAGTTCGGTTCAATACTTTGGTGTCACGGTTCGATATTTTTTCAATACAAAAAAAATGTTCATGCCCTTTTAATTTGTCATTTATTAAAATTATAAATATATATTTTAACTCAAAAGTACAGTTTTTAAATTTAACCCTAACCCTTGTGCGTGTTTTTTATTTTGACAGCGAATGCGCACCTGCGGACCACTTATGTGCAGCCCTGGTTATTTAGCTCGTCATATTGCAGCCACAGAAATTATTTTGTCCATGAAACCATAAAGCTGCACTTTCTTTTTGCCTTATAGTCTGATTTGTCATAACTTCTCCGTTTTGTGGTAAGCTTTTCTTTGGCTGTCACTTCTTCACCATGACCTGTCTTATTTGGCTCAGCAGAACTAAAATATATATCTGTCTGTGAAGGTTCTCAGTCATCCAGGTCATCGTAGTCAAATATAAATCCTGCTGCTTTTACACACGCACTCACATAAGCTCAGCGATTCTCTGCGCGATCAACCTCTCACATGTTTAAGCTTGCTGCGGGAGATTTCACTTGTCATGTTTGCATAGTAAGCTAACAATTAATAAGACGATGTCAGAGGAATTGGTGCACAAATTATCATCACTCACAGATCAGTGCTGTCGCTCTCTATACACCGTTCGCACGATTGCAAAGTGAAAGCAAAAAAACAAGCGCAAATTCAAACGCGATTTCAGTATGTCACATATTGACAGTGCCTCACCGATGCCAATGACATAATTACCCAGCTACATTTCTGAAAGAATGCAAAAGCATTGACATATATTTTTCCTTCCTACAATAGCCTGACGGGCAGGGCAGAGATAGATTTTGGTAGCCCGACTGAAAAAATCGCTAGCCCCGGGACGTCGGGCTAGCGATATTGCGAGCCCTGTATCTGATTGAGGAATCACTCATCTTTGGAAAAGAGAGTTTATTACAGAGAAATGGCTCTTTCCAAAATAAAAGCTATACTATCCGCTTCTTCTGGGCTATATTCTCAGCAGCATATTAAACATATAAGGAGAATCATGTGCTAACAGCTGTCTAAATGACTCGGCTAAAGTTAGTAGCATGCTTGCTTGTTTTTTGTCTGCTTCCACTTGTCTTTGCACTAGGATGATGTCGGCGTAAATGTGTAGTCATATTCATTGTGTTCCCACTAGTGCTGTCAGGTTAATCTCGTTGAAATGACCTTAAAGCCACAACACGGCAAATCTCCGTTAACGACCTACCCCTGATCGCCCCGTGCATGGGGCTAGACGGCCAACACGTTAACGAGCTAACTGCGCTAACACACTAGTTCCCACCCATGTAATTGAGCATTGCATGGCACATCCAACATACTGTTTTACTTTAGTCCATGACTCGCTTACCTTCAGGGTCATACGTCACATGAAAACCAAAATAATTCCAAACGCCAGATCTGAATGAGGGTGGGGGAGGTCCATGTTGCAAGGAGAGCTTAACTTCTGTCTCGCTAGCTTGCCCTGCGCTCTTCCTTCTGACGATGCTGTCTGTGTTGAGCGCTCAGTGAATCTGCATTCGACTACTCCGCCTAGGCTGCACTGTCGAGCCTAGGCGGAGTAGTCGAACGCAGATTCACTGAGCGCTCAACACAGACAGCATCGTCAGAAGGAAAGTTGATAAAATAAATTACAAATTTTGTATTGTTCGATACATATGCGTACCGAACCGAAAGCACTGTATCGAACGGTTCAATATCGATATGAATATCGTTGCACCCCTAATATATATATAGCGGTTCCGAATGACAGCAATATCAGGAAGAAGGAACACGAGAAGCTGGAGAAATACCAAGGGCTCAGAGAAGAGCTCGAGAGGATGTGGAGGGTGAAGGTAACGGTGGTCCCCGTGCTAATCAGAGCACTAGGTGCGGTGACTCCCAAGCTAGGCGAGTGGCTCCAGCAGATCCTGGGTATAACATCGGAGATCTCTGTCCAGAAGAGCGCAGTCCTGGGAACAGCTAAGATACTGCGCAGGACCCTCAAGCTCCCAGGCCTCTGGAAGAGGACCCGAGCCCGCAGGGGCGTGCTGGGTGTTATATATAAACACCCAGCACGCCCCTGCGGGCGGTTTATCCTTCAAGCTCGGGTCCTCTACCAGAGGCCTGGGAGCTTGAGGGTCCTGCGCAGTATCTTAGCTGTTCCCAGGACTGCACTCTTCTGGACAGAGATCTCCGATGTTATTCCCGGGATCTGCTGGAGCCACTCGCCTAGCTTGGGAGTCACCGCACCTAGTGCTCCGATTACCACGGGGACCACCGTTACCTTCACCCTCCACATCCTCTCGAGCTCTTCTCTGAGCCCTTGGTATTTCTCCAGCTTCTCGTGTTCCTTCTTCCTGATATTGCTGTCATTCGGAACCGCTACATCGATCACTACGGCCGTCTTCTTCTGTTTGTCTACCACCACTATGTCCGGTTGGTTAGCCACCACCATTTTGTCCGTCTGTATCTGGAAGTCCCACAGGATCTTAGCTCGGTCATTCTCCACCACCCTTGGGGGCATCTCCCATTTTGACCTCGGGACTTCTAGGTTATACTCGGCACAGATGTTCCTGTACACTATGCCGGCCACTTGGTTATGGCGTTCCATGTATGCCTTGCCTGCTAGCATCTTGCACCCTGCTGTTATGTGCTGGATTGTCTCTGGGGCATCTTTACACAGCCTGCACCTGGGGTCTTGCCTGGTGTGATAGACCCCAGCCTCTATGGATCTTGTACTCAGAGCTTGTTCTTGTGCTGCCATGATTAGTGCCTCTGTGCTGTCTTTCAGTCCAGCTTTGTCCAGCCACTGGTAGGATTTCTGGATATCAGCCACCTCCTCTATCTGCCGGTGGTACATACCGTGCAGGGGCCTGTCCTTCCATGATGGTTCCTCGTCTCCCTCCTCTTTCTTGGGTTTCTGCTGCCTGAGGTATTCACTGAGCACTCGGTCAGTTGGGGCCATCTTCCCAATGTATTCTTGGATGTTCCTTGTCTCATCCTGGACTGTGGTGCTGACACTCACCAGTCCCCGGCCCCCTTCCTTCCGCTTAGCGTACAGCCTCAGGGTGCTGGATTTGGGGTGAAACCCTCCATGCATGGTAAGGAGCTTTCTTGTCTTTATGTCAGTGGCTTCTATCTCCTCCTTTGGCCAGCCTATTACCCCAGCAGGGTACCTGATCACGGGCAGGGCGTACGTGTTGATGGCCCGGATCTTGTTCTTACCATTCAGCTGACTCCTCAGGACTTGCCTGACCCTCTGCAGGTACTTGGTGGTTGCAGCTTTTCTAGCGGCCTCTTCATGGTTCCCATTCGCCTGCGGGATCCCCAAGTACTTGTAACTGTCCTCTATGTCTGCAATGTTGCCTTCTGGTAGTTCAATCCCCTCAGTTCTGACTACCTTCCCTCTCTTTGTTACCATCCGACTACACTTCTCCAGTCCGAACGACATTCCAATGTCATTGCTGTATAGCCTGGTAGTGTGGATCAGTGAATCGATGTCTCGTTCACTCTTGGCATACAGCTTGATGTCATCCATGTACAGGAGGTGGCTGACAACTGCTCCGTTCCGTAGTCGGTATCCGTAGCCAGTCTTGTTAATGATCTCACTGAGGGGGTTCAGGCCTATGCAGAACAGCAGTGGGGACAGAGCATCTCCTTGGTAGATCCCGCACTTGATGGTGACTTGTGCTATGGGCTTGGAGTTGGCCTCTAGTGTTGTACGCCACATCCCCATTGAGTTCCTGATGAAGGCTCTTAGGGTCCCATTGATCTTGTACAATTCTAGGCATTCCAGTATCCAGCTGTGGGGCATTGAGTCATAGGCCTTCTTGTAATCAATCCAGGCAGTGCACAGGTTGGTCAGTCTGGTCTTGCAGTCTCGGCTGATTGTTCTGTCTACCAGTAGCTGGTGTTTTGCGCCTCTGGTATTCTTGCCAATTCCTTTCTGTGTCCCGCTCAATATATATATATATATATATATATATATATATATATATATATATATATATACACACATATACAGTGGGGCAAAAAAGTATTTAGTCAGCCACCGATTGTGCAAGTTCCCCCACTTAAAATGATGACAGAGGTCAGTAATTTGCACCAGAGGTACACTTCAACTGTGAGAGACAGAATGTGAAAAAAAAATCCATGAATCCACATGGTAGGATTTGTAAAGAATTTATTCGTAAATCAGGGTGGAAAATAAGTATTTGGTCAATAACAAAAATACAACTCAATACTTTGTAACATAACCTTTGTTGGCAATAACAGAGGTCAAACGTTTACTATAGGTCTTTACCAGGTTTGCACACACAGTAGCTGGTATTTTGGCCCATTCCTCCATGCAGATCTTCTCGAGAGCAGTGATGTTTTGGGGCTGTCGCCGAGAAACACGGACTTTCAACTCCCGCCACAGATTTTCTATGGGGTTGAGGTCTGGAGACTGGCTAGGCCACTCCAGGACTTTCAAATGCTTCTTACGGAGCCACTCCTTTGTTGCCCGGGCGGTGTGTTTTGGATCATTGTCATGTTGGAAGACCCAGCCTCGTTTCATCTTCAAAGTTCTCACTGATGGAAGGAGGTTTTGGCTCAAAATCTCACGATACATGGCCCCATTCATTCTGTCCTTAACACGGATCAGTCGTCCTGTCCCCTTGGCAGAAAAACAGCCCCATAGCATGATGTTTCCACCCCCATGCTTCACAGTAGGTATGGTGTTCTTGGGATGCAACTCAGTATTCGTCTTCCTCCAAACACGACGAGTTGAGTTTATACCAAAAAGTTCTACTTTGGTTTCATCTGACCACATGACATTCTCCCAATCCTCTGCTGTATCATCCATGTGCTCTCTGGCAAACTTCAGACGGGCCTGGACATGCACTGGCTTCAGCAGCGGAACACGTCTGGCACTGCGGGATTTGATTCCCTGCCGTTGTAGTGTGTTACTGATGGTGACCTTTGTTACTTTGGTCCCAGCTCTCTGCAGGTCATTCACCAGGTCCCCCCGTGTGGTTCTGGGATCTTTGCTCACCGTTCTCATGATCATTTTGACCCCACGGGATGAGATCTTGCGTGGAGCCCCAGATCGAGGGAGATTATCAGTGGTCTTGTATGTCTTCCATTTTCTGATGATTGCTCCCACAGTTGATTTTTTCACACCAAGCTGCTTGCCTATTGTAGATTCACTCTTCCCAGTCTGGTGCAGGTCTACAATACTTTTCCTGGTGTCCTTCCAAAGCTCTTTGGTCTTGGCCATGGCGGAGTTTGGAGTCTGACTGTTTGAGGCTGTGGACAGGTGTCTTTTATACAGATGATGAGTTCACACAGGTGCCATTCATACAGGTAACGAGTGGGGGACAGAAAAGCTTCTTACAGAAGACGTTACAGGTCTGTGAGAGCCAGAGATTTTCCTTGTTTGAGGTGACCAAATACTTATTTTCCACCCTGATTTACGAATAAATTCTTTACAAATCCTACCATGTGGATTCATGGATTTTTTTTTCACATTCTGTCTCTCACAGTTGAAGTGTACCTCTGGTGCAAATTACTGACCTCTGTCATCATTTTAAGTGGGGGAACTTGCACAATCGGTGGCTGACTAAATACTTTTTTGCCCCACTGTAAATTAGTTAATTTATGCAAATTGTCATGGTCCTGGGTCATTTAACCCAGAGTTTTCTTGTATTTTGATGTGATTTTGTGTTTATGGTTTAGATTGAAGTTCATTTGGTTAGTCTTGAGGTTATTGTATATTTCCCTGCTATAGCTCCTTGTTTATTAGATTCCCCTTGTGTCTTTGTCCCCTGTGACCCTCTTGGTGTGTGTCCTTGTGTCTTGTTTCCCTTTTCTTATCCCATGTTCCCCACCTAGTCTTTCATCCCATGTCTCCCCTGTCGGTCATGTTCGTCCATGTTTCCTCAGCCTGTCATGTCTCCCTCGCTCTCTCTATGTCTCGACCCCCTTAACTGTTTCCTCACCTTCCCCTTGTTATTGCGTTATCGCCTTCTGTTTTCTCTCTAGTCCATCTCGTTTCCCCAAGCGTTCCTTCCTTCCAGTTTCCGTGTCATATTGTGTGAATTGTGTGAGTCTGTGTCAACTTCAGCTGTGTTCCCTCATTTGCCCTCGTGTGTATTTATGTCTGCGTCTCCCTCTGTCCTGCGTCGCAGTCTCCCCCATGGCTGTGTGTTTCTCCGTTTGTTTAGTTTCCTGTAATTCCCCAGTTTTTCTTTGCAGTATTTTCCATTCAGCAATAAAAGCTGTGTTTTTTTAGTTAAAGTCTCGCCTATGAGTCTGCATTTGGATGCTATCCTGCATGCTTTACACAGACATTTCATGACACAAATAATACTTCAAAAAAGGGCCTAACACTTATAAAGCTACTTACTGTACTATTGTACAATAGTATACAACGTGACTACACAATACAATGTAAAGAAACACAAGGATCAGGGATGAGTGTGTACAAGCAAACTTTTCTGACTCTTTTTTTTTGGCTTCAAACTGAAATTAAGAAAGCAAAATTTTTCTCTTTCTTTCTATGGAAACCTCAGTTTTATCCCAACAAAATCTCATATTCAAATCAAATAACTGAAGCAAATCTGACTTATTTTTAATTACTTTCCCCCAAGAAACTGGAAAAACACCACAAGCTGTACTTGTTACAATAAAATATTTTTTTGCCATGTAATGTGATTATTTATGTGATGGAATAACAAATCTGCAGTATTGCTCATATAATTACCCTTGAAGATGCTGATGTATTAACCAACCAACGTATCTGTAACTGAAAGATAATTCATTTCTGAGCTAAAATATCAGTTTGCTGTGGAAATCTTCTTCCAGTTGCTGTCGTGTCACTAGAGTCCTCATTCCTCAGTGATTTAGACTGGAAGGGAGACGTGACTTGCAATCAGTAAAATCCACTGAACCTCAGCGTGGCCACAAAAACACGAACAAAGAAATTGTAGCAGCATCCAGGCACCATCAGGATGGCAAGTATCACTGTCTGTGTGCATGATCCTAGTTGAGCTTGTTTACCAGGATCACTTAGACCGCAGTCTCTTATAACAGGTCCTGACAAGGCTCACTCTTGGCGTGAGTGCTAACACAATTCCACACATAAGATTACACCCACACCCTAAGACTGTGTATCGAGTGTCCGACACTCTATGTGCCTCACAGAAAGTCATAAGGAAAGAGTGATAAAATAGCTTATTTCGCAGTTTCATCTTTTTCGTAGAAGGATGCTGGCTCGGCTCCAGATGTTAGCTCATCTGTTTCACACAGGCCAGGTGCAGAGACACTTACCAGAGGGAAGTTGGCATTTTGCAGCAAACTCATGAGTCAGGATCACCTGTAGCAGATAACTTGAGGTTGTAACAGTTCAGGTCATAGCGCTACCTTAACTCAACCTAGTTTTCATGCATACAGAGAAAATATTCCACCTCCCACATGAATGAAATCTTACAGATAAGAGGACTCATAAAATAAGTTGAGTTAAAACATTCAGTTGGGTTTTAGTGGCAGCTAATTTAAAATTGAGCGCCGTAAACAGTAAAGAAGTTGCTTCCGTACTTCAGCTTTTACTGGAGTATTTTTTGACACAGGTATCTTTACATCTACTTAAGTAAACAAAGTCTGTAGTTTGCCACCTCTGGGTGCTTTGAGGTTAGCCTGGGTTCTTCTGTGAGTGTCCTCAATGTTACACAATGGGTTTTGAAGTATTCAATTGGATATCCATCGGGGCCTGGGGCTTTATTGTTTTTTAACGATTTAACAGCAAGATATTTCTTTCTCTAGCATGATCAGAAGTGCTAATCTTTGGTGGAGTTAATTTACGTATTATGGTCACTGTCATGGTCAGTTGTATATAATGCTTGATAATAGTTTTGAAATTCTGAATTTCTTTCATTTGGGTTTTCTAAATATCTGCCATCATCTGTTTTAATACTGTAAATGTATCTTTCAGTATCTTCCTTTTTGATTTGCCACAATAGTAGTTTGGCAACCTTACAACCAAATTCATCATAATGATATCTAGTTCTGACATATCATCACATAAAATTAATTTTTGTTTTATGGTACTAAGTAATTCTGCTTGTTTTGTTCTCGAATGATCTATTTCCAAAGGCCTTATATCTTTTTCTAATTGAAAACGCTGCTCCCTTTTGTGTTTGTTTTTATATGAGACACATGAAATATGTGACCTCTCATATAAGCTTTAAGCGCTTCCCATATATTTGAATGTGAGGAGGTATTTAAGTTTGATACATGTCTATTTTAATATTCATAAAAGTAATACATTCGGGGCTTTTAACAAATATCCTTTAAATTTCCACCTAGTAGGAAAATTCAGATTGGTAGAGCTCCAAATCAATTTTTTATAGGATTAGGATCTGAAATTGTAGCAGCTTAATTACTAGCTAGTTTTAATTTGTGAGAGGAGTGTCTGTGAAGCCAAAAACATGCCTATTCTCGAGTAAGTAAGTAATGAACAGTTGAATAAAATTAAATTCCCCAACCCCCAGGCCACGAGAGTTGAGGCTTGGGTGTGAAATTTACGTTTTTCAGGGTTTTTATCGTTATTTTTTTAAAATCATTTTTAATGTTAACTCCGTTTCCCTATGTCTTTTCCTGTGTGTTATGAATAAATCTTCTTTTTTCTGTGGTACTGGTACTGGTTTGATTTTGTTGTATTTATCCGTGACACCTTAAAGGCCGGTCCGTGAAAATATTGTCAGACATAATATGTGGCACAAAAAAGGTTTTGGGGACAGAGGCCTAATTCTCTCATGCCTTGAGTTAGAGCTATTAGAGATTTGAATAGCGTACTAGTTTCTGAGAAAAACAATCCATTGATGGGTTTGAAACTAGGTTGTAATCGCTACCCAAAACACATTGAACTTTAACTGCTGACAGCTTTATAATTAAATTATTTAAAAAATGTGGGTTGTCTTAATTTGGGCCATAGATATCAATACTAATTGTTCATTGTTCAAGCAAATACACACCTCTAGCTTAGGATGAGAATGACGAATAGAAAACATGATCAACCCAGTCTCTGCGCAGTTTTAAATGTTCTATATCAGTGAGGTGGGTCTCTTGGATAAACGCAATATGTTAGCACTTTCTTCTTTTTAATGGGTGAGTTAAACCCTCTAACATTTACCAAAATGCAGTTTAACTGTCCTGTCCTTTTTATTTTATGTCTTATAAATCAATCTTTCCCTGGTTAGGAAAACAGATTAAAATCTAAATAAACCTCCAATCTGTTGCCAAATGTTTACAATTTCCAATACTTACAGAATCAAACATGGTATAGAGAGAGCATCCCAAAAGTCCCTCAAAATGAATAAAAGGGAAAAAAGAAAAAAAAAAACCTATAATCCCCTCAAAACAAAACCCAGGGTAGGTAAGACTCCGTGTCTAGACTTACTTGGCAGCCTCAGCGGACTAAAATTAAAAAGTACCATTATAGCTTCATAAAAGAACAACAAAACAATGTTTAGAAATTTATGGCAGTCTCAATAGTTACCTTTGGGATTTATTTTCATCTATAAGGCTAATATTAGTGATGTGAGGATCGATCCTGAAATATCGATTCCTCCGATACCAGTCATTTATGTTCTAGAATCGATTCTCACATTAAAATATCGATATTTTAGTAATTTAGAGTAAATTTGTAGTTTATCATTAACAGGAACACAGTGGAAAGAAACTATAACATTCAGATTGTCTACATTCAAAGGAACTACTTCCTCTTCCGCCTTTCATAGTCATGTGCGAAATACGGCTGTATAAATGTCTCGCAGCCCCTTGGCGTGCGCACTCACAACAATGGCTGAGCGTAATTGTGCGGACTTATTTTATCTCCACAAACAGCTGAGACGTGGTTTGCGATACATGTGGCAAAAAAGTGCTCCAAGAGTGAGGTGTTGTGTGGCCATACTAAGAAGACATTCAAGAGTGCTGTTGGGGGGGGGAATACATTTTACAGGGTTTATTTATCGGATAAAATACGTTAAATGTCACCGTTATTATTGGCTGGCCCGGAAACAGCGGGGGTGTCCAAATTCAGAGGCTGCTTCCACCTGAGGACCCGGCCTTCGCGGTCTAAAGAAAGCCGGGTAGTATGTCACAGGCTCCCTCGGTGGAGTGAAACTCTGTTGTCTGCTCCTTGCTATCTAAAATATAACCGGGTGCTGACGTAAACTCTTCTGTTTAATAGAGTTTTCTGTTTGACGTTTATTCAGCTGTGTGAAAACCCCGGAGGAACCCTCCCGAGGGATTAATAAAGTTAAATTTAATTGAATCTAATCTAATAACTTTAATCTCAGCCAAACCGAACAAATAAAACACTGAAAAATGGTAAATGGCCTGCATTTGTATAGCGCTTTTCTAGTCCCTAAGGACCCCAAAGCGCTTCACACTACATTCAGTCATTCACCCAGTCACACACGCAGGCGATGGCAAGCTACATTGTAGCCACAGCTGTCCTGGGGCGCACTGACAGAGGCGAGGCTGCCGAACACTGGCGCCACCACCAGTAGGCAAACATGGGGTTAGTATATTTGGCATGCAGCCAGGATGCAGCCTGGGATCGAACCACCAACCTTCTGATTAGTGGCTGACCTGCTCTGTCACCTGAGCTACAGCCACCCCACAAAAAGCCAAACAATAACATTTTGAAGTTATCAAAGTGACTTATATATCATGTTTAACCCGAGTAGCAAAAGACCGCGGGGGTTTGAAAACGATGTGTCGATCGGCTCAGATATTTGAAGTTTACACAGCTACATTCTCTCCTGAAAATATGTTAAAAGTTTTTTGCGACCCAGAAAGAGAAATAAGAGTAATATTAAAACTAAGTATCTGCCGCCATTGTTGGAAACTGGAATTGGCTGGGCCCGCTATGAATTCTGCGATATGGTTTTTCAATTTTGTTGTGCGGGTGGAAAATCGTGAGAAATTCGGGAGAATGGTGGCTCCGGGAGATTTTCGGGAGGGGCACTGAAATTTGGTATTCTCCCGGAAAAATCAGGAGGGTTGGCATGTATGGTTGTGGCAACATCACTAACCTTGTCAAACACCTCAGAGTAAATCATGTCACAGAATATGAGGCGCGTATGTTGAGACGAACTGAAGAGGAGGAGAGGGACAGGTGCTGTTAGGGCGAGTCAGACGTCTCTCACGGAGTCCTTTAGTGCTGCAGGCAGGCAAGGTGTTCAAATAGCGCACAACTTCAGGTTTTTTATTTCTATATGATGAACTCTGCATTATTAAGTGATAAGAACAAGTAATTTGATGTCCTGTAATCATTATGATGCTATAATTTGAGATACAATAAATAAAATAATTTTTTGTACAAAGTATCGATATCGGATCAGTATCGTCGATACCACCCTGAATATTACTTGGTATCGGATCGGAAAGAAAATCAGTGGTATCGCACATCACTAGCTAATATCTCATGTGCAGTATAAGACAAAACACACATATTTGTGTTTTGTCTTATACTGCACACAGTGTATTGTAGAATAGTTTTGGAGTCACTCAGAGAACCATTCTTCTCTCTGCAATGTGGTCAAGGCCATGAATCAGGTGTTAGGAGATGGCATGCACTCTTCCCCCTTCTTTAATTCTACCCAGTCGTTAAGTGATGACGTAACGAATCCTACTTCCAGGCATAAAGTAGTCTGCGTTTAATATGGCTTTTGTGTTGTTAACATGTTTAATGTTATGTATTTTCTTCTATTTAATCTCAAAAAGCTCCTAAAGCCCAGCCCATGCAGCAGTATATGAATGACTAACCTCGTATTGTGGATGGATTATCTCAGTTGTTCTCCTGGCTGAAGTTTGGTCCTTTTACAACATCCTGCCATGCGATTACATTTTTTCCTGACCACCAGAACACTAACGTTAACTTTTATTGAGTGGAAAAAAAGTTAGCTTGTTTATATTATGCTAACATAGCTGTGTCGCTAGCGGTCACGTAGCACATCATTATATACCAGCTAGCCAAACTTCAGTAACCCTACAAACGTCACTGCTGTTTAGTTTTCTGTCTTCATTTATGTTGGAAGTGATAACAGAGCTGTACGTTTTAATTTGTTTCCAAAACCCCGCAGTCAGGACATGCTATATTGTATTTAGATAGAAGCTAGCGAGCTAACCACCTGCTAACTTCTAACTCCATTAAATGTCATAAATTTTGTTTTCATGGATGCCTGGATGTTAAACTCAATTGTTACACCTGGTAGAGCAGAACGCTGATCATTTTATTAAAGATGAAAGACTTTAGACAGTTTTTCAACTCTCAGTAATGCCATAGTGATCGTTTGATATATGGACCTGCAGCGGAGTTTAGGCCCAGACACGGCTAGTGACGTCAGACTTAACGACCGGACAGGCCTGACCGGAGGGCAAGAGATGGTTGCCATTGTAATGGGAGTGTTGCTGGCAAAATGTTCAACTTCCTCTTCAACACTGGACAGGAGAGTTTCCACCTCAGATGGTGTAAGAGATATTTTAAATTCCCCTCTGTGCCGGATCTGCAGTTTGGCGGGGGGTAGCAGCTGATGTACTCGATGTTCTTCTCCCACAACTTTTTCTTCATCCTAACGATCATCCTACGCTGCACCTCCATGCTGTATTCTGGGTAAAAGGAGACTCGATTAGTGTCTGGGTATACAGTCCCTTTGTCTCTGGCCAAGCAGACTACTTTGTACTTCTCCCTGTAGTTCAGAAACTTCACGAGGATACGGCTGACCTGATCTGCTTCTATTCGCAAGCTGTGTGCGCTCTCTATGGTGACTAGAGATGGCACGATACCACTTTTTTATGTCCGATACCGATATCATAAATTTGGATATCTGCCGATACTGATATGAATCCGATATAGTGTGTTTTTTAATCAATAAAACGTTTTTTTAATATCTTGCTGCATTTTGTATAAGTTTATACTCAAGTTTAAATACATAACAACACTAAAGCTATTCTGTTATACCTGTATGTAAAAAATACACTGCGCCCAAAATATTTCATAGTTCAGCAACACTGATCAATCTAATAAACTTAAACCTGCTCCATCCTCCCTATGCTGGTATTTTAAAGAGTACTTAGCAGAAATATTAAGCAACCTAACTAATAGGGTTGCAAACTCCCAGCAAAAAAAAAATAGGGAACCACCCCCCACCCTCCACCTCATGATGCTTAATCAATGTAATCACATTTAATTTGATGCAGGGGGGGAAATGCACAGAAATACATTATTTTTCAAGAATAATTAAATAGATTCAACGCGTTTCTTCAACAGAATTGCAGAATTCACAGATGGTACTTTCCCAAAGGAAAAAGTACTATAGCTTACTAGGGTATATTAGACTTAACAGTTACTATATACAGTAATGGACTTCTATATATTTTACATCAGATTAAAACTTTGGGTGTAAGAGTCAGATAATTTTTTATTAAAAGCTAAACATTTTAAATGAGAATAAGAAAGAAAAGTATGTCTTTGTGCCCCCTTTTCCCTGTTCATGCCCTATCGGCCCCCCTGGCTAAACTTTGCTAGATCCGCCCCTGCACAGTTACCAGCCGTCAGCTACATAGAAAAAGATCCTGGTCTAGAAAGTGATATTAAATAAATTCTAACAACAGCTTATCAAGCTTAAACGTGCTGCTGTTGTTCAGCCGCTGGTTTCCTCTTTCTGGCGAGAAGTGGGCCAAAAACAAAGAAGAGAGACGGACTCGCGATAGAAAAGCCGATCAGCTGATCATTGAGCAGTTTCACGATTGAAGAGAGAGAGAGGCAGTCGCTCCATATATCGGTTGTTAGGCTTAACGTGGGAATGCTTTACAAACATTCAGAGATGAACTTACACACTTGCTTTACTTCTCTCTGGGATAACTTCCTCGGAGATGAAATGCTGGATTGCTAGCAAGGCTACAAATACACACAGCCGCTCTATCACGTGATGCATACTGCTGCAACTTGTTACGGTTATGAGCCGAGTTACACCGTGTAGCAAGTTTTGTGAGGTGCTTTTTTGATATTTAATGGATCGGATTACATTTTTTATTTCTCGCCGATATCCGATCCAGTAATTTGGGTCAGTATCGGACCAATACGTAATATCGGATCGGTCCATCTCTAATGGTGACCGGGATTAGAAAGTGTTCCTCCCCGAAAAGCCGGGGGATGAGACTCTCCACATAGTCAACAACATCGTTGCCCTCAGACTTTTCTGAGATGTTAACAATTTTAACATTAGACCTCGTGCTCTGGTTTTCTAGATCGTCTGCTTTCTCTTTTAGAAGAGCAATCTCTTTCTCGGCCCATACATTGGTCGGGTTGTCTTCATTAGCTCCAATCCTGGTCACCATCTCCTGCACCCACTCGGCTAGCTTTGAAAACAATCTTTGTTAGTGACTTACAAATGTCATCTGTCTTTTTGTTTATATGAACATTGAGTTCCTCTCTCAATTCACGAATAGCTTTCATCAGTGATTTTAATGGTAGTTTCTAATGTTTAGCAGCCATCTTCTCAACTTGTGAGTCTTCAGCTTTGAGCCAACCCCCCCTTGAAACGAGTAGTTTCCTGCTAAAATTGGGCAGTCTTAGGTGCAAAGCAACGGTCCATGATTATCTAAAAGTAGATGAAGCGTATATGACAGAGATGTAGCCACTGTGACCTCACATATTGGTTTAAAACAAACCTGGGGAATGGAATTATCTTTATATCATAAGTTTGCGCATGAAAGAAAAACAACTGGAGCAAATAATTTCATTTCACGGCCGTAATTAAATTCCTTGCGTGTAAATTCAACAACCAGCACATGCAGAACACGCACATCACTTTCAACCCCCCGGTCTTTCGCTACTCAGGTTAAACAGGTCTCTTACATCAGCGGTCTCCAACCTTTTTTGCGCCACGGACCGGTTTATGCCTGACAATATTTTCACGGACCGGCCTTTAAGGTGTGGTGGATAAATACAACAAAATAAAACTAGTACCAGTACCGAAAAAAAGAAGATTTATTCATAACACACGTGAAAAGACCCAGGAAAACCGAGTTAACAATAAAAACGATAACAAAATAACGCTGAAAACCGATAAAAACCCTGAAAACCATACATTTCACACCTGAGGCTCAACTCTCGCGGCCTGATACCAAACGACTCACGGACCGGTACCGGTCCGAGGCCCGGGGGTTGGGGACCGCTGTCTTACATAACTTTGAAATGTTAATATTTGGTTGATTTCACTGTTTTATTTGTTCCTGAGTAAATCGGTTTGGCTGAGATATATTTCAATTCAGGAGGAAACATTTTCACCAGGAACAAAAACAGCATGTTAATACGGGAGATTCTGAAGGCTGCTTCAAAACGATCAAATTATATTTTAAATATTTGTTCAGTTCTCTTCCAAACCCCAGCACATGTCTATTGTAATTTTTGAGTGGCCACTAAAATGAAAATAGAAGTGTTCTAACATCTAACATATAGCAAGATGCTATACACGGGCCAAACTTCAGTCAGGAGAACAACTGATTATTACTCATCCACAATACGAGGTTAGTTATTAATATACTGCAACAACATGGGAATAGAGCAGCTGCGAAAGAATTCAACATTAATGAATCAATGTTACGGAAGTGGAGGAAGCGCAGTTTTTGGCTTTCCCCATACTTCAAAAGTGCTTCATCTCTTTGCTATGCCTGTCGCCCGCCATAATTTGCAGATGATAATGGTTTTAGGGGGTGGCTGTAGCTCAGGTGGCAGAGCAGGTCAGCCACTAATCAGAAGGTCGGTGGTTCGATCCCAGGCTGCCTCCTGGCTGCATGCCAAATATCCTTGGGCAAGATACTAATGTTTGCCTACTGGTGGTGGTCAGAGGGCCCGGTGGCGCCAGTGTCCGGCAGCCTCGCCTCTCTCAGTGCGCCCCAGGGCAGCTGTGGCTACAATGTAGCTTGCCATCACCAGTGTGTGAATGGGTGAATGACTGAATGTAGTGTAAAGCGCTTTGGGGTCCTTAAGGACTAGAAAAGTGCTATACAAATGCAGGCCATTTACCATTTAGCCGCCACTATGCTTTCGACCAAAACAGGCGCAGCTTGATGACATCATCAACATGTGCTATCGGATCGGATAAAGCGGTATAGTCAAAATCTCTATCGTTGGCCAAATTTCTATCGTATATCGTTTATATCGCCCACCCCTATTTGGAGTGAACATAAGAACAACATTTTGACATTTTGTGCGTGATGCTTTGACAAGGCATATAAAAAAAAGTAGAGGAAAATCGCATATATATCAAAACTGTTGCTGAAGTACTTCTCCTTACAGCTATGCAAAACCTCTCCCAAAGGGGGCATCTTGAGACAGATACATCACTGTTAGGGAGTTTTTATTGTTTTATTTGCTTATGCTTCAAAAGTTATGTTACACATATTTCACCAGACACAGTTTTCTGTAGAAACAGGAAGCTGACCCTGTGACACTGACAAGAGACCAGCACAGAAATACATATCTGCAGAAGTTGACTTGCATTATATTATTCTTAGAAATTGACCTGCAACACACATATTCTGTGACACACACACACAGCTTGCATACAGACAGACATCAGGCCATGCGTGACAGGAAATGTGATTATATTTGCATATTGACGATGTAACCTATAAAAATAAACGAATACTGCAGTTCGGTGTGATTTGCTCTGAGCTTTTCACCCGTGCAGCACGTTAACCTACACAAGTGTCTCATTGTTGTTTATTCACCTGACTGTTTGTTAACTGTAAATCTCTGACAATCACAAAACAAAAGAAACTTTTTAGAGATAATGGAACTTATTTCTAAGCATAATCCACTGATTGCATAAAAAAAACTAAAGCTGCAGAAAATGCAAAATATACCAGTAACACCATTCAGAATGAAGTAATGGAATGTCTGTCAGAGATGGTACGTGAAGACATTATCAGAGAAGTGAAGGAGAGTGAGTACTTCTCTGTGATTGCAGATGAAACAAAAGACCTAAAGGAAACAGATCAACTGTCATTAGTACTAAGGTATTACTACAATGGGGCTGTTCAAGAGAGTTTTTTAGAGTTCCAGAGACCAAGTCAGCTAGATGCGGCAGGGCTCACCCAAAACATCATACAGTGTCTGGAAAGGCATGGCCTTGAATATCGATCCAATCTTGTAGGCCAAGGATATGATGGGGCGTCAGTAATGGCAGGGAAATGCAGGGGTGTTGCAGCCAGGATCAAAACAGAGGCAAAACATGCATTTTATGTACATTGCAATGCACATTGCCTTAACCTTGTTATCCCTGAAGCTGACTGCTTTTTTTCATTGTTGCAGAAATTGTATGTCTATATGTCAGGTTCATATGTTCACCAAAAATGGATCACAGTTCAAAAAGACATTTATCCAGATGCTCCAAGAGAGCTTCAGAGACTCAGTGATACCAGGTGGGCATGTCGTTATAGTGCATGCAAAACTGTAATGGACAGATTACCAGCTATATTAAGAGTACTGCATGAGATACATTTAGAGAACAGTGGTGACAGATCAGTGGAGGCACGGGGTCTGTTGGCACAAATTGACCTCACATTTATTGGCAATTTATCCACATTTAGAAAAATTCTAGGGGAAATTAAGTTGCTTTCTGATGTACTTCAGTCTCCATCTCTTGATCTAGCAAAGGCTGTAGACCTAATCCATGCACTTCAAGACACCTTGGACCAATATAGAAGTGAATCCTGTTTTGATGAGCTGTGGCAAGACGCAATGGATATTGCAGAACAGTGTACTGTTGCCTCTGAGACAGTTAGAGAAGGTGCAGAGAGAGAGCCTTAGGCTTAAGGGTTATTTTGTAGATTCTTCAATCGGGCAACACAGGTGTAAGTTTAAGAGGAAAGTATTTTACCCCATTCTTGACCATGTACATGCAGAGATGGAGAAGCGCTTCAACAGGACCAATTGTGATATTATGAGGGGTATACAGGCACTAAACCCCAAGAATAAGAGCTTTTTGTCAGAGGAAATAGTTTTAAGCTTGGCTGGTCTGTATGACTGTGTAATTGAAGACCTCAAACATGAGCTGTATCAAGCTAGAAAGGTTGTTCAAAGGAGAGCAGGGTGTGGGAATGAACTCTCCAGTGTTTTGGAGTTTACTACCTTCCTAGAGCCTTACAAAGAGGTGTTTCAACAGCTTTTTCGTTTATGTCGAATAGCTTTAGCCTTACCTGTCAGCAGTGCTACTTGTGAACGTAGCTTTTCAGTGCTAAAGCTTATAAAAAAATCATCTACGAACAACTATGACTGATGAGAGGCATAGCAATATTGGAGTTTTGAGTATTGAGAGGAAAAGGGCGAGATCATTAAGCCTGGATGACTTTGCCACCCGTCACCGTAACAGGCGGATCCACCTATTCTAAGTCATTGATAATATTCTCTTTTCAAAACATAAATATTTTGCAACTACAAGTGCTGCTGTTTACAAATGTTTTTGTACTTCTTGTCTTCTTAACATGTAACAGTCTTATTAAAAGTTCAAGAGGTTTATTCGTGTACAATTTATACTTAAAACATTATCAAAAGAAGGCATAGAAAGTATTTACTTGCTTTCAGGTTTAATTCAAATGTTAGTCTTTTCATTTGTTTTTCCTGTTTCACATTTAAACACCAGCTTGTGTGAAGATTATGTTCTTTTTTTGAGAAGTTTTGCATTGCATTGGCTAATTTGTATTTAGTATTAGTATTTATTTATTTATTGTCATTGTCAAGAACAATGAAATTGCGTTTGGGGCTTCCATACAACCCAAAAAAAAGAAGAAAATAATAAATACCCCTTAAAACCCAAGTGTACATATTTAACCCAGTGTGACTCCAATGCAATAAGACAATCCTTAGCAATAATGTTCGTAGAAATTCAGATAAAGACCTGAGAAACATGACAAAATACAACAATGCAACCCATTCAATATTATTGTACTGTGAGATATGATATCAGATATGATAGTTATCTATTTAAGAAAGGGGGGGGGGGCAGGAGGGGGAAGAGAATAAAGATATGATGCACCAATGCAGACCAGTTCATTGCTATTAAGAAGTTGGATATGGTTATTGTCCGTGAGAGGGGGGCAGAGAGTTCAGGAGCCTCACAGCCTGTGGATACAGGCTGTTGGCCAGTCTGGATGTTCTGGCCTGTATAGACCTGTACCTTCTCCCTGAGGGCAGCAGATGGAAAAGGTGGCGCGCAGGGTGATGTTGGTCCCGCAGGATACTGTGCACCCTCCTCAGACAGCGAGTGGGGAAGATATTACTGATCTCTGGCAGACTTGTTCCAATAATTCTGCCAGCTTCTTTCACCACCCGCTGGAGTGCTTGCTGATCGGCCTTGGTGCAGCTGGGGAACCACACTAGAAATCCATACGTCAGAACGCTGCTGATGGCACAGTTGTAGAAGTTCAACATCAGAGATCTGGGAATGTGTGCGCTCCGCAGTCTCCTCAGGTAGTAGAGGCGCTGTTGGGCCTTCCGTACAACTGAGGTGATATGGTTGCCCCAGGACAGGTCCTCGGTCACAGTTACCCCCAAGAATTTAAAACTGCTCACCCTCTCCACCGCCTCACTGCCAATGAAGAGAGGCAGATGGTTGTTATGACCCCTCTTCCGGAAATCTACAATGATCTCCTTGGTCTTTTTGGTGTTTAAGACCAAGTTATTGTCGTGGCACCATGACTCTAGTTGTTGCACCTCTGTCCTATAGTTTGTCTCATCATTGTTGGATATAAGTCCGAGCACTGTAGTGTCATCTGCAAACTTAACAATGAGATTGGACGCGCAGGAGGAAATACAGTCATGGGTGAAGAGAGTGTATAGCAGAGGGCTCAGAACACACCCCTGAGGGGCACCGGTGTTGACCACAAGGGTGGAAGAGGTGTTCTTACCCACTCTGACACTCTGTCTACGGTTAGTGAGGAAGTCCACAATCCAGTTGCACAGAGAGGAGTTAAGTCCCAGTTGGTGGAGTTTGGGACGGAGTTTGTATGGCCGGATGGTATTAAAAGCCGAGCTGTAGTCTACAAAGAGGAGCCGTGCATAGGTGTTCCTGTGTTCCAAGTGCTTCAGTAATGTGTGCAGCACTGTGGCGATCGCATCCTCGGTTGACCGGTTCTCCCTGTATGCAAACTGGTGCGAGTCCAGGGATGGTGGAAAAGCAGCTCTGATGTGTTTAATGACCAGTCTCTCCAGGCATTTGGCGGGAATGGGGGTGAGTGCCACAGGTCTGAAATCGTTCAGACATGTGACATTTGACTGTTTTGGGATGGGAACGATGGTTGCTGCTTTGAAACAGGATGGTACCAGTGAACAGGACAACGAGGTGTTATATATAGAGGTGAAGACGTCCGCCAGGTCGGCAGCACAGTCTTTTAGCACCCGGCCCAGCACTCCATCCGGCCCGGCCGCCTTCCTGGTGTTAATGCTCCGGAACACACGCCTCAGCTCATGAGTGCTCAGGACCGGAGCAGGGTCGGTTGAGGGGAGAGGGGACAGGACAGGGTCGGTGTTCTCCCTGTCAAAACGGGCATAAAAGAGATTTAGATCCTCAGCCAGAGTAGAACTGTCGGCTGAGGGTGATGGTGTTCTTCTTTTGTAGTCCGTGATAGCCCTGATGCCCTCCCTGACCTGCCTTGGGTTTGTGTTGTTCTCAAACCTGGCCTCGATACGCCTCCTGTGCTGCTGCTTGGCAGTCTTGATGCCTCTTCTCAGGTTGGCCCTGGCAGCACTGTATGCCTCCTGGTCCCCGGATTTGAAAGCGTTGTTCCTTGTTCGAATAAGTTGTTGAACTCCGTGTGTCATCCAGGGTGGATTATTAGGGAACACACGGAATCGTTTCCAAGTTGTTACATTGTCCACACAGAAACAGATGTAGTCCAAGACAGTGGAGGTGTAACTGTCCAATGCGACACGATTGTCAGTGTCCTGCACCTTGAATACATCCCAGTCTGTGCAGTGGAAACAGTCCTGAAGCATCGGAATAGCATCCTGCGGCCATGTTCTCACGGTTTTGGTTGTAATCCCAGTGCTCTTGATCTTTTGTGTGTATATTGGGTGTAGCAGAAGGGAGAGATGGTCTGACAGACCCAGGTGGGGATAAGCCTGGGCTCTGTACGCATTCGCCATGTTGGTGTACACCTGGTCCAACGTTCTATCTCCTCTGGTAGCACACTTCACATTACGGTGGAAATTGTGAAGTACAGATTTCAGGTCCGCGTGGTTAAAATCCCCAGCCGCAATAAAGACACTGTCCGGGTGTGCTACCAGGCTGTTATTGATGCTGCTGCTCAATTGTGCTAACGCTAGCTTAGCATTAGCATCTGGTGGAATGTAAACAGCGCAGATGTAAACGGCAGAAAATTCCCGAGGGAGATAGAATGGACGGCACTTTAACACCAACAGTTCTACCTCTGTACTGCACAGTTTTTCCGTTACCGTGACGTTCGTGCACCAAAGGTTGTTAATATAGATGCACAGCCCCCCGCCAGTCTTCTTACCCGAGTCCGCAGACCTGTCGGCTCGATAGGCGGTGCGGCCTGCTAGATCGATAGCCGCATCGGGAATGGCGCTGTCCAGCCAGGTTTCAGTGAAAATCATGCACGAACAGTTATTAAAAGTCCGTCGAGTGGCGATCTGCAGTCGTATTTCATCCAGTTTGTAACGGATTGAACGGGCGTTGGAGAGGAATATGATCGGGAGTGGTGGTTTAAACGGACTAGTCTTTAGCCGTGCCCACAGGCCTCCCCGCTTGCCTCTCTTCTGCCTCCGCTCGCAACGTCTCCTCCTGCGGCTTGCTGTTGCGGGTAGCCCCGGGGGTTGCTTAACGATCTCCGGGGGGATGAGATACTCGGATGTTAGTTGAAGATCTCCACGGCTTAGTTGTAGTAGATCATCTCTGTTGTATTGAAGTAACCCCAGACTGTGTGAAATAATACACAGTACCACCAAAAGTGCAAAAGTGTAGGAGCTCCGGGCCGCTGCGTCTGTGCGCGCCGCCATCTTGCCAATTGTATGTTAAAAATGTTTGTATTTTAATGTTCAAAAATGTTGAGTGAAAATCTTATTCTAATAAAAGTTAAAAGCGCATTCAGTTATTAGGTATATAGAGTTATTGAATTATGGTTAACGGTTGGTAGAATTTTTTTTTAACGTTATCTGCCAATTACATCTGCCACCCTTCTCCAAATCTGTGCCCCTACCTGAACCCCCCCAACAAAAATTTTCTAGACACACCACTGCACACCAGCCTTGTGCTTTGCGCTGGAAGAGAGATATTAAAGATATTTAATTGTGTTGTGGTTTGCTGAAAATTTTAAATAGTTACAAGTTTAAATGTGAATAGTTGGTTTTTGTATTATATGATTTATTTATTACATTTTATGTGGAGTGAATAAATAAAAGTATATTTACGGTGGCCCCTAGAGACAAAGCACGTACAAACTTAAAAACACATACGAACTCTGAAGCATGTACAAACCCCGAAGCACGTACAAACTCCAAAGCACGTACAAACTCCGAAGCACGTACAAAACACAACAGAAGTGCTCCTGGATGCTAGGGGCAGTGTTGAGCTTTTGTTACCTAGTGGCTACACAAGCCAGGAAGTACCAACGACCGGATTTGTTGTGTCGTAGTAACAGGTAAATGAACTTTTTTTTAAATTATTTGAATATATATGAGTGCTTGTGTATAAATACACAAACAATACACATATGCTTTCAATTGTGTAATTTAAGTGATCCAGGTAGCTCTGTTTGGGAAGTTCAGTTAACGCTAGAAATGTGTTTTGGAGTTTGTACATGCTTTGGAGTTTGTATGTGTTTTGGAATTTATACGTGCTTTTTGGAGTTTGTACGTGCTTTGTCTCTAGGGGACACCTTATATATTTATATATAAACATATATAAATAAAACCACGTTTTTTTTGTGCATAATTTTATATTGTTGTTAATAATAAATCAATTAAAGCAACAAAACAACCTGAAGAGCCGGTTGGGAGCCAAAAGAGCCCGCTCTTTTTAGTGAGCCGAGCCGGTTCTCTAAAAAGAGCGGAAATTCCATCACTAATTGGAAGCTCCCAAATTGTGGAACGCATTGCCATTACAATTTAGGCCTCCTCAATCAATATTTTTAAAATGTTAATTTTATTTTCATTTTATTGTCTTTTTGATATTGTGTTCTGATAAGTATGCCCAATAATAAGGCTCCAGGTCCAGACGGCTTCCCTGCAGAATTCTACAAAGAATTCTGGACAATTTTGGCACCAGTATTCCACAGCATGTTGCAGGAAATCGAGGAAAAGGGCAGACTACCACCAAATATGAATTCTGCCAACATTAGTCTCCTGCTAAAACCAGGCAAAGACCCTTTATTTCCCTCAAGCTATCGTCCAATTTCTCTTTTAAATGTAGACCTTAAAATAATCTGCAAAGCTCTCTCAAAGAGATTAGAGAAAATGACCCCCCTCTTAATTCATCCTGACCAAACTGGTTTCATAAAAGGTCGGCACTCCTCAACAAACACTCGTAGATTACTTAATTTAATAGACTACTCATACGATAAAAACATCGAAACCATAATATTATCTCTAGATGCAGAAAAAGCATTTGACAGAGTTAATTGGAAATTTTTATTCGCAACTTTACACAAATTTGGTTTTGGAAACTCTTTCATAAACTGGATAAGAATATTATACAATTCCCCAACGGCTCGTATCAGAACAAATGACCAGACATCCTCCAGCTTCTGTCTCCTGAGGGGCACCAGACAGGGATGCCCACTCTCCCCTTCACTTTTTGCAATTTTTATCGAACCTCTAGCAGCAGCATTTAGACAGGCTACAACAATTAAGGGAATAAAATGTAAGAACATAGAACATAAAATCAGTCTCTATGCGGATGATGTGTTGCTTTTTCTGCAAAACACACAAACCAACCTCTCTGATGTAATTACTTTAATAAACTGGTTTTCAAGAGTTTCAGATTATTCAATTAACTGGCCAAAATCTACAGTTCTCCCCATTAACTGCTCCTTCCATAATTCTTCCTCTGCCCCACTGCAATCCGGAAATATTAAATATTTAGGTATTAATGTCTCTCCTAAGCTTTCAGACTTAACTAAACTAAACCACATCCCACTTCTAAAGAAAGTAGAAGGCGATCTGACTAGATGGAAATCTTTACCCATATCACTCATGGGAAGGGTCGCCACTATAAAAATGATGATCTTGCCAAAAATAAATTACTTATTTTTGATGATCCCTAACAAACCATCACAAGATTGGTTCAGATCTCTGGATTCATATATTTCCAAATTCCTTTGGAAAGATAAACCCCCGCGTATTAGCTTAAAAACGCTACAAAGAACCAAGGATAGAGGAGGATTAGATCTGCCTAATTTTCACCAATACTTCTTAGCCAACAGGCTTCAGTTCATCTCAGAATGGTTAAAACATACCTTCTTAGTTGAGCCCTGGCTAGATGTTGAACAGGCACTATGCAAGGATCTAGAGATTTCAGACCTACCATTTATTAGCTCAAACATCAAAAGACATGAATGCTTTAAAAGTATCAACATCAGCTTTTCTCTAACAGCATGGTGGGAGTTTCTAAAAATAACGGAGTCTTCATTAATCCCATGCAAACGTACACCTATCTGGAATAACCCTGACATATTACAAAACAATAATATGATTAATTTCCCAGAATGGAGTTGTAAAGGAATTAAATACTTAGAACATATATTAGAGGGAACAGAATTTATTCCATTTGACAGACTAGTTGAACAATATGGGATCAACAAGACAAGGTTTTTAGAATATCAACAAATTAAATCCATAGTAAAAAAGAAATTTAACCTCAGTCAAGTTGAATTACAAACACCACTAAGTGCGGCACATTTTCTTACTCTTAAATCCCCCAAATTATTATCTAAAATATACAGAACACTTTCTAAATTAGATGAATCAATATCCCTTCCTACTGCAAAGTGGGAAGCAGATTTATCAGTCAACCTAGACCAAAACTTCTGGTCTCAGATTTGCTTAAAAACTTTTAAATTAATTAAAAATCCCAGTCTGCAATTAATACAATACAAAATACTTCATAGAGTGCACTATACAGGTCATCGGATGTTCAAGATGGGCTTTACATCTTCCAACAACTGCTCACACTGTCAAGGCAATACACCAGACAATTACATCCACGCTCTTTGGTTCTGTCCACCAGTGCAAAAGTTTTGGCGCGAGATATGTGAAGACTTATCAAAGTGTCTGAAATGTAACATTCCAACTTCCCCCTTAGTGTGTCTACTGGGCAGCTTAGATAATGTCACTTCAGAAAAGAATATAGCCCATATGATCTTCACTGCCCTATGCATAGCCAAGAAAACAGTCCTCATGAACTGGAAAAATAAAAATAATCTTAATTCTAACCAATATAGAAATTATCTATTAGATTACATTAGTCTTGACACAGCCTCTGCCACCACATTAGATCAATTGCTCTGGGCCCCTTTTATCAGCTCCATCACCTAGTGGGGGTGGGGGGTCATAGTTTGGTCCCGCCTTCACTGTTGTGATTGGTGAGGGGGTAGGGACAGGCTTAGGGCGTCGGGGGGTTCCCCGGAGGCATCTTCCTTGGGGAGCTCAACCGGGGTAGCGGTCACGTCCGGTTGGGGGCTCTGTTGGCTCTCAGGTGACTGTTTCCTCGCGGCTGCGTGCAGCGGGGCTAGGGGAGGGTCTGTGCTGACGGACGTGGGTTACTGACCTGGCAACCTGGCTGCCCCTGGGTGGGTCCGGGATGGGCGTGAGGTTCTGGGGGCGCTCCGTCTCTGGGCTGGGGCCCGGGCCGGGCCTCGGGGGCTTGGGTCCTGGTTGGTGTGTTGCCGGGGTTGTGGGCGGGTGGGTGCATGGGGGCCCGGCCCTGGAGCAGGGTGCCGCCGGTGCGTCGAGCCGCCTGGGGGGCTCTTCAACTGGTGGGGGGGATGGTCACATCTTGCAGGAGCTTTCTTCTCTTCAGGAACTCTCTGCAGGAGGGGGAGATACAGGAGAGGTGGAGGAAGATCTCAGCCTGGGCGTTTACCGTCTTATGTAGTCTGGAAGATGTGTGGATGGTGGGGTGGGTGCAGTTTTCTCTGTGGTGGGGTTGGGTGGACTGTCCAGGGCTCTGTGGAGCCGGGGGGCGCTACTGCACTGGGCCCCGGTCTGATGGGCCTGGGCCCCCCTTCCCTGGCGGGTCGCGGAGGGTGGGGGTGCCTACTGGGGTCAGCGGGGGAGCTGGCCCCAGGGAGGGGTTACCTGCCCCTCCCTTCCTTCCCTCCCCATCTCCAGCTGCCTCCCTCTTCCCGCTCCTCCACAACCACCCACACATGCAGGGCCTTGGAGTGGGGGTATGTCACCAGGGTGCAGAGGAGGCTACCCCCCCCCCCCCTGTCCCCTTCTGGCTGCCTCTGCCTCAATTTTATCCCACAACTTAGACATTCACATTATTCACACTCTCATTACACATACATATAGGATCTTGGGGGTGGGCACAATCACGGAGTCCAAATCACCATCAGGGTGTATACCTCACCCCTGACGTCGTTGCCCACCTCTCAATTTTAAATACACTTAGTCATTGAGGGCTAGCAGGAGGGACTATGCGCTTACCTGCTGCTCCTTGGCAGGTAGCTCCATGCCCTCCTGGGTTTTAATTGCACCTTAGAACACATATGCATCAACACTACAATGAGCGGGTGGAGGGAGGTTTGGAGTCTTCTCCCACCCCCATTCTCTGTGGCCTGCTGGAGCGGGAGGGCTAGTAGGAGGAGTTGGCCGTCCGACTGCGGTCTGGGGTGTGGGGCCTCCCTGCTGCTGCGGAGTCGGGGTGGTCTGCCTCTCCCCACCGCAGGGAAAAGGGTAACACCACCTGGGTCTGGGTGCAATTCCCCCCTCCAGGGGCAAGGGTACCTAGACCCGGTTTGTAGAGTACGCTTGGGGAGTGTGATTGTGTGTACAGCGTCTCTTTATGTCTGTCTCCACGTTGGTTGAGTGTGGAGTGAGTGCATATGAGAGCATGAGGGTGGGAATGGATGTTTGTGTCTGTGTGTGCCTGTATGTCTGTGTCTATATGTCAGGTTGGGTATCAGACGCCACCTCTCTGGGGACACCTCAGGCCCTCCAAGGTTTGGAGGCCTATCTCCACCCACCACCACTTCCCCTGCCGGTGGCGGACTCCCTCAGGTGTCGGTGTGTTGGTGGTTCTTTGTGTCTGGGGGTGGGCGTCCGGGTACACACCGGCTCACTCCTTGGCGGCCGCTTGTCGGGGCCTGGGGCCTGGGGCTCGCTCGGACCCCTTTGGAGGTGGGGTGCCCCCGGCCTCTCGGCCTGGGGCTCGGTCACTCAGGCACAGCTGGGGGCCGGCGGAGCTCACGGGCGCGTCACTGCAACTCCCCCTGACTTCTGCTCCGCGGCTGCTGGGCGAGCCCTCATCTGGGACTCTCCTCAGCTCTTACTGGAACAGTGGCGCGGCTGCCCCTCTGTTGGTCTTCCATGGTCTCTTGTGTTCTGGGGGCCTCTGGATGTCTGGAGTTTTGATCTCCTCCATACCTGCTTCACACCCTGGAGGACGGGGCTGTGGCCCCCCCACACTCCCTAGCAGATCATTACATGGAGAAACCTTTGGAATGCAAGCATGCTG
This sequence comes from Copadichromis virginalis, assembly GCF_057382275.1. NCBI lineage: Eukaryota > Metazoa > Chordata > Actinopteri > Cichliformes > Cichlidae > Copadichromis > Copadichromis virginalis. The sequence continues at coordinate 37,954,496 of NC_140639.1, read as the reverse complement.
ATCCACACAGGTATGCACACATGGGTATTCACAGACGCGGACTAAAGCTTTCTTGGCTGCTGCCTCAAAGCACACTGTGCGCTGTCTATCTTGCGTGCTGCACAATATCGTTTATTATTTAGTAAATATTGATATCTATGACTAGCTAGTTTATTGTGATGGTGCTTTGTTTTCTCTATTATTATGTTGCTCTTTGTTGTTTGCTGTCTCCTCTGTTTGTTTTTTTTGTTTGTTTGTTTTTTTTCTCCATACAGGTGACCCAGGAGTTCTTTTTTTTTTTTCTCTCTCTTCCCCCCCCTTCTCACCGTCTCTTCTCCCCTTTGGTTTTCTTTCTTTCTCTCCCCCTCTTTCTCTCATTCATTCCCCCTGTCCTATTTATTAAAAAAAAAAAAAAAAAAATGACAAAGGATGAACTGAAGCTCTGCCATCACGTAATGTCGCATACTGCTGTTTCTGATGTCATTTAAAAGAAAAAAAAAAAAAAGATATTGTGTTCTTTATTGTTTACCCTTATTGTATTTTTATTTTTAGTATTTATGTTTTTTCTTATTTCATGCTCAGCACTTCGGTCAGCGTTATTTCCCCTGTGCCAGTTTTCATCTGAGGAGTTTCTCTGCCAAGGTGACCAAAGTAAAGACGTTGTCCTTGGAGCTCCTCTGTCAGTTGTAGTCTGAACCGCTTTCCCCTTTTTACTTCCTGAGAACTTCCAGTGTTGTCATCCAACATGCTATGTATTGCTTTATTCTAGTGTAGGCTCACATTTCCACTTTCTCTATAATCCTCCAATCCTCACACCTTGGCCTCTGTGCGGCTTTGTAATGGTGCACAGCAGCGAACAGGGTTCGTACGGGTGCTTGAAATCCTTGAAAATCCTTGAAAATGCTTGACTTATAATGTTGTCTTTTCAAGGTTTGAAAAGTGCTTGAATTTCAGATGTGGTGCTTAAAACTGCTTGAATGTGTAACTGTATTTCATTCACCACAAATAACTATCTGATTGAATAGTTTTCTTATCAGAAATAAAATGAGTCGCAAAATGTAAAAGCAAAATTTCCCCGCCTGTGCTGCCTTGCACTGCTGTCTGTTTCAATGTGTGACCCTGCCCCTCCCTCGGACAGTCAGGGATGAGTGCGCTAACATCAGTGTTGCCAACTTAGCGACTTTGTCGCTATATTTAGCGAGCTTTTAGACCCCCTTAGCGACTTTTTTTCTATGATTTGTTAAACATGCTTGTGGTTTTTACAGTCAAAAATATCACTTTCTAGTCAGAATTTAAAATTTGTCTGAATTTAGATAAATTGTGCTTATACAGTATGTCAAAATGAGAAAATAACAGATTGGCAAGTGTTACATTCCCCTGAGGGGTCAAGGCAGGGGGGGGGGGGGGGGGGGGGGGGGGGGGGGGGGGAGAGTAACAAATGTGACCAGGTTAGAAAAAGGAGTCAAGGAGGCAAAAGGGTTAAATTAAAGAGTTGTATTAAAGTTTCAATTTATACTAACTAAAAGAGACGGACAAGCCGCTATCACCATTTAAGAAAACAAACAAAACTCAGGCGTTGGTCAATAAAGCACAAAGTAAGTCAAAAAGAGTGCAGCTCACAAGCTGCAAACACAGACTAGCTCACTAGCTGAAAACCACAAAAAACACAGCTCACTAGCTGTAACCACACTAATGGCACTCTGGCCCAGAGCTCACCTTTCCCTGGGCTTAAATCTCCTTAACTACTGACGAGAGTCAGCTGCACAAAAGGGAAAGGTGGCACCTCAGGCAGAAGAGGTAGTGGGACACGCCCACACAGACACCTTCAGGAGGAGGCCCTGCTGGGCCGTAACAGCAAGATAAACAGTTTTTAAAGGTGAAATATAGAGGCCAAATCAAAAGTAGTCAAAAATTATACCCTGGACCCCAGAGGGTTAGAGGCTAAAAGCAAAGTTGTCCCCAAGTATTGTTTATATTTGTGTGTATTACTGCAGCTTTTTTGAGTATTAACTTGGTGCCTTTGGGTGAAATAATGGTAATATGAGGGACAGATCCATATGGTCACAAAAAATAGCCACTTGTTTCTGTGCTACCGAAGTTCCCCAGCTTTCATTCAAAATCTGTTTATCGTCAGCACCGACACATTAAACTACTTAAACATTATAAATGTCTTCAAGCTCACACTGAGGCCTGTGGGGCACTATCAGCCACTGAGAGAGTAGACACATTTATATGTGTATTTGTATATGAATATTTCATAGTTTAAGGCTGCCTGTTTATTTAAGGGAGATGAACAAAATACATTGGAATTGTACATAATAATATCACAAATGATAAATTCAATAGATTTTAAGTAGATGCTTGTGCATTCTTAATGTCTTATATGTTGAATTTAACTATGTGATCTGTTCAAAGCCTCTCCCAATCAGTGCTGTTCTCCTGTCTGAGTGTACATGATGTTATTAGCACAAACACTTTAAAGGTGATCATTTAGGACTTCAGCAATAATACAGACAGCAATGTAGCAATAAAACAGTTTTATTGGGAATTAATTTAAAAAACCAAAAAATGACAGACAAACATGTCTCCTATTTTTTTGTCACACGGGAAAGAAGCATCAATATCTGATGAGAAGACTTACTTATTTCTTTTTTGTTTTTTCCCAACAAGAGAAGAATATCTCTAACAAGTTGATCTGTTCACATTTTCACATCTTAATTTTTAAGTGAAATGTGCATTTTGAGTTTATACACGATGTATATAAGGCGACCGTTTCCTTTTGCAGTATTTTTGTGTGGTGCGTTTTTCTATGTCTTAACAAAAGGGGAACAAAGGTGTTTAAGTTCACCTAGGATGATTTATTTAAATTTTCACATGGTCATACTGAGGTGATGCGAATTGAAACATGCATTCTTTTTTTTTTGGCTGAAAGTGCTTAAAAAGTGCTTGAATTTGACCCTGAGAAAGGCGTATGAACCCTGAGCTAAAAGATCTCTGTTATAAAAAAGTGAGAAAACAGAAAACAAGGAGCATGAGTCCAGAGTAGTTCATAAACACAAGGAAAAACAGTGCAACACAAACACTGGACATCAGGGAAACAGGTCAAAAACCAAAAAACACTGGAGACCTAGAAACAGTCCAAGAAACCAAAAGTCCAAAAATACAGAAATGATCCAAACAAAACCAGAGCGGATCTCAACACGAGTCCACGAAAAAGTTCAGGAGGTCGACCATGTAGACGGCAACGGTCATGATGGGGAAACAGTTCTGGGGGCCGACTGTGCAATGGCGGCGCAGACAAAACAAATCAGGTGGCCGGCCATGCGGGTGGCAGTGGCGGCAACTGAGCAGGTCCGGAGGTCGGCCGCGATGCCAGTGGCGGCAACGAACTCTTTCCGGAGGCCGTCCCCGAAGGCCATGATGCCAACTTAGAGGCCCGGAAAACGGCCAGCAGAGGCGTGGCGAAACGGGTCGAGCTGGCTCTGACGGCGGTGTGGCAACCGCAGGACCAGACGAGGCAGGACCAGACGAAGATGAAGACGAGGCAGGACCAGACGAAGGCAGAGCTGGGCCAGACGAAGGCGGAGCTGGGCCGCACGAAGGCGGCGTCACGGAGGCTGGGCCAGACGAAAGCGGCGTCACGGAGGCTGGGCCAGGCGTGGATGAAGGCGCAGAGGCTGGACCAGGCGTGGATGAAGGCACAGAGGCTGGACCTGATGGCAGCGGGACGGCTGCGGAACCTGACGGCGGCGATGCTGCAGGCGATGATGTGAATGCTGCAGGCGATGATGCTGCAGGCGATGATGCTGCAGGCGATGATGTAGAAGTCACAGGGGATGATTCAGCAGGTGACGGCTGAAAAGACTTCCCCGGATCGTCAGCAGATGTGAGGATGTGCTGGCTGGGTCCTCCAGGACCCTCAGCTAACGAGGCGTGGTGCTGGGTGGGCTCCTCGGACCCTCCAGCAGACGTGGCATGAGGCTGGACGGGCTCCTCGGACCCTCCAGCAGACGTGGCATGAGGCTGGACGAGCTCCTCGGACCCTCCAGCTGACAAAACTTGAGGCTGGCTGGGTTCTCCCCTATGGGTGACTGAACTTGAGGTGAAAATGGTGGTGGTGGAGTTGGTGACTGGGGTACAGGCGGCTGCTGAGCAGGAAACACTGGAAACTGTGCTACAGGTGGCTGCTGGGCAGGGGACACTGGAACCTGAGCTGGGAACTGCCATAAAGGTTGTAGTGATGGTGGTTGTGATGGTGACTGAGCTAATCCTCCTGAGCCTTCTGAACACGAGAAAAACTGCTGGAAGGGCTCACCTGAGCCTCCAGCTGACACAGGAACGGGTGCCGGCACCAGCTGAACACCAACCCCTCCCACCCGAGGAACTGAAACGGGTGGAGGGGAACGCTGGGCCCGAGCTACCCTAGGAGCAGAAACAGGAGGAGAGAGAAGCTCAGGAAGGGTCTCAAAATGCCCAATATTGCCAACTGGGTCTGGGCATACAGCCTTAGCAGAGTGGGCAACCTCAGAAACATTCAACTGGGACACAGAACAGTCCCTGGTAAGAGCCACAGTCTTAATAGATTTTAGAGAGGTGCAACTTGACTCCTTAAATGTCCTTGGGGAACAGACAGCCTCTTCCTTCAGAGAGCCTAAGTTACAGCCTGTAATTTCTGTCCCTACCAACTGCCTGTGCCCCTGCTGAAAAGTACATAGCTAAAGGCTGGCTTAGAAACATTAACCCCCTCCCTTTCAGCTGACTTGAAAACAGAACTTGTAGCCTCCGGAAATTTCACAGCAGTTCGAACATTTCTCCCCCTAGATTTGAGTAGAGTAGTCAAATCCACACAGTCTGCTTCGCTGTGACACTACTTAAAAGTATTTCATCTTACTCTCAAGCTAAAATTTTAAGGTAAATATGTGGTGATTCATTTGTGTTTGGATGAGAAGTCTTAACATCAGTGTTGTTTTTAAGGCAGTATTTGGATCATTTTCTCTAACTTATTATCTTTATGTTTGTCAGATGTGATTAACTGATGGAGGAATTTGTGGAGCAGGCTAACACCAGCAGCCAAATGCTGACAGTGGCAGAGGTACAGTGGGGCAAAAAAGTATTTAGTCAGCCACCGATTGTGCAAGTTCCCCCACCTAAAATGATGACAGAGGTCAGTAATTTGCACCAGAGGTACACTTCAACTGTGAAAGACAGAATGTGAAAAAAAAAATCCATGAATCCACATGGTAGGATTTGTAAAGAATTTATTCGTAAATCAGGGTGGAAAATAAGTATTTGGTCAATAACAAAAATACAACTCAATACTTTGTAACATAACCTTTGTTGGCAATAACAGAGGTCAAACGTTTACTATAGGTCTTTACCAGGTTTGCACACACAGTAGCTGGTATTTTGGCCTATTCCTCCATGCAGATCTTCTCGAGAGCAGTGATGTTTTGGGGCTGTCGCCGAGCAACACGGACTTTCAACTCCCGCCACAGATTTTCTATGGGGTTGAGGTCTGGAGACCGGCTAGGCCACTCCAGGACTTTCAAATGCTTCTTACGGAGCCACTCCTTTGTTGCCCGGGCGGTGTGTTTTGGATCATTGTCATGTTGGAAGACCCAGCCTCGTTTCATCTTCAAAGTTCTCACTGATGGAAGGAGGTTTTGGCTCAAAATCTCACGATACATGGCCCCATTCATTCTGTCCTTAACACGGATCAGTCGTCCTGTCCCCTTGGCAGAAAAACAGCCCCATAGCGTGATGTTTCCACCCCCATGCTTCACAGTAGGTATGGTGTTCTTGGGATGCAACTCAGTATTCTTCTTCCTCCAAACACGACGAGTTGAGTTTATACCAAAAAGTTCTACTTTGGTTTCATCTGACCACATGACATCCTCCCAATCCTCTGCTGTATCATCCATGTGCTCTCTGGCAAACTTCAGACGGGCCTGGACATGCACTGGCTTCAGCAGCGGAACACGTCTGGCACTGCGGGATTTGATTCCCTGCCGTTGTAGTGTGTTACTGATGGTGACCTTTGTTACTTTGGTCCCAGCTCTCTGCAGGTCATTCACCAGGTCCCCCCGTGTGGTTCTGGGATCTTTGCTCACCGTTCTCATGATCATTTTGACCCCACGGGATGAGATCTTGCGTGGAGCCCCAGATCGAGGGAGATTATCAGTGGTCTTGTATGTCTTCCATTTTCTGATGATTGCTCCCACAGTTGATTTTTTCACACCAAGCTGCTTGCCTATTGTAGATTCACTCTTCCCAGTCTGGTGCAGGTCTACAATACTTTTCCTGGTGTCCTTCCAAAGCTCTTTGGTCTTGGCCATGGCGGAGTTTGGAGTCTGACTGTTTGAGGCTGTGGACAGGTGTCTTTTATACAGATGATGAGTTCAAACAAGTGCCATTCATACAGGTAACGAGTGGGGGACAGAAAAGCTTCTTACAGAAGACGTTACAGGTCTGTGAGAGCCAGAGATTTTCCTTGTTTGAGGTGACCAAATACTTATTTTCCACCCTAATTTACGAATAAATTCTTTAAAAATCCTACCATGTGAATTCATGGATTTTTTTTCACATTCTGTCTCTCACAGTTGAAGTGTACCTCTGGTGCAAATTACTGACCTCTGTCACCATTTTAAGTGGGGGAACTTGCACAATCGGTGGCTGACTAAATACTTTTTTGCCCCACTGTAAGTCACTTTAACCTGACACATGCTGAATAGAAACCTATAGGAGAATCCTGTAAAGATGCCCTAACCCTGAAGAGCCAATCAACAGGCCAGAACATGTGAGCCAAACTCTGCTGCACAGAAGCGATTTATCACAGAGCAAAAGGGCCAGGGGAACGGTTAATTTAGCATATTTGGCATTACAGGTACAACCAGGATATATTTTTACTTAACTTTCACTAAAATTGAGTTTCCCTGCTCACTCCAATTATAGAATGGGATGGGCAAAACGAAGCAATTAATATTAAAAATTATTGTTGTGTTAATGAGCATGCTGACAAGGGGGGAACATACTGCTGATAGATAAACTTGATGCCTAGTGTGACACCTAATTGATATTAAGGGAGGCTTTCTTTTTTCTGAACATCATCAAAACATCTTCTGACTACACACTTTTTTTCCTGACGCACCTGACAGGAGGAGTTCATGAAAGAAGCACACGACAACTCTTCTGACATTTCCCATTTCCACTTTCTTCATGACAACTCAAATATCAAATATCAATATCAAATCAAATATGGTTGTAGATTGTTGTTACTCTGTCCATCTCTTCTTTCTCTTTAGATACAGACCTGCAACTAGGGCTGGGCGATATGACCCAAAATTCATATCTCGATATTTTTTAGCTGGATGGCGATATAAGATATATATCTCGATTTTTTTTTTAAAGCCATAAGTTAAGAACAAAAAGAGAGTTCTTAGTCACACTGTGTCCCAGATGTCACACGGGCACTTTTATTTACATACAGCATAGATGTACATGAAGAAATTACTCAAAAATAAATTATCAGCATTTATTAAATAATCATGGTCCATAAATAAAAGAAAATGTTGTTTTTGTGCATAACAAAAAGCTCACAATTGTGCAGTCAAAATGTAAACTAATAGACGCTGAGCATAATAACAAAGAGACAGATTTCACAGCTGCACCACGTCTCTGAACAGGTGCCATTTGTGGTCCTTATACACACACAGTACGTATCACTCCGCGAGGCTCCTCCCCGGTAGCCGTAATCCTCCGACATCACGCCGTGCAGCTCCGTAGCTTAGCAAAGTCATATTAAAAAATTTTTTGACAGATTGCTGAGCGCTGTGTACCACATAAAATCGGTTCGCGGTCAGTAAGCACAACCAGAATTCATACATAAGGCGCACTGTCGAGTTTTGAGAAAATGAAAGGATTTTAGGCCGTGCAGCCCCTCCGGGCTGCATGTCGTTAGCGCGGTTAGCTCGTTAGCGTGGTTAGCTCACTAACACGTTGACGCCGTCCAGCCCCACGCACGGGGCCATCCGCGGTAACTCGCTAACGGAGATTTTCCGCTTTCATCTTGTCATTGCCTGCAGGTGAAGCTATGGGGGAGGCGGAGTTGTGTTCAGTGAAGGAGAGGCGAGGCAGAGTAACGTTGCGTAGAGACAAAAGTGGACGAAAGAGAGGCAAACCTGCGGCTCCACAAGTATAATTATAACGTAACATAGACTATATCGATATAAACGATATTGCCACATCTTATATCTCGTATGAAAATATATCGATATTTTTAAAAAACTCGATATATCGCCCAGCCCTACCTGCAACCCCAAAAAGACCTCACAATCAGAACACGGTAGATGTTATGGAAGGGCAGCTGGACCTTCCCAGGCAAGATGACAGAAAACTATTCCTCTGTGAGCTGTGTGGGAAAATATTCAATCGATTATGACATTTGAAGCATCATCATCGTACCCACACTGGGGAAAAGCCCTACTCCTGTCATGAGTGTAACAAGCGTTTAAGTCACTCATCAGCTTTGAAGCATCATCATCGTACCCACACTGGAGAGAAATGTTAGATCTGCCACAAATGCAGGACGCGTTTCAGCAACTCCTCCACTTTAAGACATCAGAATTCCTGTCCTGCCCTCTAACCTTTGTTAAAATATTTCATTTAACTTAATCCAAGCATATTAAAATGTTGTTATTCAGATGTTATTTTTAAATATAAGCCAATGACAGAGAGATTTTGAAGCACTTACAGAGGTGGGAACTGTACTTAAGTAGAATTTTCAGGTATCTATACTTCACTCGAGCATTTCTTGACAACTTCTACTTTTACTCCCTACATTTTTAAACAAATATCTACTTTCTACTTTAATGTACTCCCAGACAGCTTTGCCAAAGTGGCTGAAGAAGGGCAGGAGACAGATGCTGTCCAGTGTAGCAGGTGATTTATTTACATCTGCCGCGACCGGTTGGGGTGAGAGAAGGAAAACAGGATAAAGACATGCTGTGGATGAGAGACAGAGATTAATAACAAGTATGATTCCATGCACTGAGGTGTATTAACACAGATTCATACAGAAAAAGCAGGGTTAAGAAGACTTTATTCATAAACACAAGAAAAAACTACTCATGGGAATCGTATGTAGCGTGTGAAACTTGAATGAGGGTCTCTGAAACTGAGGGAGAGAGAGGTTAGACTGGAAGAGATGTATCAAATGGTTTCCTATGGCTTACGTGACTAGCAGGTGTAGAGTCCCTGGGGGGAGGCACTGTTGGCTGGGTGAGTGTCCAGACGGGAAGAGAGTGTTTCTTCATGAGTAAAATAACTGCGAAGGTGGAGTATGATGGATCTGTGAAGCTGCTAGAACACAAGGAGAAGAATATAAGTTTACAAGTATATGATAAATCCCAAGAAGCAAAGATGGCCTAACACTAGCGTAGGTTAGCAGACGAATTAGCCAAGAATAGTTTTGTGTGCTGGTCTTAAATATTACTGATTGAATATCCCAGATCACAATCATGTGAGTATGACAGGTGTGTTGATGGGTGTGCCCAGAGGTGGACTCAGCGAAACGGTGGAAAAATGTAGCCATTCACCAGGACCATGAGAGTTTTGTATTATAATTATTATTATTATAATCATACTATACCTTTGGAAAGAATCATGCTCGTCCACCATCACCTCAGGACTAGGATCGTACATGACGGGCATCCTCTTGGACATCTTGTCCCACACCTCTCTTATGGCAGCAAGTTTGTCTTCTCCAGCTCCAGCTTGTTGTGTTTGTCTTGTGGCGCGATCACCAAAGCATATTACGTTCGAGTACACGTAAAATATTTTGAGGGACACCGTGGCCCGGAAAATAGACCTGCTGCTCTCTGTGTCTCACAGACTGGTGGTAGCCTCTCTTCGAGACCTGTAAACGATGGCCAAGATCAGCAGGCCCAAGTGGGTGAGTAGGCTCGCCCATGCCTCTCGTCCTTTGCTTAGACAATGCTTGGTCTATTTACTCTGGAGGACACTGTAAAAACTGACAGTCTGTTACAGGTTACTGAGTCAAATGTTCAGGATACGCTGAACTTTTCCGTTCATAAGAACTGCAGTTTTTGATGCCATTACTGTAGCAACTCTTACATAACACATATTTGTGTATAATAAACCGACACAAATGCGTCTGTACTTTTGTCCTGGCTAAAGTCAGCGCTAGAGACATAAGGAGCATTTGACATTTTCATCCAGCTGGAATAAACTCTCAGACAGAACAGTGGAGAGCTGACTAAGTGTGGCTCTCAGTGAAGCAGAGCAGGTGAGAGGAGGTAGCATTGCAAAAACATTAGAGTGAATCTCAATATGTTCAGACCTGCAGCACAGGAAGAGCAGACGGGGGAGGAGCTTGTAGAACAGCTCTGGGACAGTGTTGTGTAATAGGTAATACGAGACAATAATGAAGTCGTCAGCTGTTTGTTTTTTTCCACCTCAAAAGGTGGAAACCAAAGGTTTGCTTTAGTGTTTTTATAAATCTCACATAAATCAGCAGTCTGGTTTTTTTTAAGCATTATTATTGTTTTTTGTGCATATATGTTCCCCATTTCTTATATTCAATATTCAGATATTCACTCTTTCATTATTTTCTTGAAGATTATGATAATAATAATAATGTCTGATCTAAAAGTATAAGGATTACAATGTTGGATAGACTGTTTACCTGTATTATTTAACTGACCGTGTAATATATGCAAAATAGAGCACAACTCCTTGATTAGCCACTTGTGTCACGGTTCTGGGTCGGTTCGACCCAGCATTCTGAGTTTATTTATTTTTGCATTATGGAGTATTTTGGGGTTCTCTGGTGTTTTGATTACTTACGATAGATTTTATTACTGTGGTTCTGGTTTGGGGTTTTGTTCGCAGGGTTTGTGTTCTCATATTTTGTGTGGGTTTAGTTCTGTGTCTGGTCTGCGTCTTTGTGTAGTGTTCTTATTTCCTGTTTTATTCTGAAGGTCTGCGTCTCATGTGAGTGTGTTCAGTTTTACCTCTTGTCTCGTCTTGTTGATTACTCCCAGCTGTGTCCCCCACCTGTGTGTCATCTCCCTGTGTTTCTCTGTGTGTATTTAAGTCTCGTCTTCTGTCTTTGTAGTTGCTGGTCCGTCTGTGTATCCACCCTGCTTCATCTGTGTGTTTCCCCTCCTGTCAACCACCATCTGTTTCTGCTCACTCTCATTCATGTTCATGTTCATGTTCATGTTCAGGTTTGTGTTCTGTAGTCAGTTTGTTCTCAGTATAGTTTAGTCTTTGTTCCGTTCGCCATTTGTCCATTTTTATTTTTGTGTTTAATAAACCACCCTCACACCTTTACAAGTGCCTGCGTTTGGATCCTCCTTTAATTCCCACAGGGCTCGTGTCACTTGCCGTGACAACTTCAGGCTGGCCCGAAAAGTGATTTGTTGCATCTGGACCGTTAGGACCATAATACCTAATGTATAATTTGCGCTACATAGAGTTATTTGTGAGTTTTTTAGACTCGTACATCATCAGTGTGAATTTGTTCCCCCGATGAAACCTAAATAACTTGCACAATATATTTTTAACCATTTAAAAAAACATTCCAGATGTCATTCCAGAAATCATAAATCAAAATAATAATTATTTTGATTATTTTAATTATTGTTTTCACGAATTTTTAATGGTTCATAAACTCTCCATTAAAAAAAAAGGAATTTTATGGTAATTTTACATTCAAGGACTTAAGGGGTTAAAGTGACACACTATGATAAAAGATACACATAAATCTTGGGCTCTGTAGCTAATTTCGCCTTTCATAACATTCACGAGGGTGATTTTTTTTTTTTAAGTAAAGACATAAATTTGTGGGTTTAGCTGCTCTGACTAAAAGCTGTTGCTGAACACTGACTGCTAGGCTTAACCTTCATTGCTATTTTAGTAAAATGGGCCTTTTAACTGTGTCAGTGAATTTTGGACCATTTTAAATGGAATTATCTGTATCATAACTTCCAAGTTCAAGTGGTTTGTGCTTGACTTTGGTAATTACTCAGCACTAACCAGCATGCATGTGTGTAGTGCGATGCAAGTGTAAAATCTATGGTTGTGTCTCACTAACTCATCCCTCTCAAAAAACACTCTGGTTGCAGCGGGTTTCATTGTGGCCCTTTAAAAATCAACGTTTCCCTTAAAGGTAACTGCATTCCTCTTTTTGAGTCCGGTCTAAGTTACATGTTAGAATAGAATAGAATAGAATAGAATTCAACTTTATTGTCATTGCACATGCACAGGTACAGGGCAACGAAATGCAGTTTGCATCCATCCAGAAGTGCTTTAGTGATATAGATATATTACAATATATATTAGCAATAATATAGATATGTGAGTATATTACAGAAATGGGGCTATTATGGTGTGTTATAATGTACACGGTATGAAGTATGTTGTGAATATTCTATAACTATAAGTATGTACAAGCTGTAGTGAGTACAAGCTATGTACAGGCAATGAACAGGATATAAATATGAAAAACTATACAGAATATGAAATAAATAACTTTACAGAATCTGAGATATACAGTTATACAGAAATGGGAACTATGCAAGTTGTAAACAGTTGTAGGATTAAAAATTATCAAATGTACAGAATGATTATTTACACAGAGCTATAGTGCAGTTAAGATAAGTGAGATATAATTCCTACAGAGGCTATATAAAGTGCTAGTGGTTGTGAGTGGTGGTTCAGTCCATGTTATTATTGTGTTTGAGGGTACAGTTGTCCATTGTGGGTGTGTGTATGTTCAGTCCATGTGTTAACGTGGGTCAGATGTCAGGAGGCAGAGTTCAGGAGTCTGACGGCTGTGGGGAAGAAGCTGTTCCGGTACCTGGTGGTCTTAGTCCGGAGGCTCCTGTAGCGCCTCCCAGAGGGCAGGAGGGTGAAGAGTCCATGTGATGGGTGACTGGGGTCTTTGATGATTTTCCCAGCCCTTTTCAGACACAGCTTCCTGTAGATGTCTTTTATGGCAGGAAGTGGTGCTCCGGCGATGCGCTGGGCAGTTTTCACGACCCTCTGCAACGCCTTCCGGTCTGAGGTAGAGCAGTTCCCGCACCAGACTGTTATACAGTTGGTCAGGATGCTCTCGATGGTGCAACGATAGAAGTTCACCAGGATGTCTGAGGACAGGTGGTTCTTCCTCAGAGTCCTCAAGAAGAAGAGGCGCTGGTGAGCCTTCTTGACCAGCTTGGAGCAGTTGGTCGTCCAGGTGAGATCCTCGGAGATGTGGACTCCCAGGAACTTGAAGCTGCTCACACGCTCCACAGCCGTCCCCTTAATGTGGATGGGTGGATGTGGGTCAGCATTCCTCCTGTAGTCCACGATGAGCTCCTTGGTCTTCTCGGTGTTAAGCAGCAGGTTGTTTGTGTCGCACCACTCAGCCAGACGATCCACCTCCTCCCTGTAGGCGGCCTCATCGTTGTCACTGATGAGGCCAATCACCGTGGTGTCATCTGCAAACTTAATGATGGTGTTGGAACCATCAGTAGGTCTGCAGTCGTGGGTGAAGAGGGAGTAGAGGAAAGGCTCATCACACAGCCTTGTGGTTCATTGTGATGGTAGATGAGCAGTGGTTATCCAGCCGGACATGTTGGGGGCGGTTGGTCAGGAAGTCCAGTAACCATTTGCAGATGAGGGAACTGATGCCCAGGTCTGTCAGTTTCCTGATGAGTTGTGAGGGGTGGATTGTATTGAACGCTGAACTGAAGTCTATAAACAGCATTCTGGCGTAGGTGTTGTTGTTGTCCAGGTGTGAGAGGACAGAGTGCAGTGCGATGGAGACTGCATCCTCTGTGCTCCTGTTCTGGCGGTATGCGAATTGGTGGGGGTCCAGGGTGGGGGGAGACAGGATTTGAAGTGTGCTAGGACCAGCTGCTCTAAGCACTTAGTGATGATGGGGGTGAGTGCTACTGGGCGGTAGTCATTGAGGCAAGATGGGTTGGAGTATTTGGGTATCGGGACGATGGAGGTGGATTTGAAGCAGGCCGGTACCACAGCGTGGGCCAAGGACAGATTGAATATGTCTGTGAGCACTCCTGCAAGCTCCCCAGAACATGCTCTGAGAACACGCCCGGGGATGCCATCGGGACCTGCAGCCTTGTGGAAATTGATCCTGCTCAGCACCGCTCCTACATCGGTGGGGGAGAGAGTCAGAGGTTGGTGGTCTGGCGTCACGTCTGCTTCGGTTGTGGTTGTGGGGTTCCCTCGCTCAAAACGAGCATAAAAGTTGTTGAGCTCGTTGAGGAAGGAGACATCAGAGGATGCGGGGGAGGGTTTGGTGGTCCTGTAGTCTGTAATGGTCTGGAGTCCTTGCCACATGCGTCGGGGGTTGGAGTTGGAGAAGTGTTCTTCTACCTTCTTTTTGTAATGGTGTTTGGCTTTTTTGATGCCCTTCTTTAGATTAGCCCTGGCTGTGCTGTAGGCGTGTGCATCTCCTGACCTAAAGGCGGTGTTGCGGGCCTTCAGGAGGAGACGAACATCCCGGTTCATCCAAGGCTTCTGGTTGGGGTACATGGTGATCCGTTTCTGGGTGGTGACACTGTCTGTGGTTTCGGAGATGTAATCCAGTACAGATGAGGTGTATTGGTCCAGGTCTGTGTGGGTGAACATATTCCAGTCTGTGTTTTTAAATCTGTCCTGGAGCACTGCGTCTGTCCCCTCTGGCCACACTTTAATTGTCCTCAAAGCAGGTTTCACACGTTGGATGAGTGGTGAATACCTAGGTGTGAGGAACAGGGAGAGATGGTCCGATTGTCCAATGTGGGGGAGGGATGTGGCTTTGTAGGCTCCAGCCAGGTTGGAATACACATGTCTAAAGTCTTGTCTCCTCTGGTGTGGCAGGAGACATGTTGGTGGAATCTGGGGAGGACTGTCTTTAAGTTGGTGTGGTTGAAGTCGCCAGCAACAATAAAAGCAGCCTCGGGGTGTTTATTCTGGTGTTTGTTAATGGCTGCAGAAAGTTCTTTCATGGCCAACCTAGCATTAGCGTCGGGGGGTATATACACGGCAGTGAGTATGATCGAAGTGAGTTCTCTGGGGAGGTAATAAGGTCTGCATTTGACCATTAAAAACTCCGCATTAGGGGAGCAGTGACTCTCAGTAGTAGTGGAGTTCATGCACCAAGCATTGTTAATATAAATACACAAACCTCCACCTCTGGTCTTGCCGGAGTCATCTGCTAGCCTGTCGGCTCGGTGTGTGTGGCGTCCTGCTAACTCGATAGCATTGTCCGGGCAGCTGTTGTTCAACCATGTTTTGGTGAAAAACATGACATTTGAGTCCATAATCCGTCTGTTGTTAGTGATGGAGAGCCGTATCTCATCCATTTTGTTTGCCAGAGAACGGACATTGGTGAGGAATGTTGTGCTATTTACAGTTAAAACGAGTACTTAGAAACTTTGTTACTCATCTCCTTCTGTGCAGAACAACTACTTCTCCCCAGGACATAACTGGTCTAGACTGCTGACTTCTCACCCTCTCAACTTTTTAAACACAACACACAAACACACCTCTGACCTAGTCCACTGTGGACACTTGCTGTTGTCTTTGGCATCAACTCTAGACTCACAACACCATGTGTCTGTATCATTAAAGTGCAGAAACACTTTTTGTACTTTGTACTCTGTAACCAGATGTGCCCTGGATGTGCCCTCTCCGGATAAACACAAAATACGGCTACAAACTACAAATTCTTTTGTAGATACTATTAGTCGTTTTTTCCCATCTATGCCTGTAAATTATTAGCATAGTAAATGTATTTAGTGGAAAGTTTGTCCCCAGTTGTTATGAAGAGCAAAAATAGCCCCACTGACCAAAACGTATTTTGTTAATTTCTCCCTTAAAGTTGAACATTTTAACAGACTCAAGTGACCATTAGAGGAAATGCAGTTTTAATATTTATTTACTTTTAGAGTTGGCTGTTAAGATTAAAAAATATATATATTATTGGTTGTTTAAAACATACTTTTTGCATGTGGTTCTCAAAAGACTAAGATCAGAATTACACGAGTATCAGCCCACCTCTCACTCAACCATAACTCAATGCTGATGCATGTTTCACTTTCTGTTGCCTGGAAAATGACATAATTAACCTTTTTTAGATTTCAAGAATACATGAATCCTGTTCCCCCTCTCAACAACCTGTTCAATTATGCACCTCATTGCTCAACTCTGCCCTTATTATGACGGGCAAATCCCCCTTGAGCGTGAAAGATCTCACTGAACTAAGATAACGCTTAAAATCTGAGCACAGCCACATTTAAGGCACCCAGTGAAATGTGTTTTAATTATCTGATCGCATATTTCAGGATCAGCATGGGCCTTTGGGGGTTGATGACACAGTTAAAGATGGTCAGTCTGAATGAAATAAAAGTTGTTATTTGAGAGAAATCACTGCCTTTTACTGTTTTTGTAATGATTCCTAGTGATTTTTTTTGAATAATTGAAAACCAGATTAAAGGAGAGCATTACTTCACATTGTTAGTTATTTACTCTTATTCTTCCGTGCAGCTGAACATAAACACGCTCATGCAGCATGAATAAAGTGTAACCCTAACCTATTTCTGTCTGTTTCACATGCACAATGATTGTGATTTTGTATTAGCCCCGAGGACAGTTATTTTTGTCTGAGTGACTTCAGCATTATTATTCAATGTTTCCTTTTCACCTTTATCCCTGTTTGTTGAAATATTCCTATCGCTCCAGCTTTTGGAACAGCCAGCCACACAACATCCAACACTCTGAGAATCTGACTAACACAGATGGTGAATCACTTTCTTTAGAAGGAAAGTTTTTTCCCACATATGTTTTGATGCACACTTGTGACTGTTTGGGAAAGCCTGTGTTTTGCTAAAATTACACTGCGTGTCTAGAGATTATTTTTCAGTGCTGTGTAATTTTGGATATTTCTGTGTTGTGAAATCCTTCCAATCTTCTGGATTTCTCCACGCTCTGTGACCAGAGGTGAAATCCCTCAGTATCTAACCAATTCTTTTTCACTGCCTCAAAATGACCACTAATATTTCTTTGTTCACCAGTGTTTCTACAAGTGTGTCAGTGAGATTTGGACTGATGTGACAGTAAGCAAAGAGGAAAGCCTTAGTGGTTTGCAGAGCAAGTGGCTTCATGATTAAGATGGGTGAGAGGAAAAGAGGAAGAGATCTATCTTAGGAAAAAGTCTATGACTGTGATTATAATCTAAATTCCAAGTAATGAGTTTGTCAGTGATTAAGCTGTATAGAACTTAAGTGGGTAGAGTGGAGGTTTCATGAATCACATGATGCACTGAGTGTTTCTTCACTTACCTTTTTTACTCGCCATTTGTTTACACACCACTCTACATTTAATCTTTAGTTGTTATTAATCTCTGGCTCCTTTCCACAGCTTGTCTTTGTCCTGTCTTCAATTTGTCCCGATTCATGATTGAGGTGTGAGACAAACGACTACTGGTCCAAGTGTGTCAAAACAATGATTTTATTAAACACGTGTGGAAAGATGCACAGCTTTATATTGTCAACACTGATCTTCCGTCAAAACATACTTTCAGCATGGTTTTATTATGTCAGGGTTAACGCCCCTTCTCACGTCAGACAAAACATCACATATATAGGTTATAATTAACGACAGTTCAACAAGTTTCCGTGTTCAACAGCATTTTTCCCTATATGGTTGTCTGGCCCCTCCAGATGTTTCCTGTAGACCCCAGATCACTAGTTGCTAAGCAGAGACAAAGCAAGATGTCTTTCACCTTTACCCTAGAAATTATACTTAATGTCTATGTAAGCATGTTAGGCCTTCATTCACAGCATACAAGTCATTTCATCAATATATCAATTCAGACATAGCGCTGAACGATGCTTTTAACCTTCATTAGACTGTATGCTCAACTCTATCATAGGTACAAATGCAATGTGTGTAATAACATGATTGAAACTGTATGTTTAATAAATGGAATAAATGTTTAATCAAACGGCACTGCTCAAAGCTAAATAAAAAGATGTAAAAGAACTAACATGATATAAAATGATATAATCCCCACAAATTCAAATTTGAAATCAACATTTGGGAGACATGGATGACCCATCCTCCAAATCAAAGAGGAGATGGAGCATCTGTGCTTATCGAATTGACAGCTTACACGTCTTTAAAGTCAACATCAATTCTCAAATGTATATATAGGATTTCGAACAATGTATGCTCCCTTCAAGATCTCTTTTTCAGTTAAGGCATTTATGGAGTGTTACTGAAATGACCACATTAAGAGTCTATGATCTCAAATCTGAAATCATTCAGATCAAGACTGGACAAAGTGTATGAGCACCCCTAAGGATGAGTTATGGTTCATAAATGTCTGTGAAGGTTCTCAGTCATCCAGGTCATCGTAGTCAAAGGAGCTTGCAAAGAAAAGCGTCTGGACTTCTTTAAGTTGCTTGAAGACGTTTCACCTCTCATCCGAGAAGCTTCTTCAGTTCTAAGGTCAAATGGTGGAGAGTCCCAGATATAAACCTAGTGGGAGTTTCCCCCCACAGAGGGACAAAAGGACCCCCTGATGATCCTCTAATCGCCTGAGCCAAGGTGTGAAACTGGGTGTGGGTCCCAATCAGCCAGAGTTTCGGGTGAGTTCATTGTGTAATCTGGCCCCACCTTATCATGCGAATTCCTGAGGTCAGATGGCCCAGGATGTGAGTGGGCGTTAAGGCGTCTGGGGAGGGATCTCAAAACTGGATTATAGATGGCAGAGAGTTGGTGTCGTAAACCCCCGCCTCTGTTCAAGGATGGTCGCTCACAGTGGACATAGATGGCTTCTTTCACTCCTCTTTCAAACCATCTGTCCTCTCTGTCCAAAATGTGAACATTGGCATCCTCGAAAGAGTGTCCTTTATCCTTAAGATGCAGATGGACTGCTGAGTCTTGTCCTGTGGAGGTGGCTCTTCTGTGTTGTGCCATGCGCTTGTGAAGTGGCTGTTTGGTCTCTCCAATGAAGAGGTCTGAGCATTCCTCGCTGCACTGTACAGCATACACCACATTGTTAAGTTTGTGTTTTGGCGTTTTGTCTTTCGGGTTTTGTCTGAGCGTGTTGCTGGGTCTGAAATGCACCCACTAGGTTTATATCTGGGACTCTCCACCATTTGACCTTAGAACTGAAGAAGCTTCTCGGATAAGAGGTGAAACGTCTTCAAGCAACTTAAAGAAGTCCAGACGCTTTTCTTTGCATGCTCCTTTGACTATGGTTCATAAAAACTGTACATGTAACGGAGGGAAGGTGATTCTATTTCCACAGTGTTTTTTCTAAAGGAAGGAAACCTTCCTCCAAACGGACAGAGCAGTGGAGCCGCCAAGGGAAAGCACACGCTTAAAAAACTGTATAATTAAAATATAATTTATTATATTTAAATAGTTAAAAATGTAAAATGAATTAAAACAACCCTGGCCAAGGGGTAGCACAATAAAAATCAATAAAACACAACATTAAAAGTCCAGTGGCATCCGCCACGGTATAAAAGTCACAAAGAGCTAAGAAATCCAGCGAAGTGGTGTAAAAGGGAAACCCAGCGGAGTCCTCGCCTTCCTCCCCGCATTCCGCGTCCCGGTACGCTGAAGAAAGGGAGGGAGCGGCAGTCACTATTCTTTTCAGGCAGTTTTCATTCGTAAAAAGGGGATAAGTCGAAGACTTACCCCGGGTGGGCAGAGCTCTCAACTCCGCCCGCCGCTTCTTTAAAACTGCAAATCGGCACCAGCTGTCTCGACGCCTCTGCTCTCCCGCAGTGCACAAGCTGGGCTCTTGTTACTACTGCCGTCCGACTGTTCGCTCCGCGTCCCTAGTCGCTGGTGCTGTATCCTCTTCCCCTAGAACGCCAAGCTCCAGTCTTATGTGTCACTGAGCACTCTGTAAATTACCCTCTTTTTCCTCTCAGGTGTGTCCAATTAGTAAAAACGGGGGAAAGGGCGGAGTCTCTCCAGGACAATTTGACGGTATAACCAAAACATGCAATCTAAATAAAACACTGCACAAAATATGACCAATACATGCAATATAAAAAATAAATAAGTACACTTCACATTAAAATACAGCACAGCAAAACAACATCCGTCCTTCCCTGGATGACATACATACAGTGACCTCATTACAAACCACTATTATAATGCAAGAGAAAATAAAGGAACTTCTAAAAGGTCCTCTTCAGAGTTAGTTGCAAATGTGAGTACTGAGCAGGAAAACTAAAAAGGATGCTGGAGTTTGGAAGACCGAGCCAAAGGACAAACATCCTAATGTCAAATAGTCTGAACTACTGTCTGTTTGGAAGTGTTCTTTTTCCTCCCAAACAGACGTGTGAATGAGATGAAAAGCAAGATTTCTAAATGGTTTGGGAAAGCCAGTCATAGATTCCATTGCATGTTGTAGCAAGACCATCAAAGTTACAGCAGTGAGCCAACAACCAGACCTGTCAGTATGTTTCATACAGTTAGTTTCTGTTCAGCCAATTCCCCCCCCCTCCCCCAAAAAAGTGGGAGGTGTGTCAAAATTAGTACATCTAAAAAGCCGGTTGTGTCTCTCTTACAAACCTGTTGCCTGAGCTCCCCCATGTTTACATTTGTTTTTTTTCTCCACTACATGATAGTGCAGATAATTTCCCCTTATCTCTTACATGTTAAATGTTATATAATCCTTAAAAACGTTTGTCTGGATCTGCACAGCAGATTAGATGCAACCAGCCATTGGGTATCTGGAATGAATATATTACAATTTTGAACAAAACTGTAATATATTCAATTAGTGGTGGTCTGTGTTACGGTGATCAGTGGACAAATGGAGCATACTATCTTCACTATATCAAGACCTGAAATCACAGATGATTACCAGAGGGCAAAACGGATGAAATCGTCTGATTTAGAGTAATTTCATCTTATCTTTTCATGTATGTGAATTAAACAGGAAGTTAAAATTTTTTTAACTAATACTAGGGGTCCAGTTAGATAAGATAAGATAAGATAAGATAGAACTTTATTAATCCCTCGGGTGGGTTCCTCTGGGAAATTCGACTTCCAAAAAAAGCACAGCAATGACCGAAGTTACAGTTACAGAATTGTTATATATACACACACACACACACACACACACACACACACACACACACACACATATATATATAAATACAGAGACAAATATAAATAAAATATACAAAGGGGATAAATAGAATAAATAGGAATAAAAAATAAAAATACAAGTGAATTGCACATTTCAAGTATTGAGTCTATTGCACTGTTGACTATTTACAAAAGTATTGCACAAGGTATTGTACAGTGAGGTGAAGAGGCACTACAGCTTAGTTGTTCCCCCCTCCTTTGTCCTCCTGTTTCCCCTCCCTCTTCCCTCCAGAGAGGAGTTAAACAGTCTGATGGCGTGTGGGACAAAGGAGTTTTTAAGTCTGTTAGTTCTTGTCTTGGGGAGAAGCAACCTGTCACTGAACAGACTCTTCTGATTGTTTATGGCCGTGTGCAGAGGATGCCCAGCATTGTTCATAATGTCCAGCAGTTTCTTTAATGTCCTTTTCTCTGCCACTGTCACCAGAGTGTCCAGCTTCATGCCGACCACAGAGCTAGCCTTCCTGATCAGTTTCTCCAGCCTGGATGAGTCCCTCTTTGCTGTGCTGCTCCCCCAGCACACCACAGCATAGAAAAGTACTCCAGCAACCACTGACTGGTAAAACATCCTCAGGAGCTTCCTGCAGTTGGCCCCAGTTCCCTATACACTCCCAGTTCAATTCAGTTATTTTATATAGCGCCAAATCACAACAACAGTTGCCCCAAGGTACTTTTCGGTGTAAGGTAAAGACCCAACAATAACACAGAGAAAACAGAGAAAGCCTCAGAAATTAGATGTGAGCATAGCTGGACTGGCCATCGGCCCACCGGGCAACTGCGGAGCTTACACAGATTCAGTAACATTAGCAAGTGGTGGAGGCCAGCAGATGCAACACGCTGGCAGGTGGATGACGGAAAGGCAGGAAGAGCAGAGACCCGAGGCGGTGAACTGAACTTCAGGTAAGAAGTTATGGTAAATGGCCTGTATTTATATAGCGCTTTACTAGTCCCTAAGGACCCCAAAGCGCTTTACATATCCAGTCATCCACCCATTCACACACTGGTGATGGTAAGCTACATTGTAGCCACAGCCACCCTGGGGCGCACTGACAGAGGCGAAGCTGCCGGACACTGGCGCCACCGGGCCAGGCAATGGGTGAAGTGTCTTGCCCAAGGACACAACGACCGAGACTGTCCAAGCCGGGGCTCGAACCGGCAACCTTCCGATTACAAGGCGAACTCCCAACTCTTGAGCCACGATCACCTGGGTCACGTTATGACCTGCAGTCTATCTGGGTCAGATATAAACCAAGTTTAGGTGGAGTTTATTTTCGTTATGCTGACTTTTTACAGTCAGTTACAATAACTCGTACTGCGTACTAGCTAGCATGATGGAGTTTCTATACAGCTGGGCGGGTGCTATGATGTTACTGATGTTGAACTTGTTTTATCTTATTTTATTCATAAGGTTAGTTAGCAGAGTTTCCAACCGTCCCGTAAAAAACGGAATCGTCTGGTATTCAGAGAAAATATTGTGCGTTTCGTATTGAGCTGAAAAGGAACAGTTTGTCCCGTACTTCAGCTACAATGAAAAAGATACAAAGCTGGAGTTATTCTGTCTTTACGCTGTCAGCTGCCTCTTCTTCTCTCATTCTCTCCCCCTCCCTCTCCTGTTTCTACTTCAATCATGAACCTGATCAATGATCAGCTGATCGGCTTTTCTCTCTTGTTTGTTCATCGCCCACTTTGCGCCAGAAAGAAGAAACCAGCGGAGGTCGCGTTAAACAACAGCAGCACGTTCAAGCTCGATCAGCTGTTGTTAGAATTTATTTAATATTCATTTCTAGTATCAGCTGATGTTTGCTGGAGCCACAGCTGTAAAAGCTGCTGGTCATGATGTCGGTTTGGTTATCTGGTGAGAGGGAAACATGAAGATGAAACCAGGAGATGTCCTTACTGAATCATCAGAGCTGAACAGGTGATGGAGAAACAGGTTTACCTTTTAGGTGACATGAATGAGTTGAAGGGAAGTTATGAACTGTTTCTGAGAAATAACACCAGGATCCTTTTCTGACAGTAGCTGACAGCTGGTAACTGTGCAGGGGCGAGTCTAGCAAAGTTTTGCCAGGGGGCCAGGTCGCGCATTAACAGGGAGAGGGGGGCACAAAGAAATACTTTCTTATTCTCATTTAAAATGTCTCGCTTTTAAAAAATAATTATCTGAATCTTACAACAAACGTTTTCATCTGATGTAAAATGTATAGAAATCCATTATTGTACATAGTAATTTTTTTTAGGGTCCCATCATAATTTCTTCAGAAGTAGCTAAGTACTGTATATGATGCCAGTATTTTCCCACATTTTCTAGATACTGTACCAGTACTGTGTGTAAAATGCCATCAAAAAGTCAATTAAGATTTATTCTTTCTCACCTGTCTTTCTGTCTCCTTTCACTTTTTAAAGGTTGCCATGTTAGAAAAAATATTTTGCCCTGCCATGCTGTTTATTGATGTGGCAAACGAATAGTTTATGAAAATATATCTAAATCTGTCATCAGTAATCAGTAATGATCAGGTCTCACCTCTAGTCTTCTCTGTCTTAATTTCAGGGTTTCACCATGTGTTGTAGATAGTTCAGGAGGTTAACTCGACCAAGCAGTTTACTTTTGGGTACTGTTTAGAATACCAGAATAGGGAGGATGGTGTAGGTTTAAGTTTATTAGACTGATACATATATACCAACAAGACAGTGTACATCACTGTGACAACAGTGTTTGTTTTCATTCAAAGGCTTTATGCTTTTTCCTATAATACCTGGTGGGCCGGCCACCAGTCAAAATGCCCGGGCCGATTTTTTGTCCCAGTCCAGCCCTGGATGTGAGCCAGGTGGGAAGGAAACCCCTTTTAACAGGAAGACACCTCTGACAGAACCAGACTCAGGGAGTGGGAGCCTTATGAAGCGCCTTGAGGCGACTTTTGTTGTGATTTGGCGCTATATAAATAAAATCGAATTGACTTGAATCTGCTGCGACTCGTGAGGTGAGGGGAGGAAGACAGGACAAAGACATCGTATAGATGAGAGCAAGATATAAATAACAACCATGATAAAATGTCCAGTTTTAATAGAGAAATAAACAAAATGTTATTTCTCATGTTACTAGTTCTTAGTCTCATGTCTTGGTTCCCTCTTGTGTTGTGGTAACCTTGGTTTGGTCTCTTTGTGTCCTTCAGTCTGTCATGTTTGTTGCTTGTTTACCTTTTGTGTATATCAGGGCCCTATTTCAAGGAAGCCGGTTTAGAAAACTCAGAGTGAAAAACGATACTCAGGGTTGAGTAACCCCGAACTGTCCAACTCGGAATATTCGGTTTCAGAAAGGCTGATAACAATTAGTTCAATCAACGTGGAGTTGCTTTCACCCCAAGTTAAGCGCGCGCACGAGGATACATAAAGCCCTGATTAGTGGAGCACAGATTAAGGGAGTCACCATGGAGACGGAGGGAAAGAAGGCGCGGTCAATGTATTTTACAGCGCTTGAGGCCGAAATTCTGATGGCAGTATAGGGCTTTGGAGCGTGATGTCACGGGGGTGGGCGATAACATGCAAATTTTGCGGAAAAAAAGTAACACAGCCTCAGCTGCAAAAGAAAGGGAGCATGCATGGCAAAACATAGCCGACAGAGTCAATGCGTGAGTGTTAATTTAAACATTGATCTAGGGATTTCCACCCATTTAACACGTTATTTTATTATATTTTATTTTATTTTTTATTTCATACATTTTATTTTGTGATGTGATTTGAGCGCAGGTGCAACCCAACAGGCCCCAAATGTTCCTGGCAGCAAGTAAAAATGAAATATAAAAATATAGTCCAAACAGGTAAGGTGTAATTGTATTATGAGCCATAGTGCTTGGTCTGTTTGTCCGATGTAAATCAATTGCAGTTAGAGGCTACATTAATTTCCCCTCTGTAAGCACTTATTGAAATTATCTGAGCACATTACAAGTACATATTTTCTTACTCTGTATGCTCATATGCGACCCGTTATAGCCAACAGAAAAAAAGCGGAGGCCTGAAAAACAGGTGGGGGTCCTCCACCACCACCACCACCACTCACAGAGGCTGAGCAGTTGGCTTCCACATTTGTGATAATGTTGGCAGCATCACATATGATCTTCACAGTGCAGAGAACACAAATTAGCATCCATTACTATAATGAAATAATTTGTTAGTTTGAAATGCTACAGGGAACTATGTACCTGTACATTAATGCTGTGGAAAGACTTCCTGTTCACATAGTCTCCTTCATTTACTGAAGGAGCAATAATTGGAATGTGAGTGCCATCTGTACAGCCAATCACGCCTGGGAACCGTGAGAATAAATGTAAAATTTAAGTAGTAGTTCAAGTATCACCACATCATGAATTAAGTTTCGTTCATCCTGCTACCTGCAATTTTGTGGCATCCCTCTTTGATAAATCTTGTGGGTCTATGACCGGGGAACACCACAAACGAGTACAGGAGACGTTTCAGTGCAACTGTAACATTCCTGACTGCTCGACAGACGGTAGCCTTGGAAACGTGCTCAGCGTCACCAATATTATACAGAAAGCTCCCGTTTGCAAAAAACCGAAGTGCAATACAAATAATATGTAATGAACTGAGAGCATGTCCGCGATGTGTCACATGAGCAATATTAGGCCTGAGGATGTTATTCAAATAAATTATAGATTGTGCTGAAAAACGGTAACGTTCACACAGGAAATCATCAGAAAATGATAAAATGTCCGAACGTGCTCTAATCACTCTCTCCCGGCGGAGAGCTCTGCGGAGAATTTGGGCTTCAACATCTACTGGCTCTTCAAGGAAGGGACACGCCATATCTGACACTTCCTACAGTCAGGTTTCCGACAAAGAGGCGGAGAAAGTTAGGGTTAGTTGAAGTAAACCTGCTAGGGGGCAGGTTAGCTTCACGGAGTGTGTTGTCATAGTAACTCGCTCAGAATTAATCTAAACTCGCTTTGTGAAACCGAAAACCCAGAGTTTTCGTTAACTCAGGGTATACTTACTCAGATTTTGCTCTAAACCGGCTTCCTGAAATAGGGCCCAGGTTTGTGTGTCTCTACCTCAGTGTACATGCTTCCTGTTTTAATTTTGTGGTCTCTCGCCTCATGTGTGTTATGTTATGTTCAGTTCTGCTTCCCTTGCCTCATTACTTAGATTCAGTTCTGCTATGTGTTTTTTCCCCAGGTGTTTCCACTTCTCCTAATCGCCGTCTATACAGTTTCTGTCTCCCCTTGCTGATTGTCAAAATGTCTCCCAGCTTCAGTAGTCCTGTCTCCTAGTGTTGGATCCTAGTTTAGGTTTCTGTTAGTGAGAATTTTCAGTTTGCGTCTGTATGTTGTCTTACCTTTATTTTTTACTATAACTGCCTAAATAAATGGCTCGCTTTTTGTTTACTTCAGTTTGTCTCCATGTGTCTGCATTTGGGTCCTATGTTGTGCATTTTCAGCCTCATAGCTTATTTTAGATTTCACTAAAACTGAATAACAGATTCATTTTATGTAAAACATCAGTTTAAATTGAGGTCTAAAGCTGTGCATTTTTAGGTGTGTGGCCAGTTTAAGTGACAGATGGGTGAGTTTATGCATTCATGGTCCCTACTGCTTATGCTAAATGTCCAGTTCTACATTTGGTCATTGAAAATCTTAATGATCATTATAACCAAAGTCCTTTTAAAGATGTGCAGTGGTCCAATGGTACAATCTTATTTCCTCCACACCTTTTTCCCCCCTCTTTTACGCACACAAGACTTACAGAAGCAGTGTTGACAATTAAACACCGAAGCTTGGACAACATTTTAATTGCACTGCAAGAGGTAATGTCACTAAACAGCATGTAGATCTACTGAGAAAGAGCAAAATTCGGGAAAGGAGTACAATTTCAAAAGGTCTCAGTAAGAAATATTTGTTTTTCAACAGGTTTAGAAGTTGCTTTGTGGCAGCCTTTTAATATTGATGTTAGGTTTGCCTTTAAATTCAAATAAAAATAGACTTTATCTCATGCCAGCGTGTGAGAAGTAGCACAAGTGTGTGTGGATAATTCCAAATTCCTAAAAGGTCCCCTGGTATACCAGATTCCATGTGAATTGTTTTTATGATTTTGATCAGCTATAACATAAAATGGTCATTAAAATGTAATACACATACTATTTCAGTTGTGTGGCCTCTTATTCACACAGAAGGTGTAAATGGTGATATTTTTTTCATACGACCTAACTCACCGCCTGCTCACTCTTACAGCAGCCTTAATAAGAACATTTCACTTTGGAAGTGTGTTTTTTCAAACATCTGGGGTGCATGGTAAGTAAACAACATATTCATTTCTGTTTTTATCCTCCCTTTATCTGAATTCCTCTCATTCAGGACAATACAGATAAGGATATGCAACACAGATGTTGGAACACGGCATACTTGTACTTCAAGTTCTTTTTTTCGATTCAGGGCTGTTAGTTAGATACCTGAAAAAACTCTGTGGTTAACCCAAGCTTTACACATTTTACACATTTTTACACACGTAGGTAATGCCGTGGGTATGAGATTACAGAGGTTTCGGGTGCATGAAACATCAACACATGAGCTTGCTTTGGTGGTGGAGGTCAAATGATCTGAAAAATACAAATACGCAGAGAGTGAAAAAAGATGAGTGAGGTTAAGAAGAAACACTCAGAACATCCTGGGAATCCACTCAACAGACTATTATTGCAGCATAACTAAGGGATGGTTCACTGTCACGTTACCAGAATTCTAGTGTCTGGTGTCTTTACCTTACAATTTACAGCATCTAGACATTGTTGTTGTTGTAAATTAGCACAAAATAAGTAAAACTGAATTGAATTGAATCTGCAAACTGGCTTTTTTTTCGCATGACTTTTGCTTCAACAAGCCATTTAGCCATTTAGGGGCCTCAATTTGTCAGCTGCCTGAGGAAAAGCAGGCCTCTTAATTAGATACAGAAGAGGAGGAGAGCAACCTTTTAAATGAAGCTGTGCTTTCTGCAGCGTTTGTGTTTGCGGTTTCAAATATCACATACATTCACATTGTGACAGGATGCGATTTCCGCAATAAAAGCCTTGCAGACACTTTGAGCAGTTTTCAAAGCTATTAGCTGAAGAATGTCTCCAAATTATAGTGAGGACAAAGGAGATGAGTGCCAGTTTTCAAATAGAAGTCTATGTCAGACTGGAAAAGTACAACAAAAGATTCTCAACTTCTTCTGGCAGTTACCTGACTTTCTCATTGGTTATATTAGTATAACTGGGTTATGACTAACAATACTGCAGCAGTGAGAGCATCACGTATTGTAGACTTCCTTCTTAAATTACACAATCATAAGCTGTCAATGTGTTCCCGGACTTTTACAATATAAGGAAGCTTTTGTCACCAGTGTCACCAGTTATAGATGGACTTTGACACTAAAGAAACCCTACACGGTGGTAGAGTTTGTATGTTTCCCTGACCCTGGATCGATTTCTCCAGTTTCTGCCCCACAGTGCAAAGAATGAATGGTTATTTAGTTATTTGGTGATCCTAAAATTGATTGTAAATGTGAATGTGTGCATGGGTGTTCCACTTGCGAGAGTTAGTCCTCTGACTGATTTACAACCTAGGGTTTACTCTGCTTTTTATATATATATATATATATATATATATATATATATAT
The DNA here is from genome assembly GCF_057382275.1 of Copadichromis virginalis. Lineage (NCBI taxonomy): Eukaryota > Metazoa > Chordata > Actinopteri > Cichliformes > Cichlidae > Copadichromis > Copadichromis virginalis. The sequence goes on along the minus strand of NC_140639.1, from coordinate 37,925,669 downwards.
ATATATATATATATATATATATATATATATATAGTAATGACCTGGCTGGGGTTGTTAGCCAGGTGCATTCTGGGTATTGTGTTGTCTCTGTGTTTTCTATCATTCTGCTAGTTCATATGTGTTTGATTTGCATGTTGTGTTAGTGTTATGTTAATGTAAGCCACAGTGAAGTTGATGTGTGTTCTGTGGAGGGGGGTGAATTGGCATGGTTGGCTGACACCGCGACTCTATGTGGTGGGAGCGTGATAGGGGTTCGGTGTCAGCAGTGTTACGTTGTTGTTGAAAAAGATGGTGAATAAATGCCTGTGGTGAACCACTACTGCCTCCTGCTGGATTATTCGGGGATTGCTGCTGCTGAGACGCTCGGGGTCATGCGGTGTACGAGGCACGAGCGCTCTCCATTCATTGCGAAGTTTAGCGATAGCTGCTAGCGCCCTGCTAGCCGTTTAGCTAGTGAGCCGTTTAGCCAGTCAGCTCCCCAAACCCACAGTCGTTACAATTGGTGTCAGAAGTGGGATTCATGAGTGTCTAGCAGACACTATGGAGCCGACCATAGGCGAATTAGAGCGTGTAATCCGAGACAACAGCTCGCTTCTGGAAAGCATGGCTGCCGAGACCCAGCGGAGAAGACCCGAGCTGGGGCGGCCAGAGGGCCACAGCGCGCCCCGGAACAGCCACCCCCTGCTCTCCCTGCGACAGGAGGGGATTCCTGGGGCCGCACCACAGCTTCCTGGCAGGACGGCTGCTAAGCTACAGCACTACACTGGGGCGACGCAGCTGGAGCCGTATCTGGCCCACTCACAACGGGTGGGGTCAAGAAGAGACTGCCACCCACCTGGCGCTTGCACTGGAGGGCCCAGCGCTCCAGGTTCTGCTGGACCTGCCCCCAGAGGAGCAGCGCGACCTCCGGGCCTTGACCACGGCGCTCGGCAGACGGTTTGGACAGAGACCACCAGCCGAACAGAGCAGGGAGGAGCTGGCTTGCCGACGCGAGGGAGAGAGCCTGGGGTCCTTTGCTGCGGACGTCCGCCTCTATGCCCGACGGGGCTACCCGACATTCCCAGGAGCGGCACGAGAGGAGCTGGGTCTCCTCGCCTTCCTGAGGGGCCTCACACCGGAGAGGCTGCGACAGCATGTCCGGCTGTCATCCCCCCGAGACCTGGAGGAGGCACTGAGGGAGGCTGAGCGGGCTGAGGAGGTGCTGCGGGGCGAGCCAGGGACCCGACGATCGGCCAGGATCGTCGAGCGAGAGATGAACGCGTCCCAGTCGGATGAGGAGGAGGAGGCCAGACGAGCCCAATCAGAGGCAGTTCCACGTCGGAGGCGCCGGACGGACTGCTGTTATCGGTGCGGGGAACCTGGTAACCTCGCCCGGAACTGTCCCGCACCTAGTCCTCGGAGCCGAGTGACATCACCGACGGGAAACGGCCACGGGGTGGGACAGTGAGGGAACCCCCACCCCAATCGTTAAACCCTCTCCATGACACTCATCCCGTGGTGGGCCGCTGTGGGTCCACCCGTGGACTGTACCTGGACTGTATAGTTGATGGATGGTCTTGCCGGGCCCTGGTAGACACGGGGTCCACCATCTGCTTGCTGCGAAGGGGGGTGCTCCCGGAGACGGGTGGCTCATTGCCAAAAGACTGGACCCCTACTCACACAGCGTTGTACACTGTCACAGGAGAAAAGACTGTGATGCCGGGGAAAAAGACTCTGCAGGTGGTGGTGGGAACGAACAGTGTGAACCATGAGTTCTGGCTTGCCGACATAACAGACGAGTGCATTGTTGGACTGGACTTGCTGGCCCACTGGGGGGCACGGGTCGATGTACCGGGAGTTGCCATCCACCTTGGTGCTGAGACCGTGCAGCTTCAAGTGGGCCGCGGTAGCCAGGGACAGACCCCCACCCCACCAGCACCCCCAAAGCCCTTACGCCCCGCAGCTCCATGCCACAGCCAGGGGCCGAGGGCGGCAAGGGTGCGGAAGAGGACCCAGGGGGTGGACGTAAGCAGGGCCAACATCCCGCAGCCAGAGTCGCCGCCTAGCTCGGCAGTCTCCCCGTCACCTGAGACTGTCGCGGCAGTAGAGGAGCTTGGGCGGCGAAGTGGGGTGCACCTCAGTGCGACACAGCAGCAGCAGTTGCAGAGCCTCTTGGCAGAGTTTATGGACACTTTTGCCGCCAGGGAAGAGGACTGCACAAGGACGGGCCTGGTGCAACACACTATAGACACTGGAGCAGCTGCTCCAATCCGGCTGCGGCCCCACCGCCTGCCCCTCGCCAAACGCCAAGCTGCCGAGGGACTGATAAAAGAGATGGCAGCTAATGGCGTCATTGAACCCTCGGATAGTCCATGGGCCGCACCTATGGTTATGGTGCGGAAGAAAACAGGGGGGTGGCGCCCTTGTGTGGACTACAGGCGTCTGAACGCGGTCACCCGCAAGGACTCTTACCCGTTACCTCGCATCGATGACGCACTGGATTACATCGCTGGGTCCAGTTGGTTCAGCTCGCTAGACCTCCGCAGTGGGTACTGGCAGGTGGAGCTCGCTGCCGAGGCGCGGCCCAAGACTGCATTCACCATAGGGCAAGGACTGTGGCAGTTTAAGGTGATGCCTTTTGGACTATGCAATGCACCAGCCACGTTCGAAAGGTTAATGGAAAGGGTCCTCAAAGACATTCCCCGTGCCCGCTGCGTGGTCTATTTGGATGACTTGCTGACTCATGCTAAGGACTTTGAACAGGCCGTGGCCAACCTACGAGAGGTTCTGACTGCCATCCGCGGGGCCGGACTAAAGCTGAACCCAGCCAAGTGCAACCTTCTTGCTCGCCAGGTGAAGTTCCTGGGACATGTGGTGAGCGAACAGGGGGTGGCTACTGACCCCGAGAAGGTGGTTGCTGTGGGGGACTGGCCTACCCCATCGAACGTCGCCGAGCTACGAAGCTTCCTGGGGCTGGCCTCCTATTACAGGAGGTTTGTAAAAGACTTTGCCACCGTCGCTAGCCCCTTGCATCAGTTGACAAACAAGGGTCAGCGGTTTGGTTGGACGGAGGGCTGTGCAACGGCTTTCGAGCAGCTGAAAACTGCCCTTGTGAGTGCCCTGGTCTTGGCGTATCCTGACCCCAGCCAGCCTTTCCTTTTGGACACCGACGCCGGCCCGGACATTTGCTGGACTACAGTGTGGACAGTTAAGGTTGTGGGGACACTAAACCTTTTTGGGAGGGGGCTGTGTAATGACCTGGCTGGGGTTGTTAGCCAGGTGCATTCTGGGTATTGTGTTGTCTCTGTGTTTTCTATCGTTCTGCTAGTTCATATGTGTTTGATTTGCATGTTGTGTTAGTGTTATGTTAATGTAAGCCACAGTGAAGTTGATGTGTGTTCTGTGGAGGGGGGTGAATTGGCATGGTTGGCTGACACCGCGACTCTATGTGGTGGGAGCGTGATAGGGGTTCGGTGTCAGCAGTGTTACGTTGTTGTTGAAAAAGATGGTGAATAAATGCCTGTGGTGAACCACTACTGCCAGTCTGCTGCTGAGACGCTCGGGGTCATGCGGTGTACGAGGCACGAGCGCTCTCCATTCATTGCGAAGTTTAGCAATAGCTGCTAGCGCCCCGCTAGCCGTTTAGCTAGTGAGCAGTTTAGCCAGTCAGCTCCCCAAACCCACAGTCGTTACAATATATATGTATGTATGTATGTACCGTATTTCCCGGACTACAAAGCGCACCTGAATATTAGCCGCACAAGCTAAAATCAGGGGAAAATCCTGTTTTGTACATACATTAGCTGCACCTGACTAAAAGCCGCAGGTGTTTCAATGTTGACTCATCATATGTAAGAGAATATGCACAAAGGGAATTGTCAGGAAAGAGATGGCTGTTTGGAGACACATCACTTTTATTAATATTTTGAAAAACAAGTTATGGGTACATATTTGCATAACTTTTTAGGTATATGTACAAGTACCGGTAATTACAAGTACGAAACATGTACTGTGCTTCATAAATGAGTAACAAATGTAGTACATAACAATAACCTACAGCACACTAGAAAAATAGATTCGGACTACCTTTTAGGCTCAGGTGCAGCGACACGGCTTTAACAAGAAGAAAAGTCAGTCATTCACCACCATCTTTCTCTTCTTCCTGCGCTCTAAAACCACCAAAGTCCTCTTCTCCAGTGTCGGAAACGAGCAGGCTCAGGGTGGCTACGTCATCCACTCTCAGCTTCTCTCCTTCGTTGTCACTTTCAAAACCAAAGAAATCCTCCTTGTCAGTGTCAGAGTCGAACACCCTCAGAAGGGCCGTGGCGGTGTCCTCCTCTCCATCATGCAGCAGTCCAGCCCTTCGAAATCCGTTGGTGATCATGGATGTTTTCACACTTTTCCACGCTGTCAGAATCCACTGGTGGAGTTGAGCATAACTTGCTTTTCGCAAGTTTATCGCCGCTCATCATCCACGCCTCCCGCTGAACGCGTAGCGCTACTTTGAAGTTTGTTTTTCGCGCTACTTCGTACGGCACTACGTTGCCTGGCGGATGGACATGTGACCAGCATACCACTCTTGAACCCCGATACTGTGTGTCTGATCACATGCCCTTCCGCCAGGCAACGTAGTGCCGTACAACAGCGGAACAAACAAAACAATCCTCTTACGATATCACAAAAATCACGGACAATCCATAGAAAAGCCGCACCTGACTAAAAGCCGCAGGGTTCAAAGCTTGTGCAAAAAGTAGCGGCTTATAGCCCGACAATTACGGTATATATATATGTATGTACATAAGCTCAGGCATGACTTTTTTCATTAAGTTAACAACTTGTTTTTCCTCAGAACTAATGAGGTGTGAAATTTGCATATTAAAACAATATTGTTGATTATTCATCAGCAACTTGAAATTAAGTGGGTGATTACACATGATGGGAATGCTGGTTGACTAATACCAATATTACTCATGAGGAAGTGGTTTCAGGTTCGAGTTTTTCTCGAAATGCTACACAAAGTTAAAAAAAAAGGGGGCGGGATCTAAACCACAAGTTTACTGAAACCTAAAAGCAAATGTTCCTAAACATCATTCTTCCACAAAAGACACACTGTAAAAATGCAGAGTGGTGTATAACACAGTTCAGAATAATCCTTATTTATATTATATAGGCCTTGATGCAGCACCTCACCCACTTTTAGCTCTTCTCCCTCCAAGGCCACCCCTGCTTTAATCCAGTTTCCTTTTGATTCACTTTTTCTTGTAAAGCGAACAAAGGTGGGTGGGGGATTGGGGCTTCTGTGACTTATATTTCATGTTAAGCCTATGATCTCTGTTGACATTATGCAGATTCAAGAGTAGGAACAGTCTGAAACTAAGTGTGACGTAACGTGTGTCTTACAGGAATTACTTGTGGACACACTAACCGCATTACAGTGTTTGCAATTTTGGCCGTATTTAATATGAGCATAAACATGGGCTAGTAAAATAAAATCAAAGCTAATAAACACCACTTAAAGCTAATAAGTTCCAAATAAACGGAGACAGGGCTGAAAATGCAAGATCAACTGCCAAGAATCTGCCCTGCATTTTGCTACGAGCTGCCAACCAGGAAATGCAAAATGATCTTACTTCATCTGTGACAAAATAAGAACCAGGAATCTTGACAGTTTATTTTTGTCTTCGTGTTCCCACCAGAACTGAAATGAAAGCACATGGCTATAGCCTGTTCGAAAATAAATGGTTTTTCCCCAAAACTTTAAACGGAAATTCTGGGCCTCACAGTCTTTGAACCATAGGCCACACTGTTGTTGTTTTTGCCTGTACTTTCAACCAAACACAACTTTTCCCGCACATTCAGATGTGAAAGAGGTTAGACCTCAAAAATGCTGAGTTGTTGTCATTTCCTGGTAATTACTCAGCTTGAGCTTCCTTTTAGCTTTTATCTGCTGCTGCTGCTGCTGCTTTTGTCTCCCTATTCCACTCCGAACCTCATATCGAGGTTTCTGATTTGTGAGTCAAGCTGGCTGCCTCCTGTGCTTTAATTTCCCTCCAGCATGTGAGAAATCAGATCAGTCTTCTAGTCCTACTAGCTGTGGATCAGTATCGTTTGTAATTCTACCCACCATCCTTCGGGTAAGCCCACAGCACTACGATGCCACTATCTGGAATTAGCAATCTATAAAACACAAACACAAAGTAAACACACATGGGAGCTCCTTCCTTCCTTCCTCTGACCTAATCGAAACACAACAAGAAGAGATTATAAAATTAACCAGACAGGGTTAATTAATCAGTTTTCAATTTTGCAGAATAAACTTAGTTAAGGCTAATGTGTTCCTGATGTCTGGTCTGCTGACTAGACATTAGCCGTTTGTTGTTGGGACATTAACTAACAGAACACATGGTGGAATACAGGTAATTATAAAGGGAAATGGCATTCCTATCACGTGGAATCAACTGATGTGAGCTTTCAGTGATGACAGTGTGGGTCTGACTCATGAATTAATTTATTATTGGTTGACCTTTGTAGATCGAGGACTTGGTTGTGATGTGCCTGACTGCTAATTAGTGTGTTTCTAGTAATTAAACCATGTCTTATGTACTATCATTAAATCAAGTTGGTATACACACTGATTGCTGATGTTTTAATGGAACATTATTATATATTGTGGTTCCAAATGTCCTAAAAATGAAAGTACTGTGTTAATGGCTTGGTTCCACTGTGTTGTCTACATTGGCCACCATGGAAAAATGTATTCCCCCGGCAAACATGCTAGTGGTAGTGCGATGGCCTTCGGCTGCTTTACTGCTTTTGGATAGCTGTTTTTACTTAATAAATTAAAGCAACATTGAAAAATTGCAATTTGTCATTTATGTGGGTTAGCTCTGGCTAATATTAAAATTTGTTTAGCAATCTGAAACATTTAAGTTTGATAAATATGTCCCCCCCCCACCAGTGTTTCCTGTTCTGACTTGTTCAAATATTATTCACATTTTCTGGGCAGTAGCACCTCTCATTTAGGACAAAGCTGCAGCAAATCAAGTGCTCTTCTGCCAGTTTCACAATTACCCAGCTAAGAATAAATTAGCAACACAGTATGTTGGTTAGCACTGTTACATGATGGCAAAAAGGTTCTTATTTAAATAGTTGGGGCCTTGTGTAAAGTTATTAACCCATGCTTGCATAGGTTTTGGCCCAAAGCAGGAGCGATCTTTTTCCATTTGCATTCCACAATTCATTTGGGTGCACGCTGGAATATTACCTTCAAAAGCAAACAATATTAGTTAAATGGCCTTTGGAGTGTCTAAGAATAAATTTAAATGAATAATCTCACATTTCAATATAATACAGCGTTTTTTGTCTCAAATCTGAGTCAAAGGAGCTTGCAAAGAAAAGCGTCTGGACTTCTTTAAGTTGCTTGAAGACGTTTCACCTCTCATCCGAGAAGCTTCTTCAGTTCTAAGGTCAAATGGTGGAGAGTCCCAGATATAAACCTAGTGGGAGTATCCCCCCACAGAGGGACAAAAGGACCCCCTGATGATCCTCTAATCGCCTGAGCCAAGGTGTGAAACTGGGTGTGGGTCCCAATCAGCCAGAGTTTCGGGTGTGTTCATTGTGAAACCTGGCCCCACCTTATCATGCGAATTCCTGAGATCAGATGGCCCAGGATGTGAGTGGGCGTTAAGGCGTCTGGGAAGGGAACTCAAAACTGGATTATAGATGGCAGAGAGTTGGTGTCGTAAACCCCCGCCTCTGTTCAAAGATGGTCGCTCACAGTGGACATAAATGGCTTCTTTCACTCCTCTTTCAAACCATCTGTCCTCTTTGTCCAAAATGTGAACATTGGCATCCTCGAAAGAGTGTCCTTTATCCTTAAGATGCAGATGGACTGCTGAGTCTTGTCCTGTGGAGGTGGCTCTTCTGTGTTGTGCCATGCGCTTGTGAAGTGGCTGTTTGGTCTCTCCAATGTAGAGGTCTGGGCATTCCTCGCTGCACTGTACAGCATACACCACATTGTTAAGTCTGTGTTTTGGTGTTTTGTCTTTCGGGTGAACCAGTTTTTGTCTGGGTCTGAAATGCACCGGGATGTCATGCTTGGAGAAAACTCTCCTGCCTCAAATCTGAGGCAAAGGCTCAATATATGACTTGCAGAATTTTCCAAAATATGTTAAAGATTTTTGCACTTGTTCTCAGGCTGTATTTAGTCTGCCTCAGTGGTTTCAACTTGGTTAAACAGATGTTTGAACAGGCCTCAGGGGTAGCCCAATAAAATCACTGTGGCCCCTCAATTGAATTCTATTGATACACTGTAACTATGAGTTAGATTAAACCATATAATTTGGTAATGAAAACTAGCAAACTCAATTTAGTAATTTACTTCACAGTTATTTAGTACTTCTGTAGTGATCATGGGCCTGTGCAGGTCAGACTTTTTCCCTCTCAAACAAGGGCATTCATCTCCCCGCTTTGTCCTGACCGTCTTCTGCTTTACCAGGACAGATATTTTAGCACCTTTATAACATAGCATATATGGTTGTACGTTGCATCCAAAAGTAAGAGAGCTGATCATAAACAAAGCAGAAGGTCTTGGTATGTAGTTTTAGCTGCCATATTCGACTCTGTTCTCTACATCTGGAACCCATCCACATACTGCATATAAAAAGTGTGTGTGTGTGTGTGTGTGTGTGTGTGTGTGTGTGTGTGTGTGTGTGTGTGTGTGTGTGTGTGTGTGTGTGTGTGTGTGTGTGAGAAAAGTTACAAATCTGGTTGCTCAGAATACTTGGTAGATGAGATGTTTATTTACACAAGCCATAAAACACACACACAAGCTTGTGCGCTCAGTGCATTCAATTTCATGTACAGTACTTAATTACAGAAAAATCCAGGTAGGTAGCATTCAGGTTTGACATTACATTTGCTGTCTGTCACACAAGCTGATACATATCACAGGCACACTGACGCAAAGACTCACATACACACGCTCATTCTCAAAATCACAAGAGAACACATTGGCATTAGTGCACACAGAAAGAACACATTACCACTGACAGGAAGCAGTAAGTCTCTGTCGTAAACACTGAACATATTGAGCCTGAGCTAAGAATCAACAACATACCAGCAGAGGCAATAAACTGCAGATTTTAACAACACAACGGGCAATTCTCACAGTGATGCTCACTGAATCTTCTGGCCTTTACCACACATTTCTGTGAACATTTTTCCACTTTGTACTCATTTGAGCACCAAACTATTTCAATTCCTAAACCCAGTCACGTCAGTGGGAGAGTTTTCCCTTTTTTTGAGAGATAATGGCAGGAGAGCAGGCAGAAGTTTGCAGTAGCTTTATTTTATTCCCCAGGGTTCCTTTAAAAGAAAGATATTGTGTAATTCAACCACATATAACTTTTTATCCCATTGAAAGTCTGCAAAAAAACAAAGTGGAGAATACTACCCACATTTTCCAAGAAAATCAGTAGTCATCTGATTTCAGCTGATTTGCTAAAAGTGACATCACTGTTGTGTAATGGTGGGTGGCTGATCAGTAAAGCGCGTGAGCTGTGTAGGCTAACTGCAAAATGATTAATGCGGGGTACAATTCTTAAGGACCTGAAAGGAAACTTACATTGGAAACCTTTGCTTTATCAGCTGAATTTCTAAGAGGATCTTAGCTGTGAGCCCTAATTTAGAAAGATGTCTTGTTTCAACACCAGATTGTTACTGTAGGAGACCCCCCCCCTACAATGTCTTAATTTTGTATGAGCAAGTCAAGTTGCCATATTAGGCTACTTCAGTTACAGTAAAGTTTTATTCAACCGTATTTTCAATTAGAAAATGTGTGTCAACGTTAGATAGAAAGAACTTTGAGAAGCACAGAAAAACTGCTTGTGTGAATGAGGCAAGTTTATAACATTTAAATGGACTGTTTTTTCTCTACCTGAACACTCAAAGCACCTTTCCATTTAAAGTTACAGTCTTTCCACACTATAAAAATAGAGATAAATTCAAAGAAATCATTAAACGCCCCAAACTATGAAATTCATGTCCATGAAACTTCTGAACACAACTGTTTATGGAAAGCTAGAAGATGACCCCAAATAGGACATAGCAAACACAAATAAAACAAAAATCACATCATCGGCTTAGAAGGTGGAGTTGGGTAGAGATGAGTTGGATACATAGCAACTTTAGCCAGACTAAGACCCAATAAATGGCGTGGCGTGGTTCATATTCGCCAAACAGGTGTGTAAAAGGGTATCATCTCAAACCAGCTGATGTAGATGTAGGGCTAAAGCTCAAGACTTCAGATATTTGTCGTGTAAATATTTATAATGAAAACTTTGAGACAGGATTTATAAATGGCCACTGCATATTCTTTGTATTGTGCATAAAGATGCATTTGCACGTGTATTTAGTGAACTGCTGCCAATAACTGTTTGCCATTACAGTGATAAATACTGAATGTAATCAGCCATTTCTTTACAAATCACGCAGCTGACATAATTTAATCTACAGTATCACTTAAGGCAGAAAAGGTATGTTTATGCTATAATAGTTAACATATAAACCTACCTGGTCTGGAAAATTAACTTGATCACATTATTTTTAATTGTTTTGTCATTAATAAGACCCACTTTAAAAAGTACCCTAAGTTCATAAAGTGCATCAAAAGCATTACAATAACAGCCACGTGTCATGAGATTATTGATCCGCTTTTCCTTAACAGTTTAAGAAGCTTAAATCAAAATACATTTGCACATGAAACCTTGTTGTTAATAACATGGTAGTGTATCCTGTATACTACACACTATACATAAAAAATAAATACTGTAGCTCTCTACCTTTTTTGGTTAAAAGATAGCTTAATCTAAGACTCTGTAGGCATCCTGCCCTTTGACTTTTCTAACATCAATCTGGCAGCCTAGATTAAAGTACGAGGTTTAGACTCTCAGGGTTGATAAGAGAAGTATCAAAATACCAGTGATCAATATTTGTAACGCACTTGCACATTGTCTATGACATCACTGCCAAACTTTAGATATTTCCTTTCCCATCAGCAGCCATTTTTCTTTCATTCATAAAGAATGCAAGTCATGAGGGAGACAAAATCTCCGGAGAAGTCAGTGTGCATTTAGCTGAAATGCTAGAAGTGTATGGAAATGCCCACTAATTGGCAAGAGACGGCCCGAAACTGATAAGGCTGCTTAGAAGTTCTTATCAGCTTGATGGCATGGACCATTACCCAAAAGAAACACTGCTGTGACCCAGCAAACTTCTGCAGCTTCGGTGCTCAGGTAGGACAGCGCACAGTCTACTTTCATGTCCAGTAAACATAAATATCAAGTGATGGCAAAGCACTGCTGCAGTCACATATTTTTTACTGAATCAATTCGCTCCGTGTACAGCGTTGGCCGAGACAGTTCTAGTTTGGCATTTTCTTTAGCCAGCGATGATTTAAACACAGATCCTCTCTGGTCTATCAGGGTGGACTGGCAGACAGAGGTCCAGCAAAAGTGCTGAACACCAGGGGAGAGTAGGATGAAGACCCAGGGGTCGACGATGGAGTTGACGGAGATGAAGCGGAGAGCAATCAGGTCTGAGGGATGATCATTCTCGCCATTGTAGTTGATGTACACTCGAATCTGAGGGAGGAAAGAGGAAGCAAGGAGTGAGGATAGAGAGATTATGAAGATTCCAAGGTACAATCTCAAAGCGAACATCATGAGAGAAAGACACACCACAGCTAGCATCCTGGTTCCAAATCAAACATTAAGCCTTTAATAGTAAACCATCACATAAAGACAGTTTGATATAGGGGGCTGAATTTGACTTAATTTTAATTTAATGCTGCCTGCATGTGGAAGGAGTTTGGAATCATCTTGACAGTGAACAGTGCAAAAGCCAGCCAACATCCAAAGAAGAAATTACAAGAAAGCCAATGTTGTAGAATAAAAGTGGTAAAAAAATACTACGAATGTTCATGTTTCATGTTTTTGCATTATTGCTCTAGCTAGCAAAATCACATCCGCTTATACTAGCCCATTTATTTATTTATCTATGCAGAATCTGTGGCTCTACTATATATTGATTATTTTGATTATTGAGGAAATACTGTTGGGACATCTAAGAAACTGGAGACTTTTTCTTTGTTTCTTCCAGCGAGATTAGCATGATAGCAATCAATCCAACGGCGAAAATGTTGCTGGCGAGTGGACTAGTGCGAGTGCTGTAAATTTTTAAAAAGGTGGAGAAATGGTCTCCACTTACACAAGAGGCTGAGGATAGAAGCCCAGATCTAAACTAGATTACATAATAACCAATGATAATTTGGGCTCAGTTTATCTTACAACCTGATCTCATTATGCATAGTTTTAATTGTTTCGGTTTTAGTCTGCATAACTGATTTCTCAAAAATAAATAGCACTACAATTTATCCCTAGTAATGCGCACACAAGATATTTTTACTAACTAATGTTCTACATCAGGAAGAATATTTAAATTTCTTGCAACTCCCAAATATGGGCTCTCATGCTTATTCACTCAGTTTACAGACAAAAATAACAATAAAATGAAAGTATTCTTACATATTTCAGTTTTTTAGCTCATCCTACCAATAATTCAAGAAATCTCCACCATTTTCAAAGCACATAGATACTTCGGGCCGTTTGGATAAACAGACCAAATATTAAAAATGAAACTCCGTACTTTCTAACGTAAAAACCAAACTAAAATCACACTCTAACTACTCTTGTGGTAGTTCATGATGTACTTGTGTCCCCCCGTGTTTTAGGACAAATTTTCCTTTTTTTTTTTTACGTTCCAGGATATAAAGTTCCCTCCTTTAACTTTGTTTGCATGAAAAATATTTCTCAGGCCAATCACATATCTACTGATATAGTTAACTACTTGGTTAAGGTTAGGTAATAATAAGCAGTTTGGTTAGCTGTACATGGTCTGGATAAAAATCCTCTCTAAAGAGTCTCAAACATATGATCTGCAGGTAGGAAACATGCTTCCAACTGAAGCACCTTTTAAACTCGACTGAGTTCAAATTCAGATCTTTTCCGTTTTTGTAAGCTCACCATATGATTTTCATCTGCCTCGGTCTACAACCTCCAACCTTGTTCAAAAGACAAAATCAAAGAAAGGTAGTAGAAAAATTGATGTATTATAAAGTACTTGAGCTTTTAAATACAGCTGCTTTCATTAGCACCCCTTAGGCCAAGAATGAGCATCAAATTACACTAATTAGTTCCTCCTTTGCAGCTGGAATGTCAGTGAAATCAGCCACTGCATTTATTGGCAGGAAGAAGCAGTAAATTCCCTCAGCACATAACCACAAGGTTGAGAACCAGCATGTTAATACAATCCATGGAAGCTGTGACTAGTCTGCAGGTTTAGAAATGACTGCTACTCTCTCTCAGGGATCGAGGGGAACAATATACAGTTAAAAGGATCAAATAACAACGGACAATAACCTCCTAATATTTTACATACTCGCTGTATTCCCTAACAGTGCTTCTCTTATTCACTTCCTGTCCTCCACCCACCCTTTTCTCTTTCTCTGAAATTCTTTTTTTTATTGCTATCTGCAAGTTTTTATTTAGCGCTTTCTCTTTTGCTTTCCACTCTACATTTGTGTTAGCACCTATGAGAGCACTCAGATTATCACCTGGAAATAAGGAGTAATTTGCATGAAAAATTTGCAAGAAAAATCAGCATGTATTTCAAAAATACAAATGATGAAGGAACAATGTGAACAACCTTGGAATAAAACACAAAATGTGCCTTTTGCGTGTTCTGTTCTTTAAGTGCAAACCCCAGTGCCATTTTAAACAAAGCCAGATGGGATCATTACTCTGATCAGTGACAGCCTTCACCATGTGTGAGAAACGAGAATGCGAGGAGACAGAAGTCAGACTTTCACCGTGAGCCCACGTTTCTCTCACAGCACCAACAGGAAGCGTTGTTGTGAGTCTTTGAGGGTATTGATCAGAGAACTAATGTCATCTGTTTTAGTTTCATTTCGAAGAGCAAAATGTTACACAGCTACAGTGTATGCTGAGCAGATACTGAGTCAGAGGTGATGACATTATTAATTTTGCCCTCATGATATCGTGTTACTTATTAATGTTGGCTAGCGTTTTCACATTTTAATGCGATCACAGATAACCACATCATCTGTCCACGATTTCATATCCGCAGAAAAATGTAATATGATCTTGCCATGTGGCTGTGTGTATTTGATATCCTGACTGTGGTCTCACATTACAATCTGGACACCCAAGAGTATATACAGTATATCACTGTGTCCTTGGGAATCTCACAATCATTTTGCAAACATGAAAAACCTTAAATATTTATTCAAGCCCCACCTTCTTGAGCTACAGTCATTATTAGAGAACTGCTCAGTGATGACAGTCACAACATCAGATCTTATCAGTGAAAAGGGTAGCAGTTTTATCACTTTAAAATACACTTGGCTTGAATGCTAACGTATGACTCTACTTTGAAGGCAAACCTCCATCTTCAATGTGTGCTGCACTTGATAATTTGCACTAACATTCGGCTAGTATTTGCAGGCCAACATGAAAAACTACAGGCAGCTATGGCAATCTGCTAGGAACCAAAGCAATGACTAGGAAGTTTTTGGTGCAACTACTTCTTTGCATCCAACTTCACCCAAGCGACCGCCAAAAACCAGCGAGCGGTGGTAAAAAGTCTGATGACTCAGCCACTCAAAATTGTTGCTGCATAATAGCTGAACATGACTGACATGAAGATGCAGTCTGTCCAACAGAATCACAAACTTTTTTTCTATTAAAAAAATACAGAATAAGTTTGCATCTAAATGATGCCATCAAGTCACCATAATCATACACCCTAACTAACAGCTTTGCATGGTAAAATTAGCAGTTTTGTCAATGTCGTCTGGTGGAGTTCAAGAGTTTGACTTGTTAAGAAGCACCACCTGAAACCAGGAAAAGCACTGAAAATGTTCAACATATAACATACATTTAAACTGATATCAACACATGTAAGTTTACTTTCTTGCTAGAAGGCAATACTGCATCGTTGATGGTGTTAAAAAAGACTACTATGGGTAACATGTAATTAAAGCGGATTATCCCCAACTAAGTGAAAACAATTTACTCAGAGAATATGATAAAAATCTTTAAATGGTTCTATGGACTGAAAAAAGGCAACCCAGTTCTGGAGATATACATCATCGAATACATATTTTATTTTATGTCTCTCCAGTAAAAATAAAACCACCAAAATTTGACTCTTCATGTATTTGGAATTTAGCAAACTTACAAATTTAGTAGGGGAACAAATAATTATTTCCCCCACTGCGTTCTACTGTAGCCCAAGTAGATTTCCTTCCTCCCTCATGTCCCTGTTTACCCTCGCTGTACCAAAAGTCATGCATTTCACTGAGTTGCCTGTTGAGGCAGTGAAGAAACCTGAACTCAGTGTCTTGTACCTGCCTACAGAATTCTACATCTGGCTGCAGTTGTCTGATAGTTGATTCTCATTAACACAATTAGAAGCTGTCAAAATGTTCAGTTTTACGGCATCCTGTGATGATTACGCTCCTCATTACTGTTAAAGACATTTTTTTAAAAGTCCTGTGTATGAATAGCTTATGTTACAAAAGCACTAGAAATTTTAAGTGAGTGGATGTGTGACAATTTGAGGGATTTACATAACGATCAAATAATAACTGTTAAATTAATAATACTCCTTGAGGAACACTCTCTGAAGGGCTCTGCTTGTAAGAACACGGTTCATAAAGTGGCTTCCGCCTTGGCGTCGTCTGCTTTTTATATTGTGGCTGATATTAAGTTAAGTATAATGCACAACTTGGCAGACACTGCAGAGCTGAAGGTTATGACTCCGTATTTCAGGTCAGAGCTGAGAAGCAACAGCACACGGGATGGCACTTTAGCACATAACCGATGTCTGCAACTAAGTGCATGGCATCATATTTTGCTGGGAAAGCTACTCATTTAGCATTTGAAGAACAAAGTGACGCTTAGGAAATCAAATGTTTCTCATATGTCTACTTTGTAAACATGCTATGCTAGTCAGAAATATCATATAACAAAGTCTAACAACATAGAGGTTTTGTTTTTGGTGTTTTACTACCATCCCCTGAGCAATCATCTGTGATATTGTTACAAGTGACATTTCTAATTGCACTTGGAAAGACAGATACTCATGATCTTCTCATTACAGCCTGAATCCAAATTGCTTTCTGATGACATTACTGATAAAATCTTAAAGGTTGCTTCCAGTTACCAAGCATACTGCAAGTGAAGCTTGCTGTTTGGAATGATAACTTGACCTTAAAACATAACTTCTATTTGATGGGGGGGGGGGGGGGGGGGTTGGATTGTAGTCCTGGACATTTCATTATCTACTCACTATTTAAATGACTCTTAAGTATAATAAAAATGACAATGTTTATGTGTTAGTCCCCGTAGGGGAATTATTCTTCTGCATTTAACCCATTCACCCAGTGAAGCAGTGGGCAGCCACCAGTGTAGGGACGGTACCTTGCTCAGGGGTACCTCAGGGTAGCTGTTCAGTGGATTTGAACCCCCAGCCTTCCAATCATGGGGCAACCACTTCACCTACTGAGCTATCCCTAAATATGTGAATCAATATGTGATGGAAGAAATCATTAGGAAAAATATAGCTTGGGATCATAAATAGCTTTATAAATATCTTGGATTGATTTATTTTTAATTTAATAATTTCGTAATTCAGAGTTGTGGCAGTGCAGAAGCCTGGCCAAGCTGTAATAAACCCTTTCACATAGGAAGTGGCATGTGCTGTGCTGCGCTCTGAAACCCAGTCTTTTCTATGGCTTGTGCCATGCAGTTTCCTGCTGTTTTGAGCAAAGCATAGCATAAGTTTGCCGGGCAGGGAGCACTTGTGGAGGCGTGGCTCAACACAAATTTCTGGCTGATCATTCAACATAGCCGTTAGTGCAGTGCATGCTGGAAAACACCCTGAAAAACTCACCAGTCTATTTTATTCATGCATCCATCCATGCATCTATCCATTCATTCTCTTCCGCTTATCCTTATCGGGGATAACTTTTCAGACACAATTTCTCTGCTGTAGCTGCTTAGTGGCAAAGTGCCTAAAGATACCATTTAAGTTTTCTGATATGTAGACAAAACACTGGTTTATCCCTTGAGTTACAGTGGGGCAAAAAAGTATTTAGTCAGCCACCGATTGTGCAAGTTCCCCCACTTAAAATGATGACAGAGGTCAGTAATTTGCACCAGAGGTACACTTCAACTGTGAGAGACAGAATGTGAAAAAAAAATCCATGAATTCACATGGTAGGATTTGTAAAGAATTTATTCGTAAATTAGGGTGGAAAATAAGTATTTGGTCACCTCAAACAAGGAAAATCTCTGGCTCTCACAGACCTGTAACGTCTTCTGTAAGAAGCTTTTCTGTCCCCCACTCGTTACCTGTATGAATGGCACCTGTTTGAACTCATCGTCTGTATAAAATGGGGCAGGGATAGCTCAGTAGGTAGAGTGGTTGCCCCATGATCGGAAGGTCGGGGGTTCGATTCCCCTTAACAGCTACCCTGAGGTACCCCTGAGCAAGGTACCGTCCCTACACACTGCTCCCCGGGCGCCCAATGGCTGCCCACTGCTTCACTGAGTGAATGGGTTAAATGCAGAGAGCAATTTCCCCACGGGGCTCAATAAAGTACAATAATGTACACACTTTCTTCTTAAAAGACACCTGTCCACAGCCTCAAACAGTCAGACTCCAAACTCCGCCATGGCCAAGACCAAAGAGCTTTCGAAGGACACCAGGAAAACTATTGTAGACCTGCACCAGACTGGGAAGAGTGAATCTACAATAGGCAAGCAGCTTGGTGTGAAAAAATCAACTGTGGGAGCAATCATCAGAAAATGGAAGACATACAAGACCACTGATAATCTCCCTCGATCGGGGGCTTCATGCAAGATCTCATCCCGTGGGGTCAAAATGATCATGAGAACGGTGAGCAAAGATCCCAGAACCACACGGGGGGACCTGGTGAATGACCTGCAGAGAGCTGGGACCAAAGTAACAAAGGTCACCATCAGTAACACACTACAACGGCAGGGAATCAAATCCCGCAGTGCCAGACGTGTTCCGCTGCTGAAGCCAGTGCATGTCCAGGCCCGTCTGAAGTTTGCCAGAGAGCACATGGATGATACAGCAGAGGATTGGGAGAATGTCATGTGGTCAGATGAAACCAAAGTAGAACTTTTTGGTATAAACTCAACTCGTCGTGTTTGGAGGAAGAAGAATACTGAGTTGCATCCCAAGAACACCATACCTACTGTGACGCATGGGGGTGGAAACATCATGCTATGGGGATGTTTTTCTGCCAAGGGGACAGGACGACTGATCCGTGTTAAGGACAGAATGAATGGGGCCATGTATCGTGAGATTTTGAGCCAAAACCTCCTTCCATCAGTGAGAACTTTGAAGATGAAACGAGGCTGGGTCTTCCAACATGACAATGATCCAAAACACACCGCCTGGGCAACAAAGGAGTGGCTCCGTAAGAAGCATTTGAAAGTCCTGGAGTGGCCTAGCCAGTCTCCAGACCTCAACCCCATAGAAAATCTGTGGCGGGAGTTGAAAGTCCGTGTTGCTCGGCGACAGCCCCAAAACATCACTGCTCTCGAGAAGATCTGCATGGAGGAATGGGCCAAAATACCAGCTACTGTGTGTGCAAACCTGGTAAAGACCTATAGTAAACGTTTGACCTCTGTTATTGCCAACAAAGGTTATGTTACAAAGTATTGAGTTGTATTTTTGTTATTGACCAAATACTTATTTTCCACCCTGATTTACGAATAAATTCTTTACAAATCCTACCATGTGGATTCATGGATTTTTTTTTTCACATTCTGTCTCTCACAGTTGAAGTGTACCTCTGGTGCAAATTACTGACCTCTGTCATCATTTTAGGTGGGGGAACCTGCACAATCGGTGGCTGACTAAATACTTTTTTGCCCCACTGTAGGTAGTTTTGTATGCTTGAATGATTCATAGGCCAGTGTTACGTGGCTTAACTAAAAAAAAAAAAAATCAAAAACAAGACAAGACAAAAAAAAAAGTTAAAAAAGGAAAGATGTGAATATTTTAGCAAGCCCCTGTACACAAACTGAAGTGCATCATCTTTGGCTTTAAAATAGGCAGCAGCTTCACAAAGGCACTACAGAAATTCCTGTCTACACATTGGCATCAAAGCAACCGATAATCTACTGCAATGTTTATGAGTATTGCATTTCCACCACGTGTCCACAGAGAAACAGTTACATTTGCATATGTATCAGACTTCACACAATAAACAGTATCGGCTGTGGGTGACATTTTGATACACATCTGATAAGACAGCAGTTTTTCAGCAACCAGGCTAAAAAAAACAAAACAAAAAACAGTTTTATCTTTCAATCAGTACTCGAGATCAGATAAGCTGAAAAGAGATGCATATACATGAGTTGCATATCAGTCAAACCGCTAAGCCAGTACTTCGCTTTCCTTTTGTAAATAGCTAAACATTGTCTCTAATTTTGTATAAGTGGAACGTGGTTTGTGTTCTAGGGGGTCTGAAATAGTGGTAGTGTAGTATTAAGGTAATGTGACACAGTGTGAACCTAATAACAAGTACTCTAACCAAAATATCACTATTACCAAAGTGTATAAAGGATATAAAGTGTCAAAAAAGACTAGCCTGTAAGCCTGCATGACCAACAATGTAGCACAAAAACTGCAGTGACCTAATCAGGCCGGTCACAAATAGTAGACAAGGGATGTTAAACATGTGGTCTGGCGGGCAGAACCAGACAGCTAAGAGTCAGTTCAGTGAAGGGTCTTGCAATTGTGAAAATTGTAGGCATTGAAGTAAAAAAAAAATGTATTTATTTATTTATTTTGTCTACGGAAGGAGGCGTTGACCATTCCTATTGGTCCCCACTCCCTGCTGTAATTAAGTGGGAGAAGGGACATATTTAGGGATGGGGAGAAAAGGACCCCAGTGCCCATCTGACCCCACCACAGAGAAAAAAACTACACCCGCCCTAACATTCAGTCAACTCCCAGACTACATAAGACAATAAACAACAAGGTTAAGTCCATCCTCCACCTCTGGTAGATTCATCCACCTGTAGAGTGGTCTCCTCAAAAGAAGAGACAAAAAAAACTGAATTGGCCATGAATGGCTCCTACGGATTCAGTTCAGCCCAAACAAACTGATGAACAAAGGTCATTTGCAGAACAACACTCCATTGTCACTTACCACTAGTGGTAGTGTACAGATGATAAAGGTAACGGTCATGACGACCATCATGGTCAGATGCTCCACCTCCTCTGACATGGACAGAAGCTTGCGCTCACTGTTGGATCTCATTGTGGACATCACTGTGCCATTTCTCCTCCGGCGCTGGTACATCCTATACAGCTGGTACACCACAAAGGCGTTACACACTACAATGGCCACCACGAGCACCAGCATAAAAGTGGCATACAGAATGGCATAGGCTTTGTTCTGTGGTTTCACTGCATTCATGTCAATGAAGCACCATGTGCCCGGGCAGTATTGTACATATCTCCCAAATCCAGCAAAAGGGAGGAGACAGAATATTATGCACAACAAAAACACCAGCAATACTGTGATGTATGCACACTTCTTGGTGACATGCCGGCTGTACAGGTAGGGGTACCCAATGGCAAAGCATCTTTCTAGTGCTGTAGAGAAGAGGAGCAACATGGTAGCCAGGCTGAAGAAGGTCATACTGGCACCAAAGTACGAACACAAGCCGCAAGTTTTAGGCCTCATACCAATCAGGGTTAAGTTGCGCGAGTATGAAAGCAGCACTAATGGGCTGACCAAACAGGTTCCAGTCAAGTCCGTAACCACCAATGATGTGATGAGGATGTGGAACAAGCTGCGCTGCCATGTGCCTCCACTCCTTACGTTCCTGCGTCGCCGTATTTCCAAGATCACCAGGGCAGCTACGTTTCCAAAGATGCCTATAGCAAACATGGAGGCGCTGACCAGGGGGTTCGCAGGAGGGTTAATGTGGTGCTTGAAGTGGCATGTATCGTTGTCTACATCTATCCTTGAGCAGTTGCTTTCACCCATCCTGTTAAACCAAAAATAGGAAAAGAGATCTGTGAGACGTAGTCTTGACAACAAATTTTTTTTTCACTATTATTAGCTTGATCAAAATGATTGGTGAAAAATGTCTTAACAAAATACAACTCAATTGATATAAGTACTTTTAACAGAGTTCCAAATAACACTAGCAAAATTGTATATGGGAATTATTATCACACTATCAGTATGTATTATTTACTTTTAAGAAAACAGAAAGAACTAGACTCCGCAATGCCTTTCTTTCACTGTACCACCGTGGCCCTCATCAGCATACAAAAGTACAAAGAACCAACCATGTTTAGTATGAGCCAATGCCACGGTGACAGTATATACAGTCTGGTACAACAACTTTGCAACAAATTATTAAGACCTAGAAAGATTCAATTCAATTCAATTCAATTTATTTATATAGCGCCAAATCACAACAAAAGTCGCCTCAAGGCGCTTCATAGATACAGAGAAAAACCCAACAATCATATGACCCCCTATGAGCAAGCACTTTGGCGACAGTGGGAAGGAAAAACTCCCTTTTAACAGGAAGAAACCTCCGGCAGAACCAGGCTCAGGGAGGGGCGGCCATCTGCTGCGACCGGTTGGGGTGAGAGAAGGAAGACAGGATAAAGACATGCTGTGGAAGAGAGACAGAGGTTAACAACAGATATGATTCAATGCAGAGAGGTCTATTAATACATAGTGAGTGAGAAAGGTGACTGGAAAGGAAAAACTCAATGCATCATGGGAATCCCCCGGCAGCCTACATCTATTGCAGCATAACTAAGGGAGGATTCAGGGTCACCTGGTCCAGCCCTAACTATATGCTTTAGAAAAAAGGAAAGTTTTAAGCCTAATCTTAAAAGTAGAGATAGTGTCTGTCTCCCGAATCCAAACTGGAAGCTGGTTCCACAGAAGAGGGGCCTGAAAACTGAAGGCTCTCCCTCCCATTCTACTTTTAAATACTCTAGGAACAACAAGTAGGCCTGCAGAGCGAGAGCGGAGCGCTCTAATAGGGTGATATGGTACTACAAGGTCATTAAGATAAGATGGGGCCTGATTATTTAAGACCTTGTATGTGAGGAGCAGGATTTTGAATTCAATTCTGGATTTAACAGGAAGCCAATGAAGGGAAGCCAAAACAGGAGAAATATGCTCTCTCTTTCTAGTCCCTGTCAGGACTCTTGCTGCAGCATTTTGGATTAGCTGAAGGCTTTTCAGTGAGTTTTTTGGACATCCTGATAATAATGAATTACAGTAGTCCAGCCTGGAAGTAATAAATGCATGAACTAGTTTTTCAGCGTCACTCTGAGACAGGATATTTCTAATTTTAGAGATGTTGCGCAAATGGAAGAAAGCAGTCTTACATATTTGTTTAATATGTGCGTTGAAGGACATGTCCTGGTCAAAAATGACTCCAAGGTTCCTCACCGCGTTACTGGAGGCCAAGGTAATGCCATCCAGAGTAAGAATCTGATTAGATACCATATTTCTAAGATTTTCAGGGCCGAGTACAATAACCTCAGTTTTATCTGAATTAAGAAGCAGAAAGTTAGCGGCCATCCAGGTCTTTATGTCTTTAAGACATTCCTGCAGTTTAACTAATTGGTGTCTGTTATCTGGCTTCATGGACAGATAGAGCTGGGTGTCATCTGCATAGCAGTGAAAATGTATGCTATGTCTTCTAATGATACTGCCTAAGGGAAGCATGTATAATGTAAACAGAATTGGTCCTAGCACTGAACCCTGTGGAACTCCATAATTAACCTCAGTGTGTGAAGAGGACTCTCCATTTGCATGCACGAATTGGAGTCTATTAGATAGATATGATACAAACCACTGCAGCGCAGTACCTGTAATACCTACAGCATGTTCTAATCGCTCTAATAGGATATTATGATCAACAGTATCGAACGCTGCACTGAGGTCTAGCAGGACAAGCACAGAGATGAGTCCACTGTCAGAGGCCATAAGAAGATCATTTGTAACCTTCACTAAAGCTGTTTCTGTGCTGTGCTGAGCTCTGAAACCTGACTGAAACTCTTCAAATAAACCATTCCTCTGCAGATGATCTGTTAGCTGTTTGACAACTACTCTTTCAAGGATTTTTGATATGAAAGGAAGGTTGGAGATTGGCCTATAATTAGCTAAGACTGCTGGGTCTAGAGATGGCTTTTTGAGTAAAGGTTTAACTACAGCCAGCTTGAAGGCCTGTGGTACATAGCCGATTATTAGAGATAGGTTGATCATATTTAAGATCGAAGAATTAATTAATGGCAGGACTTCTTTGAGCAGTTTTGTAGGAATGGGGTCTAAAAGACACGTTGATGGTTTGGAGGAAGTAATTATTGAAGTTAACTCAGAAAGATCAATTGGAGAAAAAGAGTCTAACTTAATATCAATGGTACTAAGAGTAGCTGTAGATAATATTACATCTGTGGGATGATTATTGGTAATTTTTTCTCTAATGATAAAAATTTTATTTGTGAAGAAGTTCATGAAGTCATTACTAGTTAACGTTAAAGGGATGGTTGGCTCAAAAGAGCTCTGACTTTTTGTCAGCCTGGCTACAGTGCTGAAGAGACAGGATACCAAGATGGTGCTCAACAAATTCAGTTAGATTAAAATAACTAAATAAAGATACACTTTTGTATGTAACATGTTACAAAGTTACAAAGTAACGTGATTACAAAGTAACGTGATTACAAAGTAACGTGATTACAAAGTAACGCTTGACTGTAATCATATTAGAGTTTTCTATAATGCAGTAAAGTAAATTACTGTACCAACTGCATTATAAGGCTAACACAACTTCAGCTCTTTGCAAGCACCTGCACAGACAGCATGCAAACACAAATCTAGCCAAGAACCCAGAGTGATGATAAAGCCGAGTCCATGATGACTCCAGCACAGTAACCAGGCCCCGAATTTCCACAGTGATGGGCCATCAGCCTGCAGCCTCCATTTCTACCTGTTTTTGTTTCTAAAATAGAATTACTGGCGATTCTACTTTAATGTTTAGGCTGGTTTTCATCTTTGTTTGGCTTTGTGTTTATAAGTAAAATGTAATTATGTTTTACAGAGTAACGAGAAAGTAATATGCCAAGCAGTCAAATTACTTTCTCCAGCATCTAATTTCATTCCATAGTGCATTCTTTTAAGTCGAGTAAAGAGGAATGTGTAATGCAAGTGTAATACATTGCAAGAAAGGCACTTTCATACACATATTATGTAAAGAACTCAAGAGATTGGGTCTCCAGAGCTATGTAGCCCTAAAAAGACCACTTATCAGTGAAGCTAACCAGAAGAAAGGCTTCAATTTGATAGAGAGTGAAAATATTGGTCTCTACACCAGTAGAAAAAAAGTCACATAGTCTAATGAGCCCAGTTTTACCCTGTTCCAACTTTTCCATGAATTCATTTCTTTCTTCCCTGATTCTGTGGCTATATCCCGAAAGCTACATACTATCCTTTTAAATTGTGAAAGAGTTGTTCGGGGGGCTCAAGACATCATTTTCACATACTGTGGCCACCACTGACTCTGGACCTTCACATCATTCAGAATCTTTAGGAAGTCCATGTGTGTCCATGTGACATCATAAAAGCTAAAGTCAGGTCAACGATATAATAGAGTGTATGATGACAAATAAAATGAAAGGGCATGATAGATTCCCCTCCAGAGAAAAACAAACATGCTACATAACTCAACTACGCCCAGTCATAGTCATCTTTCATGTTTGCAGTTGCTCATGTGTTTTGTGGGTGAAACCAAACTGCTGGCAGTTGAAGACAAACTCAAGTCTGTGCAAAGGAAAAACTAGAGGCCTACAAATCTCTTATCCAGGACTTTTAATACAAAGATTTGTTGATTTATGGGTGTAATGTAAATGATAAAATACTGTCTTTAACAACGGAGCAATATCATAAAATATACTGAACTAACAGAAGTAATGCATGCAGCTCCAGCAGGTGCCTCAAACTCTGTGTCACAGTTGTGGCTTAATAAGACAAGAAAAAAGAAATCATGTTTTCGTGTACTAAACAACTCGACAACTGCATTAAAACTGTTGGTTTTAATGTTCATTTTAACATAATGAGGGAACATGAACCTCAACACATGATCTTCACTGCAAAGCAAATTGAATTCTGACTCAGCTTTAGGGAATGCTCTAAGCGCTAAGTTCCAGCAGTTTCAAAATGACTTTCATTTGTTTAACTTCCGCTCACTGGTCCAAGAAAATCCAGTGTTGGCTGCCAAGAATGTTTACTGGTGTCATTTAAATTCACACCATTTTGACTGAAGCCAATAACGCTGATAACACATGGCGCACACTTGATGTTTGTAGGACTTTGTCTGACCTTACTGACCGCACGCATGCTGTGCGCAAAGGAAGATCCCCCCTCCCATTTCTCCTTTTTTACATTTGCAAAAATTCCACTAGTATATCTTTTGGAATTGTGAAACCCAAAGTTGTTCCTCTTTTTCCTCAGCAGTTAAGAGATATCAGCTGACAGGCAGAAAATCAGAAAGTGTATCTCAAGGTTTCACACAGTTACTTTTACAACGGCTGTGCTGATTTTTCAAAGTCTACGTCTGCATACTAATATTGCACATTTGCGCCGTTTGCATGACTTTCTGTGGGTGTGATTGCCTTCACTTCCACTGGATGTGTAACAGGCTCACTTGCTGTGACTGATTACGCCCGCTGTTACTTTGGGCTTCAGATGCTCCTGAACTGATTAAACAGCTACAAAAACAACGTCGGGAGTCTGAAAGATGTGACCAGGTTTTGGTTCTTGGATGAAGTTCTTTGCAGATTTTTCATGACGTCAGTTTTTGACAGCTATTTAAAAAATTCTGGAAAAATGTGACTTTATTAATTAACACGCTTTAATGAAAACAAACAAGCCGGCTTCCGTTTAATTTAATATCGATGACTTCTTGTAAACAAGACACGGCGGTTTGCTGTATGGTTTCAAAGTATTTATTTAATTGGTAAAAAGATGTTTGAAGCATGTGACGAAGGCTTTCAGTTACATCATTCACACTCAAGAAAACAACGCGACTGTCCCTCACAGAAGCAACACACATCCAAAAAAATTAAGTTCTCACCTGCTTTTTGACTTTCCTTCACTAGTGTAGAAGTTTGTCGTTTATCAATGTCCCAGTCGAGTCGCAATGCAGGTAAAAACACAAGAAAATACCCACCGTATATTCCCTCTTCTTTCACTTACGGAGCCGCTCTGGATTCAAGGTAAGTTGGTGCGAGAGCGAGGCGCGCGCTGCTGTGAGAGTCAGGCATGAGTGGACCCGGGTAAAGGGAATCGTGCGGTGACGTCACACCCAAAAGGTCCACCCACGCAGTGAATGCGTGCCCGTGCAAGCCTTACCTTAAAAATACTGTTAAATAGAGCTCACTGTGAGTTCAGCTGCAGAACAGTCTTTGTTCAGTTTGTCTGTCAGACTGCAGTCACGTGACGGGGATGATACTTCCCTGTTTAAACAAGTCATGTAGCTTCACTTTGGTAAGAATGACAACCGATCACTCCTAAGTTAAAGAAAGTACCACAGAAGCGAATTATCTACATTGTTTGTAACATTATATGTCTTTATTTTTGGAAATGCTGCATTATACTAACAAATAGGTTATTTAATGAAGAAGGGGTTTCACACTAGCCTTCAACTGGCTTACAATGTTTTTAGAAACAAGGCCACTCTCCAGATTGTACACAAGACTTTTAAATGCGACAAGCAGCTATTTTGGGGGAACTATTGTAAAAAAAATTTTTAAACAAACAGCTGTAGCACTAATGTGAAGTAATTATATAAAAATGTAATCTGCTCCCTTTCTTTCTGAAGTCCCTAAAGCAATATTACATGGCATTATTATTCATGGTGAGTTTCTAACACTAAAAACAAAAAGAAAAGTTATAGCATGGACTGTTTCCTGTCTGATAAAATGACGTGTGTGTGTGTGTGTGTGTGTGTGTGTGTGTGTGTGTGTGTGTGTGTGTGTGTGTGTGTGTGTGTGTGTGTGTGTCTGTCTCCTGCTTTTATCTCGAATGTACAATTAGGAGATTCAAAGAAAGATGTCTGTTTTCTCATATGTAGGGTTTGTGTATTCTTTTGGGGTTTGTTTTTTTCTTCAAATTAATGTACATTTGAGGTGAGTTTCCCAAGAAGATGAATAAAAGTGTTTGTCCCGTATGAATCAGCATAAAAAAAACCAAACAAACCAAACAAAAAAACTGTAGAAAAATTCCATGCCAATATCAATACATCACTTGATAAAACAGATAGAAGAAGAAAACAGAATAAATGCCAAACAAGATCCAATAATGTGCCTTTATTGGAACATGTTGCCATCGTTGGACATTGTAAGATTAAGCTCAATGGGGATTTCAGGTCAGTGAGTGACTTCTTTACCATTTACCTTTTTTCTTTTTCTTTCTTTTCTTTTTTCTTTTACAATTCGTCTCCTCTGGTTTGAAAAGCCTTGTAATCAGCTAATGTCTAAAGCACACGTGCAACCACAGAATTGTATCACATATAATCTCCTGCCCAACACCTCAAATTCTAAATGTTATTTACAGTTTTCACAGCTCACACACAGAAATTTCACACACCCTTCCTTCCTGCCTGGTCTTTCTTCCTTTTTTAAAAACTCTTTCTATCTCTCGCTCTCTTTCATATTGCAGATCTTGTAGCTTCCACTTTTATTTCCTGTAATACCTTTCGCTTCCCTTACAGCTTGTCTGCTCCCATTTTGTTTCCTTTCCTTTCTTTTTCCTACCTTTCCTCTGTCAGCACCTTTTCCATTATGTCCTTTTTCTTGTCATTTCCCCGTCCTTCTACTTTTTGCCCTTTTACAGTTGATTTCATGCTTTCTTTGATCACCTAACCATTACAAATTAAAAGACTCAATCACAATTTTCAGCTTATAGATACAAAACCTACAAATCCAGATTTTTCAAGTAACAGCCCCACCCGTGAGTCGATATTGATCCAAGCAAAGGATTTATAAATAGCGATCATTGTTGTCTGTCTTTGCTCTTTATTTAGAACCATTTCAATTATTGATCAAGGTCTTGATCCACAAAGTCTATGTCCTGCTGCTCTGGTAAACAGCCTTTGTTGGGAGTTTGGCATCAGTCAAAGTGCTGACAGCTGCTGTACAAATTGTTAGTGTCTCGTGATTTCTTTTCTGCACAAACACACACAAGCCCCACTGCTGTCAACAGGATACAACTGTATGTGTGTGCTTTGCTGTAGCCTGCTAATGGTCTGTGTTTGAATCATTGATGAGTTCATCGATTTGTTTTTCTTTTTTTAGTGAATATTGACTTTCACAGCTGAAGCATAAAGAACTGACATCCTGTAATTACACACTGAAACAGTGAAAAGCAAAACGGAAGATGAACACATCAAACCTTCTAATCACACTATGGGAAATGCACTTTGTTATATATGTGTATTTATTTTATGGCACACGGTCGTCCAATTATAAATATGGGATATGATTGCATGTGGGTCTTCCTTTATTACATGATAGACAGACGGTTTAAAATATCTGTGTGTGTGTGTGTGTGTGTGTGTGTGTGTGTGTGTGTGTGTGTGTGTGCAAAGTAAACCACAAATCAGACAGCAAAATCACACAGAATAGACGACCCACACTGTGTGGAATTTAATCTCTCTGCTTTGTCTTTGTCTCCACCTACTGGTTTCTGTGTGTAAGTGCAAGCTCGGATTTCCTGTCTGAAGAAAAGCTCGCTGATACAGGTATGTACAGTAGGAAATACTCCTCACTTGTGTCCCATCACTTCACAACACGTTTGCGGTTGTTTTTAGGTCTCGTTTAACTTAAAGGAGAAAGTGTTCATTTTTTGGCAATCAGTTCTGCACACAGTAACCTCAATGTCAAGAATCTACCTGTATGAACTTCCCTTAGCTGTTGGACAGGGGCATTTTCAGGGTTTTTGAAATGAAAAGTGGACAAGTGGAGACAAAACAAGAAGTAGCAGACCTAAAAAGGACAAACAGTGTGAAAGTCATGTTGTTAATAAACAGGAAATTATTCAGCAAAAACCTGACCCGGGACCTGATCCTTATGTTGGTCTCAGTGGAAGGCTGGCTGTCACAAGGCCATTCTTTAAGAAGGGAAAAGTCTGAGGTATGCTAAATTACACAAACCTGACTAATATCATACAAAGTAACAGGTTATATGTTATTACTGATTTGTAAATATTATCATCTGGTTGTTACACTGTTTTATTGTTAACAATAACTCTAAAGCGTGTAAATGATGGTCTTTAAAGTGGAGTGGTTTGTGTCCACATGAGGAGTTCCAGAGAGAGAGAGAGAGAGCTGAGAGGCTATAGCTGGGACACCAAGACAATTCTAAGAAAGGGGAGAAGAGAAACTGGTAAGTACAAAGAGTAATTTAGCATGACACTACAAGTCTGTATGCTAGCTGTTGATGAGGTAACGCAGAGCAGATATGCCAGTTATGTCAGCTCATGCTCCAGCAGTGCAGCTTGGAGGCCGTGTCTCACAGGAACAGTAAGCCTGTCACTCACACACATCAGCACACAACAGGGTGATGGGGGAGAGTGAGAAAAGGGATGGTAAATCACACTGGTGGGATCGCAAAAAAAATCTTATTATTAAGTTGTTTTTTCTCTTGAATCTTTGATTGATTGGTGCCTAAGATACATTTCCCAAAACAATTCATATATGCAGCAAAATACTACAGATAATTGGATACTACGGATACCTTTAACAGTGTCTAAACCAGAGTGGTCAAAATGTTCGGTACCGTCAGAATCACAAAGTGAATATTTCTCCATGGGAGACGTAACCTCTGCTTTTGTCAAATGCTGATTTCAGGGTTTTGCATTCTACTACTGGCATGAATTATCTGCAGAGGACCCAAGGGCAGAACAAAAAAAACAGATTCAAACAAAAAAAATGACCATTTATTTGGGTAAACAAAGTAGTACACTTTACAAAAAAGCAAAAAAATCAAAAATGAAAATCTTCCCATCACTGAACAGAACAAAGCATATCGACCATCTGTACTACAACTATGGAAATAAAGCATAGGCTGTGTACAATAATACACCGCTCACAAAAATGAAAGGAACACTTTTTAATCAGAGTATAGCATCAAGTCAGTTAAACTCCTGGGATCTTGGTTAGTTAGGTAGCAGATGGGGTTGTTAGTCAGTTTCAGCTGATTTGGTGAAATTAACAACAGGGTCAGTAGAGGAGCTAGGCTAGAGAATCTTTTCCCCTCGTAGTCTTTTATCTGACTGTTTTTCACTTGTTTTGCATTTGGCCAGGTTCTGTGTCACTACTGGTAACATGAAGCCATACCTGGACCCTACAGAGGTTGCACTGGCAATCCAATTCCAGATGGCTTGGTGTGTCTCCTAGTCCGGTGTCAATGCATGGAGGAGATTCCAGGAGACAGAAAGTTACCCCAGATGCTACCCAGTTACTAATCAGCAGGACCAGTATCTGCTCCTTTGTGGAACTGCCAGCGCTGCAAAATGACCTCCAGCAGGCCACTGGCATGAATGTCTTTCTCTAAACAATTAGAGACAGGTTTCATGGTGGTGGCCTGAGGGTCTGATATCCTGTAGTGGGACCCGTGTTCACTGCCTGGCACCATGGAGCTCAGTTGTCATTTGCCATAGAATAGCAGAGCTGACTGGCGCCTGGTGCTCTGTGCTTTTTGCAGATGAGAACACATTCCAACCATGAATACATGTGACCGATATGAAAGAGTCTGCAGAACTTGTGGAAAACATTTTGCTGCTGTTACATTCAGCTTGACAAGTTTGGTGGTGAAGGGATGTGCAGACCTTTTCCGGCTAGGCAATGGCACCCTGACTGTCATGAGGTGAAGGGTTTAAAATCCTTGGACCCACTGTCAGACCTGGTGCAGTGGGTCTTGGGTTCCTTCTGGTGCACGGCATTGCCCAGAGTATGCAGGCAGTTCTTGAAGGATCTGGAACTGATCTAGGAACTGATACTACTTACTGGTTCCCAAGCTTGTCTGAACTAAATCCATTAGAACACCTCTGGGATATTATGTCTCGGTCCATCTGATGCTGCCAGGTTGCCCCTCAGATTGTCCAGATCTGGAAGGAGTTCCCCAAGTACACCATACACCACAAACTAAACACACTCTCACTCACTGAAGCACAATTTGCACAATAATTAGATGCAGAACATTGACCACAGATGCCAAAAGTTGAAGCGATAGAAGCCAGAACCCACAAAAACAGAGAGAGACTTAAATTCAACACTAATATGTAGAAACAATATGTGAGACATGTCTGCTTTATATTTTGGTAATCATTGTAATATTGTGAAACAACCACTTGAGATTAAAGGTCCAAGTTCCAGTTCCTGCACCAGTTGTTTTCAATTTTTTTGATGTGGTGTGCTCTGAATGCCCAGTATTTTCTTCATTTGATTGCATGCATGATCAGATAAAACGATGTGGTTTGAAGCACATCAAAACACAGCTGTTTTGATGTGTTTGTGAGATTTTGCAAGAGTGTTTTTGTAAATGTAGGGTGGAAACTTTCAAGAGAAGCAATGGGCTGTGACCTGCCCAGCCTGTCCAGTCCTAAATGGATGGATTCAAAAAACGTTTCTTAGCAATTGCTGAAAATTGTAAATGACTGTTTTCAAACTCAATTTAGCTGGGGCATGGTGCATATTCTGCAGTATGCCTTTGCAGACACCAGGTGGCAAACAAGACAACACAATGAGTTTTTAGGGCTTCTTGCATGGTTCTGGGTTTTCAGTAAGTAGTCTCTGAAATGCTCATACATTGGACGTGGTGTAAATTGTCTGTAAGTGTGTGTCTGAATTTGTACACCCTATAAAAAGCACAAAAGAATTGTTTATGTTATAACCGTACTACTTTTTCTTACTTAGTCGGCTAAGAAAAGTTCGTAATAATTTTATTTTTTGATTTTAAGTGACACCCTCTAAGGCAGAGGTGTCAAACATAAGGTCTGAGAGTCCAAAGTTGGCCCGCAAAGACTCTAGTCTAGCCCACTGGATGGCTTTTCCAAAAATGTGATAAAGTGCATAAAATTTCAGACTTATTGCTGTATTTCCACAAGTTTTACAGCTGGTTCTACTGATAAAGATTACCATCACTACCATTGCCATTCATGCTGTCTGTACCTCAGACAACTGGACGTAGCACTATAAGCTTTATTTATTTCCTTGTTTTTTAGCATTTTGCCTAATCGTACAGCCCATCCAAGAAGCAGATGTGGATTGTCAGGTGATCATACAGGTATATGCTTAGAAACAAAGGGTGCAAAACCAAGAGTGCTAACTCCTTATTGTTCCATCTAATATCTCATCTCATTCAAATGTGGCTTCCAAAAAAACTGACAAAG
Source organism: Copadichromis virginalis (assembly GCF_057382275.1). Lineage (NCBI taxonomy): Eukaryota > Metazoa > Chordata > Actinopteri > Cichliformes > Cichlidae > Copadichromis > Copadichromis virginalis. The sequence goes on along the minus strand of NC_140639.1, from coordinate 37,893,073 downwards.
AAAAAAACGAAGAAAAAAAAAACGATCTATATACAATATATAGAAGTGTGAACCTAACATACTGAATCATTACCTGATGTGTCGGAATTTTATGTTTTCCTTTACATAACGATATTTCCATTACGAATAAATGCAGAAAAGTCACATATTTGTTAAGAAAACTTTACAAGAATTCAGGAAGTAAGTTAAAAGTTTCCCAGGGAAGTCCTCCAGATCCCCTCACTTAATGTGTCCTCCTCGAAAACCTCAAATTAAACCTACAAACTATTTAAGAAAACATGTTTCTCACTTTGTTTGTTTTTTTAAATGACACCACATGTCTTTTCAGTGTTGTGAAACAGATAGAGTTACATCCGGATTAAAAATGCTCTATTTGTCTTTTCTTTAATACGAGCCAGATGTTACCTCCAGCCCCGGCCTGCTGTCACTCACCCCGCCTTTGACCAATCACAGTGGGCATAAACTCCTCCTTCCCTCCCCGTGGAGTTTGCGGGGGCTCGGTGGAGAGGAGGAGTGAGTAAAGATCTCTTTCTGAGTCCAGCTGTGCTTCTCTCCTGCTGCTCCCTCTCATAGCGGAGCGCTGCTCGATCACTCAGGCTGTGCAATGGAGAGATGGGCGATGCTGGCCGCGTGCGTGTTGCTGTGCTGCAGCTGCACTATGGTTACTGCCATCCAGAGGGCTGACATGTTTCCTTACGGCACTTTAAATGGAGATTCGGTGTTGAGAGAGGGCGACGATGAGACGTCCAAAGTGCTGTCCCTTCCCAGACCCTTGTACTTCTTCAACTCCCCTTTCTCCCAGCTATATGTAAGTACGACTTCATTACTATTCATTTGCACTCAGTCGAGGTTGTCTATTTTGTGAGCACCTAAAAAGATTCGCTGAAGTTCCCGCTTCACGTGTCTCAGGTGATATTTGCAGCTGTTGAATAATCTGCGCAGGAGAGTTGTGCTGCTGTTTCCCCTCTGCTAAATGGAGCGATTCATTCACGGCTGAATAAAAAAAAGAGATGGACAGCAGAGGAGATTGGGTTTATTATCATGTGTACTCTTTTTTTCATGAAGGACCAATGTTTGAATAGGATTTCAACAAACTGCGCTCCTAATATTTAAATCCAAATCTCTCAGCAACTTCACTTTTATATTCAGCAGATGTCAACAGATGCAAATAAATTAACTCTTTTTCTTTTACCATAACTGCTGTAGGAGCATCCGGTATAAGTAGAAGTGTTGCTCAGTCAAATGTACTTAATGCTTTAAAAGTAAAAGTAATTATTGCCCAGAGTGCCTCCTGTCAGAGCCTGCAAAGTAGCCATGCTGCAAAGTAGGAGTGAACCAATGGGTTCAAAGGAAAAAAGCCACTTAAAGCTTCTACTTAACTATTTTCTAACTGACTATTATTTGATAGCTTGCAGATCTGGGAAAATAACTCAAAATATAACCAAGAAATAAATGATGTTGTATTGTTCTTGTTTGAGATCAACAACATTTCTTAGATCCAAAGAAAGTGGTAAACTGTTATTATCCTCACTTAAAACTTGAACTAAGTCTCAGCAATGCACTTCTACAACACCATGGGCTGGTATGTGATAAATAGAGATTATGTTGAACTGTGACTCATGCAAGCTATCCAAGGAGAATCAAAGATTTCAGGATAGATAGATAGATAGATAGATAGATAGATAGATAGATAGATAGATAGATAGATAGATAGATAGATAGATAGATAGATAGATAGATAGGTTTAAGTGGTAGCAACATTGCACTGATTAATACTGTCACATGTGAGAATGCTCATTATGCAACATGGCCACTTTAATAATCAGGAATACCAATATTGATGCTTTGATGTGTACATCACTTTAACACACAGCTGGGTGGGGCTTCTGTGCTCACAGTCAAAGGTTTGGGCTCTCAATGACCATATTAGGGATAGTCTCTCTGACTGATGTCATACAGAGCCAAGAGTAGAAAAAACTGATCTTTTGACTCACGGGGATCTATCTACAGCCTTGTAAAAATCTCCTTCTAAAATGTTGTGAAGTAGCATCAAATGGAAATATTGAATTGCTTGAGTACAGCTGTGGCTGCATGTGGTCAGAACTTTTCTAAATCTTGATCAGAAAAATTTGGGAGGGCACCCCGAGGTTGTTCCAGTGGTTTTTGGGGAAAATAGGGGTTCATTATGTGGTTCCTGGAGTCCATGAAGGGGTTCTAGTGGTTTACAAGGGCGAATGGGTTCATTAGGAGGTTTGTTGGGTTCGTGATAGTATTCCAAATATTCCAAACTAAAGCTTTCCCTCCCTTTAGGTGGCCACCAATGGCATCATATCAGCCCAGGACTTGCCAATGGAGAAGCAATACGTTGATGACGGATTCCCCACAGACTTCCCTGTGGTGGCTCCATTCCTGGCTGACATTGACACAAGCGGAGGGCGAGGACAGATTTACTACAGGGTGACTGAAATACCCAGTGTGCTCAACAGAGTCGCACAGGTGTGTAATGATTACAGTTTTAGTGTTGAAAACTCATAAGATGCTATAAAACACTAGAGAAAAAAATACCTGTTGAACTTTAATTAACTACAGATTTGGTTTGTCTCAATCCATCAGCTCAGTGTTTGTCTTTCATTCCCTTATTTCATGTGTCGTCCTTTCCCTTCCTCCCTCATTCGTTCATTCATCTCCTCGCCTAGGAAGTACACCGGGGGTTCCCAGATGCAAATTTCACACCCACACACGCTGTAGTGGCAACGTGGGAAAATGTCCCGGCATACGAAGAACAAACTCGACCCCCTAGCCCTCCAAACAAGGTAAGATGTTTTAAAGGAAGAGACACCAGTAGCTCCAGGGCCTCCCTGTATGGAGGAGTTCTGTTTTATCATCATGTAAACAGCCCACATACCCCACACTAGTATGTTTTGGTTCTTGTGTGACACTTAATCCCAAATTCCTGGCTGTTGTGCATGACTTGTAATCACCCTAAGGTTGGGGAGATTATTTGTAATCCCTCTTCCCCAAATTTGCCTCTTAACCTTTTTAAAGGGTCAAAGATCATCTTTAAGAGTCATCAAAGTGTCCCCCGCCCTCTTTATCCTCTCCAGTTCACACACCAGTAGACACAAACATGTATTGACCATTGTTGCCCTCTGCCACTAATGGTTTTCCTCGTGTTTCACTCTTTAAATCCTTTTTTGTCTTTCCGTTTTGTGTAATCTAGGATAATTGTGCCATTTTTTAAATGCTGTATTTGCCATTTAAAGTATTGGTCGCTGATAGTTCCTGTTTGCTGTGTAACCACGACCGTAATGACAGCTATCACTAAAGCATGATGATTCTCAGGAATGGTCAATATCAAATCAGTGGAGTCTAAGAATTCCTGCCTCTCGTGTGGGTGCAGAAGCAGTGCAGTCATAATGCAGCTCAGCAGTGACCCTTGCATGAGACCTTTCCTGCCACCTACATGCTCATGTCTTTTAAAGTGTAACAAAGTGTAGTGACACTAGCAGGGTTTAAATTATGGTGTATCCGTCAGACATTTGTATCGGTTTTCTTTCATATTAATGTCAATATTAATACTTTCTAAAATCTTGTCCAAGCAAATGATTCAGAACTTAAAGAGCTGTATTAAGAAGAGTTAACAGGAGAAGCATTGGTTGCTTTGTTACAGTCCAACTTTGGGAGAGACTCCAAGTAAAGCCAGACCTACTATTGATCAAACAAACAGCTCCTTGATGTTCTTGGTGTGCAGAATTTGGGGTGAAGAGGAATAAAGGGAGTGGTAGGTTTAAGGAAAAACACCAGGGGATCTTTCTTTCTGTCAGCCCTCCTCGTCTCTGTTTGTTCTTTTTGTTGCTCTCACGGTCTGCTTTCTTTTAGGCTTGTTTCTTCCTCCTTGAATGTTTAAAAAATTATCATAGAGTAGTCTAATGGCTACTGCAACATTAACCCTCTTAACTGCTTTCTCTGGAACTGATCGGGATTTACAAGCCCCCAAGTGGACAAGGGCTTTTTCTCCGAGCCCCAAAATTGGAATTTTGTCTTAGCTCAGTTCTTGACAACATGCTAATTAGAGGATGGAGCGTACCTCCTAAAGTACAAGAAGTGACGTGTTTTGCTATTTAAGCGCTCCGTGCTGCTCATCAGATTGGAGCGCTCTCTTAGTTGCTTGAGTGGGTCTCTCTTTAGACTGATAGCATCTTCCTTTGAAGTGATTAGCCAGAGGTGCTGGGTGGTGTGTGTTTAGGGTTGCCAACTCCCTGAAAAATAAATAAGGGACACCTCGTGGCCAGGGCCGGGCGACCCAGTTGTCTTCACCCTTCCCAGTGTGGTGAATTTTCTAGCTCTTTTTTTGTGTGTGAAATTATTTTTTTAACCCTTTGACTTGAATTTGATTTAAGTAGATGTGTATTCTTTGTGATATGAACTAGAGATGGCACGATACCACTTTTTTATGTCCGATACCGATACCGATATCATAAATTTGGATATCTGCCGATACCGATATGAATCCGATATAGTGTTTTTTAATCAACAAAACTGTTTTTTTAAAATATCTTGCTGCATTTTGCAAGTCTGCAAGTTCATACTCAAGTTTAAAACAACAACTACACTAAAGCTATTCTGTTATACCTGTATACAAAAAAAATATTTCATAGTTCAGCAATACTGATCAATCTAATAAACTTAGACCTACACCATCCTCCCTATTCTGGTATTTTAAAGAGTACTTAGCGTAAATATTAAGCAACCTAACTAATAGGGTTCCAACTCCCAGCAACAACAAAAATAAATAAATAAAAAATAGGGAACCACCCCTCACGCGCCACCTCATGATGCTTAATCGACGTAATCAACCTTAATTTGATGCAGTGTGAAAAAAAAATGCACAGAAATCAATTATTTTTCAAGAAATATTAAATAGATTCAACATCTTTCTTCAACAGAATTGCAGACTGCACAGATGGTACCTTCCCAAAGTAAAAAGTACTATAGCTTACTAGGGTATATATTAGACTTAATAGTCACTATATACAGTAATTGACTTCTATTCATTTTACATCAAATTAAAACTTTGGGTGTCAGATAATTATTTATTAAAAGCTCGACATTTTAAATGAGAATAAGAAAGAAAAGTATGTCTTTGTGCCCCCTTTTCCCTGTTCATGCCCTATCGGCCCCCCTGGCTAAACTTTGCTAGATCCGCCCCTGCACAGTTACAGCCGTCAGCTACGTAGAAAAAGATCCTGGTGTAGAAAGTAATATTAAATAAATTCTAACAACAGCTGATCAAGCTTAAACGTGCTGCTGTTGTTCAGCTGCTGGTTTGCTCTTTCTGGTGCAAAGTGGACCAAAAACAAACAAGAGAGGGACTCGCGACAGAAAACCCGATCAGCTGATCAGTTTCAAGATTGAAGTAGCAGCCGGAGAGCGAGAGGCAGTCGCTTGTTAAGCTTAACGCAGGAATGCTTTACAAACATTCAGAGATGGACTTACACACTTGCTTTACTTCTCTCGGGGATAACTTTGTCGGAGATGAAATGCCAGGTTGCTAGCGAAGCTCCACATGCTATCCAGACCACGACAGGTCCCGCATGCCACAGCCACTGCTCCCACGTGCTAACGTTCTGAGGTGAGTTACAGCGTGTTGCAAGTTTTGTGAGGTGCTTTCGTGATATTTAATAGATCGGATTACATTTTTTATTTTTCTCCGATATCCGATCCAGTAATTTAGGTCAGTATCGGACCGATACCGATACGTAATATCGGATCGGTCCATCTCTAATATGAACACATGTGAAACAAATGATCATTTAGCCATTTATTTTTAGCTCAAAATGACAACATTAACACAGTAAAACAGGTCTCCTTCTTAAACAGAAGCCTGTCATGCTTAACTTTTGAGAATATAAGTAAATCTTTCTTTAAAAGAACTCTGTCCTGCTTAACTTAAAATAATAGAAAACAATAGAAAGAAAAACATTCTTGTAACAGTGCACATTTAGTGCATTTAGTACAATCGGCTTCAGTTGAAATATTATTTCAGCTTTTCTAATGCTAATCAGCTGCTCCTGTTTGTAAACCCGCTTGTTCCCATGATTACGCATCTTAACTCATCATCATTATTCATCTATGTATTACTTTTATGTATTAGTCATCTATTTGTTGTAATCATCTATCCTTGCTGTTGTTTATTACACAAAATAAATTATATTATCACACTTCTGGCCACATAGCGCTGATATTCACTGCACATGCCCATATTAACTTTTTCCAGCCAGGTGTTTTCCTTTTCCCATTCTTCCCTTTCTCTGAGGGGAACAAACATTGCTGCTCTAATGCTGGGCTCACACTGTGCGGTTTTAGGCCCATTTTGAGCCGATTTTTGACCGATTTTGGCCTTCATCGTGCATCGTGTAGTATACGTGGGGTAACGAGAAGTGATTAACACCTCACGACCAGCTCCCGATCATCAATCGCTCGTGAGGGTCTCATCACAGCCGCTCACACTGCTCGCGCGCAAACACGTAAACGTTGGTGTAAAAGATAGAGCAGCACGGCTGTGCAGCGTGTGATCTGGACACAAGCGATGGAGGCACAACTTGTAGAACTTTGGAAAGCTCATCCGAGCCTTTTCGATGTGGCATCACAAAATTATCACGACCACAACAACCGTGAAAACAGTTGGATTTACATCGCTGCTCAATCACAGCTGCCTGATCATGTTTTTCATTAGCAATTTAGCAAAGTTGATGGTGGTGTGTGTGTCTGTGTGAGTGTAAGACGGAGAGAGAGAGAGCGAGCGACAGATTTTCTGTTATAACCTTCGTGTTATGGAGGCACAGTGTGAGCACTCAGGTCTCATCAGAGCATCGGGCCGTATAGTGTGAGACCCTGCATCGTGACCTACCAACTTCTAACCCCTGCGAGTCAATCGTGCAGTTTGAGCAGGAGCTGAATAACGTGACTGAAAAAATCGCACAGTGTCTGCCCAGCTTTAGGTTTACTGTCGTCCGAGACTTGCACCGCAGTGTCGGCGTTTGTTTCCCTGTTGGCCATGCTTCTTGTTGTGGTCATCTGTTGTCTTCCGGTATTTTCTCCGTAAGCGACCTTTCCTCGACCAATGAGATAAGCGGTAATCTGAATTGTCATACTCGAATTGTCATAAGTGTGCTGTCAGCTCATTGGTCACAAAGCAGGAGAGGGGCTGGGAATTATGTTTTCAAACAAAGCGTTAATTCCATTAAAAGTTATAGACTACTTTTGATTCTCACTGTATTACGGGACAAAGTGCGTCCCTTATTAGCTCAATACGGGACGTGTACTTTTGTTTCTAAATACGGGACGATTCCGTATTTTAAGGGACGGTTGGCAACCCTATGTGTGTTGAGGGCAGATTGGTTTGTATGTGACCTGAAGTGTGTGATTGTTGGGGTGGGTACTGGGGGGTGTTGGGATGCTGTTTCAGGGGGAGGGGGCAGAATGTGTGGCGTCTGGAGATGAAATAACAGGAAAACAGAAGACAGAGAATTAAAGCGAAAGAGTGAAGGCTCACACTTCTAATAAGCTGAGCTGTGTTTTCGATGAAATTAGCCTTAGAGATGCTATTATCAAAATTGGACAGAAATTGCTTGACTTAAAATACACACCCATACATCAACTAGCAGGGTGCTCTGTTAGCTAATTACCGCAGTCATTTCGCTAAAGACTGCTTTCAGTGTTTAGATCTTTTAAGAAGTGTTGACTTTACTTTGAGCGATTATCAGTAACACTAAGCAGCCCGAAGTTGGAAAAATATCTCATCCAAAGAAGCACTAGAGTTATCTTGATGTTAAAAGAGCAGGTTGACATTTCACACATACTCACTGTCTTGTCACGAATTAGATAAAAAAGATGACTATCTTAGCTTAACGCAGAGGCCAGATGAAAGGTAAACAGCTAGCCAGGCTCTGCAAGTTACAACAGCTACAGATTCACAAGCTAACTAATTGCATGTTATAACTTGCTTGTTCATCAAAGCAAAACTTGATAACTTCAGTTCCTTGTGTCCTACTGTCATGTTTCATAGCATAAAGGCAAACAATCAGAAACGCCTGTGTGTCCCTTGAAGTGAGCATTCTCTCTGAGGTGATAAGTGGAGGCAAACCGCAGGTTTATCAGTTCATCTGTCAGATGTCTCTATTTATATTTAATATTAATATATTGTAGGGGTGGGGAAAATGTTGTAATACCGTATAGTATTGCAGTACTTTGCTTGGGGGTATTATATCAATATAGGAACACCAAATATCAATATTTTATCAAATACATTTAAAAAACTCTGGGAATACTACAAGCAAAGTGGCTCATCTCATGCACCACCATCCTGAGATAACGTTAGCCAAGCAAACTTACATTAAATCATCTATATTAAAAAAAAACAAAAAAACAACAACAAACATTCGACACTGGACACACTCTAATTCAGAGCAAGCTAAGTGCCCGGTCATGCGATTGAAAATAGGACAACAGTCTTTGGACAGACTGCAATTACTCTCAGAGAGAGTCAAAGTTTTGCACATAACTTCTGTCTAATGTATAAATGCAGCAAAAATTTTCTGGCACAACTTCACCTGCTTCCAAGGTGCATGGAGAGGATCAATGAGTTTTTATGAACTACACCTCCTTTTTTTTTATCAGTTAAATTACTCTCACATGAGTAATGTTTATTCAATTAATCTTATTATTTTAGCCAAAGAAGAAGTAACGTTTTAGACATCTCATCTTAAGTCTACAATTTAAGTCTAAATTTTAGAGATTTTACATTTTAGAGACATAATTTTTTTTTTAAACCTGTGTGTATATAGCATCCACCTTTTGCATTTCATGCATGTGTTATTTTCAGACATATGGGGGTTATGTCACCCCCCCCTCCTCCTCATCAGTAATGATCTAGTCCGGTATTTACTTTTTTTCTGTTTCCTGTCTTGTATTTAAGCAATTTTTTACAATGTTTTACTATGACCCTGATGAAGGCCACAAGCCGAAAGGCGTTGGTCAATTATTAAAGTTGTTCATCTTCCCTCAAGTGTTGCTGGAGTTCCTGCTTAATGTATAAATGCAGACAGATTACCAACATGTTGTCATCACGCTTAGGTCTTTGTCACTCGACTCAAGTCGATTGTGGTGATGGACATGGGGGGGGGAATATACAGGGAGTGCAGAATTATTAGGCAAGTTGTATTTTTGAGGAATAATTTTATTATTGAACAACAACCATGTTCTCAATGAACCCAAAAAACTCATTAATATCAAAGCTGAATGTTTTTGGAAGTAGTTTTTAGTTTGTTTTTAGTTTTAGCTATTTTAGGGGGATATCTGTGTGTGCAGGTGACTATTACTGTGCAGAATTATTAGGCAACTTAACAAAAAACAAATATATACCCATTTCAATTATTTATTTTTACCAGTGACACCAATATAACATCTCCACATTCACAAATATACATTTCTGACATTCAAAAACAAAACAAAAACAAATCAGCGACCAATATAGCCACCTTTCTTTGCAAGGACACTCAAAAGCCTGCCATCCATGGATTCTGTCAGTGTTTTGATCTGTTCACCATCAACATTGCGAGCAGCAGCAACCACAGCCTCCCAGACACTGTTCAGAGAGGTGTACTGTTGTCCCTCCTTGTAAATCTCACATTTGATGATGGACCACAGGTTCTCAATGGGGTTCAGATCAGGTGAACAAGGAGGCCATGTCATTAGTTTTTCTTCTTTTATACCCTTTCCTGCCAGCCACGCTGTGGAGTACTTGGACGCGTGTGATGGAGCATTGTCCTGCATGAAAATCATGTTTTTCTTGAAGGATGCAGACTTCTTCCTGTACCACTGCTTGAAGAAGGTGTCTTCCAGAAACTGGCAGTAGGACTGGGAGTTGAGCTTGACTCCATCCTCAACCCGAAAAGGCCCCACAAGCTCATCTTTGATGATACCAGCCCAAACCAGTACTCCACCTCCACCTTGCTGGCGTCTGAGTCGGACTGGAGCTCTCTGCCCTTTACCAATCCAGCCACGGGCCCATCCATCTGGCCCATCAAGACTCACTCTCATTTCATCAGTCCATAAAACCTTAGAAAAATCAGTCTTGAGATATTTCTTGGCCCAGTCTTGACGTTTCAGCTTGTGTGTCTTGTTCAGTGGTGGTCGTCTTTCAGCCTTTCTTACCTTGGCCATGTCTCTGAGTATTGCACACCTTGTGCTTTTGGGCACTCCAGTGATGTTGCAGCTCTGAAATATGGCCAAACTGGTGGCAAGTGGCATCTTGGCAGCTGCACGCTTGACTTTTCTCAGTTCATGGGCAGTTATTTTGCGCCTTGGTTTTTCCACACGCTTCTTGCGACCCTGTTGACTATTTTGATTGAAACGCTTGATTGTTCGATGATCACGCTTCAGAAGCTTTGCAATTTTGAGACTGCTGCATCCCTCTGCAAGATATCTCACTATTTTTGACTTTTCTGAGCCTGTCAAGTCCTTCTTTTGACCCATTTTGCCAAAGGAAAGGAAGTTGCCTAATAATTATGCACACCTGATATAGGGTGTTGATGTCATTAGACCACACCCCTTCTCATTACAGCGATGCACATCCCCTAATATGCTTAATTGGTAGTAGGCTTTCGAGCCTATACAGCTTGGAGTAAGACAACGTGCATGAAGAGGATGATGTGGACAAAATACTCATTTGCCCAATAATTCTGCACTCCCTGTAGATGATGATCTCATTTTCATATTCCTACAGAACAGGTGGTTTGCTGACAGAAAATGTAATAGTTAAATGTGAATTTCTGTCTACGTAAACAGCTACAGATATGTCATTTTCAATGATTTATCCCTGTTAATTGCTGGATTATCAGAAACAGATTGCACATAATTGAGAACCTGACCCCATTTAATTGCAGACTGTCTGCAGACTGACTCCATCCTATGGCAACATTTGGCCAAGTTTATTGACAGCGTTGGTATGCTTGTCAATCTGAATTTGCAGCAAAAAATAAGTGAGGTAACTTTATCTTGTTATATAAGATAGATACTGACAAAGTTTAACTTTGAAGACATAATTTATGGTTAACAAAAGGTGATAAATCTTAATTTATATATTATTACAGTACTTAATATATTGCAAAATATTAAAAAATTGATTCTGTTTTTCACAGGTTTTGGAGTGCCTTAAACCTGTGCTCTTGCTAATGATTGGCATGAGGGGAATCATTTGGTCATAAAAACAAAATCTAGGTGTATAATAGAAGTCAGTAGCAAAATGATTCTCGGCTCCCCTGACCTATTATCTCATTACCTGATGAATTTATGATGATGTGATTGTCCAGTGTCCCTCTGTTTCTAAGCTAGATCCGTCTCTCACCCATACGGAGGATGGCAATAATGCTCAACAGCTGGACTTACAAACCAATAAGTGCCATCCATCATTTTGTATAGTTATATATGGTTTTACTCAGCTTCAGTTCAAGATGTAGTTCACAAGCATTATGTAGATCAACTCAGATAGTGCGTGATGCCATATGTAACATGACTGTCTTTCAAAGTGACAACACAGTCATTTCTTAGCAATCGTCCTGGCCTTTTAAGAGGAAACATGAAGAAGATTTGATCTTAGAATATATCTTTGCATGTTTTCTGGTTTTATAAATCTGTCCTCTGCATTTGCTATATGTGGAAAAAGAAAGGTATTGCCAGCTGAACTGTCTTGTTACTGTACCACAATAGGAGGTGCTGTTGCCATCGGTGTTATTTGTTATTTCTGGTGGCTCCTTGCAGTGACACAGGAGGCATCCCCCTGAAATATGTTCATCCCGGTCCAAAGCAGACTGACTGAACTTCAAGTTTTAGAAGATGTTACTCTGCTTTTACGCCCTGAGAAAGATTCTGCTTATTAGTGGACAAAAAGTAAGGGGAAAAATGAGTTTGCCTTAGTGTACTGCTCTGTGATGTCCAAAAAATGACTCATGATGACTTGGGACATCGCTTTAGTAATTATAAGTACACATTCATAGCTGTCTGGTTTGTAGTTACGTAATAGATTCATGTTCGCAAACCTTTGAGGATCTAAGAAAAGCAGCTATGGTTAACCACCATTTGCTCTTGATTTTAAAAAAAGCTTTTGAAAAGCTTTCAAAAGCCCCAAAGCTGGACAGATTTTTTTCAGCTATAAACAGCTGAAGGTAAAAAAAAAAAAAAAGTCACAAAAAAATAAACCCGATAGAGATTTTCATATGACAACAGTAAGATACTGACAGGAGTGTTGGGCTGTAGTCAGTATGTGTGTATGTGTGTGTGCCAGTTCCCACGCTGCAGGCAGTTCCGTTTGTAGCACTCTGGTGAGGCTGGCAACTGGGCTGCAGCTGCTGTCTGCCTCACTTTGCCTGCTTGGAGCTGTGCGGCCGACGAGATAAAACACCAGCAACTAACAAACAAGTGAAGTCCATTTATCCCGAACTCGTTTCCCTGGGATGTTCCAGGCAAAGCAGACTGGGTTCCAGCTTTAAATATCTGTGACATGATTCAGAACATCCGCTACAGTGTGTTGAGTCATTTATTTAAAAGCCAGATGAGACGGAAAATCAACGAAACTGTCTTCAGTTTAATTTATGTGAGGTAAAGTAGACTCAACTATCTCAAGGCAGTAAACCACACTACTAATAAATAAGTAAATAGTAAACAATCCCAAAGTAAGATAAACTATGTTGAGTAAACTGAGAGAGTCCTAAAATTAATTCTACACAACAGTTTGATATATGTTTGCGGCTGCTGTCGTTTATTCAAAGCCTTGTTAACGTAGTGTCAAGAAAAGAGTGTATATAAAAGATGGATACAGCCAGTGTGTTTACACAGCCCTGTGGATTCATGAATTCTAAGTTTGTAGTTTGGTAATCAGTCTTGACCATGCATGACCATATTTGTATGAGATGTTGTCATACACGTAGTTTAGTGTAATGTTGTATGGCATGCTAATTTTGGCAAGAAATATCCTAGAAAGCAAAGTTAACTTAGTGGAAAAACTGAGGAAGCAACTCACTAAAGTGATTTTTAGTACAACTGAATGCTGAAAGCGATGACATTTTAAAGTGGTCGTTTAACAACATTAAACATGAATAGATTTTGATAGGGTGAGTGATATGAATATTATCATATCAGATAGTTTTTAGAAATAGGGAAACAGTTTTTGTACCAGGCTGTAAGAAAATAAGTTAGGCGTTTGGATTGACTCCTTTTAGCTTCTTTTTCATTGCTACTTGGCATCAGCTAAGCAAACTTTTGCAAAAATAACTTCTTGGCTGTAAATAATTGGATCTATATTGCAGTATATGTAAAATGTTGTTTAGATTAGGGCTGATGAGGAATATTTCTTGCTTACATGATCTGTGTATACAGAATAAAGCTTATTAAATAGTATTATAGTATCAAGTCTGTATGCTAAGCAAAGCTAATCATAGCTAACTATCTAAGCTAGTTCTAGCTTCATATTTAGAGTGCAAACTTAAAAGTGATATCAATATTTTAATTTTAATTCTATTCCTTTAAAAGGAAAACACCAAAAGAAGGGAGATTGTTATGAATCATCATCATATGCAATCACATAAATCATTGGGCCACTCAAAATGCAACAAATGACACTTCATAGGCTGCCATTGAGAGACAAAAATGATGAAGAAAACAAAACTTGACACAGGTTTCAGTCTTCTTTCTCTTCTGTTTTGTCCTGTTTGTTGTACCTGGTCTCATTCCCTCTTCTTTTTACCTTCTCTGTCTCCTCAGTCCCGATTTGTCATAGCGAACAGCCGCCTCTCTCTGAGCCTGGTTCTGCAGGTGATTGCTTAATGTTAAAGGGGAGTTCTTCCTTCCCACCATCGTGATCACCTGATATGTTGGGCGTATCTCTTGAATATTGTAGGCTTGTTTCCTTACAGTGCAGTAAAAATCACTTTGTGACAGCGGTTGTAGAGAACTGGTCCCATGATAATAAAACATAATTGACTTTACAGTTTTTCTCGATTGCTAAAACACATTTCTTGAAACTACGCCTCATATCCTCACAACAGTAAACACAAATCCATAACCTCTCACTCAATTCCCCAAACATCCTATTTCCAGGTCAAAATGAAGCTCTACACCCAAAACTATTCACTCCTGCTGAAAAACCAAACTTTGCCCTCAGACATCAAACACAAGCCCTCAAAAACACACACACTACAACAGAGTTTTGCACACTGGTACAATTAATTCAAAACAATAGTTCCAAAACAATTAGGTTGCTTATGGTTCTCCCCTTCAAAACCCTTGTCACATGATACAGTTTTTTCTGATTGCTTAAGCACATTTTTTGTAACTATTGGCTAATTTTGCAAAACTCTTCACACAAATAAGAAAACCTGTCACCCAATCATCAAAACATTGTAGTTCTCTTGCAAAAGCAAACACAGCTAGATTAACTCTTCACACCTTCGTAAAAATGGTGTTTCCGTATCAAACAGTACACACAAGCCATCATCTACTAAGCACACAATGCGCCAACTGCACACTGATGGTATGAATACAAAACACATCTGGCTTTTGCTTTCTCTGTGCACAAGGTAGGCTATGTCAGTTTGAGCTCATACTTCTGTCATAGATCCATAAGCATAGAGGGATCCAAACTTCAAGTACTGCTGTTTATTCAAACACATCAAAACAAACACAAGTGTTTATTTCCAAGTATAGGATTATTTGCAATCACCATAATGACTATATGGGTTACTTGGTCTGCAGTGAACATGCTTCCTCTGCCCCAGCATCTGGTCATCTAGCAATTTTGTAAAGTAACAATTTCAGTATTTTTACATCAATGGTATTGGTGTGTTTCTCATTGGCATATGGCAGTGCTACAAATCTTTGTGCGAAGTGACTGTACTAACCGATTCTCATTTCAAGATGTCCTTATGGTGCTTGCTACAGTGTAGCGGCTCGAGTTAGGGTGGACCTGTTGGCCAGCTACCCTCAGGGTCATTCCACGGTTGATTACATGGTCCACTATTGTAGCTCTGATGTCATCAGCAATTCTATTTCTTACTCTTCCTACCCTTCCTCTCCCCCCTCCTCATCTTCCTCTCCTCCCTCCTCATCTTCCTCTTGCTCCTCCTTGTCCTTGTCGTCCTCTTCATCCTACTTCTTCACCTCCACGTCCTCTTCCTCGGCCTCCTCTACTTCTCACTCTTTCTGCTCCCTCCATTGTACTCCGCACACACAGCTTACCTGTATTATAGCGCTTAGGCTGATTGCAAAGTGAACTAATTATCTAAAAAAGTTTTCACATGTGAAAGTGTGCCAGACAGTTGGCAAATTAGTGTTAATGATAGCCATACATGTGTATACTTTTGCTAGGAGTGTGTTGGAAATTTGGTAATTGAGTGTTGTGCAGTGAATTGTGCCTACAGTTTTGCAAAGTGTGTGTTACAAAATTGCAAACTGAGTGCAAAGCAGTTTTTGTGCTTTTAGTTTTGCAAACTCAGTGAGTGGTTTTGCTATAAGTCTGAATAGTTTTGGAGATTGTGCTACAGGAATCACAGTTAGGGTTTAAGCATTCAGAAAAAACTGTAAACACAAAAGACGCAACCAATGTATGTACAGTGGCACATTGTCATTCATGTACTATACAGTACAACACACACCAGAAACATTATCCCACCTCAGCATCTTGTCTTTGGTCTGGGTCAGGCCAGAGAATCTCATCCACATCACAGGCTATATTGGCCCCAGCCAGGCAGCGGGGGTAAAATCCTCTTGCATGCCTGATCCACCCCTGGCATGCATCTACTGATATGTCTAGGCAGGCCTCTTCCATGGCCTGAAGGAGGTGAACACGGACACAAGGTTCTCGGTCATACACTTTCCACCGCCATGCCGAAAATAACTCCTCTATCGGGTTTAGAAAGGGAGAGTATGCAGGCAGAAAGATATTAGAAAACCTTGGGTTATTGGTAAACCAGTCACGAACCAGAGCAGCGCGATGGAAGCTGACGTTATCCCACACAACAACGTAGTGAGGCTGCTCTGGCTGTGCTGGTTCCCTGTAGTCCAGCTGGAACATATGTTGTCTTAAACCATCAAGAAAAGCAAGGAGAAGCATAGTGTTATAGGGTCCTAGTACGGCATGGTGGTGGAGTACCCCTCGTTGGCTGATGGCTGCGCACATAGTGACATTCCCCCCACGCTGACCAGGGACATTTACAATAGCCCGATGGCCAATTATGTTCCTCCCCCTTTTCCTTCTTTTGGTCAGGTTAAAACCTGCCTCATCCACAAAGATTATTTCATGGGGAACAGGCCGTCCTTCAATCTCAAAGATTCTCTGCAAAACACATAACACAGTAGAGTCAATCGGTACCCTGAACCACAGTTCAAGAGTGCTGAAATGGCAGCATAAACTGCCATGCTGTGATGGTACACAATACTTTATACAGTATCAAAACTCATACCTGAACATATTCCACACGTTGGTTCTTCACTCTGTCAGAGTTTCGTTCGAAAGGGACTCGGTATGCCTGTTTCATCCGGAATTGATTCTTTCGGAGGATGCGGTCAATTGTGGAGAGGCTGATGGCATTTATGCCTCGAAAAAGATGATCATCCTCAATCACTCTCCTTTGAATCTCTCGCAGGCGGATTACATTATTTGCAATTACCATGTTTACAAGTTCCCTCTCTTGCTCCTCCGACAAAAGCCTTAACCTGCCTCCACCAGGTGGTCGTCTCTGTGTCCTACAAAAATAGAAGCACTCATTACTGTAACTGTCACACATTCATTTTACAGGAAAATAATGGAAACATACTGAAACTCAAGACACATAAGTTCAGTAACTTACAAGTTACTGTACAAAGCAGTCTTACTGCAAGTACACCTACCTGTTTTCCTCCCTGAAGGTTCTGATGATGGAGGCAACAGTGAAGCGACTCAAATTTGGTTGTACTCGTTGCCCAGCCTCCCTCATAGTCATCCCATGGACAAGGACATGGTCAACTAAAGTGGCTCGAATTTCATCCGAGACTGACTGTCTTCGTGCCCTTGCTCTTCCCCTTCCTTGTCGCCGTCGTTCTCCACCTCCACCTCCTTCACCACGTCCTCCTCCTCCTCCACCTCTCCCTCCTCCTCCACCACCTTCCTGTTGTCCTAGACCACCTCCTCCTCCTCTTCCACCACGTCCTCCTCTTTCACCATGTCCTCTTCCTCCACCATGTCCTCCTCCTTCACCACGTCCTCCTCTTTCACCATGTCCTCTTCCTCCACCACGTCCTCCTCCTTCACCACGTCCTCTTTCTCCACCACGTCCTCTTCCTTTGCATCTCTTTGGATCCATTGTTTCAAACCTGAATGAGCTGACTTTGGCCCTTTTATCTATCCATCGCAGGTTCTGATTGGTGTGTGCTAAATTTTGACTCCTAGTGTTTCCACCTGGTTAATTGTGTGCTAATTGAGCTCAAGCTATGCTGACTTACAGTTTTTTCTGAATGCTTAAACCCTAACTGTGATTCTTGTAGCACAATCTCTAAAACTATTCAGACTTATAGCAAAACCACTCACTGAGTTTGCAAAACTAAAAGCACAAAAACTGCTTTGCACTCAGTTTGCAATTTTGTAACACACACTTTGCAAAACTGTAGGCACAATTCACTGCACAACACTCAATTACCAAATTTCCAACACACTCCTAGCAAAAGTATACACATGTATGGCTATCATTAACACTAATTTGCCAACTGTCTGGCACACTTTCACATGTGAAAACTTTTTTAGATAATTAGTTCACTTTGCAATCAGCCTAAGCACTATAATACAGGTAAGCTGTGTGTGCGGAGTACAATGGAGGGAGCAGAAAGAGTGAGAAGTAGAGGAGGCCGAGGAAGAGGACGTGGAGGTGAAGAAGTAGGATGAAGAGGACGACAAGGACAAGGAGGAGCAAGAGGAAGACGAGGAGGGGGGAGAGGAAGATGAGGAGGGGGGAGAGGAAGGGTAGGAAGAGTAAGAAATAGAATTGCTGATGACATCAGAGCTACAATAGTGGACCATGTAATCAACCGTGGAATGACCCTGAGGGTAGCTGGCCAACGGGTCCAGCCTAACTTGAGCCGCTACACTGTAGCAAGTACCATAAGGACATCTTGAAATGAGAATCGGTCAGTACAGGCACTTCGCACAAAGATTTGTAGCACTGCCATATGCCAATGAGAAACACACCAATACCATTGATGTAAAAATACTGAAATTGTTACTTTACAGAATTGCTAGATGACCAGATGCTGGGGGCAGAGGAAGCATGTTCACTGCAGACCACGTAACCCATATAGTCATTATGGCGATTGCAAATAATCCTATACTTGGAAATAGACACTTGTGTTCGTTTTGATGTGTTTGAATAAACACCAGTACTTGAAGTTTGGATCCCTCTATGCTTATGGATCTATGACAGAAGTATGAGCTCAAACTGACATAGCCTACCTTGTGCACAGAGAAAGCAAAAGCCAGATGTGTTTTGTATTCATACCATCAGTGTGCAGTTGGCGCATTGTGTGCTTAGTAGATGATGGCTTGTGTGTACTGTTTGATACGGAAACACCATTTTTACGAAGGTGTGAAGAGTTAATCTAGCTGTGTTCGCTTTTGCAAGAGAACTACAATGTTTTGATTATTGGGTGACAGGTTTTCTTATTTGTGTGAAGAGTTTTGCAAAATTAGCCAATAGTTACAAAAAATGTGCTTAAGCAATCAGAAAAAACTGTAAGTTAACATTATTGCATGCTAGTGCTTTCTAAATGACTACATGGTGTAAGCACTGTAAAATGTAGGGATTTGTGTGTAGAGTTTTGCAGTAACAGTTCACCAAATTTGAGTCATGTGTCAAAGCAGGGAATAGTGTTTATAGTTCAGGGAAATGGGTGTGCTTTTTGACCAATAGCGTTACGGTTTTGAAATTTTAGTTTAGAGGCCTGGTTATAGTGTTTAAGCAATCGAGAAAAACTGTAATGTGATTTATACACAGGTCTAAAAGGCAAGTTCATGTAAGTGCTTATCACCTTTCTAAATAAACTTCCGGTATTTTTCTTTAGAGGTGTTTTCAGACTCTCTCACCCCCTGCTGTGAAGCAGACAGGCCTAGCAGATGGATGATGTTACCACCTAAACCTTAAAACAGTCAGCATGGCCCCCAAAAGAAACATTTGTTGGTCCCAGAGACAATTAAACGTCTGTGCCTGCGTCTGCTTGCAGCAAAGAGTGTGAGGAAACGCTTTAAAAAGGTGTGACACAACGCCTGTAGGGAGTCTGAGTGTTGTATATGTGTGTGTGTGTGTGTGTGTGTGTGTGTGTGTGTGTGTGTGTGTGTGTGTGGAGCGGGGGACCTCTCACATGCATACTGAGCTACAGAGTCTAAACGTCTTTGATGTGTGTTGGCTGCAATTTGTTGTTCTCCAGCTGTGAGATTTCTTTACACACTTGGGGAGACAGACAAACACATGAGTACAAAGACAGAGACGGGATGGGGACCAGCACAGAGGACCTTACAGGACTGAGGCTACGTCCACACTAGCCTGGATAGATTTGAAAACGGTGTTTTCACAGAGTTGTGCATCCACATTGAAACGCCCGAAAACGCTTACATTCCAGTACTGCGCATGCGTGAAACGCAAGGAGATTCAACCTGCCTCATTTCTGTCTGCCGTTTATTTACTTTCCGGTTCTTTGAAACATCGCGGCAAAATGTTGAGGAAAAGTTTTTTAAATGGACTAACAATGACGTGGAGTTGCTGCTGTGAGTAACACAAAAGTACAAAGTTGCAAAAGCGAGTGAGAGTTAAAGAATTTGAAGAAAAGCTATCTGAAGCATGTACAAACTGATATTAATCTTTAATATCGCTGTCAAAATTGAGAGTAAACAAAACAACTGCTGTACAATGCCCTCCGCTATCTTAGTTTAATTGGTCACATGACTGCATCATATGACTAATATGCATCATCGTTTTCTAAAGTCTCCGTTTTCGCTGTCCACACTGCATTTGAAGCACCGTCTTCAAATGTATGCGTTTTCGAGAGCGTTTTCAAAACGCTGTGTTTTCCTCCGTCTCAGTGTGGACGGGAGGCCAAAACTGGGAGAAAACGATGCGTTTTCAAACGAAAACGCATTAGTTCAGCATTTTATGAATGGATTTATTTGTTGTGAAAATGAGATCATCATCTATACCCCCCCCCATGTCCATCACCACACTCTATCTCTACAGGCTGGAACAGGCTGGTGTTTGCTCGAACACTTGGGAAAGATTAAATATTCTCAGCTACTTTCAGTTGCTCCCCAAAGTCGTGTTTTAACTTCTTTTATCTGTGTTTTTAGCAACACTTATAGTTCAGGAGTAAATCACATCGACTTGAGGGGTTATTAGGTTTCATACGGTTGTAGTTTACAACAATATTTCAGTGGATAGTACCTATCAAAGTAACATCCACATGGATGTCAGGCCCAAGCTTTCCTAGCACTCACCTTATCGTAAAGACATGATCAGCGTTACTCACCTTACCTGTCACTGTTTTTAATGTTGTGGCTGATTGGTGTATGTTACATGTAGACAGAGAAAAAACAAACAAACTTCCTTTTGCTTTTCTCAACTTAACCTTACATTTTGGTTGATCTGATATCCTCGTGTTGGTGTTGTTCCCAGATCATCATACTAAATGTTGTTCCAGGATCAACATTGCAAGTGACCAATCAGAATGTTGTGACGTCATACTTTTGCAACTTCGGGAAAAACCGGCGTAAAACAAAAAACTGTACTAAAGCTGCGTGAAACCGCCTCTGTCCGCCAATCAACGGACCCTGACCCTAACCGTAACCCTTTAATAAACGGTAAGCAGAATTGATATTGTCCTTGCAACATTGGAATTTCATAAATGCACGAATGGCTTGGCGCGCAAAAGAATGACGTCACAACAATGCGATTGGTCACTTGCAATGTTGAACCTGGAACAACATTTTCATGATGGTCTGGGAACAACACCAACACGAGGATATCAGATCATCCTTACAATTTTAGTGCTCCTTTTGCTTCTCGCTGTGTCCTTCATTTCTCCTCCTCCTGCTCCCAAGAAAGCAGCAACAAAAACAGGAGAGACATCTAATTGGAGTATCAGAATCCCCCCCCTTCCCCCCCCAAAAAAGGTACACATCACGTCATGTTGCTCCAGCGTCTTCTCCTCCTTCCCTGAAAACACAAGCCCCCCTCCTCACTAACTGCGCAGAGCCCAGAGGCTCCGAAATCCCTCCCGCCCACAAACAGCAAGAGCATTTAAAGATGTTGATGTAAACAAGGTGGGGGACACACACATGCATTCACATGAGATTAATATAGGTGGAGGAACATCTGTAGGTGTGTGTGTGTGTGTGTGTGTGTGTGTGTGTGTGTGTGTGTGTGTGTGTGTGTGTGTGTGTGCCCTCCATGGCCCCTGGCTAACACATTGTAGCTGGTCTCTGGTTTGCATGTTGTAAAGTCATCCTGAAAGATGTTGAGACACACAGGAAGACAGCTGTGGAGATCAACATCTGGGCTGGGGGCTGAGAGTATGAGGTGTGTGTATATCTGTTGCTTTCTTTTTATGTGTGAGTCTACGGATAATTGGATTTTGTTCCAAAGGAAAACAACATGGGATCACTCACAGTGTCTCCTTCATTCACTAAATCTGTGTTTGTTCAACTGTGGTTGAGCAGTGGGCTTGGCCTCCCCCATACGTGTAGGAGATAAGTTCTTCAAGTCACAGTCTCCCGTGTAAATGGAATTCCCTCATTCGTCAGTCCATGCAGACTTCATTCAATTCAGCTTAGTTTGTGTAAAGTGAGATGAGATGAGATTAAGTAGTCGTTTTGGTGACCGCAAGGCGTGGGGGGTGTGAAAGGTGAGAAGTCTAAACATGGGACCCAGCAGATGAGAGAAGAAGGGCAGGCTACACAGGGAGGAGGAGAGGGTAGGTGCAGGAGAGGTGTGAAGTTTAAACATGAGGAGTAAGTGTAAAAATAATGAATAATCGGAGGGAGGTTAAGCTGAGCAGGACACACTGGAGGTGATTTTATAGATGTGTAAAAACTGGATTCAACACTATGTTAATCAGAAAAACATAAATATGTAGTGTAGTTTGCTTCCAGTGAGCCAGACTTTCTCATTTTATTTTTAATTTTTGGGTTAAGTAACTTAACCTGCAAATAGTTCAAGCATAAAAAAGGGAAAGGGGAAAACAAGGCTCAAGCGATGAACTGATTTAAACTGTACTTTAGATACTTTCTTATCAGTAGCCTTTCACAAAAATTTTTGTTTCCATTTATTTAGTTCAATCGATGAAAGATTGCAAATATAGAACAGTCTCACAGGCATACAATACAATAGAATACAACAGTGAAGTTTATAACCATCTGTAAACACGTTGGAGGTTTTGTCATGGTTAGGAGCTGCATGTCAGCCAATGGCGTTGGGGACCTTGTCATATCTGTTTAGATGTTCCAGATTTGATCCACCTGGAAAGTGTTTGATTGACGCCACACAAGCCCCTTTTCCATTAGTAGCTACTCAGATCGGTTTGACATGGATCGACTGGTTTTCCATTACAATTTAGTACCTCTTGATGGACGTGGTTGTCGTCATAGCAACGCGTCTGAGTGTCCCACAATGTAATCAATATGCAACACAAAACCAACAATAAAAGTGGACTTCGAGGCAAGATTATACCTGCTGCTCGGGGTAACACGGCGTTGTTCAGCCTTGTTGCTAGGTTTCAAAAATGTGGTTTTGATTTTCCTGAACGACACGCTCTCATGACTCATGGAATGACACCACAGACTAGCCAATCGGTGGCATGCAGTGTGATGATGTCACATTTTAGTACCTGCTCAGATCACTTGGAACCCTGGCTGAGCAGGTTAGGGTTATTTTTTCTTGCTGCCCATGTTGTAATCCGCTTTTGCCTCCACAGGTCAATACGTTCCAGGCTGTTATTGGTTATGATGAGACAGACTCATATGTCCTCTTCCTCTACCCTGAAGGCGGTCTGAACTTCTTTGGCACACTGCCTAAGGTAAGCAAACAAGAGTTAAGTCATCACTGTTACAGCTGTAGGGCAAAATGTACACGAGCAAAATGAACCATTGTATTTATATCACTATTTTTATCACTTCACATAGCCACTGCTGCTTTAGGTGCATAAAGGGGTCAACATAACACCTGACCAGGGTTATGTTAGTATCTGTGTGCACGTTTTGGTTGCTCAGATTTTACATATTATTTTGTTCCTTAATGACTATTGAATTATTCTTTATAGTTCCTAATTTTTGTTATTGTTAGTATTTGTTGCTAAATATTTGACAAATTATTTTATTTTATTTTATTTTATTTTATTTGAGAACATGGTTATTATGTTGTTCTGGGTTTTTTTTGGGTTTTTTTTTTTTTTTTTCTAGGAGTCGTATAATGTTGAGATAGAGCTTCCAGCAAGAGTTGGCTTCAGCAGAGGAGAAATTCCAAATATATTAACTTCCCGAAATGAAGGCCCTTACTACAGTGTCACCAGTAATGAGCAGAGTGTTAAAAACCTCTACCAGTAAGTAAAAAAGGTTAAACCATAAATTTCTTTGCAGCCAACAGTTTAACCTTAGAATTAGATGTACGCAAATAATGACTTGTTCTATGATCAGAATCGAAACAAGTAACAAGATGCATACACACACAGTAATCGCTAAAACAAATACTGGTAAATAAATGTGTATGTAGTAAGAGCTTGCTAATGACAGTGCATGTATAGCACAATAAGGGGCAGATAGCTAATAATTACAGGTTGTAAATGTCAAGCTAAAATTAGTAACTCAAAAAAAGATGTTCACATTCATTGTTATGTGCCTTGCCTTATGTCCTTTGTTGAACCTTTTCTTCAAATGCTGTTGCAGGAGAAGCTTAGGACATTTATAACAACAGAAAATGTTTTTTTGTGGTGCACATAATTATTTACATCCTTCTGTGAATGTCTGATTTCTTCTGCTCTAGGTTTGGTAACAGTGGAATTCCAGGCCTTTGGCTTTTCCACACTGGAAACCGTTATTCCTTTGACAACATTGTACCTGCATCCATTAAAGGTCCTGTTTCTACTCCACCAACTGTAGGATATGACTCCCATATGGTAATTTTGTTATTTGCTTGATTTAGCTTTTGGAAGATAACAATATATCTTCTTGAAATATACTGTAGTGCATCAAAAATCTACATTTTCTGCCTTATTTGCTTGCTTATTATGCACCAGTCTACTGCTTTGTACAGTGTTGTCGGCCACAATTTTTTCTCCCCAAATGACCTCTAACAAGAAAGCCTAATTTCTGCTATTGAGTACATCAGAAATTTCAACTTTCATAAATCATTCCAGATTATGCTAAATTGCAAAAGGCTTAGCCATGTCTTTAGTAAAACCTCTGTAACTTTGTGAAAAACAGAAAAGTTTGCTTTTCAATTTCTACTATAGAAATTTCATTTTTTTTATGACTACAGTTAAAAACAAAACAATTAAAAAACAATTTAAAAAAAACAAATAACACAAAACTGGAAGTCAGAGCAATGAGCTACCAGAACTTTTACTTTAATTTTATTTCTTACAATTTAAGTCCAAAGAGCCGTGCTGACAGATTTCTGTTATTGGCACATGTAGAAAAACAGTTAAATATGTAACTTCTTTACAGAATGGGGAGTTTCAGTCGTCCGGACCGCTTAAGATCAAA
This sequence comes from Copadichromis virginalis, assembly GCF_057382275.1. NCBI lineage: Eukaryota > Metazoa > Chordata > Actinopteri > Cichliformes > Cichlidae > Copadichromis > Copadichromis virginalis. The sequence continues at coordinate 37,868,250 of NC_140639.1, read as the reverse complement.
GTGGGTTGCACGTAGCCCGCCATGTAAAATGAGTTTGACACACCTGCTGTAGAGCATCTCTGCCATCATGGGCTTCCCAACACACACAGTCAGACACAACGTTCTTGCTATGCTGCTTTCTTTATTCATTCAGTGTTATCTCTAACGCTTTTTTAACAGTGACATGTCCACTCAATTTTATCAGCTCTAGTAGCTCTTCTGGCTGCTAGTCCAAGTGATTGCTATACACACCTTGGTCCCAGCGAGCTACTGCATAAATAGAAGAGACATAATGAGACAATTGCTGACAGCTGTGCCAGCCAGCCCAAAGAGCCCTCTGCTCCAGCTCTCCCGGCGCTGAGCCAAAACCACACCCCGCCACCAAATACCCCAATCGCCCAACCTGGGATGCGGAGCCTAAACTTCCTTTGCCCACAGAAGAGGAAATCAGCCACAACCATCTATACCTCAAGCCTTTGGATCATCGTGAATTTGAAAGGCTGTCAAGCTAGATATCGTTGGATGATCTGGGTGTTGGCATCCTTCGTGCAATGGAGCCATCATTCTGCAAAACATTGCCCGAACATAGGGTGAATCAGCATATCAGGAGATAACAGTGGAGGGCTTCAACTGCCTACAGAATTGCCAGACATTCTTTATCTGCTGTGCTGTATTTAGTCTTGCGCTCTGACAGCTTACAACCGATGTATACCTCAGTCGAATCCCCTCACCTGCAAACACAAAACGGCCACCTGCCCTCAGGGAGAAGTTAGGACTATGGAGCATGGTTATCCCCAGAGAGTTTATTTTACCCAGTCAAATGGAATTTAAAGCTTCCTTGGCACTGCTCTGTCAATGGACCAGGTCTGACTCACACTTTCGGGTGAGGTTGGTCAGGGGACTAGTTAGCTCTGCAAAGTTCATGATGAACCCATTCAGCTCCAAGAACCACCTAACAGCATCTGCTCTCTGGGCTTGTGTGAGATGGTCGTCACGAAGGAATGGCGGGAATGGGCCCCAACCCATCTTTGTCTTTCATCAAGCTCACCAGAGAAACAGGATCTGCCTGCCTCTGCACTTTCAGGCAGTATATTTTTGTGGCTCTACCCCTGGCAGAATGTGCTAACTCATAATTGACATCACCCACCCATCATGTGTGACCACAAAAGACCCTTACTACTTGACAAGTACTTTTCAGCTGGAGGATGGGAGAAACACAAGTAGTTTACCTCCTGGTGTAAACTACTTGAGTCTAGCCTCTCTGTTGTCATCCTCTGACATCCTCTCTTCTTTTATTTTTGCTTGGACTTTTCTCACAGTTTTCTGTAAGTAGGTCCAACACCACACGTGGTTTTCTGCCAAACAGCATTTCAAAGGAAAAGAAAAAATCAGTGGAGGCCTGGGGCACCTCCTACAGTGGAAACAACAGTGGGTCTAACCACCAGTCCCAAGTTCATTCATCCTTGTGAATGAACTTCTCCTCAAACATCATGGAATTTAATGCTTTATTCACACACTCCACCAGCCCATGTGTGAGATTTGAAAAAATTGCCCTGGTCAGTAAATATTTCTTTTGGGATTCAGAATATGACCAGAAACAGCTCATGGACCACACTCTCAGCAGAAATTGAAATGCTTCACAAAGCCACCTCTTCATGATATTGTGTTGCATAATTCACCAAGACTAAAAACAAAAGGATATCCTTGTGCACTCCAGTGAAATGACCTGACTGGCATTCCAAGTAGGACTCGTCCAGAAGAATTGGGTCACGATTTTATTATGGTTTTATCATATTATATCAGCACCACCAGCAACAGGATGTACATTTCCCACTACAACATCCCTAGTTACAGCCAGCTGGGTGTGGCCAATAGCTGATCTCCCACTCCCAGTCTGGAGTTGTGGAATTGGCAGCACTGGTCTTTATGGGAGTAGCCCAAGCAGTCCAGCACAGTCTTCCAGACATCTTTAAAGTTCCCCTGAAAAACCGCTGGTAGGCTGAGCGCTGCTGCCTGCCCTTCCCCAGACAATAGGGGAAGCAGCCACACAGCCTTTTCCTCCACCAGCTGCTTACCAGCCTCCAACACTGTATCCTCAAACATATCCAAGACCAGCTGCGGTCATACGTCTCCACTGTCTTGTGTGGCATGATCAAAGAGCCATGGTAAGTAGAGGCAGTTGAGTTGCGGCCCCAGACCAGACCATAAGGTTTTCCAGCACCGGGTTGTGCCGCTCGGCCTGGGCCTGCAGTTCTTCCATCTGCCCTCAGTTAACCACCGCCTGCTCCTATTGCACAGGGGAAGTTTTGCCACCATCTGATCCAGGGCTTAGACTTGTTTAACAGTACAATCTGTTGGTGTGACCCTTCTTTGGGTGTTGGGTGGAGTTGGCACCAGTGTAGGACATTTCTACCATCTTGGGCTTCCCAACAGATAAGACAGTCAGACACAACCCTCTTGTTATGATTGTTTTCACTGTTCTTTATCTTACACACTGTTTCTGATGTTCTTTTTAGATAATCCCCAGTCCAATCAGTTTTATTAGCTGCCACCACAACCTCAGACACCCATGCTGCTCTTTACTCCTCTGACTTTTCCATTGTTTTTCCTTCCAGGGCACCACCACCCCAGACTATGATGAGTTTGAAGAATATGTGGAGAATACGTTTGACCCTAATACCCAAGAAAGAGAAGATGATTATCCTTTAACAGAGAGGAACCCTGAATTCCAGCCTGCACCTGCTGATGGTGACCGATCAAGATTCCTTCTACCGCAAAACCATTATGGGAGCGACAATATACCATTGACCTTTGAACCTGTGTATGGTTTCGAGCCACCAGAGAGGCAGTACGCTTCCCCTAATCCTCCACAGACAGTCGCAGAGGGAGGTGCTCAGCAGCCCCAGGAACAGCAACCACAGGTAACAGTGGTTCAAATGTGCAAAGAACTGTAGTATAACCCACTAACCATTTATCATGCACAACTTGGTATTATGCACACCTTTTGCCATCACAACTGCCTTAGTTAGATATGAAAAAAGGGAATTGAAACAGCAGGGTTGTCAGGTGTTAAAAGGATTTTAAATTCAAAGGACAATTTAAGAAAATATCATGGTCATAGTGGAATGGTGTTGTCAACAAAATAATGAGAACATAGCGCAGATCATAACTTTCTGGATTATGATATTTGTAGAGAATTACAGCTACAGGCTTGGATTTTATTGCTTTCAATGCCAGAACATATTTCTCCTGTGTCTTCCTCTGCAGCTGCCTCTGAAAGTGGTGAATGTGCACACCCCACATAGAAATGCTCCGCCTCTTTCCCCTGGAGCACATGTGGTCAGTGTGGATGAAGAACAGGTTAATTTTGACACAGGAGGTAAGAAAAAAACAATGAGTATTTTTCTTTTTTTAAAACTTATCAGCAAACTTTATCCTAAAGAAGTGCACAGAGCAGTCAAATCAATATGTGGTACCTCACTGAATCGTCTAGATACACTTTCCAACACTTTTCCAAGTTACTTCATAGTGTGCTCGTTTCACGCTTAGGCCAAAATAGGCCATTTAAAGGACGTCAGAAACAAAAGGACAGCTGGTCAAAAGTTCAGTCTTTTTCACAGTCAAGTTGTCATAGTGATAACTGGGCAAGTATACACTTTGTTTTGTTTTTCATGCAATTTTATTTATTTATTTGTCTTTGGATTCCTGTGACAATGAAGTGAGTCACATGAGACTATGTTTTGAGGAGCCATTCTAAAGAAAGCCACAGCCAAAAATGTGCCTATTTCACACAGCCACGTTTTGAACAGGCACAGTCAAACCCATACACATATACAGAGAGTGAATTCTCATAGCTGTCCTCTTTTCATATCAGTAACTTTGTCACTGCCTGCATGTGATGCATTTGGGGACATCTGTACATTGTAGCTATAACAAAATAACCTTGGTTGCACTTTCTCTACTCTTTGAAATTAGTTTCATGGAAAACGCTACCTCGCTGTCTTGGCCAGCTGCCGAGCGGTACCTAATACAATACTGCCGTTGTGCTGTGTAGCTACCAGGTGTGTGTGCTCACGCTCCCTCCCCTTCAAACTATTCCCACAGGATTTTGCCATAAATAAGAATGTGTTCTCAGTGAACCTCTTATATAAGGTCAAGCAAACTGTCTGTGTAAGTGAGTTCATCTTATTAGGTCAGTTTGGGAAAAAGAAACAGTTTTTTCTGAGAAGCCTTCGAGATCTGTCGCCAAGTGTTTAATGTTCTATCTGACATTTTTATGCATGTTTTTAGGAAAACAAGATATGTCTTTAAGCTCACTATTTTGTTGTAGAGCTATAGTAAAAGTGGAAACAGGCAGGATGGGATATGGAGCATCTTGCTGCTAAGGCCATTTTAGACCATATCTTGTAGACTTAAAGAATATCAGACTTCATGTACTAGTATACGTACATAGAGTATTTGGCTATATTTATCAAATCAAATCAAATCAAATTTATTCATAAGCACATTTAAAAACAACACAGGTTGAACCAAAGTGCTGTAGATAATGGAAATAGTAAACATTCATAGTAAAAAAACAATGAAAGACTAGTCACAATTAAAAGCTAAAGAATACAAGTGTGTTTTCAAGCGGGTTTTAAAAAAGGTCAAATGTCAAGTGCTATATTTATGTGTTTTGAAGTTTTTAGAAAGCACATTTATATTTTTCGGCATTTTTATGGATTTGATGTTTATGAAACTTGGAGTACAATTGTTACGTCTTTGTCTCCCTAGAAAATTCCAACGTCCCAAAAAGAGAGAAAGAAAATGAGAAAGTCAAAGAGAACAATGCACTCGCTCAGGAGTTATGCAAGCTCCATGTGATGTTTTTTGTTAAGAGAAGTTACTTAAGCATGTGAGGTTGTGGTCAGACTTGAGCAGTTCTAATAAGAATAGGCATTTAAGGTTTCAATCTAAATATCTTAAGTCAGCAGTTTTCTTGCTGACTCAGTTATTTATTTATTTTTTTGTCGATTCAAAGAAAAAAATTGTGCAGCATTCAAGTCAGAGACACTTTCAACAAATAAACAGTCTTTTAGTTTAGAGTCTATTTAGAGCCGTAGTCAGAACATGTATATGCTGTGAAGACATTGGGTCTCATCTTGGCCACATCCAAGGACTGTTTATTACTTGGTATTGAGGTTTAGGTTAATATTTGGCTTAGTTTAGGGTTGTGGTTAGCCAGTGAGTGGTGAGGGTTACAAGACTACACAATGTATTATGTCAATGAAGGTTCTCATTAAAGAGGAAAGATGTGCATGTGTGGATGTTTGAAGCAGGACTGCAGCAGCTGGTTTTCTTTTCATATAGCATCTTGGAGTGTATGCAAATATGTCTGCATGTGTGTGTGTGCAAATTTCATGTTGTTCCACTCACCCCCAACCAGCTGCAGAGTCTCTTCCTGTTAAAAGAGTTTTTCCTTCCCACTGTCAGTAAGTTCTTGGTCATAGAGGGTCATCTGATTTCTTTGTGTTATTGTAGGGTCTTTACTTTGCAGTATAACGCGCCTTGAGCTGACTGTTGGTGTGATCTGGTGCTATACAAATACATTTGAATTGAAGTTTTTGTACAATGTGTAGATTGGAGACAAAATATAAATTGTTCAAGTGAATCATCTTACCATCACTCATTTTCAGGTAAAAGTCATAAAAATAATATAGAATGTTGATCATTATAAAAGATTTTTCATAAATTTTGCAGAAGACATTCACAGATGATACAGAGGGAGATGTTGCAACAGTTTGAAAAGATAAGACTTAGTCGGAAAAACTCTTGTCCCCCTAAACCATCAGCAATATGAAGGTTTTGTCTGAGTAGCAACACTTACTGTTCAGGAGAATACTGCAAGTACCTGCGTCATAACAGAGAGCTTAAATGAATATGGCTGAGTGATGATGTCACCAGTGGAGCGCAAACTAACCAATGTAGTGGGTATAACTGAAGCATTAGAGTGGAAACATTAGGCTAATGAGTTTAAATGTCGTATCATGTATCCTCTAATCTTACTTTTTTTCTCTCATAGTGATTCAATATACTACAGAGAATAAGGAAACATGTGCCAGGTATGTAAAGAGTAGACATGCAATTTAATTTGCTTACCTACACAGCCAATCAGACATTGTTGGTATGACATTGAAAAGACATCAAAGACAACTTTGTTAGGTGTCTTAACAACACTGAGATTTGTTCAAAACAGTGTAAAGAGTAAAAGTTGCTTTCTCAGAATCTGAAGATCTTTCTTAAAAAAGAAAAGCTCTTTCCTGCAGAAATAATATTTTAAGTTAGTGTCTGCTTGATCTGACACTTGTCCATTCTCATGCCTTGTCTGATGCCATGAATACATATCAAAAAAGCACCGATCGTACTTAAAACTACAACTTTCTCCTTCTCATTTAGATTCCTGCAGCAGTGCTCCCAGAATGCATTTTGCACTGACTATGCCACAGGCTTCTGCTGTCACTGCCAACCAGGCTTCTATGGAAATGGACGCCAGTGTCTGCCTGATGGTTAGATCTTGGCCATTTTTTCTAAGTGCTGTGCCCATTGGTTGTCTTTACATATTAAAGCTGCTTTGTTGTGTGCGTTCTGTGCTGCTCATCCAGGTGCCCCCCAGCGTGTTAGCGGTAAGGTGAGCGGTACTGTGTATGTGGGATCGACTCCAGTATCGCTGAACAACATTGATCTCCATGCCTACATCGTGGTGGGAGACGGGAGGGCGTATACTGCCATCAGCGAGGTACAACCTGAAAAACAGCCCCATTAATCGTGTACAAGCTTCTTCTATATTGTAATTAAGATTAAGGCAGCCAGTACTTTTTCCATAACAAATTTAAGGAACCAATCTGGTAAGCTTTCAGAGTGGGGCTAACTTATCAGATCAGGAGATCAGGAGCAAGGTTTAACTTACAGTCATGAAAAAGAACGTTTTCAGAGGACTGCACGTAGTCATGAGACAAACTAAGCATACCCGTACTGCTTCCACAGGAATTAAGAGGGTAACCCTAATACTTGGCTAATCGAATGTTTTTGATTAATTGACATCAGCAGGTTTGAGCACCTCTATAAAAGTTTTGTCAGTTTGCTGGTCTGGAGCATTGAGGTGTGTTAACATAATGGAAATCCCAGTGAATTCATTCCAATGTCAGACCAAGAACTACATGGGCATGCTGAGGCCTGTAGAGTCTGAGTCCATCAATGTTTAATGTCATGATACCATCGTTATTTAATAAAAAAGTGCATGTATGGTTTGCTTTGAAGTGTTATCAGGAGGAAGCCTCTAAGAACATGACAGCACAGCTTAGGTTTTCCACTTTGCATCTGAACAAATCACAAGACTTCTGAAACAATGTTCTTTGGATGGATGAAACTAAAGTTTGGCTATAATGCACAACACCAAATAAGGAGGAAACCAAACACAGCATATCAGCACAAACACCTGATATAGTGTCCATTGGGGGAATTCGATTCGAATTTTTTTCAACCACAATTTTTTCAAATCCACCTTGGATTTAATCATTTTTAAGTAAAGGAAATTGAAATATGTTGGTTAAAAAGCCTCTGAAAAAAATGAACATCTTAATGTCTTTTATGTAAACTTAGTCAACTTAGCAAACATTATCCCTCTTGGTCAGGTACCAGAACCAGTGGGCTGGGCACTGATGCCAGTTGCACCCATTGGAGAGCTATTTGGATGGCTGTTTGCTTTGGAGCTGCAGAATAGCCAAGCGGGATTCAAACTGACAGGTAAACATGTTTGCACAGTTTTTTGCCTTGTACGTCCTGACTCTTGACATTCTGGAGAGACATGCGGGAACTCCTTAATAGCAAGGACATCGTGTGTCTGTTTCTTTGCATGTGTGTGTTTCTGGTCTCCCAGCCAGATGTAGTGTCTCCAGGGATGTGATGTGATATCAGTCTTCCCCCTCCCCTCACTAATGGGAAACAGCTGTGTGGTTGTGTTAGTGTGTAACTATTGTAGACACTGCACTTTTTCTGAAATGTAGCTTCTGCATGTTTGTTATATATAAACCAGTAAATAAAAGATTGATGATTATTTGTGTTACAAGGTGCTGAGTTCAGTCGTCACGCAGAGGTTGTATTTTACCCTGGGAACCAGCGCTTGTCAATTATTCAGACGGCCCGTGGCCTCGATGACCACAACCACCTAACCGTGGGTACTGTAATCAGCGGCAGTGTGCCCTTCCTTCCTCCTGGTGCTGAAGTTACCATGGAGCCCTTCAAAGAGACTTACCAGTACTACCCCTCAGGTAAAGTCAAGGATTGAACAGCATACATCATTCGATTGCCCTTTTTGTTGCTTAAAGTGACTCCATCTCTCTTTCTACAGTTGCAACCTCCACCTCTATTAGAGAGTATTCAGTGGTTACAGCAGACCGAGGGTCCGAGTCCTTCTCTTTCCAGCTGAAACAGAATATCACCTACCGTGACTGCCCACACAACAACCAAGCTGCCACCCCAGAGACTTTGCAGATCCTTATGGAGAGGGTGTTTGTCATGTTCGTGAAGGAGGAGCGGATCCTGAGATACGCCATCACCAACAAAATCAGCCCAGTTAGAGGTGAGACAAACTATGTTTACAGAGATCACACTTTAATAGCAATTCACAGGTGGTCCAGTTACTGTATATACTACATATTTACTCATATAATGTGTGAGTTTTAACATGGTAGTGTTTTCTTAAATCGACCATAGCAAGTAGTGCCTTGACCTGAAGTAAAGTGAACATTTGCGACTTGTCAAGCCTCTGACCACACGTAATGCAAAGTTCTTATAAAATCAAGTCAACAAATTTAGACACATAAACAGCAAACAACAACACAACAGTTTAAATCAACAAATCTTATGGTTCTAATGGCTAAATGGATTTCAGACCATCCCTGTCATGTGTATTTTATGATCTACCAGTTGTGTCTGTTTGCGTATGGCATTCCATATGGACAGTTTCTGGTGAGGGGTTTTCACCCACCGCAAACATCTTCCTGTGCAGTCTTCCAAAACCCCAACTGCATGTTGCTGGATGCAGATCAAGCTGTCTGTTGTCGAATGCTAACTGGTTGACAAGTGGGCCGTAACAGCAAAGGGAGCCGCAACAGAGTTCGCCAGAGGAAAGAGAGAAGCACACAAAACTCCATCAAAGATAATAATAAAAAATACAAAATGAAAACCACAGATAGTGACTGCAGTGGACACGTCCCATCATTTTTAACACTTGCTTTCACTTCAGCTCTTTGTATGTTATAACTTGGATGGACCAACAACACAAGCCAGACTAGTCCCGAGAATGGTTGTACCACATATTTTGTAACTTCAGTCTTTCAGCTTCAGTCAACGCCTACAGTGTTGGAAACATGACTTCTCTTCCAGAGCCTTTAACCATTCAGCTATTAATTATTGCAGGGTTGCCACAGAAACCTCAGCCAAACCAATGGCACAGAGTTGGATAGAGCACAGGTTTAAGAACACATGCTGTGGATTTACAGATTGAAACCATAGAAAATGTTGTCATAATGTCTCCATTTTCACTTCAGTGTCTACCATGGTGCAGACACACCAGACCCTTTTAAGGATAATTTGAACCACAGTTTACGTCACAGCTGTCACAGCTGTCTTTAAGGATTTTAACGAATTCAGCTGCAGATGAATCCAGACATGTGTTAACACAGTTAACGAAAAGAGCTGGTCAAGGAGTGAAAACTGTAGATAGGCCAACAGAATTTAATGAGAACTTAGCATGAGTGGGGGAAAAAATCTCAGAGTGTTGAAAAAAAAGATTTGCCTTACTGTTTAAAAGCACCTTCTGTTTCCAGAGCACAAGCCAAAACCACCAAACCAGAACTGGTTCTGTGGAATTTGCCCCCAAGTTTGTGTTCTGCCTTATCGTCTGCAACCTAGGAATAAAAAAGTAATGTGCTTGGAATACTACTTAGTAATTATTATAATTATTAAAGTATTATTGGTACAACTGACTATGTTTACAACTTTTATGGACAGAATTTTTTAGGAGCCATGAAGAGGCAGAGGATATGAGTTTTAGTAAACTCACTTTCACACTGGATCCACTTGTGTGAAGTGGCTGACAATTAGCAGCTCAGAGTCTGAGTCTCTGGTTCTCAGCTGAGAAACTGTGGATGGCCTCTCCAGGATGGGAAGGAGGGTATTTAAAAGTACCTCTCTTCTGTGGAACCAGCTCCCACTTTGGAATTGGGAGATAGACGACCTTTATTCTAGATTTAAGATTAGGCTCAAAACTTTCCCTTTTGATGAAGCTTATAGTAAGGATTGGATTACAGGTGACACTGAACCCTCCCTTGGTACGTCCCAATAGACTTAGGCTGCTGGGGGTTTCCCATGGTGCACTGAGCATTTCTTCTTCTTCTTCACCTTAATCTAATGATCAAGGAACTGACCTTACAGCCCATTGTTCCTTCAGTGGGCTGGTTTCAGTCATTATGCAAATGTGCTGTTTATAAGATTGGGGAAACCTGCAGTCAGCTGAGACTGAAGAAGTCACTTGGATGGGTGACGAAACATTTCTCCCACTGAAAACGCTACCTCCAGATGAACAGAATCAACCTTTTGGAACACAGCATCGTATTTCATCATTAGTTACTGTTAATCTCTGGCTGACTTCCACATTGTCTCTTTGGTTCAGTCTTCCTTTCTTACCCCTCCCCAACCAGTCACAACAGATGGCTGTACCTCCATGAGCCTGGCTGTGCTGGAGTTTTCTTCAATTCATTTTAATTAGATTTTATTCGTAATGTCAAATCACAACAACAGTTGCCTTAAGGGGCTTTATATTGTAAGATAAAGACCCTAAAAATTTAGAGAGGAAACCTCCAACAATAAGATAACCCCCTATTAGCTAAGGCTTTGGAGAAAGTGGGAAGAAAAACTTCCTTTTAACAGGAAGAAACCTCTGGCAGAACCAGAAATTTAGGGAGGGGCAGACGTTGCTACCACCGGTTGGGGGTGAGGGGAGGAAGACAAATCAAAGACATCTGCTTTCTGTTAAAAGAGAGTGGGGTTATCTGATTGTTGGGGTTTTCTCTGTAGTATTTTAGGGTCTTTACCTTAGAATACAAAGCCTCTTGAGGCAACTGTTTTTGTGATTTGGTTCTATATAAATTGAATTGAATTGAATTGAATTGAAATGAATTGAATGATCTCCCTGTGTTTGCGTGGGTTCCCTCCCACCGTCCAAAGACATGCAGCTTGTGGGGATAGGTTAATTGGATAATCCAAATTGCCACTAGGTGTGAATGTGAGTGTGAATGGTTGTCTGTCCCTATGTGTTAGCCCTGCGACAGACTGGCGACCTGTCCAGGGTGTACCCCGCCTTTCGCCCTATGACAGCTGGGATAGGCTCCAGCGCCCCCCGCGACCCTGAAAAGGATAAGCGGAAGCGAATGGATGGATGGAATGGACATTAATATAGTTTTACTAATAGAAGGTGTAGCATTCTCATGTGATGCGACAAGCCAATGATCACTCTGGATGTTAGTCCGCTGTAAAACTTTAATGCGTACCCCAGCGTTAAAACACAATGCCAGTACCGGAAAAACAAAACTCCTGCCACCATGCTATTGGACCACAGTTACGGCAGGTCTCATAAACAAATATTGCTTGGCAATCATTTAATGATTCAATAATCAATGATCTACAGAAGGTAAACCTGAAATTAGCTGCTAGCTACTTTTCGCTGCGTTGGTCACAGAATAGTAACTGTAGGCAGTTAGGTCCAGTGATATCCAAGGTATGGGTTGGATTTGAATGTGTTTGGGGAGTGTGTGTGGTTGACAGACATATTTGATGTTATCTTTTCTATTTACAGTTTTATCGTTGTTAAAGCTTTACTGCACCCAAGTGAATGGTAAATCAAGCACTTTGAGAATCACAGAGGTCTTTGTGGCTTGCTAAGCCAAAGAAAAGATCCTTTTAGATTAATTATGTTACATTAGATGAAAAGTTTTTCAACAATTTTTCCCGCGTTGTTTTTAATTTTTATGTCCATTACCTTCATCTGCTCTCCTTAAAATAATGGAAGAAAAAATGTTCATAGATATATAAATACAGGACAGAACATGTGTTGTGTTCTTTTTCTGTCAACATGCAGCAGTTGTGCTGTCTTTACCCACTTTGTCTGCTGAAAAGCAGATAGTGACAGTTGGATACGTGACCTTGTAAGATGACGGGAAAAAGAAGTCTGAAAAAGAATTTGAGACAGACACCACCACCTTGTTTTTGGATTCAGACCAGGAATCTGTCATTGAGACGTCAGCACGCTGATTAAAAACGTTATGATGACATATCTCACACATGCACATGCTCACACACAATGATCCACCCAGACCACAGCTGGAAGAGCTTTTGGGGATAAGGGATTTTGTAAACATGGGTTAAGTATGAGCCTGTCACACAGAGGGCATACATATGTGCTGTGGAGTGGGGGGTGTCTTGAATGGGGGTTGCCAGGTAGAATAGCTGACTAGTGATGTCATGAGAATTGTGGAAGAAAAGACGCTGAACTGACAGGTAAACCTGTCATACGCTTTATTAAACTGCAAATTAACTAGTTGTGGTATAGTTTATTGAGGGCCCCCTATTTTCAATGATTTAATTGAATCTAATGTAGCCACCTGTTATTTAAAGTATTTGAAGTAAATATTTGAAATTATTCATCCATCTGGAGCCTATCCCAGCTGTCTTAGGGTGAGAGGCAGGGTACATCCTGGACAGGTCACCAGTCTGTCTCAGGGCTAACAGATAGACAAAGACAACCATTCGCACTCACATTCACACCCATAGGCAATTTAGTGTTTTCCTATCCCCACTAACTGCATGTCTTTGGACTGTGGAAGGAAGCCGGAGCAACCGGGGAGAACCCACGCAACATGGGGAGAACATGTAAACTCCGCACAGAAAGACCCCACCGTGCCACGGTGCCGCTAAAATGATTCATCCATCCATTCGCTTCCGCTTATCCTTTTCAGGGTCGCGCGGGGCGCTGAAACCTATCTCAGCTGTCATGGGGCGAGAGGCGGGGTACACCCTGGACAGGTCGCCAGTCTGTCGCAGGGCTAACATACAGAGACAGACAATCATTTGCACTCACACTCACTCCCGCATTCACACCTGTGGCCAATTTAGCATTTTAGACCTAAAGTGATTCATATTTATCTTACTTATCTGGATTTTGCTTTGAACAAACATCTCGTCATTTTAAAGAGTCTGAGTCTGTTAATGAGACTCGGGCCCCTGTTGTACATTCCCCGTAGTGCAAAAGCCAAAGCTGCATATTTTAAAAGAACTACATGTTAATTGCCCCCATGTTTTAAGCACCATGCCTGCAGTTAGTTTTTTATTTGCAGCCTCACTTTAGCTAACTGTTGACACCACTATGGATTCATTTGGGTAGTTTTCTCCTTAGCTGTGCCGGGTTTTTTTTTTTTTTTAGCCCGATAAACCACTTAAATCCAGCTTTCAGTGCGTTCAGATGATTTAGTGTTGCTGGACTTTAAGTGTCCAGTGCATAAACCCAGTTTGTTTGTGTCTACGTGTTTATGCGTGTGTGGAGGAGATTTTTGAAAAGCAACAGGTGGGAAACTGCACTCACCACTTTGATGATGATGATGATGATGATGTGTGTGTGTGTGTGTGTGTGTGTGTGTGTGCGTGCGTGCTTCTCCCATTCTCTCTCTCTTTAATTATCCCTCAGCCTTTTCTACAGTCCATGTGTATCTCACCCTCTCATCTCCCCTTTTTTACCGCCACATTCAGACTTTGCAGGGTCTCTCTCTCTCTCTCTCTCTCTCTCTCTCTCTCTCTCTCTCTCTCTCTCTCTCTCTCTCTCTCTCTCTCTCTCTCTCTGATAATGAGCCAAAATTGCTCTCTGGCCTCAGGAGATGAAAACAAGCTGCGTGTGTGTATGTTTGTTTTTGTTTATGTGCAAGTGTGTTGTTGTTTATGGCATATGATGAAGCTGACAGTAAAGCAAAAGTCCAGCATGAAACACTCTAAGATTATTAAAAACAGATATTATAACAGATGTGTTCATGTGCATAACTGAGAATATTTTACATCCCAGCCAACTGGAGCCGACTAACTATAGATGTCCTTGAAATAAAAGCGAAACCATGCAGACACTGAAGGTTTGTGTTTGAGCCGAATCTAAATTCCATATTTGGGCCAATATTTAAATTGTGTGGGTAGAAGGAATATTTAAAGAATGCCTGAGCAGTGTGGGGTATTTTACATTAGATAATATTTTTACATGACACGAGACCAAAGTTATCGATCAAAGATGCTGAGACTTGTTTTAACGACACTATAATATTGCTTAATGTTAAAGTTATAATAATACAAAAAAATAAGAGTTGGAGCATTCTTATAACAGGATCATTGCTGTATCCTGCTGTACAGAGCAAATTTGAACTTTAAGCATATTTATTCATCTTTAACATTTCTATTTTTTCCCCCATGGTTTTCTTTGCTCTTTTGTTTATATTTCTGATTTTCTCAAAATTCGTCTGAGGTTTGTTTTTGAAATTGTGTGTCTGAGCCACGCAGCAGTATGAAGAAACCCTGAACTCACATCCGCTCACTCATCCCTCTGTCCATGTGTCTACCCCCCCATATGCGTCTAAGCTTGTCCATATGTTGAACATAGAGAACATGAAGGGAGTTGCTTCCTAAGAGGAGTCCATCCTGTGGGAGTTTGTCTGGAGTGATTTTACATGTGTGTTTGGTTAACTTGCCCTGTAATCATTGCCCTAATCACTGAAGTTTCACTAAATAATCCAGACCTCAGTTGATCTGAGTTCAGGATATTTGGTGTGTAGCAGATTTTGTGTGGTTGTCTGGTTGAATTTTCTCACACCAGCTTTAACAATGTTGCTCTTTTATGTCTAATGCAGTTTATTTTCAGATTCTAATGTCTGTTAATGTTATTGTCTGCTTCTTTAAATTCTTTCTTTTTTAACATTTGTTGAAGGTGCCACTTTTAATGTGCTTTGAAAGACTAGAAAATGAAAATGAAATCAAATGGACATTACTGACAGTACACAAGCAATTTTTTCTAATAGAGTAGCTTTGCATGAGTTCCATCAGGTTACCTGAAACAAGCCATTTTACCTGCTTTTGGCTCTTTAGGCCATCTTTCATCTGATTGGCTGCTACTCCTAAACAGAAGGTTTTACCAGCAAGTGGGTGGGGCTTCTGTAACCATAGCCAAAACAATTTGACTGAGATGACTATAACAGGGATATGGTCTCTCTTTGTCATCATACAGAGCCAGTGTAAGACAAAATAACGTCTGAAATAGAAGAAATATTGAATTATTTTTAAGGCTGACCTCAAATGAAACTTTGAACATGAAAAATCCACCATGGCAGAAGTATATATATTATATTAAATAAGGAAATTATATTAGACACTGGTTACAGGGAGTTATATGAAAGTTAGCATATAAAAAGTACTTAAGCTTACTTATTTGTGTAAATGGGAAGTCCTCTTCACACACTAAGGTTAATTATTCCACAGGATTCCTTGCAAGAGCCAATTCTATTTACATTATACATGCTATCCTTAGCCAGTATTATTAGAAGGAATAGCATACATTTTCTCTGCTATGCAGATGATACCCAGCTTATCTATCCATGAAACCAGATGACAAATACCAACTAGTTAGACTGTAGGTATGAATAAAAGACATAAAGATCTGGATGACCTGTTTCTAAATTCAGACAAAACTGAGTTATTGTACTTGACCCTAAAAATCATAGACACCTGGTGTCCAAACGGATCCTCTCTCTCCAGCAGCACTGTTAGGAATCTTAGAGTAATTTTTCACTGTCACTCTCGGTCACTGTTAAGTTGCATCCACTGTGATTAAAAACACAATCCTTTCTTTTTCTTCCCTCATGAAATGGAAGCTCCAGGCCCTGAGCTGCACAACCCTTGCTATGCCGGGACCCACGACTGTGACACCACAGCCCAGTGCATCCCGTTAGAGGACCTGGCTTTCCAGTGCCAGTGTGCTACTGGTTATACAGGAGATGGGCACAACTGTTACGGTATCTATCTGTGTCTGTGTCAGTCCTTCTGTGAACAAGCACGTAGAGTGAATTCTTCTGTGGATATACTGTGCAGCAATGAGATGGTTTATGTACATTTCAGAGTGCTTCCTCTGCCTTTGTTTAGTCTAGCGTTTTCTGTCGCATACAAAATGTCGAAGTCCAAGACAGTGTTTCTGTGTTTTATCAACATCTGTCCAGCCAGTGTAGAGGGGTCAAGTACAGGTTGGTTGAGCAGAATCGTCTGTAATCACTCTTTTCTTTTCTTTTCTTTTCTTTTCTTCATCCTTCCTCTCCATTCGTCTCTTCAAGGTTAATTTTCAAGTTAAAAGGGCCTTCAGGACTTCAAGCTGGTGTGTGGTCTGTCATTAGCCCAGCAGCAGGTCTTTTTCGCTGCTGACAGCAAAGAAAGCCCCAGGCTCATCCTAAATTCTCACGGATGGGCCTCAGTGCGCCTTTCTGCTCAGATGATCTCCATGTTGTATTACACAATGCATTTTACATTCATGTGAGGAAAAAAAATGTGCACAAGACTCGCCACCATTTCTCAGTTTAGCAGCAATAACTTGAAGTAATTGTTTTCTTTACGACTTATCATTATTTCACGTTGTTGTGGAGGAGTTTTGGCTCATTATTCTTTGCAGTGTCACTTCAGGTCATTGAAGTTTGCAGGCATTCGTTCATGCACAGTTCTCTTAATGTCCCTCCACACATATTAATCGGGTAAAGATCTGGACTTCGAATGGTTTGATGCAACACCTTGATTCTTTTCTTTTTCAGCATTTCTGTTTTAGATTTGTTGGCACGCTTGAGATCCTTATCCTTTTGCATAGCCAATGTATGTCCAAGCTTCAGCTGTAAGACAGATGGCCTGACATTTGTCTAGAATACTTTGGTATGCAGAGAAGATCCTGGTCGACTTAATGGCTACAAAGTCCCCAGGTCCTGCAAATTAACCCTGAATCATCACTCCCCCACCAACCTTTAATATTTAACATGCTAACTGAGGTCTGTAGAGTCTGAGTTGTAGCTCGTCAGTTGTACTGACCTTAGACATTTGCTTCTTGGAAGATTGTGGCATCGTGTTAGCACACACCTGGATGTGTCAGAACAGCAAACTGCCAAAACCCCTGCTTTTCTAGAGGTGCTCAAACTTGGTGATGATCGCTTAATCAAGGGAAGCACCTGCCTGTTATTTACCCTCTTAATTCTTTAGAAGCTGTTAAGGGTGTACTACTAGACTGCACAGAGTCCTATGAAACCTTGCTTTTTCTTTTTATACAGTAAAAGCACCAGTAATGAGCCCTAATTACAGCTTTTACATGTGTTGACAAGGAATTCCTGATTTACAGACTTGTAAATTTAAAGAAAAGCTAATTTCTTTGTCTCCCTCTCTGCAGACATAGATGAGTGCGCTGAGGGTTTGGGCACATGTGGGGATAATTCTGAGTGTGTGAACCTGCCTGGGAGTCACCGCTGTCACTGCCAGAGGGGCTACGAATTTGGCTACGATGGGCGTACCTGTGTTGGTGAGTTTGGAAATTCCTTCAAGAAATGCACAAAACATCTGTATAAAATGTGAGAGGAAATTTTTTTGCAAAGTCAGTAGATCTCATCAGTTATTACGGGTCGCTCTGAGGGAAACATGAATGACTTGACATCAATCAATGGAACTGTATCCAATAATTTCATTAGAAGCCAAAAATGTTGTGCTTCTTTTCTATGTTCTTTTACTTCTCGTCCACCTCTTTTGCTATCTCTTGCATGAATTCTTCGTCTTTTGTCTCCCAGATTGTTTACGTTAAGGGCTGATATCAACTTCCTTGCGACACTTGCAGCCTGCACATTCTGAACTGCCTCCTATCAGTTTAATCACATCATCAGCAACAAGTGTGAACATTTTCAGTTGTTCTGCATAAGAACTGACATGTGTTGCATCATCTATCATCAATTTATTGTTGGAAAACCCTTTCTTATGAGCTCTTATTTTGAAAATTTTCACTATTTGTCAGCTGGCTAGCCAGGTGACTGGTGTTGTGGCGCTCGGTGTTATTCAGTTGCTTCTCTAGAGAGGATCCAGTCCCTCGGTTGATGATGATGATGACGGTGGTGGAGGGCTGATGATTAGCTTCAGCAAACAGACAGTTAATTTCAACTAAACCGAATGTTTAGCATTTCAGAAATCCCACTTAAGAATATCCCCTGTGTGCAAAGAAATCAACTGAAAGCCATAACACCGTGTCAGTTTGATCAATCTCTGCTTAGAAATGTGCTGGTTTCTGCTGACTTTTTAAGCTGTGGCATCCTGTCTGCTTTCACATACCGTACCTTTGATGCAAATGCAAATTTTAACCAAATATGTGCACACATATTTTTTGTGGCAAACACATCATTCTTCCATTCTGCCTTTGTTGCATTTTATCCATTGTCAGCTGGACTAACTGTCCCCCTGAGAAGTATTCTCGGAGCATTTTGTCCTCCAAGTTCCAAAATGAGTTGAATATTTGGAAAAGGTTCACTTGTTTGTCCAAGCAGAGCTACAACATTTCTTCATCCACAGCTGCAAAAAGCTAGAAAACACAGGCAGAGGGGAGGATAGATGAGAAATGTGAGAACAGAACTAATGTGAGAACGACAGGGTGAGATTAAACAGGGCGGGTGGGGGTTAAGGGAAAGACAAATGGAGCAATGGCACAATGTGTTTGTTGCTTTGGAATGTGTGGAGGAGCAAGGTCCTGGCTGTGTGTGTGTTTGTGTGTCTGTCTGTGAATGTGTGCGCGCATACATGTCCTCCTTTCACGTAAAAGTGTGAACTTTTGATGAACTTTCTTTGAGCCCCCCCCAAAAAAATAAAAAATAAAACTAAGTATAATACTTTACATTTAGATAATCACACTACTGATAAATCACCACTGAAATAAATAACATCTATTAAGCAGCCAGGTAGTATTTTTTGTGTGAGTGTTTAGTTGTATTGGTAGTGCAGTTTCCAGTCCAGTTGTGGTTTTTGACTCCTTTCTCTCCTTCTGTTTTTTTCTTTTTTTCAGATATAGATGAGTGCAGCTCTTCTCCATGTCACATCAATGCCAGATGTATTAATGGACTGGGATCTTTCCAGTGTCAGTGTCAGCTGGGGTTTTTTGGGAATGGTTTCTACTGCTCTCAGCAGGAAGGTCAGTAGCACTCCATGGATATTGTATTCTGGGCTAAATCTAGTCAACCAGTGCCTTTGCAAAAGATGCCTTTGGTTTAAAGGCAAAGACTCCAATTCAGTCTGATTTTAACCATGAAGGGGTTGTGTCGAGGGCTAATATATGTCCCTGCTGACAAGGGGTTTTGATATGGTTCATAGCTTTACACTAGAAGCTCTTTGTGCCTTAACCCCAGAGGGGCTTTGTGATTTCAGGTGGAATTGAACTGTTCACCCTTGACTTTCCAAACAGGTGTCTTTGCCAGTCAGAAACTTCTGATGTTGACAGACTGTCTCTTGCAACTCATGAATTTATGCTTTTTTCTGGTTTGTGTGTTGTTTTTCCTAAATTTTCTGTCTTTGTGTTTTTTTCTCATTCAGATCGACCGGAGCGTCTTAAAACCCGCTGTGAGCACCACAGAGACAGCGTAAAGACCACCAGTGCTGATGGATATCCTATAACTGGAGTCTACAAACCACAGTGTGATGCAGAAGGACAGTATCTACCTCAGCAGGTGAAACTCCAATTAGTACAGTTTGGCTTTGGGCTTTCATCTAAAACTTAATTTTGTTCTTCTAAATAATGTGTTTCTCATCTTTATTTCAGTGCCATGGCTCCACTGGTTATTGTTGGTGTGTGGACAGTAGAGGAGAGGAGAGAGCAGGAACCAGGACTCCACCTGGTGCAGCACCTGTAGACTGTGACAGACCAGGTGAGACTCTTATTCTAGTGTCCTGTACTTCATTCAGATTAGTTTTATTACCCCTCAGCCCTAAAAAGTTGTGGGGTATTGTTGTCACCCTGCAATAACTCGAGAATAAGGCGACATGGGATTTTCAGATTGGTACCACAGGTGTATCTAATAAAAATCTCAGATGAGTTCAAATCTCAGTGACCTTGACCTAAAGGTCAGAGGTCAAGTTTTCTAAAACTCTTATTTGTGAACAAGGATTTTGACATTGATGCATGCAGGTGCAGCTACTATGAAGCTGAGGGGTAGTACTGGCGGCCACCAGTATTTTACAGGTTTATTTGGAGTTGACACAGGAAGGTTTAGATGTGCTTTGTTTCTCTTTCAGATCAACCAGAGCATGTTAAAACTCACTGTGAGCACCACAGAGACAGCGTAAAGACCACCAGTGCTGATGGATATCCTATAGTTGGAGCCTATGTACCACAGTGTGATGCAGAAGGACAGTATCTATCTCAGCAGGTGAAACTGTGACTTTTTATTTATTTATTTAGTGAATAACTACAGTTTCTTCTGCCACTGTTCCTCCCTTCTTTCATGTCTGAAAACTCTTCACTGTTTATCAAATAAAGTTCAAAATGCCCCAAAGTGGAATGTATTTCTCATCTTTATTTCAGTGCCATGGCTCCACTGGCTATTGTTGGTGTGTGGACAGTAGAGGAGAGGAGAGAGCAGGAACCAGGACTCCACCTGGTGCAGCACCTGTAGACTGTGACAGACCAGGTGAGACTTCTTCATTCAGATTGTTTTACGCAGGTTGATTTCATGTTGACACAGCACAGCTTATATGTGATTATTTTTATTTTTGCCTTCAGGTCTACCGGAGCGTGCTAAAACTCACTGTGAGCACCACAGAGACAGCGTAAAGACCACCAGTGCTGATGGATATCCTATAACTGGAGTCTACAAACCACAGTGTGATGCAGAAGGACAGTATCTACCTCAGCAGGTGAAACTCTGACTTTTTATTTATTTAGTGAATAACTACAGTTTCTTCTTTGGCTTTTATCAGTGATTTCTTTTTGTTCTTCTTAAGACCCTTTTTATTGGTGTTAGTTTAGCTCACGTGGTTGAGCAGGCAACTTTATGCTGAAAAGCTCAACACAGCAGTCTATGTTCGACTCTCACTCAGGGAGCTTTGCTGCGTGGTTTCCACCACTGTTCCTCCCTTCTTTCATGTCTGAAAACTCTTCACTGTTTATCAAATAAAGGTCAGAATTCCCCAAAATGGAATGTATTTCTCATCTTTATTTCAGTGCCATGGCTCCACTGGTTATTGTTGGTGTGTGGACAGTAGAGGAGAGGAGAGAGCAGGAACCAGGACTCCACCTGGTGCAGCACCTGTAGACTGTGACAGACCAGGTGAGACTGTTCCCCCCCAAAGATTTATGTAATCAGTTCCATTTGTTTGGTTTTATTACCCCTCAGCCCTAAAAAGTTGTGGGGTATTGTTGTCACCCTGCAATAACTCGAGAATAAGGCGACATGGGATTTTCAGATTGGTACCACAGGTGTATCTAATAAAAATCTCAGATGAGTTCAAATCCGAACCAGAGACATCATTATCCTTATGGGAGATTTTAATGTGAACCCAAGATTGGGTTTGACAACACAGGATATGAACAAATCATAGGGATACATGGGCTGGGAGTGATGAATGATAATGGGCAGAGATTAGTTGATTTGTGTGCATTCAACAACCTGGTCATCGGAGGTAGCATTTTTCCGCACAAGTGGATCCACAAAAGAACCTGGGTATCACTGGACAGTGTGACAGAGAACCAGACTGACCACATCAGCATTAGCAAGAAGTTTAGAAGTTTTCTCCAGGGTGTTAGGGTGAGAAGAGGAGCAGATGTGGCATCTGACCACCATCTTGTAGTAGCCAACATGCAGCTGAAGTTAAAGAAGAACTGGACAAAAACAACACGGCGTAGAGCGAAGAATGATGTCAGTCGAGTAAAGATAAAGGGAGGAGTTCGGTTCAAGAGCAAGATCAAGGTGCTTAATTAGCTGCACCAGGGAGAGGAGAAAAGCAGCATACAGGCCAATTGGCAGACCATAAAGAAGACACTGAGAACAATCAGTGAAGAAGTGGTCGGAATAAAGAAATAGCATCATAAAGAATGGATCACAGCTGAGACCTTGGGCAAGATAGAAGAGAGAAAACACAAGAAGGTGGCAGTAAACTGTGTGATTCTTACTCTGAATCTGAATAAGTACGCGGGACCACTGTGTGCGGTAAGACCATCTCTTTTACTTCCTGTATTACCATCTACCGGCATGCATTGCCAGTGCGTAACACGTAATTACACAATCAAACAGTGAACACATACTGCCCATACAACAAATGTACCAGAGACAATTATGAATACACCACATCTCCCCTTTTAAACAAAAACAGAATATTCCTTTTCTCAGGACAGAACTTCTCTTTTTCAAAGCCATACAAGAACATCTGGCAAACAATCTGCATTACATTTTTAACCTTTTGTTTTTGTTTTCTTGTTCTTTTCTTTTCTTAACAACTCTTTTTAGCTTTATTTTACTGTGCTCTACAAAACCCTTATAACACAGTTACATAACAACAACCTTTTTTTTTTTTCTTACAGATCTAACTTTTTAGGTTTAACTATTGGCCTCCCTGACTTGGTTCTGACCACATCAGTGTTAACAGGTGTAGCAGGGATCACACTGGGTGTTTGAGGCTTCTGCAACACAGGCACATTAGCAGGTTCATGCACAGGTGAACTTAAAGGAATCAAATGCACACGATTACGCCTCACAGTCCCTTGTGGTAACTCCACTGTGTATGATCGGGGTGTAGAGTGATTTTGGATAACAGTGCCTGTAGTTTTGACATCAGTCACCCAAACTTGCTCTCCTGGGGACAGGCTGCATAAAGGTTTTGCGCGGTGGCGCCTGTTGAAGTTTGCCATGTCCATCATCCTCTTCTCCCTTTCCTTTCGAGCGAGCAGTGCGTTGTCCGGCAGTGTGGGCTCCAGCTGCGATGGAAGCATCGGCAGTGTGGTTCGCAGACGTCTGCCCATTAAAAGCTCTGCAGGGCTGTATCCGGACTGCAGTGGTGTAGCTCTATAGGCAAGAAGAGCTAGATAAGGATCAGCTGCTTTTTTCAGAAGATTTTTTTACAGTCTGCACAGCACGTTCTGCTTCTCCATTACTTTGCGGAAACTTGGGACTGCTTGTGATGTGTTTGAAGCCGTATGCTGCTGCAAAGTCTGTAAAGATTTGACCTGAATACTGTGGTCCATTATCAGACATGAGGACCTCTGGGATGCCGTGACGGGCAAAGAAAGATTTCAGGTGAGTAATGACATCGTTTGATTTTGTCCTGTTTAACAAAGCAATCTCAACAAATCTAGAGTGATAGTCAACAGCGAGAAGGTAAGTTTTCCCTCCCAGCTCGAAAAGATCTGTGCCCACTCTCTGCCATGGGCGGGCAGGGTATTCTGTTGGCATGAGTGGCTCACTGTTATTGTGTCTTTCTTGAATACACGTTTTGCACTTGAGCACCATCTCAGAGATTTGTTGACTCAGCCCGGGCCACCACACTGTTTGGCGTGCACGAGCTTTACATTTTACAACACCTTGATGTCCTTCGTGTAGTTTTTCCAGCACCTCATTTCTCATTGCTGAAGGAATGACAAGCCGTGTGTCTTTTAACAAAAGGCCGTCTTCAACAGTGAGCGTGGCTCGGTCAGGCCAGTAATTTCGCAGTAAAGGCTCTTGTTTTGCATGTTCTGGCCAGCCTTCGGTGCACATGTCCATGACGCGAGCACACACACTGTCGCTTTTCAGTTGTTCCTTCAGTGTTTGCATATATGATGAACTGACAGGCATGTTTGCTACAATACTGTCGACATATATGTCTGTGCTTTCCATTAGCTCTTTGTCTGACAGGTTCATTGGTTTTTTCAGAGGTGAGCGGGACAAAGTATCTGCTGTCCAGAGCGATTTCCCTGGGGCGTACTGCACAGTGTACGAGTAACGCATGAGTCTCATTCTGAATCGCTGGATCCTGGGTGGCAAGAGATCCAGAGCTTGTCCTCCCAGTAAGGAAACGAGAGGTTTGTGGTCCGTTTCAAGACAAAAATGTTTACCAATCAGGAAATCACGAAAACGCTCACACGCCCATGTAGATGCCAGTGCCTCTTTTTCCACTTGTGCGTATCGTTGTTCTGTAGGAGAAAGGGACCTCGATGCATACGCCACTGGTCGCCATCCTTCTTCCCACAGCTGCAAAAGAACACCTCCGAGACCATAGGATGAAGCATCTGCTGATACTTTAATGTCTCTGTTGGGGTCATACATTGCGAGCACTGGGGGTGAGGTCAGGGCATCTCGTAATGTTTTGAAAGCTCTCACTTGGTCAGTTCCCCAATACCATGCGTTCTTTTTGGAAAGAAGATCTCGCAGGGCTTTGTCTTTTTCAGCTAAATGGGGGATGAACTTGCCCACTTGATTCACCATGCCCAGAAAACTGCGCAACTCTGACACATTAGTTGGCTCTGTCATTTCTGTAATTGCCTCCGTTTTCTTCGGGTCAGGACTGATTCCTGTATCCGCTATGATGTGACCCAAGAAAGCAACCTTGCTCTGGGAGAGCTCGCATTTTTCAACATTCAGCGTTATGCCTGCTTTTTCCAGTCTTTGCAGTGTAGCATGGAGACGGGAATCGTGCTCCTGATGGTTACGTCCCCACACCAACACATCGTCAATGTGACACACCACTCCTTCGAGACCCTCGATGACCTCCGCCATCATGCGCTGAAAGTGTTCGGGCGCTGAGTTGATCCCAAACGGTAGGCGGTTAAAGTGGAACCGCCCAAAGGGTGTGATGAAGGTGGTGAGTTTGGCAGACTCATCGGACAGGGGAATCTGCCAGAAGCCCATGTTGGCATCCAGTTTGCTAAACACTTTGGCTCCTGCGAGCATTCCGAGACTTTGTTCAACCGATGGCAGCACATATTTTTCCCTGCACACATACTCATTTAGTCCGGTAAAGTCTATGCAAAGTCTTAGCCTAGGGCTGTTTTTCTTTGGAACAACAACCATGCCGGCACACCAATCCGTTGGTTCCTCAACTCGGGTAATAACACCAAGCTCTTCCATTCGTTGGAGTTCCTCTTTTACCCTTCCCATCAGAGGCAGAGGAAGCCTTCGCGGAGTTTTGAGTGAGTACGGCACAGCATTCGGTTTGAGTTTAATGTGATAGGCCCGCTGCACTTTCCCTAGACCATTGCAAAGTTTAGGGTAAGTAGTCTTCAGAGTGTCCATTGAAACCGCGTCAACTCGCACCAGCAGGCCAAGAGCTGTAATGGCGGGCAGGCCTAGCAGTGGAGTGCTCAGGTTTCTTACAACATAGACCTTCTCTGTTGTCTGTTTCGCTCCGTAGTTGAGCTGTAGCTTTGTAAAACCTGCAACGTCCAGTGGTGTTTTTCCAGGGCCTAACAAAGGTTTTTCTGGCTGCTGGAGAACTGGTCTGTGTTCGTTAGCAAAAATCTTTGATAAGTCCGAGTCAGCTATTACAGTCACATCTGCTCCAGTATCCAGTTTGAAAGTGATTTTTGCATCTTTCACTTGTATGTTGGCTGTCCACGCCTGGCCGTCACTGGAAACTGAGCCTAGGAAGAAACCTTGCTCCTCTTCCTCCTCAATACTTTGCACTGTCTTGCTTTGTCTGCAGACTCGCTGGTAGTGACCTTTTTTTCCACATAAATGACATTTTGCATCATTTGCTGGGCACTCAGGTTTCTGATGTGGAGAGCCTCCGCACTTGTAGCATTTGTTACTTTGTCTCTTGCTATATTGCTGTTGTGTTTTGACAGTTTTATTTTTGAACATGTTGAACTTTGTTTTGTCGTGCTTTTGTATCACTCTGTCAACTGTTTTCGCATTTACATGCATTACATTTGTTTCACTTCTCAAAGCTGACTGTTGCTTTTTGATTTCTTCTGACTGCCTGGCCATATTTATAGCTTTATCCAAGTCCAAGTCTTTTTCCATCTGCATGCGCTCAGACAGCCTCGTGTCGGCCAAGCCCACTACTATTCTGTCTCTTATCAGCTCATCGTGGAGCGGTCCATAGTTACAGTGCTCTGCTAATGCATGCAAGGCAGTCACGAATGCATCAACAGTCTCATTCGGCTCTTGTTTGCGCATATTAAAACGTGCGCGCTCATAAACAACATTTTTCCTGACAATGAAAAAGTTGTGGAAGCTATCTCTCACTTTAGCATAGTCCCGTTGGTCTACATCACTTAACTTTAGTCCTCTCAGGACGTCATCCGCTTCGTTTCCCATACAATATATGAGAGTGTTCACTTGATTTTCCTCCGAGCTCGCAGACAGATTACTTGCCTGACGGAATCTCTCGAAGCGACGGACCCATCTTGTCCATTCGTGTGGTTTGGAAAAATCAAAGGGCTCTGGTGGTTGGATGCTAAACGTAGCGCTGGGAGTGCTAGCCGCGGTGCTAACTCCTGCCCTCGGACGATCGTCTACGTCGTCATTCGGCATTTTGTTTCCACCTTCCCCTTCTCCTCACACTCGGCAGATGTATGGAGTCTTACGAGTCACACAGCACTTCTGACACCATGTGTGATTCTTACTCTGAATCTGAATAAGTATGCGGGACCACTGTGTGCGGTAAGACCATCTCTTTTACTTCCTGTATTACCATCTACCGGCATGCATTGCCAGTGCGTAACACGTAATTACACAATCAAACAGTGAACACATACTGCCCATACAACAAATGTACCAGAGACAATTATGAATACACCACATAAACAACAGCAGGACTAGGGCAGACAAAGCCAAGGCCCAAGCAGAATAGGCAGAAGCCCACAGAGCAGTGACAAAGAGCATTAGGAAAGACAAGAATGTCTATATAGATGGAATGGGAGCTGAAGCAGAACAGGCAGCATACAATGGTAACATGAAACACCTTTACGCAATAATCAAGAAATTGTCTGGGAAGTACAGCAAGCCAGAACGACCCATCAAGGACAAAGAGGGAAAGGCCATCACAGAACTAGTGCAACAGATGAAAAGATGGTCTGAACACTTTGAGGAGCTCCAAGAAAAGACCAGCATATTGGCAGCCACATCAGCACAGGTTGGACTCATCAATCAACAAGGAGAAGACCAAAATCCTTAGGATCAACTCCAATAGTAACAACCCAGTCATCCTTAGTGGAAGTCCCCTGAGGAAATACACTCTTTTACTTAACTAGGTGGAACCGATGCAGATGTCAAGACAAGGATTGGAAAAGCAAGAGCCGCCTTCATCCAGCTCAAAAACATTTGGGCATCCAGAGAGATGACCCTGACTACCAAGATCCGACTGTTCAACTCCAACGTGAAGTCAGTACTGCTGTAAGGGGCTGAAACCTGGAAGACAAATAAAACCTCAAATAGAAAAATCCAGACATTCCTCAACAGCTGTCTCAGAAGGATTCTCCACATTCGCTGGCCAGACACAATCAGTAACATCAAACTACGGGAAATAACCTGTCAACTCGCTGCTAAGGAAGAAATCAGGCAGAGAAGATGGTGCCGAGTAGAGCAGGGCGATATGGCCAAAAATATTTATCACGATATATACTTGAAAATTTGCGATAATGATATAACTGATGATATAATTGATGCGAGACAAAAATACAAAATACAATTCCACAACTTTACTAGCGCAAAAAACCCATCCATTTATTTTCACTTAAACAAGCAGCTGTTTTTTATGTGAATTAAAGCTATATAAAAGTTTAACAGTGCAAATGCAAATTCCTTGCTGAAAGTTTAACCAAAGGGCATTTCGAGTAGAAATGGGCGGACATATCCTGAGCATAACCATGTATAATGTCCACTAAAGGTAATGTGGTGTCCTCGGATCACAAATGGTCCCTAGGTGAATGGCAAACAAGCATATGGGAATCCCGAGGACACCACAAAGGTTTAAAAAGAGGTGCTTTGCAACATTAAACTGCAGTGTGCCAAATAAAAAAGTCAAATACGTATTCTTCGGACCATAAGGTGCACGGGTTTATAAGGCACATTAAGCAAAACAAAGCGGTCAAATAAATCAAACTTTATTCAACTCATTCTGCTTGCTTCCTCCACTTCTGTACCATTGATTCGTTAATGCTGTATTCTATCACAGCTGCTCTATTCCCATGTTGTTGCAGTATATTAATGACTAACCTCGTATTGTGGATGGATTATCTCAGTTGTTCTCCTGACTGAAGTTTGGTCCGTTTACAGCATCCTGCCATGCGATTGCATTCGTCTCTAACCATCGGGAACCCTCACGTTAACTTTTATCGAGTGGAAAAGTGTTAGCATTCATCCTCCAGCTTCACGGTTTATGTTATGCTAACATAGCTGTGTTGCTAGCGTAGCGTATCATTATATACCAGCTAGCCCAACTTCAGTAACCCTACAAACATCGCTGCTGTTTAGTTTCCTGTCTTCATTTATGTTGGAAGTTATAGCAGAGCTGTACGTTTAAATTTTTTCAGAAATCTCTCAGTCAGAACATGCTATATCATGCTTAGCTCGCTAGTTTCGCTAGCTACCTAACTTCCTCAAACTTCCTGCTAACTTCTAACTCCGTTAAATGTAATAAATTCTGTTTTCATGGATGCCTGGATGTTAAACTTAATTGTTACACCTGGTAAAGCAGCAATGCTGATCATTTTATTAAAGGTGAAATAATTTCGACAGTTTTTAACTCTCAATGTGCCGCAGTGTTCGTTTGACTTTGGGACCTGAAGCGGACGGAGTTTTGGACCCAGATTGCTCCCAGATTTACGAGCACCTTAGTCCGACAAATACGGCAATAACGACGGCCCGCTTTGCATGTTCTACAAAAAATAGTGCTTTGGTGGGTATCTTACGGACAAACACCAAACCAGTTCCACACCACTGAAGGTGCACCATTTTTACAAACCAATTCTGGTTCATCCGTTTCAGTCAACGATCCGCTTTCCCCCTTCTCATTCTCCGTTGCCGCCATGCTTTTTCGGCCATGTGCGTATGAAAACAAAGGCACTGCGCATGCGTGTTTTACCCATATTCTATCGCGATATTTTATATTCTTATCGTTGCCTAACATTATACCAGTATTACCGTGAAACGGTATAATATGGCCCAGCCCTAGTGCTTGGCAGGGCACGCTTTATGCAAAATACCAACCAACATCACCAGGCAGGCTCTCAGGTGGAATCCCCAAGGCAAGTGAAAGAGAGGCCGCCCAAGAAACACCTGACGACAGGACCTTGAGGCAGAAGCAAAAAAGATTGGCTACACCTGGACCCAACTAGAAATAATGGCCCAGGACAGAAATCTCTGGAGATCTACAGTACCTTTGGAGGCCCATACCCTGGGAGGGGTGACACGCAGTAATAATAGCGTCCACAAATATTAAAGTTTTAGTGGAGTCCTTTTCTTTCAGGAGCAGTTGTTCTCTCTGGGTGCCGTTGGTATTCCAGTGGCCCGTACTTCATTCAGATTGTTTTTATTCAGATTTATTTTCTGTTGGCACAACAAAGCATCAATTTCCTTTTTTCTTTTTTCTCATTCAGTTCAACCAGAGCATCTTAAAACTCACTGTGAGCACCACAGAGACAGCGTAAAGACCACCAGTTCTGATGGATATCCCATAACTGGAGTCTACAAACCACAGTGTGATGCAGAAGGACAGTATCTACCTCAGCAGGTGAAACTCTGACTTTTTATTTATTTATTTAGTGAATAACTACAGTTTCTTCTTTGGCTTTTATCAGTGATTTCTTTTTGTTCTTCTTAAGACCCTTTTTATTGGTGTTAGTTTAGCTCACGTGGTTGAGCAGGCAACTTTATGCTGAAAAGCTCAACACAGCAGTCTATGTTCGACTCTCACTCAGGGAGCTTTGCTGCGTGGTTTCCACCACTGTTCCTCCCTTCTTTCATGTCTGAAAACTCTTCACTGTTTATCAAATAAAGGTCAGAATTCCCCAAAATGGAATGTATTTCTCATCTTTATTTCAGTGCCATGGCTCCACTGGTTATTGTTGGTGTGTGGACAGTAGAGGAGAGGAGAGAGCAGGAACCAGGACTCCACCTGGTGCAGCACCTGTAGACTGTGACAGACCAGGTGAGACTTCTTCACCCCCAGCCCCCTCACCTCTCACAACCAGTTTTAAATCACCAAGAATGCAACAGACAAAATGCCTAAGTTGTAGCTGCAAAACAAGTACATCTTTAATATATAGTCTATGAACTGCAAACGAGGTTTATTATTTCATAATGACAACATTTCTCACTCACATTTGGTTCAGGATCTGAAGATATCTGACCCACACAGGCAATTTGTCTGATTTAGTCATACTGACAAATTTCTTTTGTTCAAATTCAATTGTAGACTTTTTTTTCTATCTGCTTTTATCTGCTCCCACATAACTCATAATAATTGCCATCCTACAGTGGGGCAAAAAAGTATTTAGTCAGCCACCGATTGTGCAAGTTCCCCCACCTAAAATGATGACAGAGGTCAGTAATTTGCACCAGAGGTACACTTCAACTGTGAGAGACAGAATGTGAAAAAAAAATCCATGAATCCACATGGTAGGATTTGTAAAGAATTTATTCGTAAATCAGGGTGGAAAATAAGTATTTGGTCAATAACAAAAATACAACTCAATACTTTGTAACATAACCTTTGTTGGCAATAACAGAGGTCAAACGTCTACTATAGGTCTTTACCAGGTTTGCACACACAGTAGCTGGTATTTTGGCCCATTCCTCCATGCAGATCTTCTCGAGAGCAGTGATGTTTTGGGGCTGTCGCCGAGCAACACGGACTTTCAACTCCCGCCACAGATTTTCTATGGGGTTGAGGTCTGGAGACTGGCTAGGCCACTCCAGGACTTTCAAATGCTTCTTACGGAGCCACTCCTTTGTTGCCCGGGTGGTGTGTTTTGGATCATTGTCATGTTGGAAGACCCAGCCTCGTTTCATCTTCAAAGTTCTCACTGATGGAAGGAGGTTTTGGCTCAAAATCTCACGATACATGGCCCCATTCATTCTGTCCTTAACACAGATCAGTCGTCCTGTCCCCTTGGCAGAAAAACAGCCCCATAGCATGATGTTTCCACCCCCATGCTTCACAGTAGGTATGGTGTTCTTGGGATGCAACTCAGTATTCTTCTTCCTCCAAACACGACGAGTTGAGTTTATACCAAAAAGTTCTACTTTGGTTTCATCTGACCACATGACATTCTCCCAATCCTCTGCTGTATCATCCATGTGCTCTCTGGCAAACTTCAGACGGGCCTGGACATGCACTGGCTTCAGCAGCGGAACACGTCTGGCACTGCGGGATTTGATTCCCTGCCGTTGTAGTGTGTTACTGATGGTGACCTTTGTTACTTTGGTCCCAGCTCTCTGCAGGTCATTCACCAGGTCCCCCCGTGTGGTTCTGGGATCTTTGCTCACCGTTCTCATGATCATTTTGACCCCACGGGATGAGATCTTGCGTGGAGCCCCAGATCGAGGGAGATTATCAGTGGTCTTGTATGTCTTCCATTTTCTGATGATTGCTCCCACAGTTGATTTTTTCACACCAAGCTGCTTGCCTATTGTAGATTCACTCTTCCCAGTCTGGTGCAGGTCTACAATACTTTTCCTGGTATCCTTCGAAAGCTCTTTGGTCTTGGCCATGGCGGAGTTTGGAGTCTGACTGTTTGAGGCTGTGGACAGGTGTCTTTTATACAGATGATGAGTTCAAACAGGTGCCATTCATACAGGTAACGTGTGGGGGACAGAAAAGCTTCTTACAAAAGACGTTACAGGTCTGTGAGAGCCAGAGATTTTCCTT
Organism: Copadichromis virginalis; assembly: GCF_057382275.1. Classification (NCBI taxonomy): domain Eukaryota; kingdom Metazoa; phylum Chordata; class Actinopteri; order Cichliformes; family Cichlidae; genus Copadichromis; species Copadichromis virginalis. The sequence continues at coordinate 37,836,318 of NC_140639.1, read as the reverse complement.
GTTTGAGGTGACCAAATACTTATTTTCCACCCTGATTTACGAATAAATTCTTTACAAATCCTACCATGTGAATTCATGGATTTTTTTTTCACATTCTGTCTCTCACAGTTGAAGTGTACCTCTGGTGCAAATTACTGACCTCTGTCATCATTTTAGGTGGGGGAACTTGCACAATCGGTGGCTGACTAAATACTTTTTTGCCCCACTGTAGTTTGCCAGTCTGCAGATGGAACTGATGGATCATCCAGTTGTTGCTCTTTTCCAAACCACCATATTTAGTGGGTAGTCTGAACATTAAATAGAAGCAAAACCAAGTGATCCAGAAGACTAAATTGCAACATGCTAACTGCCACTATAATAAACACTTCTGGAAAAGCTAACTGCATTAATATTTTGGTTTGTCTTTATCTCGCAATAGAGAACTGTTCCCTTTCAAATTGTGTCCTCCTCTCCTTCTCAGTCTACAAACAGCAAAGTCTCACATTCAAAATTGACACTGAGAGAGCGAGGCTAGCGTAAACACAAGTAGAAGCCAGAAATGCTCTGAGGTTTAGTTTTAATGCTCTCCAATAAAGCGAGTCATTAAAGGGATTTGAACGCGGTAAACATTTCTGACAAAAGTACGATGTGTGTATATGTGTGCCTCTTTAAACACGAAGCATCCCCTCACCATTAGCTTCCAACTAACACTGTAGTATAAACTCAGCAAAGTAGGGAACATCCTGAGAATACAATTGAATAAATAATGATGAACTACAGAAGAATATCATCTGACTTGTAATTTATCTTTAGCTTTATGAATGGAAGTACTGATGGGTTGTTTTGGGGTTTTTGGCTTCCCCTTAGTTGCAGTGACTCCAACAGAACGCCCTGAGAGCATGTGTGAGCGATGGAGAGCCAGTTTGATTGAGCACTATGGTGGGAAACCTGGCCCACAGCAGTATGTACCTCAGTGTGAGCCAGATGGAGAGTTCAGGTAAGCAGCAGATATGCAGTCATCAAAGGAAGTTCTCAAGGAAAAAATAATTGCATTGCTGTTTAAAAGTCTTCTGATTTTTCCGTTTGCCTGCACCATCCCAGTCCAGTCCAGTGTTACGGGGAGACCAACTACTGTTGGTGTGTGGACCAGAATGGACGCATGGTTCCCGGAACCAAATCAGATGATGCTGTCAAACCTGCATGTAAGCAATAATCGTCAAAGATATATGTCATTGTACTGTATTATATAAGTTTTGTCTTTCACTAATTGTGACTCAAACATTTTTATCCATCCAATTACATCCCAGGCATCTCGTCAGTGCCACCGCCTACGGTGCGTCCAACATCCCGTCCAGATGTCACCCCTCCCATAAACACTGGCATCACACTGCTGTACGCTCAGGGCCAGAAAATAGGAGCGCTGCCTCTCAACGGGACCAGACTAGACGAAAGCCGATCCAAAACACTATTGGCTCTACATGTAAGAAATTAATGGGTAGATCACATACTCTATAAAATTATTTTTTTAATCTTTGTTAATTTTTGTAATAAATTTGTTTGCTACTTAAAAGAAAGAAAGAAAAAAAACTGTCAGCATTATGTCTTAAGCAGAATTATGTCTTAGAATTATAAGTAAAAACTGACTTCACATCGTGTATTTCAAATTGTATGTCATTGTAAATACCCGGCACCTTGATTATAGAAAATATCTGACTAGTATAATAAATATTATGTATATAAATATAAAGTATTACATATTTGGGTAGAAAGTTTTAAATTTGTCAGATATATAAATATGGTGTTTTAGTTATTTTGTTTAGTTATTTCTAGTCCTCTCAGGGCACTTTATACTTTAGGAAAAACTACCTAAAATATTAGAGAAAGAACCCCAGGGAATAGGCAGTCCCCAATAAGCAAGCACTTGGTGACAGCGGGGAGGAAGAACTTCCTTTTATAACAGGAAGAGACCTCTTGCAGGATCAGGCTTAGGGAGAGGCAGCTATCTGTCTCGACCAATTTGGTGATGGGAAAGAGAGACCACAATAGAAGAAAAGCATATAGTTCATAGTATCTATAACTAACTTTGAGTTTTGTTGTTGGTTCACACCATGACCAAAATGTTGGAGGTGAGTTCTCATCTTTGAGGTACACTTGTGTGAACTGATGTATGTCAACACTTGTGAAGCTTGTATTTATGTGTGCGTCTCCAGGGTTCCATAGTTGTTGGTATAGCCTATGACTGCAAGGAAAACCAAGTCTATTGGACAGATTTGTCTGCGAGATCAATCAACAGAGCTTCAATGGTGTCTGGTGCTGAGCCTGAGGTTCTCATTAACACAAGTAAGCTTTCACAGTTGTGTGGTGCTTGTTCCTGTAATGATTGTTGTGGAATGCCTTAAATGATTTCAATATCTCCTCTATGATGTCTGGATCTCTGTTCTTCTCGCTTCTGCAGATCTCGTCAGTCCAGAAGGTTTGGCAGTGGATGTCAAACGCCGGCTGATGTTCTGGGTTGACTCTACTCCTGATGTGATTGAAAGAGCCAACTTGGACGGCAGTGGGAGGAGGACCCTGTTTGACACAGACTTGGTGAACCCCCGTGCAATCATAGTGGTTTCTTCCACCGGGTAAAACCATTTGTTCATCTTTCTTTGCTTTCACTAATTTCAAAATGCCAATTTCCAGATCCGTAGTGTTATTTGAAAAAAACTGTCCTTCTTGCTGTTGACGTCAATGTGATGCACTGTCTGAAGCAACCCGTCTCTTCCTCTAACTCCTGCTCTCCTTCCCTTAAGCCCACTGCCTCTCACAAAGAGCAGATTTGAACAGATGGAGTCACAGTGACGTCTTCCGCGGGGTTCTGGATTCCCCATACGAAAGCTTCAACATTAGCAATTTGGCTGTGCTTATGTTGTTTTTTTTAAGACCCTGACGTAATCACATTTGGATGAGATGACTGAATGTTGAGTTGTCAGCTAATGCTGACAGAGTTCTTGATAGTCTGTGCCACATAGCAAGTTGTTAGATAATTCCAATAGTAGGGACCTAGCAAACAGCTACTAGCTACATCTGCTGTCAGCACACCTGCTAATAAAAGCAGCCAATTGTTCTTAAGATATATATTTTAAAAAAAAAACATCCACCATATGTTCATGGATACAGATTGCTAGCCATAGCTTGGGTAAGAGATATGCGTATGCAATCTAATCTGTCGGGTTGAAACTGGCTGCAGAATTATGACAAAAAAGGTTAGGGCTTTTCGATGTCACTATCAAGAATATTTTGCTTAAATTATTTTGTCATAGTTTGAAGAATTAGAAGAATTGTAAGAAGGGATAATATGAAGTCTGCCTTGAACACAGAATACCATTGTTGAGCAGTCAAACAGAGGCATGCAGGTGATGTTCAAGAAGTACAGCGAGTTGATGGCAAACTTACATCTCAGTGTCTGCACAGCTTTCATTTTGAAAGTATTTTTCAGACTAGATAGGATAAAATGTACTGAACATTGAAATGTTTGCAGGGTTACCACTCAGTTCTCCCATACAAATAAGGATAGCCTTGGCTGAGTGTTTAGAGCAGTCTGAAGCCTCAACAACATCACAACATATGTATATGGAAAAAAATACAGAAAGGCATAAAAGCTCTACTTAGAAATGAAGAAAAGTATGTTAACATAATCTGGATTTGCAGACATGGAACAAGAAACAAACAAGAGCCCACACACTGTCTTGCAACAACCTGGAGGTGCTCTGCTGAGATAGCCTTCACTGTATCCACAGAGATTTTATGGAAGAAGAGGGCACAGATGGTTTTCAGTCTGTTACTACGAGAATGAAAATTAAACACTAGTTCTTTAACAAGCTATGACTCAATGAGGCCTGTACCTAATTCATTAGTACAGTGCAAACTCTGTTTTAAGGCTATTTGGCAGTAAGGGGGGTTGTTGAGTCTGGATTCTAAGATTTAGACTGTGACCAAAACATGACTTCATCATTATGAGACTGGCACTCATAGAAAAATAATGGCAATGGGGATTTTTAGGTGGAGTCTGTCTTTAGTAACACATGTTTGCTAATTCTATCACAAGTGACTTTTAGTGCTGTGTGTGTCGCAGCAAACTGAGCCAAGAAGACTGTCCTGAATTTACTGATGCCATTAATCCTGGACACACACGCTCATAGGATGAAAGCAAGAGGCCTTGATTGGCCAACTCGCCAGGAATAACATCTGCTCTTCATCACAGCAACTAATCACATAATCAACAGTTATGCGCGTGCATGTTTGTGTGTGTGTGTGTGTTAGTTAATGTGGTTGTTACAAATGATTAAACACAGCAGCAATAACCCTGGTCATAAAACCTGAAACGTTTGCTTGACATTATTGATTTTACAGCTTAGTTTCTGACTTAGGGGTAAATATATGGGGTGTGTGTGTTCTGACAAAAACTCAGGTTTGAAAAGTAATTACTGTTCCATACGGGCACACTTATGCACTTATGATTAAGCATGTCCTCTGTGGTTTCTTAGGCTGTAAAGTGAACACATGCAGTTAACCCTAACCAATAACAGGCGAATAGACCGAATTGGGGAGGGTCGCTGAATATTCTCATCTCTAACCACGACACTCAGCGAAGCAGACACACCAAAATGACACGCAAAGGCTTTATAAAAGCATATACACGTGTGAATGTGTCAGACATCTGCTGCCCTGCACCTTCACCAAATTCATAAGTGTGTGTGTGTGTATAAGCTGAACGTTCATGTGGTGTGTATTACCTGTAGTTCCCAGAGGACTGCCAGCACGTAAGCAGCCCACACACAGTGCACTGTTTAAAATAGTATTTAAATCTTCATTAAACAGGAAATATGAAAACACTGATAAATATGCCTGCATGTGTGAGGCAGTGTGGTCCACGTTCTCTATGTACACAGATAAAGCATGACCAGAAACTAAAAAGATAAGCCTGACCTTGACCTCAAATCAATGCAAAATGACTGTAGTCAACAATCCAGATGGAAGGGTGTGGAAAGGGGTTCATTCTGCTCATGTCCAGCTCCATATTTTTAATGTTGGACTCTAGAGTAGTTTTGCTTGACTCCCACAAGTAGGTCCCTTTTAACTCTTTTAGTCCCTGAAAGCTCACTAGAAGAAATGCTTGAATTTCTTTTCTCAACAGAGTAGTTTCTGTCATATTCCAGGCCTGCTTAAGAAGGAAATGACTGGGTTTGCATCAGATATTAATGAGGATGGTTTCTGCATATGCAGCTACCTGTTGGAAAAACCTGGACACTATTCTAACGGTCGTCAAATCACATCTTTATTAATATATTCTGAGGTGTAAAAAAATCACCATCATGGTTTCGGGGGAGGTTATCAAATGTTGTCTTTATGGAGAAAAGAGTAAAGGAACAATCAGAGTAAGAGTAATAAGTTTTCCCCTCCTGTGTCTCCCTGCAGTACTCTGTATTGGACAGACTGGAACAGAGAGGCCCCTAAGATCGAGAGCTCATCAGTGGATGGTCAAAACCGCCAGGTGATAGTGTCTGATGGGATTGGTTTGCCAAATGCTCTAACATATGACTCTGCTACTGAACAGATCTGCTGGGCTGACGCAGGTAAACATGGCCTCTATGCTGATGCTGCATTCATGTGAATTGGTCCCTTATTTATTGTCCCAGGGTTTTAAGACATCTGTAAACAGTGTACAGCTGCCTCTCAGACTATATACTGTCATATCTTGCTTATTGAGATAGTTGAAAACTCTTCAGTTAAAAGTTAATACTCTAGAATTTACCTAACCTATATTTTCTTGATGTTGTAATGAGCCATGCTGTCTTCCTGTGTCTGTCAGGTACAAAGCGTCTAGAGTGTATATCCTCAGATGGTTCAGGTCGAAGAGTAATCCACGCCAACCTCAACTACCCATTCAGCATGGTCTACTACAGGAACCACTTCTATTACACTGACTGGCGGAGGTAGTCTTCATTCATCTCCTTCTACTCAGATCACAGTGGTGGTTACAGTTCAATAAGTTGATATGTGTATATCGCTGATATCATTCCTCTCTAACCTGTTACTCACAGGGATGGTGTGATTGCAGTGAACAAACACAGAAGTCTGTTCACTGATGAGTACTTGCCTGAGCAGCGCTCTCATTTGTATGGCATCACCGTAGCAACGACCCACTGCCTACCAGGTGAGATATATTGTGTAATCAGAGTCCGTCTTTCAAGTTTGAAGGAACATCCACCCATCCATCCATTTTCTTAACCACTTGTCCAGTTAAGAGTTATGGCAGGGGGCAGAGCTGGAGCCTATCCCAGCTGTCATTGGGTGAAACGCCGGATATACCCTGGATAGGCTGCCAGTCTGTCACAGGGCTAAACTGAAGGAAAACTAACTGTATTATGCACACACTCTAACTTAAAGGAGTTGCAGACAGTGAACTCATTAGTTTGTGTACCAACTTTGCTTTTCCTGCACTGCACTTTCCTATAATCTCACAGATCCTTTGAAAAACATGACATTTGACAGTATGAATGAAATGAAACTAGATGCCTTCAGCAACATGTTGTGCAGGCTGCATATCCACTGATTACAGTTCCTCTGAAATGAATGGTGTTACTTGTGTGAGATTTACATTTCTCTCAGTTCATCAGAAACATTTCTGAGTAGGGTATCTTTCTGCCATCTGTTGCTATCCTTAAGAATCGTTATCACCCATTATTGTTCTCTCTAACCAGGACATGCAGCTACTGTGCTCAGTTTTTAAAACCTTACGATGTAACTACAGCCCAGCCCATGCAGCAGTATATTAATAACTAACCTCGTATTGTGGATGGATTATCTCAGTTGTTCTCCTGACTGAAGTTTGGTCCATTTACAGGATCCTGCCATGGGATTGCATTTGTCCCTAACCATCAGGAACCCTCATGTTAACTTTTCTCAAGTGGAAAAAAAGTTAGCGTTCATCCTCCAGCTTCACTGTGTTTGCTATGTTATGCTAACCATAGCTGTGTAGCTAGCCACCACGCAGCACTTCATTATATACCAGCTAGTCCAACTTCTGTGACCCTACAAACGTCACTACTGTTTAGTTTCCTGCCATCATTTATGTTGGAAGTGATAGCAGAGCTGTACGTTTTAATTTTTTCAGAAATCCATGTTACTGATAAAGGTTAATCAAACTGGTTTCTTTGGGCAGTCTTTGTTGTTGGAAGTAATCACAGCTCGTGTTTGATCATCACACAGCTGGCTAACACCTACCACTCTGCAGATACCGGTATATGTGTCTGAGGGGTGACTTCACATACACCCATGAAATAGACAGGAACAAAGATTGCACAGCTGTCTGTGACCCTCTATTTGTGACCTGCGTGTGTGAGAGACCAAAGAACAAAGATTACACAGCTGTGTGCGACCCTCTACCTGTTTTTTTGCACGCATCATGTTTGATGTGTTGTCTGCAGATGGCTTCGAGTCCTTTCAAAGCCTCACGTTAAAGTACAAAGTACACAGGATAATCCCTAAAGTAGCACTTTGGCAAATGTCACCATTAAAGCTACACACATCTGCAGAGTACATAATCTCGTCACAATGCATCTGCCTTTGAAAACAGTCGGAAGGAACACTATCACTGGTGTGTGTTGCTGTAAAAGTCACATCCTTCAACAGTCAGACTAGATTATAGTCGCTAGCTTTAAAGATGACGATGTGTGGTGTAATTGTTGCCATGATGACAGGTCTAAAACACAGATCCTGAAGTTTTGGGAGGAGCTTGCGAGAGGCTTAAAAGCTCTTATTGTGCAATACATAAATATACACACATTCTTTACAGAGATAATTCTCAGTCGCTTCCAGTTACAAAGTGCACGACTGTTTGTTCTGTCATTAGAGCACTGCAGCGCCCAAGTTTTCATCCTGTCACATTTGGATTCACACAGAAAATGAAACCTTTAACCTCTCATTTTAACTTATCCTTAAAGTACTTCCACTATGGGATGATGATTCAAAGTGATGAGCTTTTATCTTTGTGTGTGTGTGTCACAGGGAGCCACTAACGACAGCCTGCACCCGCAGTGTGCTTTGGTGCTAAAGTTCTGAGGCGATTCATGGACATAAGGCAGGTCCAGGCCCTCTGGTGTCCCTCTGGAAGAAGGACACTCAGCAGGGAGCAAAGATGGCTTACGACAGCCAGATCAGCAATCAGAGCAAATTTACACCCACTTCAACCCCAGTATCTCACCTTAATGTAACCCAAAGTAAATGATTTGTAAATTTGTTTTATACCTCATTTTTAGTTTTTTTCTACTGTATTTTTGTATTGCTTGAGATTTTTGTTTTTCTGTTGAATAAAGGTGCAGAACAATGAAATCCGATGTTAAAATGCATGGTTGTAGTTTTTGGGGGTTTAATTGTACTTTAAAGCCAAAGAAGAATAATTTGAAGCTTTTCCTTTTGGGAAAACTAACATCAAGCTGTTGGGGTTTTTTTTAATATATCAACAAATAACATTGGCCATTAAGTTGAGAAGTTACAGATGCACTCATAGTGGTCTCTGGTTAACAACAAGAACAACTGCACATTAAAGGTGCAGTCTGGCTTTTTGGGGAATACTTTTTGGGAATAATACTGCACTCACATCTGTGAGCTAAATACACAGACTAAGAAAAAACTGGATATATGGACAAAAGTCCTTGCCACACATTACACTTAAAGGAGTTGCTCAACCATGGAAACCCATGCCATGAAGTTCCTAGCACACAGCTTTTTGTGCTGATGTTAATGACAGAGCAGGTTCGAAACTCAGCGGTAACTGAGTTAGCAGATTTTGGCGACTTTTGCGCACTTCGTGTCGCAGCACTTTATGTGGTTTGATAATGTGTCCAAATTGTAATAAAACAACACTTATGTCTTTGTTACACTGAAGCTAGTTCTGCCCATAAAATGCTAGCATTATGCTAATGTCTGTTAAAGATTTACATCAGAAAATGCTTGATTGATGTTAGACTTTAGGTACACTTTAGAAGTTGGTTGTTGGTGACTGTTATTAGGAGACATTGTCTGGCTACTGCTCCACCGAGCCCCTTTCATTCTGGACTGTCTTGTAAACCGTCTGTAAGAAATAACAGTTAAGAGAATAAGAGCTCTGAGACATTAAACTCTCAGCGTGCAAAGTCCTAGTTTCTCAGTGAGATCTATGCCATGCTGTCTTACACCTTGGCATTTCACTCAGGCTACGCCCACACGTACACGGGTATTTTTGAAAACTGAGATTTTCCGTTTCCGTTTTTGTTTTTTTTAAAATCCTGTCCACGCGTAAACGCAAAAACGAAGGACAACGCTGCTAGGAACATGCCAAAACAATAGGTGGCGATATATTCCTAACCGTGTAGAAATATTGGTCAATCAGAAGCCTAGAAGCCTGGGTGGGAAAGGGTAAACAAAGATGGCGCATAGAAGCAGAACTAGTCCTATGTGTGGCGGGACATAAACTGTGTGTATATATGTAAGCATTTAAACAGTAAAATTAACAGTAACAGTATTTTGTCTAAGTCCACCATTGTAGAAATTTATTTCACCGAAACAATAACGTGGCGCACAGTGTGACGTCAAAAAAGGCGCACACCTTTGACGCTGCGTTTTCTCAGTTTTCCTCGTCCACACGTAAATGCAAAAACTGAGTTTTTAAAAATCTCTGTTTTAGTGACCGGAAATGTCGTTTACGTGTGGACGAAAGGTGCAAACGCATAGAAAAATCTGCGTTTTCAAAAATACCCAGGTACATGGGGACATAGCCTCAGTGGGTAAAGTCACAGTGGCTACTTTCTTCTTTTATATACAGTATATGCTTAAACATAAAGCCACAGTCAGAAGAAGACTGGTTTACCATCACTGAACGAGTGGAAGCAGGGATAAAATACAGCACCTAACACTAAAGATTAAAGATGACTTGATTCTTTTATTTCAGCAAAGTAAAATGTAAGAACATCTTTTTCCCCAAATGTATCGATACCTGCCAAGGAATCATGATAGTTGTAACCCTTGTCACTGATACTGTTGTATGCTTACCAGTTTTTGTAATCCGATTACTATAATCGGAGTATGTTTCTCCAGCCTCCCCCATCCAATTAGCCCTACTATATATAGCTGCACTACTAATTGTATTTTACACAAATGACATTTTTTTTAGCAAATACTTTTTCTTCTTCTACTTTTAAATTTTTTCATAAGGTGTGATATTTATAAAATAAAATGTGACTTGTTACGGGAGATGCTTTTTGAACATTTGTCTGATTCACCACAGAAGTGCAGGAGTCAAACTGTGTGCAGCTGGATTTATATATTTTCCCCTCCCACCTGAAAATAAAAATTTCTGTCCATCTGCAAAGAATATTTCATCAGAAACACCAGAAACAAATATAACAGTCAGTTTGAATATTGCAGAAGAAAAGATGCAGTTTCAGAACCTTTAAACTTTGTTACTGGATAATTAATGGAAACCATTTTTTTTATTATTATTATTTATACATTATTAAGTTTTAAGAACTTATCCAGGCTGTCCACACATGAACACTTGGGTCTTTTATTTATGAGATTCCCAATTTAAACAGTCCGATCTCATGCAACAACGGAAAAAAAAAAATCAACAAAAATTCTTTGATGTCCTTTAACCAAACAAAAGGTTTTTCCTCTCAAAAATCAAATCAGGTTCAGTCCCTCACTCCCTTTGCGGTCCGTCACCGTCCTCGCTCTCATCTGCCAACCTTGCCCAGCCGGTGGTCTGTCTTGGGGTCGGCTATGATGGCCTGAACAGCTACGATGGCCTCGTTGATCTTGGTTTGCAGCTCCCTCAGCTCCTCAATGTGCAGCAGGCGCAGGATCTGAGCCGCTTCGTTTAGAGTTGCATCTGAGGAGAAAAGACAGAAGTTTTACCAAAAGCTGACCAATACTTTAAGAGAAGCAATTCTTATGAACTGTGGGCAGACCGATCGTCATAGCATTTGCTCATCGGCTTTCAGCCTTTCTGCTGAAAAAATTCTTTAAATAAATAACTCACCTCCAGTGTCAAAACCCAAGATGTGCTTGTCTAAAGCTACTGGAACACCCTGTAGGAAAAAAGAAAATATAGCTGGTTGAGTTTTGTCAGTAACGCCGCTGAAATCATGGCTCTAGACTTGCAGCAGTCTATACACAGACATATGATTTTTGATGCATATTATGCACATGTGTCTTTAGTTTACCTCTCTATTGTTGCTGGCTTTAGCAATGGCTTCTGGAGAAAGTCTCTCTTGGATCAAAATACGAATGGCCTGGCAGTTGCAAAGAAAAACAAGAAAAACTCTTCTTAATGATTTGAGATCATTCTAATACATAAGACTTACATTAAAAAACAAAAAAAACCATTCCCTTAATATGGTTAATAGGATTACTTTCTATTGCGAGTGGCAAGTGAGAGTGCAAAATTTCTATTCTGCATTTTTTGAGTGCCAACTATTATCTCCGTGTTATCAGTCTGACCATTACCCTGCATTAAAAGAACGACTCAGGGCTGCCGGCTCACATGGAAAGCATTAAATCATTTTAAGGGCTTTTATTGTGAAGCAAACGCAAACTTCGCCTTCCTCTGTGCCCAGGTAAGCTTTGCTACAGTATTAAAGAGCCCTTTAGTGCGCTCTCACCTTAAGCATAACCAGGTAGTCGTCATGCCGCTGTATCTTGAGGATGTTGGACAAAGCTGTTACTCCTGCTTTGAAATCTGGAGAATTACCTGAAAAAAACAAAACAAAAAAAAAAACAAATAAAAAAAAAAACAAACCCACACACACACACACACACACACACACACACACTTACTTTAACTTTTATCCTGCAAAGATTTAAAGGAGGGAAAGAAGAAAGAATGCCAGGACAGAGGAAGCTCAAATCCAAGTTTTACTTACTGTCGAGGTTAACCAGAGGGTCCATGGCTTTATTGCTGTTACTGGAAGCTGCCAGGGGCTGACAGTTTTTGTACTTCTCCACTGTGAAGAGACACACAAAACACGTCACCGATGAACAGACTGACTTGCACTACATTAACAGGGGAGCTCACAGTAACGAGTAGAAGAGTAACAATTTGTTCTTCTTATTCTGCAGTAAAAGTAGACATATGATCTGGCACTTAGCAAAAAGTATTCCTTTTGTAATGTCTCCATCTCCTGGTCATCGGTGGCATTTCAACTAGTGACACAGGCTAACATAACCCTAACCCTAGGGAACTGACTGGCCAGTAGGTGGCAATTTTGTGTACATTATCCCTTATCCTAACCATAACCTACTAAAAGTCCGATTAGGAGTGTGGCACACAACCGTGTTGATGTGAACCCCCTCTGCAAACCTGTAAATCCAAGTTAACCCTCAGGTTTCCCCAATAAACCTCTGCTCTGTAGCACAGCTCTCTACGTACTGCATTCAATTCAGTTTTATTGATATAGCACCAAATCACAACAACAGACACCTCAAGGCACTTTATATTATAAGGCAAAGACTCTACAATAATACAGAGAGAAAACCCCGACAATCACATGACCAACTTTAAGAGAACACTTGGAAAACAGCAGGAAGGAAAAACTCCCTTACTGTAGCTACTTGCACTTTTGCACTTGATGGTGGTCCCCTCCAGTCTGGTTCTGCCAGGAGTCTTTTTTTTTTTTTTTTTTTTTTTTTTTTTTTAAGGGATTCTTGCGCTATACAAGTAAATGTGACCCAAATGAAACCCCTTACCATTGTCTCCATATTCATACCGCACAGCAAGGCCCAGTAACCAATCTACAGCCTCCTTCCTCTCATCGACTTCAAATGGACAGTTCACATCCTGTAGGTACTGCACACAGGTAAAGAAAACTCAAACACAACTCACCGTGCTCCTCATATTATATCAGAAATGCAGTGTTATGTTAGTAATACCCATTAATAACAGCAGTGATTACTTTCAGATGATCCAGCAGTCTTACCTTTTGGTAGGCTTTGGGCCACTCTGAGCTGGGGATGTTTCTCAGGTTGCCTCGGTCTTCGATTTTATAATGTCGAATCTTCTGGTCCTCCAGCCACACAATGCAGTTCCTAAACTGTGTCTCATCTGAGAAGAAATTAGACAATAGCGATAACAACACATCAGCAGCTACACATGGCAAGTAAGTGAAGGAGTGAATAAATAAAACTGAGGTTCCAAGACCATATCTGCTGAATCACTCACTACAGGACGCAAACAATTTACTTTGGCACCAGGGAGTAGCCAGCGTTTGAACTTACTGGTATGACTGTGCTAAACTGGTATCTGCAGCCTATCTACTAATGAAGCCCGAGTGTGTGTTTATTGCGTGTAAAATGCAAACAACCTATAGTCAAAACTAGTTAAAATTATTAAAAGTGTCGAGCATAAGCATCTTGTACATTGCTTTTTTTCATAAATATACACGTTTGTCTCATACTGAACATACATGTTCTACGTTATTAATCTGGCAGCTCTCTGTCTCCATACAGACAAGACACGTTAGCCGGCTCCACGTTCAACTCAACTGACCAACCGAACTGCTCTTTCATAAGTTTATTCTTACCTGTGCAGTCAAAGCCGTCGGGGTTGTGATAATCCAGAGCGCCCAGTTTTCTCCGAAACATTTCACCCCGTGTTTAATACGGAAACCAAATAGTTTCTTTAGCTAACAGTCGCTTGGATTTTCTGCTAGCCTTCAGTATGTAGCTTCGCGCATGCGCTGACGGAGAGCGTACAACTTCCTCTTATAGGTATCAAAATAAAACTTTTCCCACACTGACTACCGCCGTTAGACATTAACAAGAGTAAAATTGCAGGTGCAAGTGTTGCATTTTGAGGAGAAATTTATTTTGAGCGAAGAAAAGCTAAATTTGAGTGAACAAAATTCATTGCTGTGTGCAAAAAAATGTATTTCAGTGTTTACTATTATCCACACACACACACAGCCCCCTCTCACTCAGTTTTTGCATTTGTGCTGGCTTGCAATGTGTTGCTTGTGCTCTCAACATTTCTGCCCGTGCACATTCAACTCTTTCTGTACACCATTATAGTTGTGCCACAAAACCAGCCAATCACAGACTTGGATGCAAAAAAATCTGATTGGCTGTTTTGGTCTATAAGGCTGAACTGACAAAAAAATCTGCCGACTACACCACCAGGTATTATAGGAAAAACCATAAAGCCTTTGAATTAAAACAAACGCTGTTGTGAAAGTGATGTACACTGTCTTGTTGGTATATATGTATGATTTGTATCACCTTCATGTTTCCCTCTCACCACATATCCAAACCGATATCATGACCAGCAGTTTTTACAGCTGTGGCTCCAGCAAACATCAGCTGATACTAGAAAGTAATATTAAATAAATTCTAACAACAGCTTATAAAGCTTGCTGCTGTTGTTTAAAAAAAAATCAATAAGGCTCTGACTTGTATTATGAGTCTGTGGTCTGGGAGAGAGTCCTGTAACTCTCTGTCTGCAAAATACAGTAAATAATGACCACTGTTGGGCAATTAATTATATAGTTACTTCTTCAAAAAAGTAACTGAGCTATGCAAACAACAAAGTTTTTGCAGCTGTTTACCTAAAAATGCAGCCAAGGCATTTTTTTAAATAAGCATTTCAAACTATTTACAGAACAATCAGGTGTTCTGCATCAAATTTGATGCCACAGAAATTATTTGTGCCACTCCAAAAAATAATTTCTGTCCACTATGAGATAAAGGAGAACAACAGCCTGATACCTGCAGGCCTGACAGCAGGAGATGTATCACTGCCATAACATTAAGTAGTCGCCTCATTGTTCTGACACACACAACAAAACTATTGACTACACTACACACTAACTACACAAAACTTGCGCTAAACGTCGCAAATCTCTCACATCTCAAAACACCGCCGTCACTCCTAAAACTTCCCCCTTCCTAAACAACTAAATGCCATATCATTTTTTGATTGGTCGACATGGTACTTTTTTCGTTTTTGGTTTTGCTCACAGGCAGAGAGTGCTTTCGAGCGTTTCTTCCCGCAGTAAATATAAACAACGATAGTATTCAGGAAGAAAACCAAACATTGCAGATATTTTTATCATAACTCTGGTTTTACGTGGCCTATCAACACAATTTAAAAACTGGTATAAAGTCCACACTTTTTCCGTCAATTGTTCCGTCTGTCCTGCTCACATCTCCAATGGTTGTGTCGGCACATAAGGACGCTGTTATAACCTGTCAACGACGTTGATTAGCTGCGTATATACGAATGTGAATCGCATTATTGGCTGGACTATGGGATAAGGTAGCATCGTTCTAATCCCATACGGGAGCAGACAGTCACTTACTAACACTGCAAAACAGAATTGTTAAAGTTTTAATTTCAATTTCAATTCAGGTTAGATTTTTTTTCTGTGCCAGCAGTGCGCAATTGTGCACGCGCGCAGTTTAGAGGGAACATTGATGGCAACCATGTTTTTCTCATTGATCTTTAACTATAGATTTGCATTCAAAAGAAAAGAACATTTTGATCAAGCTGTTCTTGCCTTACATGTAGCTTGGACTCATTTGACATTGGTGATTTGTGGGTACTGTGAATATTGAATATTAACTTTTTTTTTTCACTTAATTTGTAATATTTATTCATGTTTTTAATTAAAATGCAATTCAGTTAATTTTAATATTATAGCTTACAAATACAAAGGTAGCGAAATAATGTGCATTCAGTAAATGGCTACATTTCCAATCCTTGAAATTAATACAGCATTCAAGGAAGAGGCGAGCTCCCTGCTTCACTTCTGTTTCTTTGCTAGTTTAACAAGTTCAATAATCACCTCACAGTGACACAGAAAAAACTATTCAGACTTTGGAAAAAAAGGGACAATTTTATTACAGATCACATTCTAAAAAAAACTGAGTCAAAATCATCCCAAGATGATGAAAATAAGACAAAATACAGAAGGTGTAGGTTTGTGCATGTGTATTTTCAGAATGGCCTCATGCGTGTGCCAAGGGGCGGTGCTCTGTTGGGTGGTGTGATGGCTATATCCAGATAGTCTCCAATCTGGAAGCGCTGAGACTGCAGTGTCATTGAGTCATCTGCACCTTTTCTGCCAGACACAGTACTGCCAATCTCTTTCAACCTGAAGGAGGTGGGAGAAGAGAGGTTATTAAAGATGCAATATACATAGATCACCACATTCTTTAGCTGCGTGAATCCAAAGAGCGCAGTCTTTGGTGTGATACTCACTTGTACATCTTCCCTCTGGGATCAGGGTAGACAATGGCAAAGCTAAAGTAGGTGCCCTTTTTCCTGGCCTCTGGATATACCTCCTTCACCAAGCTGGTCAACTCTTTTAGTGTAGCATCCATCCTGAAACACATAAACACAATCAGAGACCAGCTCCAGTGTCCTTATTCAAAAAGAAAACAAACCGAAAAACGACACCCTTAGCTCCTTAACTTTTTCACAATATTGTTTTTGTCTGTGGGAAAAATCCACCGTATATGAAAAGAGAGCCAGAGACAGGTGGGATATGACACAGAGAAAACAAACTGGACGACTCATGCGAACTATAGCTCTAACTTAAAAAATTAAAGGGCCTGCAAATATTTTTATTTAGTCCTCTTTAAACTATTTAGCCGATGTGCTCCCAATTATGTTAACCATGACTGCCAAATCAATCAACGTCCTCTGTCACCACAGCAACAATGCTATCACTGATCAGCGATGCTACAGGGAGATGGCCAGGAGCACTGATTTGAGAAAATTATCCAACCCCGAGAGCATTATAACACTATGTTTCTGTTGTTTTACAAACTCAGCTTAAAACACTGGCAAATCCTTGACTCCGGCCAAAACACCCACACTCACAAAAAAACCAACCAACCACCCAAACAAAAAACAAAAACCAGTGACACATCTGTGATCTTACCAAGTGTATATCTGCAGTTCGCTGGAAGGAACATTTCCTCGAGCAAATTCATCGACTCTGTGGTGTCTCCCACTGTTGGTGGTGAAGACTCGCAGCAGAAGGGGGCAGGTCTGCAGCAAAGAAACATAATAATAATATTACTGAACAAATTCAGTTTACAATGGAAGAAAAACAATGAAAACATTTGATTCATAAGAGATATAAAAAAAAATATTGATTTCAAATAATTCAGGTGTGTATTCTCTGTTATTTTTTAAATGACTACTAAGAAACCCTGCACAAAATAACAGAACCTGATACTAGAGCAGGGCGATATGACCAAAAATATTTATCACGATATATATTTGAAAATTTGCGATAACGATATAACCGACGATATAATTGACATTAGACAAAATACTTTATGACTCCACAACTTCATTAGTGCACCCCCCCCCCAAAAAAAACATCAATATATTTTCACTTAAACAAGCAGCTGTTTTTATGTGCATTAAAAGTTATATAAAAATTTAACAGTGCAAATTCCTTGCTGACAGTTTAACCAAAAGGCATTTCCAGTGGAAATTGGCCGACAGATCCTCAGCATAACCATGTATAATATCTACAAAACTTAAAAAGAGCTTATACACACACAATACGGTAATATTATGTTGAAGCACAGTACGTATCACTCCTCGAGGCGCCTGCCTACGATAACCGTAATGCTCCGACAATCCATCAAGCGGTGCGGGTTCGTAGCTTAGCAAAGTCGTACTAAAACATTTGACAGATTTTCGAGCGCCGTGTACCACAGAAAATCGTTTCGAGGTCAGTAAACACAACCAGAATTCATACATAAGGCACTCGGGATTATAAGGGGCACGGTCGATTTTTCAGAAAATCAAAGGACTGATTTTAAGTGTGCCGCAAAAACACGGTTCATCCGTTTCATTCAACGATCCGCTTTCGCCCTACTCATTCTTATTTTTTACTTTGTCAGAGCACTAAACACTCCAGAGACTGCAGCTGAAAGAACAAGGTACAAATTGTTTTACAGTTGTAATGCACTAGCATGGCCAAGGCAGCTCCTTTCATGTGAGCATAATGTAGTCTGACTGGAAAAATCTGGGTTTACTTTCCAGTTGACAGAAAGACTGTATAAACTCTCACTACCAATGTCACAGTAAGTGAAGCCAGTTAATGGAAATGTGGTCAAAATTATTTTACGGCAAGATTAAATTAAGTGAAAGTTTTGTTTGCTTTGACTTCCATCTCATTATTCTGCATTGAAAGATGTAAGATCTACTTCCCAATCTCAATCAAGAAAGCAAGCAAAGGGAAGCTATGGTGATCGCCTCGATCACCATAGATTCCCTTTGCTTGCCTCACAGGCTTATTTACAATTCAATCACAGTAGTAAGATCAATGCGTTTTCATTTTGTCTGGTGCAAACAAACTGTTCTAAAGATATGTAAGAGACGCATTAGAGTAGGGCTGGGCCATATCATACCGTTCACGGTAATACGGGTATAATGTTGGGCAACGATAAGAAAATGAAATATGGTGATAGAATTTGGGTCGTACGCAGGAGCAATATGTACTGTGCTTCAACATAATATTACCATATTGTGTGTGTATAAGCTCTTTTTAAGTTATGTAGATATTACACATGGTTATGCTGAGGATCTGTCGGCCAATTTCCACTGGAAATACCTTTTGGTTAAACTGCCAGCAAGGAATTTGCACTGTTACATTTTTATATAACTTTTAATGCACATTAATAAAAAAATAAAAATAAAACAAACCCAGCTGCTTATTTAAGTGAAAATACATTGATTTTTTTTGTTTTGCACTAATAAAGTTGTAAAGTATTTTGTCTCGTGTCAATTATATCATCAGTTATATTGTTATCGCAAATTTTCAAATGTATATCGTGATAAATACTTTTGGTCATATCGCCCTGCTCTACATTAGAGCCTTCACATTTTACTGACCGATTTATTTTACGCACTTCACAATGTTTCCCTTATTGCTAATTTCTGAACTTTTGCGTACAAATCTAACTTTAAACTGCAGCGCTATTTTATTTGTTTACTCAAAATGCCACAAAAGTAAACTCATAGTAAGACATCACTGAAGTTCTTTAACGCTAAATCTAACAGGACAACTGAGCTAAATTAAGTGATAAATGCTTTTTCTTGCAATTGCCTACAGGCACATTTCAAAACGCCAGGATTTCGATAAAGACCTTAAAGGTATTCTAGCTTTAAAAAAGGAAAGAAATGCCTCGTGCTTTTGCCAGCTGTGAATTACGATTCAATAACAGCTTTGCTTTTTTAATTTAATTTAATTTTTTTTCTTACTATTTTACGACGTAAACACTAAGCAAACAGTTACTAATCAGCTGCAAAATTATATTAGGTTATATGCAACGAAAAAAACTGCATAAATCATATGCAACAGTGCCGCTGGATGCTATCGAACTGATTATTAGCTAACTAGCACACTTTGTATCCAAACTGGCGACTCTGAGCATTAACGCTGCATATCCTGAAAACAAAGCGCAAATGCAGCTTTATCTATTCTTACCCCTAAAACTGCGACAGTTCTGAGCAAACATCAGGCAGTCTGCATCAAACTGACCAGTTAGCTTTCAGGGCTAACTCAGAGCTAATAACAAAAACAGCACGCGAATCAAAATCCGCTGGTTACCTTTTCCCTGTCAATTGGCTTCTCTGGTTCTTTCTTTATTTCCTCCTGTGTGATCCGCGATTCAAGTGCCATTGCTACTTTTTAAATAATTTACTGCTTCAGTTAGGTGACTTGTGCCTCCGTGTTGGATATTTCAGCCAGGCTGCAGCCAAAAATGAGGCGGATAGCATGTAGTTTCCGTTTCCCGTGTGCTTTCGTCCACCGCAGAATAAGTTACTGCCACCTTCTGGTCAGGGACGGCTCCAGATTTTCTTTCACAGGGGCGGCTGTATGGAGGGCCATTAAAAATATTGGGGTGGCACACCAAAAAGAGAATTAGCGGTTTTATTATGTTGTTGTCAAATATAAGTTATATAAGAGAGAAAGAAAAGAATTATATGCCTTGTTAATTTCCTGCTATTAAAGTTAATATCACTGAAAATAGGTACATATGAAAGCAAATAAGATTTTGAAATCTGAATTCGCTCTCTCAGTATGGAGTGGGGGTGGCCAGTGCACCCCTGTCTGAAACACCTGTAGTAGCCTTTCAGATGATGTTACTGAAGGGGGGTAAATGCTCATCCTGCAGCACTTGTACAGACTTCCACAGAGTGGCTGATCTGAGATCAGGCAGCCAAGTCCACCTACAGATGTGAAACCTGCTATTCAGTCACATGCTGCTCTCCCCCTCACTCATTACATGGTGTGAGGGTGAGCGTGTGTAGATTTCTGGGTAACATATATGTGAGCGTTGTACAGTGCGTCTTTGTACAGTATGTATGTGTGTGTGTTTGTGCAGTGTGTGTATCCTAACAGTGCCTCTCTCTGTTCTCCTGCAGTTGTGGCTGATCAGGAGCTACTCTAACAATCAGCTCTATTTTACCTCTCTCTTTTTCTTTCCACCCATTCACTGTGTGTGTGTGCGTGTCTTTGAGCCCCCCCACCATCACCACTGCATCACCACCTCCTCTCATCAGAATGGGCAGCCAATCTGCCAGCTTTCACCCCTCTGTTTTCACCCTGTGCTGACTGAGAGATCAAACAGTGGCTCTTTGAGTCGGGCCCTGACACTGATACTCATTCATTGATATGCATCAAGAATAAGTGGCGCTGTTATTCCCCTAATGACTCCATTACAATCACTAACGCCCTCTCTGTCTCAGCTCGTGTCTCCTCATCATGCTGGGTCATGTTACGTGTAGTTATGCACATGAGATTCCAGCCAGGACGTCTGCAATTCTGCACGGGGACGCTTCTGCTTCATTCGTCAACTTTTAACAAGCTGGCAGCTTTTTGTTTGCAAAATATTTGTTTCACAGTTTATATCCGCACCACTCAAACTGCAGCACAGAATGCAGAACTAGTTAGAGCTTCCTCAATAGTCTTCATTTCTGAGCATCCTTATTGTAAACTGAGGAAGTTGTGCTTTATCCTCCCACACGTTGACAAACAGTGGGAAAGGCTCATCGGTCACAGCCATCAGCAACACACAGAGCTGCTCTGTCCTGCAGGGTGACTGTTGCCAAGTCCTGGTTTGGACCTGAAAAATCATCTGACTCTACCTGTTTCAGCTTACAGCCACAAACAGATCGCGCGCACACATTAAACCCCAGCGCAGCTTTGCTTCTTTCTGCTCTCTGACTTCCACACTGCAGAGGAGGTGCAGTGGATGGTCATCCAAACCAAGTTTATTTAGTTGGGAAAATCCAGTATGTCAAAGAAAAGGCAACATGACTAGTCCCACTCATCTTGCACATGAAACTGAGCTCTTTTCTAAAGAGCACTAACCAGCCTGTGAAACATTAAAAAGTGGAAAATTTCTATGAAACTTTACTGGAAGCAAACCTTTCTTGCATTCCCTTTGTTCTTTTACTTCCTGCCAAGGTTATCTTTTTTTCCCTCTTTAGCAATTGCCTGCTCTGTGTTAGGGTACCTGGGTCGTTGACCCAGTGGTTTCAGTTTTGTACCTTTTATTTGTGTTCTCATCTTAGTTTATTATTGTGAAGGTCTTGGTTTCTGTTTTGCATTAATATTTTCCCAAGTTCTTCTTGGTGTGTGATTATGTAGTTCTTAAGTTTTGGTTTCCATACTCCCTCTATTCTGTGTCCAGTCAGTCCATGTCTCTGTTCCCTCTGTTGCAGTGCCTGCTTGTGAGTCTGTGTCTGTAAGTTCAGTCTGTAGTTCCTGTTTTACTTTGAAAGTCTGTCTCATGTTATCTGGTTTTGCTTCCTTTGTCTTGTCAGCCCAGATTTGCCTCAGCTGTGTTTCCCTACTGTCTCTCATTCCCTGATTGTTCCCTCTGTGTATTTAAGCCCTGTGTTTTCATCTGTCTGTGTCGTGATCCACCCTCATTCAAGCTGTGTGTTTTGGCTGCGTGCTTGAGTGTTTGTATTTTGAAGTTTGTTACTTTTGAGTTCGGCATTAAAGCTGTTTTTTTGAGTTCATGTTTTGTCTCTGGAGTCTGCACTGTAGGTCCTCCATTTCACCACTCCTGCCTGCACACGACGCCCTGTCCTTATTAGTCGTGATCAATAATTGGTGTTTCATCTCATTACTACTTTGAATTTATATTCCTGAATAAATTTTGATAAAACTTTGTAGAGGTGTAGAGTGAGGTCATGTGAACAGTCCATTATAAGTTGATTTACATCCATCGAGGACTTCAAGGTCAACTTAATGGTTACTGGTGGAAAATGGACGAAAACCTTATAACTTGAAACTATGAATCTCACAAGTTTTGATGTGTATTATCAACATACAGAAAGCACTGAATAAAAATACATTTGGCCTCTGACCTCTGCTTCAAGATCAGTAGTTTGATCTGAAGGTCAAAGTAATAATAATTCTAGACAAGGCTATTTAAAGCTATGTTTTTTATTGCCATTGTTTGTATTATATGTATATTGACATAAAGGGAGTGATATACGGGGATTCTAGCTATCACCTTTCTTTGGATCTCTGACCTCTTCATGAGGTCAAATAAGATCAAAATTTAATAAAATGCCTTTTATCCTTAAAATCATGCTTAAAAATCTTTGTCTTTGTCATGTACAGGGTGGGCCATTTATATGGATACACCGTAATAACATGGGAATGCTTGGTGATTTCAAAGTCCTGTTTGTGGCACATTAGCATATGTGAGGGGGTAAACTCCTCAAGATGGGTGGTGACCATGGTGGCCATTTAGAAGTCGGCCATCTTGGATACAACTTTTGTTTTTTCAATAGGAAGAGGACCATGTGACACATCAAACTTATTGGGTAATGTCACAAGAAAAACAATGGTGTGCTTGGTTTCAATGTAACTTTATTCTTTCATGAGTTTTTTACAAGTTTCTGACCACTTATAAAATGTGTTCAATGTGCTGCCCATTGTGTTGGATTGTCAATGCAACCCTCTTCTTCCACTCTTCACACACTGATAGCAACACCGCAGGAGAAATGCCAGCACAGGCATCCAGTATCCGTAGTTTCAGGTGCTGCACATCTCGTATCTTCACACCATAGACAATTGCCTTCAGATAAAAGTCTAAGGGGATCAGATCGGGAGACCTTGGGGGCCGTTCAACTGGCCCACGACGACCAATCCACTTTCCAGGAAACTGTTCATCTAGGAATGCTCGGACCTGGCACCCATAATGTGGTGGTGCACCATCTTGCTGGAAAAACTCAGGAAACGTGCCAGCTTCAGTGCATAAAGAGGGAAACACATCATCATGTAGCAATTTCAAATATCCAGTGGCCTTGAGGTTTCCACTGATGAAGAATGGACCGACTATCATTGTACCCCATATACCACACCAAACCATCACTTTTGTTGTTCCAACAGTCTTGGAGGGATCCATCCAATGTGGGTTAGTGTCAGACCAATAGCGGTGGTTTTGTTTGTTAACTTCACCATTCACAATAAAGTTTGCCTCATCACTGAACAAAATCTTCAGCATGAACTGAGGGTCTTGCTGAATGAAGCTAGGACAGCCACTGATGTTTCTTCATTAGTGACAGTTTTCTTGCGTCCATATTTTGGCAAATCCAACACTGAACCAGTTTCACGAAAGCATGGGAGATGGGTGGTCTCGTAGGGTGTCTTGCAGTCTACTGCAATGACCCGGTTACTGCGTTCACCAGATATCAACACAATTTAGATCCGCTCCACACGTGTTAACCTCTTCGACATGTCAATGGCTGTGAACAAAGAGAAACTTGTAAATAACTCATGAAAGAATAAAGTTACGTTGAAACCAAGCACACCATTGTTTTTCTTGTGACATTACCCATACGTTTGATGTGTCCCATGGCCCTCTTCCTATTGAAAAAAACAAAAGTTGTATCCAAGATGGCCGACTTCTAAATGGCCACCATGGTCACCACCCATCTTGAGGAGTTTGCCCCCCTCACATATACTAATGTGCCACAAACAGGACTTTAATATCACCAACCATTCCCATGTTATTACGGTGTATCCATATAAATGGCCCACCCTGTAAATTACAATAACAGGCTATGATCAGTTAAATATGTAACAATATGAATATCCTTGCACAATGTTCCTAAATAAGGTTTTTGTTGAAAACAATATAAGGTTGTGATCAAAAACATTTTAAATTTGACATTGATTCCTAAACAAAAAAACTGATTTTACTAAGTAATGAAATTAATGCGTTATATCCACATAAAAATATTTCAAAATTATGTCAAGCCTTTTAAAATGGGTTTTAACAGAGCAAATAACAAAACTCTCAGAGTGCTTCTTGTCACAATCCAGAGTTTTTCTTGTTGCTACATTTCTGCTAAAAATATTATCTGTATTTCTCCTCTCTGTTATCTCTTCCTCCTAAAATGCACAATCTGCGCTGTGTTGTTTTATTTTGAAAGTCATCACAGGAAGCTATCAGACATCATCCTGTCTCACTTCACACTGAGAGGCACATCTTTGATTTCATGCAAAGAAAGCAGGAGCTGCAGGTTTGTGTTTTAGTTTCTTAGACTGAGATTTTCTTTTAAATGTGACTGATGCAACAACAGGCTGTGTGTGTGTGTGTGTGTGTGTGTGTGTGTGTGTGTGTGTGTGTGTGTGTGTGTGTGTGCGCGCTTTCATACTGAAAAGGATCATGTGGAATACTTTCATGGAGACATCCTGACACTGAAGACACAAGGTAAGAAAACAACAAAGACAAAACAAAAGTTAATCTTAATTCATTTTGGTAAAAGTTGCTTCCAGTTTTTATCAGAATTTCTGTTTTTACTTTACGACAAAACATCTCCAGCTAGAAACAAACCTCTAAATAAGCATGACATGTGAAGTATATCCCAGGTTCTTTCAGTGCAAGTACACATCATCTAAAAAATATGAATGAACCAATCAGTGACCGAGTGTGAACAGTGAAGCTCAGTGAGAACCGCAGCAGTGTGCTTGTACAGTGTGTTTCAGTGTGCTTTTAGATGAGTGGGCTCGGTTCAGTACAGTCCACAGTGGGCAGAGAGGTTCATCAGTTCACATGAATGCTGGCAGTGGACCTTCTCCCCTCCTCCTCTCACTTTCATTCCTTTTCATCCCGTCCTCTTTCAAACTCGTCTTTTGTTCAGCGACGGTCTCTGCTTTCATCGTTTGCCACTGACTTCCTTGTAAATCTGAAATCTGAAATCGGTGTCCATGTGTCAGACGTGTAGAGGCTGTAAAAGTAGCAGATAAACACGACCGTGTAATGACAAGAAATGCAAACGAGTATGCTGATGAATCCCTGTTCTGTAGTGCAAGCATTCCCATTCCCTTGTCACTGTCCTTTCCCCCAGGATGTCTTGGCCCGCTCTGTACACTCAGTTGGTCGGGGCGAACCGTCATGCCACCAGCCTGGGTAAAATCTGGCTCTCTGTGCTTTTTATTTTCCGGGTCATGGTGCTGGTTGTTGCCGCGGAGAGCGTCTGGGGGGACGAGCAGTCTGACTTCACCTGTAACACATTGCAGGTAGGACGTGTCCATTTTTACATCCGATCCACACATGGGATGTAAGTTATAATGACACTTATTTGTTAAAATAAGATTTGGGTTTTATTGTCTGAGCTTGAATTCTGCAGCTCAAAGAATCATTCTCTCACCCCTAGTTCTCGAAGAATACAGAATCTACTCTTCTCACTGGTTTTAATAGATGGCTTCTCTCCACTGGTTTCCTGTCTAAGAACTGACTTCAAAGTTATACTGTAAAGTTTTATACTACATAAAGTATTAATAATCTAAAAAGTAGTCACTATCTATCACCACTTAATATTTTTATTGTGCTTTTATTGTGTCGGGCGCCACTCCTGTCAGCCAGGAAACGGAGACTCTGTGACAAGTTTAAACGACAGCTGAGTGATGGCATGGACCGCAGTATCAGAGGAGTGTTTCGAGCTCTTTGTTGAATTGGTGCCACGAAGAATTAAGACAGTTCTGAAGGCAAAAACAGGTTCATCCCTAACCCTAACCCTAACCCTGTTTCCGGTGTCCTATTCGCGCCTTGTTTACGGTCCAAAACAAGTTAAGCAAGTGAATGAATCAAGCGGCGATTTACATTTCTCTAGATGTCTTGGGCATTTACCCAATATATCTGTAAATGATGTTCATCGACTTGTTGATATTTTTCCCCCGCGCCTCAGAGCAAAAGAGAAAAGGGATTCAAATGTTATATTTCTCAGCTGTCCCTCGTTTATCGTGGGTGTTATGTTCTAAAAAATAACCGGCGATAGGTGAAATCAAGTAGCCAATTTTATGTTTTGAAGGTGCAAAACGTTTTGTGGACATTGTTGACATACAGTTCTGCACTTCAGAGTCACACTGCTAGCGATCGATGCAGCGATTCTGTACTGTACAGGAGAGACGTCACGGAGGAGATTGTCTGCAGCGATCAGGACGCAGGACACAATGTGATGTAAAAATAAGCATGCAAACTTGCACTAAAAAATCCGCGAAACAGCGAGGTGAAAGGTGAACGGGGTTATTAGCGAGGGACCACTGTAATTGTGAAGGTAAGTCACAACATACCCATCGTAAATACTAATGTATAGAAACCCTTACCAGCAATCGTTCATTTTTTGTGTGGCTTTTTTTCACGGTTTGTTGACATGCTGTGTAGGTGTGTACTTGACTAGCTGATATCGACATAACAGGGAAACATCTGGTTTGACTATTCTTCACCTGTAGTTTGAATGCTGAACATTTGCCTGTTTAAATCATAATAACTGTCACTATACAGAGATGTGCTTCTGAATGTGGACGATGTGTCTTCTGCATGCAGTAATGCAGTTCTGCTTGTGTTGAGTGATGTAAACAACTGATCAATCTAAACTCTTTAAACGTCAAAATTGATCATTCGATTTTTTATGACACAACAGTGGTGAGTGTTCCCACCTTCTGCTCTTTGTAACTTAACGCGATCTTTCCGTTTTTGAGTTTTGGACATGATTTTGGAGTATATCTTCGCAGTAGCGATTGACCGCAAAGTAAAGCTACCGGAAATGTACAACCCCACATCCGGTCTCAAACCAGGAAGTTAGCATTTTCTCGTACACAGGGTCTAGTAACTATACACTGATGTTGTCATAATTGTGACGATCATGGTTGGTTTGTTTTTCCCTCAGCCTGGCTGTGAAAACGTCTGCTATGATCAGTTCTTTCCTGTGTCCCACATCCGTCTCTGGTGTCTTCAGCTTGTCTTTGTCTCCACGCCAACACTCCTGGTTGCCATGTATGTGGCCTATCGTAACCACAGAGATAAGAGGAAGCTCCTTCAGGTGTGTGCATTGTTTTATTATGATTACGGCAAAGTCATCGTGATGACAGACAAAATGATGATGTCATTTGGGGCAGCTGTGACAGAGACCTAATTTGCCCCCAATGCATCAATCAGTGTGTGTAAGTTAATATTAGATAAAAAGGCACTTAGGCATGTATGAATGTGTGTGTTTGGGTGAATGAGACTTGTAGTAGAAAGCTCTTTGAGTGCTCAAATGATCTCATCCTGTGCGACAGAGTCCTGGTAGAGCTGGGTTTCTCAGTGCAAAGGGCCAAGATGAGGAGTTAGAGACTCTGAAAAAGCGGAGGCTCCCAATAGCTGGTGCCCTCTGGTGGACATATGCCTGCAGCCTGGTGTTCAGGCTGCTGTTTGAAGCAGGATTCATGTAAGATCAGTGCTTCCTTTTTCCGTCAGTCTCACATGGCTGTTTTGGTTTGATGGTACGATATCTGTGTCTCCAGGTATGCTCTGTATGTGGTGTACGATGGTTTCCAGATGCCACGGCTGGTGCAATGTGATCAATGGCCATGTCCTAACCTGGTGGACTGCTTCATCTCACGTCCAACTGAGAAAACCATCTTCACTGTTTTCATGGCCACTACCTCATCTATCTGCATGGTCCTTAACATGGCTGAACTTGTATATCTTGTCATCAAGGCTGTCTCTAGGTAATAGTATTAATCAGACAGTCAGGTGATTAATCAGCTGATTGACGCAATTCTTTTGTGCATTATTTTTGTTTTTAAGTTTTAAGCTGTGCATTCCACATGCACTTCTTTATATTATATATAATTTATTTATTTTTTCTTGTAGGGGTCTCTGTGATCAGAAGGAGAGGAAATTAGGCAGCAGAGAGAAGATGCGGATCAGGACTAACCAGAAGTCACTTGTTTCAACCTGATTTTGAAATGTAGCTAGAAGACGGAGGGTGGAGAAGAAACTGATAAAAACATTGTCATTTTAGAGATATAATGCATGTGTGAGAATCATAAATGTAAATACAACTCACAAATTGGACATTTTCAATGATAATCTATAGAAAATCAAGGGGTGGAGAGGATGTTAGCATCTTAAAACTATACTTTCATGTTAAATGAGGTTGTATGTAGATAAGCTGTTTAACAAATAAAAATATAAATACATCATGTGCATTTAACTACATGTGTTTAATGTTGAAGTCATTTTAAATACTTTTTATTCTGTTCAATGTCCAGAATCATGTTCTATAAATTGTTTGTAGAAAGAAAAAAATGGGGACAGCTACAATTTCCTATGAGTACAAAGCAAGCAGACCACAAGAAGGCAGTAATGTAAAGCAGCAGTCCCCAACCCCTGGGCCTTGTCCTGATTGAAAGGTCCTGATGAAAAGCCACTGATGTACAAATATTTACAAAAAGTTGTATTTTTCATAATAATTAATTGAATGCAAAAAGTCTCCAGATAACATTTAATCTTCTTTTCATTTGACTGGTTATGTAGTTTATTCTTATGATATTTATGATGTTTGTTTTTAAAGGAATGAAAAAGACAAACCCATGAATTCTTTTGTTCTGTAATGAGATACTGTACTCTGCTGACCCCTGCTGGTGAGCAAACAGGTCTGCAACAATTCCTTCCCCTACCCAGAGGGACTTTTTTTGGGTGACACAAAACTAAGTGATAACATAGGTGAATAGATGGTGTCACCCCATTCTTTGTAGTTGTTAAGAAGCAACAACAAAAAACTTGTTTTCTTTTACAGAAAAAGAAAAAACTTTGCAACATTTTGGAGTGAAAAAAGGTTTTTAAAAAAGATACAGTGACATTTATAATTTATTTGTCTCTGCCTGCATTCCTAAGACTGTGGATGTTATTTATCACTCTACTTTTCACATTTATTGCAGTCAACATTTATACTATGAATCACTTAATCTCACATGAATACTGAGGTAGTCTTTTCTGTTTAAAAGATGTGAAAATGGGCTATATGTCAGTGTTTAATTATAAGGCTGTCATTGGGTGGATAGAATTCATTTTATTGTACACTGGCGCTCTGGGCCATATTAAGCTTGGCCACACGGCTGACTATTGCTGCAAGATTTTCATGTCTGTACTAAGCTTGGGATAACTGATTTTAGTTTCTGTGTTTTCTGCTTCTTATATTTTGTCTTTACATTTGTATTTTGTTGTGTTTAATTTCTGTTATCCTGTATCTTTTATTATTAAAACTTGATGGTGTTTAATGCGTCTATTCTTTTAAATTTCATTTAAAATATCATCTTTGTAAATGAATGTAATTTACTTGTAACTAAATGTCATGTATGTAACACTCATGTAATGTAACACTTTAACATGTAAATTCCTTTTGGGGGCTAAAAACTGTTGCAATATGAAGAACTTGTAGAAAGATGAGCTTACTTTTACACTTCAATTTTTGTCTGTTTTTTTCTGATTTCTCCATTTTTGACATCAGTAATCTTCCATATTGATGTTTATTTGTAATGACAGTAAAAAAGCTAGTAAGTTATTAGCTAATACCCAGAGGGTGTTTTACCTCATACTGCAACAAGGAACAATCCAAATATTTATTTTTCCCTTAACAGAAGTTGTTAAAGAAAATTTTTGTCTGGTCAGGAATGTGATAGTTGCGTTACACCACATATACACGCGCGCGCACTCAAACGCGCGCCTTCCCCTTACCACCCCCCTCCTGCGCCCCTTGCACGGGGACACCAATGTTTGACAGTGGCGGATGGCCTTGGCCACGCGGGACGCAGCCGCTGTGCTTCGCCTTCGCGGGACAGGTTCCACACGCGCCCTTTTTTTTAGACTAGACTAGCCTCGCGTATTCTTCTTTTCTTTTTCCCTCCTTTTTTGTTGTTAACTTTCTCTCTCTGTTACTCTGTGTATTGCTCTCTCTGTGTCTCTCTCCCTCCCTTCTCCCTTCTATCAATCTGCCCAATCTTCTCTTGGTTGCCCCGAGAACCTCCGTGGGACTAAAAGAAAAAAGAAGAGAAGAAACGCGGTAAGCAGGGTCACCGTAGAGTGATGCTGGAGGTTGAAGTGGGAGGGAAGAGGCATTATCATCTTTCCACCTGCTGGATTATCAGCACCTCTCATGATGCGTTCACATCCATGTGGGAAAGACGGCAGACAGGAAGCCACAAATCCAAACCAATATCGTCCAGGCTTAAATAATCTTTGGGAAAAAAGAATGCATTTTGTGGGGTCTTAGGCTAGATTTTGATACTTTAGTTAAAAAATAAGTTTTTTTTAAAGAGCCATGGACAAGAAACTAATGGAAAACAGGCGGTAGGACTGTTTTTTTGTTTTTAAATAAATTTGAGGTCAACTGTAGGGAAGCTTACATTTTAGTTTTGATGGATATTTAAATGCAACCATTGCTAGTTGTTTATCTTTTGTATAGGAGACACACTGTCTAATGTTACCACGAAAGGAAGAACCTTCCTGTAGTTTTTCTGCTTGTTGGAATTGTACTGTGTGACTTGCTGTAGTAAATGGAGGAAATAAGTTGCTGCTCCTAACCAGCCAACCAGCTGCTGAATTGATTATTTCCATACTCTCTTTAGATGCTGTGTGCCATTCTATAAATCTTTGC
The DNA here is from genome assembly GCF_057382275.1 of Copadichromis virginalis. Classification (NCBI taxonomy): domain Eukaryota; kingdom Metazoa; phylum Chordata; class Actinopteri; order Cichliformes; family Cichlidae; genus Copadichromis; species Copadichromis virginalis. The sequence goes on along the minus strand of NC_140639.1, from coordinate 37,805,342 downwards.
ACACTTTAAAAAAAAATTTGTTTTGTACTTTTAGTATCTTAGGCAACTTTGGGCCCATTTATTCACTTGTGTGTACAGTTAGAAACTCTTTCCACATTTTTGGAATGGCACTTTTAGACATACATTTACATTTTTAATATATGTATCAAAAATATCTTTTCTTAAAAGCAAACTGCATTTAATCATCTTCAGTACTATTCCACACCATGTGAAACTAATTGCTTAAACACTGAGCACGGTCTTCTCAAGTTTCTGGATATACACTAAGGTAGTTGATTAACTGAGTAATGAACAGAATTGTCTTTTATTGTGACTGTGCATATTTTCGGATTTCGTTGTGCAAATGGCAGGCCAGGAGTTAACTGTTTGGGCTGTTTTAGCACAAAGACCTCTGATCCATCAAAAGCACACAGCAGCCAGAACAATATCCATCTGGCAGCTTCCCTATTGTCTGCCATGGCCGATGGTATTTCATCACGTCAACACATCATGTACATGTACACATACCACCGTTAGACTGGTGAATTAGTAGCCATTTGTCATTTGAGAATATGTTTCACGTGTAAGACATCTGAAAAGTCTTTGTTATTTATTTATTTGTGTTTCTAAGCAGTTTTTTAAGAACACAGTTAAATCAAGACCACGATATTTCCTTTCTGTCTATGGAGCTTCCGTTCTCTCTCTTTCTCTTTTTCTTTTACTCAGTTGACCTACCTCTCATCAGACACAAATTCCTGGATTTACATTTTATTTTGGAAGTAAGTTACACAGTATGCAGGAGTACAGAACACTGCTGAAACTTTAGAATGCGTGTATATGTTTGTGTGCGTTCATATCAGGGAATCCCAGGCAAACATTTGCCCCCATCAGCATTCCTGGGATGTGATGAGTCCGGCATTCAACAGCGACAACCTGTTATTCACTCACTTCACTTCTCACAGATGGCCAGCCATTGTCCACTAACCAGCCAGTCTCGCATCACACACACATACCAATGCAAGTACACACAAATTTGGCACATCCAAAAGCAAATGTATACCATGGAATAACTATCAAACAATCAGACACATGCAGTGCTACTGTGAGCATTGGATTGCACCAAAATGTCAGATGAAGAAAAAAGAGTGAAATTAAATCAAAGTAGTGATAAATGAGCGCTTTTAAACTGCAGCTACCAGTTCTTAGTAGTACACTTTGTTCAGAGTACTTGACTGTTCCGGGTCCTCTGTGGAACCTCTTTCTCCTTTTTCATGTAATTCCACATGGAATCTATGAAGCTAAAACCTGGACTCTGTGAAGATCCAACACATTCTCATCCCAAAACGTAACATACCGACACTATGAGATAAGTTGTCGGTATGTTAAGCTTTCGGAGGCACGAGAACTGTTTGGAATGAATCTACACATCTGATCATGCATCGCTTTGGAAAACACTATCTGATATGGTTATGGTTAGGGTTAAGGTTACGGTTAGGGCTGGAATACACAGCTGGAATGTGTGTTACCTCCGCGAGCATCATTCTTTTGGATTCCATCCACAATCCGGAGCGTATCATAGGGATGCGGAAGGTTACCTTTGAGATGCCATGGGACGTGACAAATCGTAGTTATGCTACATGTTGGGAATGAGAATGCTCTGAAAGGTCATACCATTCGCTGCCGGACTCAATTTAGCTAGTTCTTTATGTCTTATGCTATGTTTCTGGGGTTTTCATCATGCTGCAGAATTAATTTTGAAGTTATCACTCTATAGACCTGTGTGATTGATAATTTAAAATATCTGAACTGTTTAAAAAATTTGGACAGTTCTTAGCACTGGTACTAATCCTAGCATCAGGTGAGGAGTAACAAGACCCTTTCCGATGCCATACTATAAGTATATGGCATCATTTGTACCTACTGTGCACTAAAATGTTTCTGGTTAAAAAAAAGATTCATATTGGCATCAGCATCAAAAAGCTCTGTATCCTTTTTTGTGTGATGTCTGTATGATGATGAGCCCAAAAAGCTAATACAAAGCATTTTGTGTCTTCCTTCCAGATATAGTTTTTGTTCTGATTTCTGGTCGATGGATTTATCACTGACAACACAACAATATTTTAGTAAGTCAGCTTAATTTGTCTTTTTTTTTTTTCAAAACAATCCAACTTATTTGAAATTTTATTTTGAAGTCTTTTCTCTTCTTGATTTTAGCATTGAAGTTCGAAAGTAGTTATGCTTTCTGTGCTCAGTTGAAAAGAGCTTTTTGGGCAGCAGCCAAGTTTTTGTAAAATTTCACAGTGAAACACCAAGGTTTAAATGGTAAAAGAAGATATTTCTAGGTATTGTAAGGCAAGATACTGCTTGAGATGTTCATGCAGTTATTTTGTTGGTAAGTATTAACAGCACTCGTTTATATGAAGCAATATTTCAGAATATCAAAGAATTTTGTTTTTGATGATGATAGCCTTTATATTGTAAGGTCTTTACCTTATAATATAAAGCCCCTTGAGACAATTACTGTTGAGATATAAATAAAATTTAATTGTATTGAACTAAATATATGAATAACTGTGGCTTAGATGAATACTTTCAAAAGTTTCTAGGCTAAAGAGTTTATAGATGAACTGGCCGTTAGATCTCATTAGGACTCTCTAGTCTGTGTTTGACACAGACTAAAAATGGAACAATGCTAGTTTTTTATGTTTCATGGAAAAGAAGTGTCAAACTGATTACAGGAAGAGGAAGCGAATGTTTGGCATAAGAAAAAAGGGAAACAGACTAGGGCTGAACGATTATGGAAAATAATCTAATTGCGATTTTTTGCCCCAATATTGCGATTGCGATGCAATATGCGATTATTTTTTAAGGTCTTTGTCTTCTGTATTATTAAACAAAGACAAGCAATACATCATATAGTATGGCCAATACTATATTACATTAATTTTAAACTGTTCTTTCCTGGAAGACAGACCTCTGTTATGATGACATGAGGTGATGCATGAATTGATGACTGACATTTTTATTTAACTTCTTCAATCACAACAGTATATTTGAACATACACAATAGTTTATTTTTAGCTTACAAACATCTGAGCATAAAGTGCTGACAAGGAACCCTGGTGTAAACATTAAAATGAAAGTCAGTACAATGTGCAGATTGCAGAAATATACATAAAAAAAATCAGTGGCTTTACCACACTCAGTTTTTCGACATCTGTGAACTACTAGACAGTCATTCAATTAAAAAATAATATTAAATAAATAAAAAATACACACATCTTACTGATCTCTGCAGTCAGTAACATTACACATAAAGTGCAAACATAATAGCAATTGTATAAACACACACACAAACACGCCTTTAAAATTTAAAGGCGTGAAATTGGACGGTCTAGCCTTCTGAATCAGAAGGCTAGTTCTGATTAGCGTCACCGCTGTCTCGGTGGAGTTTAATAAACTCGGCCCTCTGCTTCTTGCTATCTAAAATATAACCAGACACTGGCGTAAATTCTCGACTGTCTCATACTTCTGTTTAATAAGTTTTCTGTTTGACGTTTAGTCAGCTGTGTGAAAACCAAGGAGGAACCCACCCGGGGGATTAATAAAGTTTTATTTTATCTAATCTAATAACTTTAATCTCAGCCAAACCGATTTACTCACGAACAAACAAAACACTGAAAAAAGCCCAACAATAACATTTTTAGGTTGTCTAAGTGACTTATATATTACGTTTAACCCGAGCAGCGAAACTCCGCGGTGATCTGAAAATGATGTGCCGGGAGTTGTGCCGTTCTCGGCCGCATCAGTAACCCTCGAGCTCCCGGCTAGCTGTCGAGCTGGTGGGTAGCAGACGCCTCTGAAAACGTCGAAGCACTTTTGCAAATATGGGATATCTTGATAAACCGAGCAGATATTTGATGTTTACACAACTACTTTCTCGCCTGAAAATATGTTAAAAGTTTATTTTGTGACCCAGAAAGATTAGTATGAGTAATTTTAAAACTTAGTAGCGGCCGCCATTGTTGGAAACTGGAGTTTGGCTGGGCCGCGCTATGAATTCTGGGATATGGTAGTAATTTGGACAGCCTTCGGCGCGTCGCTGTGACGTAATCGGTCTACAAATGCGGCCTCAGGAGGATGCAGCCCATGAATTTGGACATGTCCAGAGTATAATCGCAGCCTTTGCGGTTAGAAAATTGCACTTGATCATGTCGCGATATTATCGCAAATGCGATATATCGTTCAGCCCTAAAACAGACTGACAGAGATCGAATGATTCCTCATAAACGTCCTGGAAAATACACTCACCGAACACTTGATTAGGACACTTGCTAGTACTGATTTTCAGAACTGGCTTAATTCTTTGTGAATTCAACAAGATGCTGTATACATTCCTCAGAGATTTTGATACATACTGACATGATTTGCTGTGATGAGAGACACAGACACACACAGACACCTACAATCAGACATAGAGACACAAGGTAAAACAGTATCAGCCATAAAAGTTCAGATAAAATCCTAAATACTGACTTTCTGTGGTATTGTTCTTTAATTGACTTTTTGTTGTTCACCATAGACTCTCATGTCTCTCTGCAGGCTAGAAAACTGAGAGAAGCATGGGTGACTGGAGTTTTCTAGGGCGACTGCTGGAGAATGCTCAAGAACACTCCACTGTGATTGGAAAGGTGACTGACTATTGATAACAAAAACATGATCTGTTAAACATATTAAGCTTACCTTTTGATGATTTTCACTGTATTTCCTTTTCATAGAACTTTTGATACGCCAACATTGTTGATGACATTTTCTGGTTTTCAGTTTGGTAAAGGGTAGACCATACTGACACTGTGGAGAAACCACAAGCTTTAGTTACCCTCTGCATTATCCAGGAAGTACTAACTACTGTGCTTCTAACTGTCGTGTTTGTCCGACCCAGGTTTGGCTCACAGTCCTCTTCATCTTTCGAATTTTGGTGCTGGGTGCAGCAGCTGAAGAAGTTTGGGGTGACGAGCAATCAGACTTTACCTGTAACACACAGCAGCCCGGTTGTGAAAACGTTTGCTATGACGAGGCATTTCCCATCTCCCACATCCGTTTCTGGGTGCTGCAGATCATCTTTGTCTCCACACCAACCCTCATCTACCTGGGCCATGTACTACACATTGTTCGCATGGAGGAGAAGAGGAGGGAGAGGGAAGAGGAGCTCAGAAAGGCCGGACGACACCAGGATGACCATGACCCTCTCTATCACAATGGAGTTGGTGATGGTGGAGGGAAAAAGGAGAAACCCCCAATTCGTGACGAACATGGAAAAATCAGGATACGCGGGGCATTATTGAGGACCTACATCTTCAACATAATATTCAAGACTCTGTTTGAAGTGGGTTTCATTCTGGGGCAGTACTTCCTGTATGGATTCCAGCTGAGGCCTCTCTATAAATGTGGCCGCTGGCCCTGCCCCAATACTGTGGACTGCTTCATCTCCAGGTAAGAAAGTTCAGTTTTATTGTTTTGCATCACAATCAAAGATTTTTTTCTTTGTGTCTGTTTAATAATTCTTCATTATACTCTACACATACATCCTGTCACTCAGTTATATTTACTAAGTCTATCACTCTCTATGTTCTTGTACAACACTAATAGTCTAGACAACACCCCACATAGCAAAATTGGTATGGCCCAGATCTGGCCCACACAATGTGCTTAGACATGGCCCACATACCGCAAAGAATGACGGCCCTTTGGTGGCCCAGATCTGGTTTGCAAGAGGTGGCCCACACATGGGCCAGCACAAGGCCAGTTGCAGACACACTGGTGGTCCTGTGCTGGCCCCTGTGTGGATTACCTCTGGCAAACCAGATCTGGGATACCAAAGGGCCGTCATTCTTTGTGGTATGTGGGCCATGTGTAAGTTGTGTGCAGCCATGGGCCAGTTGTAGACACACTGCTGGCCCTGTGCTGGCCCAGAACAGTTTCAGCTCTGGCCCCAGATGTCAGCCTAATGTGTACCTTAATCAAGCCATGTAATAACAACATGTGCCAGAACATAATAGTGCAAAAGTAACATGACGAAACTCTGTTCAGACAGTGAATGGACTAATTCTTAGATAATGCTTTACTACTCTCCCGGATTACTCAAAGTGCTCCACATTCACCCAATCACACACTCTCTCTAAACTGGGTGCTTCCTAACTACATTCATACACATTCACACTCTTGACATGCAGACTAGAGGAGCCAGGGATCGAACCAATAACCTTCCAATCAGTAGTGATAAACATGAGTAAACCCTCACTAGGTTTTGGATAAAGTGTACACTCACAAACCTGTCAAACCTGCATTTGAAACGCTGGCTACAATAGCAGTATAGTATTGCAACATGGCATTTGGGTCTTCTAACTAAAATAGGAAAATAGGAACATAAATAGTGCCATCATTGCCAGACCTGGCCCACATCTGGTAGACATACATCCTGCCATGACACCAGTCAGTCAGAAGTGCTAGCTTGATGCCAGATCCGGGCCAGACCTGTCTGCGATGTGGGACCTTTTGTTTCTAAATGAAAAAGAGCAATTCTGGCTGGCATTGCAGTTTGATCAGTTGTAGTGTTGTGGCTAATAGACTGCTTCAAAGAGTTGAAAGAAAACAACAATTAATATTCCTGTCTCCAACAGGGTTGCCACTAGGGATGGGTATCGTTTAGGTTTTATCCGATACCGGTGCCAAACCGGTACTTTTGAAACGGTGCCGGTGCTTAAACGGTGCTTAAACCGGTGCTTAAGATAAGATAAGATAAGATAACCTTTATTAGTCCCACACGTGGGAAATTTGTTTTGTCACAGCAGGAAGTGGACAGTGCAAAAGTTATGAGGCAAAAATTAGAATACAATAAGAATAAATACAGTACACAACTGTACAGAATAGAATAAAATACTATATACAGTAGAATAAAATAAAATAAATATACAATAAGATAAAAATAGAATACAAATACAAATACTATATACAACTGAGTAAAAATACAACGATGACAGAAAGGATTATTGCACTTAGTATTATTGCATATGTATGGATGTGTGTGCTTGATCAGTTAAAGTCTTTATTATGGAGTCTGACAGCAGTGGGGAGGAAAGACCTGCGAAATCTCTCCGTCCCACACCGTGGGTGCCGCAGTCTCCCACTGAAGGAGCTGCTCAGTGCTGTCACAGTCTGCTGCATGGGGTGGGAGATGTTGTCCAACAGGGATGACAGCTTAGCCGCCGTTCTCCTGTCACTCACCACCTCCACTGGGTCCAGAGGGCATCCTAGAACAGAGCTGGCCCTTCGGATCACCCTGTTCAGTCTCTTCCTGTCCCCAGCAGAGATGCTGCCGCCCCAGCAGACCACGCCATAAAAGATAGCAGAAGCCACAACAGAGTCATAGAAGGTCTTCAGGAGTGGGCCCTCCACTCCAAACGACCTGAGTCTCCGCAGCAGGTACAGCCTGCTCTGCCCTTTCCTGTAGAGGGCGTCTGAGTTATGAGTCCAGTCCAGTCTATTGTTCAGATGAACACCAAGGTACCTGTAGCTGTCCACAGCCTCAATGTCCATACCTTGGATGTTCAGTGGTTGCAGTGGAGAATGCTTGTGCCTGCGGAAGTCTACCACCAGTTCCTTGGTTTTACTGGCGTTGATCTGGAGGTAGTTCTGCTGGCACCAGTCCACAAAGTCTTGGGTCAGACCTCTGTACTCCTTGTCGTCCCCATCAGTGATGAGGCCGACTATTGCAGAGTCATCAGAGAACTTCTGCAGGAAGCACTGGGTGGAATTGTGGGAGAAGTCTGCAGTGTAGAGAATGTAAAGAATGGAAAACACAAAACTGGTCCAAAAACCTCTCATGTTCAGCTGTTTTTTTGTAAAAAGATAACAATGTTAGCCTTTTCTGCAGCTATAGGGGATTTATGGCATCACTCTTGGCTGGAAGCAGTGCTTAAACAATGGAAAAAACACAAACTTTGTCCAAAAACCTCTCATGTTTAACTGTTTTCCACTTTTTCTTTGGTCATTTTAGCCTTTTTGGCCAGGGTGAAGGGAGTATCTGCCATCAAACAAGAAGACAGCCGCATGTAGCTATGATGATGTTTGCTAGTTCACCTTACATGCATTAATTTAATAACGTGGTTAGCCTACTCAACGTAAATTACACACGGACAACATTAAGCTACTCACGCAGAGAAGAACGGCGGCTGCTGCATCATCATCCGTCATCATTTCTGCTACACTGGCAGGGCTAGGGGCCAGGACTCTCCTCTTCGTGTTTTTGGGGGATGTTGCTAACTCCGGGTCCGATAACAGGTAACCCACCCGCAGGGTGCTCGGTGTGAGGTCTCACAGCAAGCTATCAAATACGGCGCATTTCTCGGCTTTTAAAAAAAACGCTATGCGTCGCCAGGTGTTTCATCGGATTTGAGGTGTTACCTCCTTTGACAGTATCACAGTATCAGCTTAAAGCACTTGTTGCAGGCTGCTGAGTTTGCTAATTTTGCTGTGAAGTACAGCCAGACTTTTGACCGCTTTGCCTTGGTCATTTTTAATCTGTAGCTCTGCTCTAAAAGAACGTACGTACCTGGCCCCGCCTACTATCCTGGGAAACGTAAAATGATTGGCTAGAATCTAAAGCGTATCACAGCTCAGGAAAAAAAAGCACCGAAATAAAGCACCGAAATGTGCGCTGCTTTTCGGTCTGGTTACTACCGTTTATGTCAGAACCGGTGCCATCATGGCACCGGATACCGGTACCCATCCCTAGTTGCCACATTACTAGAATTTTGATACCCAATAGTATTTAAATACCACAGGGGCAAAAAAACAAAACAAATTACGAATCATCTTTCCTTTCCTGGAAGAGGTAGAAATAATGAGCTAAATGAGGGTGGTTTAAGTGTCTGATTAGGTCTGTTTTTAAGAAGCTTTTCAGTGTCAGAAGTCAGTTTATTTATAAATAAACAAAATGCTCTTAACACTCATTATCAGACAGTTTGTATCACATTAGTATGTTGTATGATGTCAATAATAGTGATAACCTTAGCATGGTCAAATCAAATCTTTTGTTTGTAAGTGGCAGTCAGTATGAATCAAGGCAAAGGGCTTAAAGAGAAGCCTTATTTCAATATCTGGATGAATCTAGGGCCTGCAAAAAGGCTCAAGGATTATTTTGAATTATTTTGAACTGACAATCATGCAAAGCTACTCTAGGAGAGAGACCCAGTTGGAAGTACAGTGTACAAGCGAGTACAGTAAGGTTCATTTCAGTTAACACAAGAGGATTTTGTGTTTACAGAGAGAGTCTAAAGTAAAAGGACATAGTATGAATAAATAGTATATTGAATAGTAAGGAGCTAGTTACTTTAGTCTATGAAGAAATTGTTCAAATACTAACATTTTTGCCCTTGTGGGTTATTTAAAATTGATTATCACCAAGTGTTCCCACTGCAGCCTTTATCGCTTTAACAATGAGAAATCCAACAATAACATTGGATTTTCTTCCTTCTTTTTCTTTTAATGTTACATTTCCTATTATACACTGGTGTGATTTGTTAATCACAACCTCTTTTTGTTCCTCTGTTGCCATAGGCCCACTGAAAAGACAATCTTCATCATCTTTATGCTGGTCGTTGCCTGTGTCTCTTTGGTCCTCAACCTGCTGGAGATCTATCACCTAGGCTGGAAGAAAGTAAAGCGAGGGGTCACCAATGAGTTTGCACCTGACAGCGAGTCACTGATTCTGGCTGAAGATGAGCCCACAGACGCAGAGACAATCCCTGAGCAGACCTCTCCTTTGGTGCTCGACTGTCTGCCGACATTTGGCAGCGTGAATGTGACGGGAGACGGGGCAGCTGAGGGAGGGGCCTACAGCCCACCAGAGTCTTCCCCTGCTGTGACCTCCTTAAACGCTGCGACCACCCCTGTGCCTGCTGGGATGAAGATGGACAACACGGCGTTCCACCCAGACGACTTCTTGTTGGATGCTGCTTCTTTTTATAGCAGCAGTGAGAAAGTGGGTGTTGGAAGTCAAGGACAGCTGGTGGTGATGGAGCAGAACTGGAACAACATGGTGCTGGAAGTCCACGATCTGAATGGAAAAAATTCAGCCTCAGCCTCCTCCTCTCCTGAAGTGGAAAAGACCCCAACACCAGAGGAGCAGCAATCTGCATTTCCCACACTTCCGCGCAACACCCCTCTTTCTTCTCTCATGCCAAAGGAGACGGCAATGAAAGAGGAAACTGCTGTCATCACAGCACCTAAGGTCCTGCACAGTGACTTCACTGTGGTAACCAGGGCGGAGATGCATCAGCCTCCTGCTGCTGCGGGGACAGACAACCGCAAGCCAAGTCGGGCCAGCAAGAGTGGCGGTGGACGAGCTCGCCCCGATGACCTGGCCGTGTAGCTAAAACACACACTCACTCACACTTTTACCCAACTATGCATGCATGCTCTATACTCAGAGAGAGCCTACACATGCTTTTTTTTTTCTTTTAATATGCACTGCAGCATAAAACCACACCTAAGCATGCACTTCAGCATGAGCCTGATGCCTACTGGAGTTGGCTGCTTAGTTTATAGTCAGCATTGCGAATCTGAAATGATGCCCTACATAGATATTGACAACATCAGGGTATGTCCACATTAGTTTCTTAACGTGTAAGTTTTCAGTTCAAAGGAGGTTCAAATTGTTTAGAGTAATGGCTGTGCACATGGGGGTCCATTTTTTTCGTTTACAAACATATAAAAACATCCAGATTATTTTTATTTTATTTTTTTATTATTAGGTTTAGAGGCTAAATTAAATAGACCAAGAAACTATATCTTTTGTATGTAGATTTTTTCAAGACCAAAAATCCTGTCAGGCCATGGTTGTCATTCCAGCTTAGAGTTTTCAGGAATTTTCTTGTAGCCATGATATTGCCCACTGAAAAAGTATCACTAAAACAACCCCCAGCCAATTTAAGCTAATCATATCAAATCCATTGTTTTAGTAGTTTACTGACACAAAGACAGAAATGCAGAAGTCAATTTTGCTGCTACTTAATTCTGCTTCTCTGGCCATTCTCTCACTCCTCTTTGACAAAAGAATAACACAGGATAAGAAATCTAGATGATATTTAATGTAACTGCACACTTAAAATATCCACACAGCCAGCAAAAATACATATAAGGAAAGGTTATTGTGATGATGATGATGATGACTGGACCTACTAATAAGTTTTTGTGCAGTTTTTTTTAATTTTCATCTTTCTTTTATTTCTTTCCTGTGAGACATCAGAGGAAAGGTTTGCACTTTTGTTTCTTGAGCTTTAATTTTTCTTGTGATGTGATGGTGGAGCTGAAGTGTCGTAAGTGTGTAGAACTCGTCCATCTCTGTGTACGCTCTCTACACAGCCTGTAGTTTTAATAAATAGAGGGATTCACCAGCATTAGAAAATAGCAGGTGACCATAAAGCAGGCCCACCCAGAGATGTAGTTCTAAGGCTTTACAGGCTGTGTGTGTGTCTGCATTTAGGTATATTTATAATGTTTCGTGTTTACAAAATAATATCTCTGCGGTTACATCAGGGTAAACTATATATAAATATGTAAATACATAATAATTAACAGCATTGATATGCACGACAAGACTTTATACAGAACTACCTATGTTTTTAAAAAGTTTGTCTCTGATCAAACTGCAGTTTTACATAAGAAACCAAAAACCATAAATGCTTTAACATTTTACTGACTTTGAGCCAAAGTTTGTCACTATGCAAAACCCCTTAGCATAAGAGTTGAGTCGACTAATAAGACAGTATTTCAAAGTTCCTTACTGAACAGGTTTAAGTTTTGCAGCTTGAACTGAGTATAAAAACTGCCTTCTTTCTGCTGGTTGTGTTTGCAGTGTGGCACGGAAGTGTTGAGTTCCCTGGAGCTGTTTTGTTTAGGAGGACTCTTAAGTTAATTTTCTAGATGAGCTGTAGATTATGCTGTAGCTCTTAGATTTTTTTGAGAGAAAAGAAAGCAATATGATCTAAGAAGTGTTCATTTTTACTTTGCTGTTAGTAATTAACACATCCCACATAGGAATGTTCATTTATGTCCTGTTTTTCTATTAATTCCTGCCAGATTAAAAACACAAGAAAACACATGGATAATGGTTTATGCATTCTAGGTTGTTATGTTGCTTATTAGTAACTTCCCTAAAGCTTTAATTTACCCAATTTTATCCATTGGGGGGAAAAAAGTCAGCCTTGCATCAGGACAGCAAGAGAGAGTGGTTTGGAGCAAACTGTGTTTTGTATTTTTGCAACTTTGTGTTCCTCTATGAACAGATTTGAGTTGCTTATAAATGACACGCTTGAAAAAAAAATGCAACCTACCAAAGAACAGTCAGTGATTAACATTTGAATTTAAACACTTTTTTCCTCACATACTTCACAGCTCAGCTGTCAAATATCAAAGTGCTTTAAGTAATGCTCATATACTGAAACCAAATGCATAAACATAGATCTAGTGATTGTTCGATAATGTGCATTCATTTCAATTTGAAAAGGTTCATATTTTACACTTTTTGGATGGCGTAGACATGGTGTAGTGGATAAAGTCAACTTAATATTCTTAATAAAGCTAAGTTCTAAATTTCCAGAATAAACTGAATGTTGCTGATGTTGTGCCTGGAATCTGCTGGAGCCACTCTTCCAGTTTTAGGGTTAGAGCTCCTTCCATTCCCTTCCTATTGCAGTTGTTCCTTCAGTACTTCTCTGTTTTCATAAGCGCTTTCTTCCTGATGTTTCTATCTGCTGGAATTGCCATATTTATCACGATTGCAGTCTTCTGCTCCTTTTCAACCACCGCTATGCCTGGTTGGTTGGCCAACATCTGCTTGCCTGGAACTCAAAGTCCCACATGACCTTCGACCTGTTTTTCTCAGTCACCTTTGGCGCTGTTCTCCCATCAGGACTTGGGGACTTCTAGTCCATATGCAGCACAGATGCTCCTGGATGCCATCCAAGCAACTTGGTTGTGCCTCTCAGTGTAAATGGCCCCAGCTTGCATCTTACATCCTGCTAATATGTGGTGGATAGTCTCCTGGGCACCTTTGAACAAGCTGCAACTTGGGACCTGTTGGCGGTGGTAGGCTCCTTCCTCTCTGGATCTGGTGCTTAGGGCCTGTTCTTGTGTTGCCATGATCAGTGCCTCTGTGCTGTCCCTTAGGCCGGCCTTTTCTAGCCACTAGTAGGAAATCTTGATGCCATCTAGTTCCTCTATCTGTCGATGGTACATCCTATGCTTGGTCGTCCATCGCCCTCTGTCTTCAGCTGCCAGAGGCATTCTTGCAGCTGCTTATTTCTGGGGTCCATCCTCCCGATGTATTCGTGGATGCTCTATGTTTCATCCTGGACTGTGGATTTGACACTCACTAATGCTCCCCTTCCCTTTTCCGTTGCTCAGAGAGCCTTAGGGGCTTTGCCTCAGGAATTTGGAACAATAGGGTCTGACCTATTGTTCCAACGATGCTAATGCCGCTACTAGACTAGACTGCTAGCTTATATATTATATATAGCTACCCTTGCTCCCAGGCATATTGATTAGCACAACCACCTATCTTTTGGATTTACAGATTCACAGATAAATAGTGCTTCAATTGGATCTGCTGGATCATTTGTCTAGTATAAATTTTAAACAACATAGCAAATGTGGTTGTTTCCCCAAAATACAATATCCCTTGCAAGCATCTACCACGTTCATGGTATAAACCAGAGCCCTTTTCAGACATAAGGGGCGATCGTGGCTCAAGAGTTGGGCGTTCGCCTTGTAATCGGAAGGTTGCCGGTTCGAGCCCCGGCTTGGACAGTCTCGGTCGTTGTGTCCTTGGGCAAGACACTTCACCCGTTGCCTACTGGTGGTGGTCAGAGGGCCCGGTGGCGCCAGTGTCCGGCAGCCTCGCCTCTGTCAGTGCGCCCCAGGGTGGCTACAATGTAGCTTACCATCACCAGTGTGTGAATGGGTGGATGACTGGATATGTAAAGCTCTTTGGGGTCCTTAGGGACTAGAAAAGCGCTATATAAATACAGGCCATTTACAGGCCATTACATTAACTATGTCACATTTCAGGTTTCATCAATCTGTAAAAGTGTTGACATCCTAAGGTATTTTTTAATGGCCTAATACCAATATCAATATCAAAACAGTGAAGGAGAATGCCACAGTACTTGCCAAATATTTGCTATTCGCTGGAGATGGGACATGCCTCAAGTGACATTGAATCTGTTCGTAGAGTGTTACCTCTGTTTTATTTGATTATGATGTTATTGCAGTCATTAAGTTTGTGATTAAGAATGTATTTTCTGTAAAACTAGATGGCATACCATTGATGGGGTCAATCTGAGGTTCATGTTTGGAACTTTTCAAAGTTCGGAGTTAAAGTTTTCCATCTTGTCATGAGTTCAACTCCTAAAGCGCATAAATGAACATAAGAAACAAGGTGATAAATTAGAATCAATATACGGTGAAAGGAACTTGTTCTACATACTTTGTAGTTAAGAACAAATCATTTTGTAATGCATAAAATAAGCCCCCCCATAAATGCTGTTTGTGGATAGAGTTTATGTCTCTGATCAAGTTTGGGTGACAATAAATTCAGCACACTGTAGATGCTGAACCACTTAATCTATTCTTAGAGAGGAAGTTGCAGGTTGTGATGTGTTGATTTAACCAAACCAAAGAAATATCCACCAAAGAGATAATACAGAAAATACATTATGTTAGAGTTTCTTTTAAAAAGATGACTTTTTGAAATAAGGTATTATCTTTTTTTATTGCTTAAATGTTTTTTTTTTAACTTTATTGTACCAAGTTGTTCTTAGTATCTTTGACATGTAGGTAAAGTTTTGCACAGTTAGACAGTTATGAAGACATTGAAATATTTAGAGAGAAGCAAAAATCAGAAGGGTTTCGTATAAAGAGGGATATATTAACATATTTAGTTTATTTGTGGAAATAACAAACACAATTAGACTTGGAATGGACGAGAAATGAAACTAAAGTGATATTTTTCTGTCCTGAAAATGGTTGAAGAGATGTTGGCTCTAGCTTTTACCAGTGGATGTACCTTGAATCAAAGACTTTCTGATGGGAAATGATGAAGATTATATGATGGACTTATCATCTACACAAGCAGGAGCACACACAGAATAACCCCTGCGACTACTCCCACTGTAAAATGATTGTCTTTGAAGAGAAGGGCCTTTTGTCTGAACCTTTTGTTGAAGAACATGTTGATGTAAATGTTGATTTACCTCAGATGTTTACAGAACTGTTACTCAATAAATATTTTGTACCATACCTATATTTGTTGCTTGTTTTGGAATATTTTGGGGTCCGGAGCAATGTTGCCAATTGATTTCAATGGAAAGTAGTTAAAACTTAGCCTAACCTGGTTCTGCTAGAGGTTTCTTCCTGGTAAAAATTGCTTGGTCATTGGGGTTGTATGATTGTTGGGATTTTTTTCTAATATTTTAGGGTCTTTACTTTACAAAGCCGTGAGGTGACTGCTGTGAATTGGTGCTATATGAATAAAATTGAATTGAACTGAGAGTGCTAATTAGCATATTCATGGTTTTGTTGCATCAGTCTTTTATTCTGCCTCTCAGCCAATGTGGGGTTTTTATCAGTTTCTTCTTTACTTGTGCAGATGTACACTATGCACAGCCACTTCTAGTTATTTCCAAGCTCCAAGGGAACACTTAAAGATTCTTTAATTAAATTTTTGGTGATACATTGAATCTAACCCTCAGTGATTCTACATAGTCCCCCATTTTCAATTGGACAAACAACGATCATTTTAAGTGCAAGGAGTATTTTGTTTTGTTTTTTTTACTTTTTTTTAAATTAAAATCTTGTGCAGTCAATGATTCTCTGGAACCTTTGGACTGATCACCGTATGTCGTGCTTGATACCTTGAGATGCTCTTTCAGACCTTTTACTGCATCTGCCATCACTGTTTGTGAGCCTTTTTTTGCATCCAGCTGGGTCTTTTTTAACTGAAAAACATGCTCTTCATATTTGCACTTTTCCTTCCCATCAGTTTTGCAGACTTTGTTTGAATCTGAACAGACAGTGTGCCATGTAAGCTTTAGAATACATCATCAAAAGTACTAGTGATGTCCATGCTATAACATAACTATAACACTGCCTCCACAGCCTGTTCTCACTCCCGAAGAGTAATATAATGACGATTTGTCAAGTCTCGCGTTCCTGAGGAACGCGAAAGGTGACCGTCCGCGTTCCTATGCTACAAGCCGGGTTATGGATGAAATACACGTTCCAGCCATGTATTCCAGCTCTAACCCTAACCTTATACCTAACCATAACCTCATCTCTAACCTTAACCAGCACTCTAATGACGTTAGATAGTGTTTTCCAAAGCGATTTAATCGAAACGAACGTACATGTGTAGATTCATTCCAAACGGTTCTCATGTTTCGTAATGTAGGGACGTGTTGGGTGGCCAGAAGCGTAATATGTTGATTATTTGTCACCTAGCGTAAAATGTTACGCTTTGGGAGTGAGAACGTGTTGGTGTCCATCAAGTTTGATAGATGACTTGGTTTGATAGATCAAACCATACGTGTAAGTAGAGCCAATAATTGGGATTGATAGACAAGTAGACTAACATTCTAAAGAATTGGAATACTGGGAACCAGTTCTCGATTCCCATCCCTACTTCTGTGGTATTTCAGGCCACAGAAGATGCCTTCACTTTGACAGATTTAAGTGATTTCTTAATTCAACAGGTGTAATAGTGATGAGTCCTGGGTGTGGCTAGTGGAACTGAAGTCAGCTTTAAAAAAATGTAGTTAATTCATGGGGGCAGTTACAATAAATTAAATCATCATTTAAAAACTGCATTTTGGATTTACTCGGGTTTTCTTTGACTAATAATAAAATGTATGTTATGACCCAAAACATGACAGTGTGACAATTATGCAAAATCCTAAGAAACCAGGAAGGGGGCAAATACTTTTCCACATCACTGTAAAATCAACTGTGGTGGTGTACAGATGCAAAATTACAAAAGTTGTGTTGTTATCCAAAAATGTGTAAACCTAATTATGTTCTAGCAGCCTGTAGGCAAAATGTGAGATAGAAAAAAAGCAGTCTATTAGTTTGTATATGTATGATATTGTATGATATCGATTGCTGAGGCTGAGGAGCTTCATTTGGAGTCAAAGCTACTGTAAACTACAAAGAAGAGCTGTTGATATAGCAGATATCAAATAGTTACAACGTACTGAGCTTTTGTTATTAGCGTTCCATGCTATGCTAGCTCTCCCTCTATCAAACAAGGCATCGCTCCTGACATGTGGTGAAACAAACAACATACAACTTAATGGAAAGGATAGACCCACTGACACAAGTATAGCCAAGATAGTGTATTCCTAGTCTAAATCGAATTGAGTCATTTTCTTTTAATTACATCTATTATCACAAATCAAGTAACTCAGTTGAAGTGTAAAAATATGTAACAGGTATGAACTGTGCTCTCTGCCAAGTGGCAAAATAGTTCACTCGACCTGCAATCCCTCTAAATACAGGAAATGGAAAATATATATGTTTATTTGCATTTGTCTTTTGAAAGTCATAACTCACCATGACACCATGAATAAATAAATATTAGAAAAACAAAAACTCCTGCTTCAGCTCAGCAAGCTCCTTCAGTTAAATGCGCAGTGCTAGAAAGCGGAACAAAAACCGGTCTAAAAGAAGCTAACAGAAGCATTGACAATCAATAAATTCATAAACAGATGTTTATTATTTAATCACAGTAACAAGTACACTGGATCGCATGCGCGAATATGCACTTACATATTCGTGTGTGTGTGTGTGTGTGTGTGTGTGTGTGTGTGTGTGTGTGTGTGTGTGTGTGTGTGTGTGTGTGTGTGTGTGTGTCCCAGTGGCCTCACCCATTAAACTGTGCTGAGGCCAGCACTTCTTTTATGCTGGCTGAAAGTCCCAGGGATTTTGGCTGAACAAAAACCTCTCCGGGGAGAGAAAAGGCCTTGAATGCCTGCTAATGCTATTCCGACCTCTGGACTCTTGCAGGCTGGTGCGTACGTGTCTGCATGGTCCAGTATGGCTAGAGACAGTAATTTAAATATTTTGCAATAAAGAGAGAGAACTGGATTTATAACTCTGTTATATATATCTACATATACATATTGATAATAAAAGGATGATGGAAATGCAATACCTGACTTTGATGTTGACATATTAAAAATTAACTTTGTTTTCATTTTTTAATTTCAAAAATAATTGTAAAACCTACAACACGTTCAAGAAGCTAATAAAAGGTATGATCTAGTAAAAGTTTTATTTGTCATATGACATATTCAAAAGTTAAGGTGAAAAAGAGATTGTCTGAGGAAAATTATTTTAAAATCAACACAATGGATAAAAGCTCCATCACGTGCATTACTGTGCTGCCCTTGTGTATTTGTGCAATCAATAGGCTATTTAAGAGGGAGGGGTTAAGCCAAAAGTTCATTTTTTAATTCCTAGTTTTCACACTAAAGGAGCACTTAAGCTAACCGAAATGTTATCTGGGCCGACCGAAGAGCCCCTTGGAAGGCAGATGCACTTACAAAAGAGGCATTTAGAGCACTCAAGTGCCCCCTTGGATGTGACATCAGAGGATGTGTCTCATTTGGGCACAGAAGCAATGACTGAAAACAATCTGCATGAGCTGTTTGTTTGACCTGATGCCTTTTAGTCAAGTAATAGTCCTGAAAAGGATTTTTCAGATACCTGAATACTCCGTATTGATTGTATAAAGCTGACAGAAAAGAAATATATATAAGTTTTAAAGTACCAGTATCATTTCTGAAAGCTATAAGAAAAGAAAAAACTTTTGGTCAGCAAGAGGACCTGTAATATCAGTGCAACAACAAGAAGAAGTCACACTTTGTTCATTAAAGAAGCAAATCACTGGGACAGAGCCATGCATGGGAATATGCATGCCTTTGTACAGCAGGTCCTCTTGTGGCCAAACTCTGACATTACTTCATTTTAACTGAACTTGGTTGATTTCAGTTCCAAGCTTGCAGATTCAAAATATAGATGCTTTAATAATAAAGATTTCACCATGAAAAATGCTTTATTCACCAAGCAAGTCAAACTTCATTGCAAGACATGATCATTTTTCCAAAAACTGACTTGAATGACCCTGATTAAGGCCACAAGCCGAAACGCGTTGGTCACCTAATAAAGCTGTTCCCTATTACTTTAGCTTTCGCTGGAGTCTTTACGTCCAAAAACTGACTTGCCAGTAAATTATTATTAAGGTTTCTTCCTCATTTTTCTTTTTCTGATTAATCCTCACACCCTATCATTCCTGACGTGATGTTTCGAGGAACAGGAGCGATCCTGCTTGTAGCCAATATCATGGGACTTTCATAGAGGTAATACTGTGAACCCTTGAACACTTTAATGCCATCTGGACCACAGAGACCAGCATCAATGTCAGGCAAGGGCAAAGGTATTTCTCGGTTGATGACCCTGGGCGTGGCAGTGAGGTCAACGTCACGAATCATGTGTCCTTTTGGAGAAAGCAAATGTAAATACCAATTTTCTCCACAAAAACTAAGACATAAGCACTCAGTAACTTACCTTGGAGTATATGAACTGTGTGTTCATTGGGACAGAGGAAAGCGGCATCCACGGTTCCTTCAATGCCTAATTCCTCCCTGAGGGATTTAGGGTAGCCTTCAATCAGGACGTAGTGGGCATCAGTTTTATAGATGTAAACCTGATCATCCTGTAAGTGTTTTGTTAGAATAAGTGGATTTTAGTTTTAACTTCAACACAGAAATTGTGTGTGTGTGGGTGGGTGGGGGGGGGGGGGGGGGGGTTATATGGTGTCTACCTTAATCAGGTACATTTTGTTGGTGTAGGAGAAAACGGCATCCACCCCGTTTGTCACTTCTTTCCATCCCCTGGTTATTGGAAAGGCGTGAAGGCCGTTACGCCTGTTGTCCACACGCATGTAGTTAAGCCCTGAGAAATTGAACTTGTTCTTTATCATGGCAGAAAACTTAAAGACATTTTTTTACAGGATCACATTTGGATGAAGCACTCCTAAATCTGTATGCTACATATAAAGTGTGGATCAACATGCTATTAGCTCAGCTGTTTCCTTGTAAACTTTCCGGGTTAGCCTGACTCTCACTAAAGTTCAAAAATACACCTGGCAAGTTGTAAAGTTACAAAAAAGAAAAGTGACAATTTGTTTGTTTGATCTGTGCAACAACTAAACTGCAAAAGAATCCTACTTTAGCAGTTACATAAGGCTATATGTTACTTAGCCAAATAGCTAAATGCTATTTTAAGTGTGTTATTAATAAGTACCTTCTTAGTTTAGCTTGGTAACATCATTATTTAGTTGACTGTTAATGTTATTTTATTTGGTATTTAAACTCTTACAGTTTGATGTTTGATGGCAATAAAATAACTGAAATATCATTTTTTTTGCTTTAAATTTTATCCTAAATTAACTCAAAATACAAGGACTGTCCGAAGTTCCCTCAGCTAAAAGCCCATCTAGAAATAATTAAATTATAATCTATTTATTCAGTTATGGGAGATCACACTAAGTGAGAGCTGACTGAGAATTTGAAACATATGTCACATTACCTGTAAATAAATAAATTCTGCCTCTGTCATCTGTAGTAATGGCATCTAGTTTGACTTCGCTGCATTTAGGAGCCTTGTGATCACCTCCGTGACCTGCGGGAAACACACAAGATTGTATGTATCTGACAAAAAAACCTCCAAAATGAATCTCTAAGATTCTCTTCTTAATGAACCCACCAAAGTTTTCGCACTTCATGAAGTAATTGCGGGCATCCTTTGGGTACGTGCCGCTAACTTCTCCTGATACTGGGTTGAACCTGGTGAAGTTGTGTCCATGGAAACAGTAGTAGTGTTCTGCCCAGCGGAAAGCAGAGGTGCAGAGAGGCAGGTGGGGCCATGTCTTGGTCTTCACTGTCTTTGTGACTATATCATAAACATACACATCTTGCCCTATGGAGGGAAATGACCACTTTGAGAAGGAGATCACAAGTCATCACAATGTTCTTTTTTATTTATTGTAGCCTCATTATATCACAGTACTCAACAAAATGCTGTCAAAGAATTCATTTCGACTTACTGAATAGTTTTGCAGCAGTAAATGCCAACATACCTTTGAAGAACAGAACAGAGTCGGTAATGCACTCTCCTTGAGGACACTCCACAGCAGCATCTAGATGTGTGGGGACTCCAGGAAAATCCTTCTGGATAGTTTTTGGATATCCGGTCTCCAGAGTGTGGTTGTAATAGCTGAACACGTGGTCATCCTGGAAATAGTACACAATAGTACACAGTAGTACACAATATCTGAGATCAGTAAAAGATGTCTTGACCCATATGATAGCTGAAAGCATATGAGGATCGTACCAGGAAGAGGAAGATGTGATCGTGGGCATCTTGTTTCGCTGGGTTGTGCATCCGAAAAGCAGCATCGACATGGCCGAGGTGGTGGTGTTCATCTAGCTCCTTGAAGAACATCGTTGAGGGTTTAGCTGGACCATAGAAACCATTCCACAGGTGGCCCTCTGAGGAGAAAACACCACAGACACAATATTTTAGAGGATGATTTAGTCCAACATTTTAAGAAAAAGAACATGTCCAATACCTTTGAAGAAGAAGGGGTTTTTTCCACTCTCATCAAGAGTGATAGCGTCAAACTCAATTCCTTCACACCGGTCTGGTAGAGCAGCATCTCCATCTTTATTCCCAAGATAAAAGTAACATACTTTTAACTGTTAATGTAACTTTAATATTCAAAATGCATGTCATTAGACACATACGAGTATTGCTCGGTATAGAATGCTGCTGTGATTGAGATCTAGCTGTTATGTAACTGACAAACAACGTACAGTTTATGTACATAAAATCCTACCTTCTGGTGCTGGCTCGTCTTGATGCCTGTAGATAATTTCAAAAAGTTATTATACTAGATGAAAAAAAGTGAGTCACTTACAAAACAACGCAATAATATGATGACTAAGCAGTCTTAAATTTGTTCAATTGATCCATCTGGTGACCTTTGTAATCTAACAAACAGGGTTCCAAATGGATAAAGCTGACTTTTTCACTAAATCGCCAACTGATAAGAAGAAGAAAAAATCCAGAAATTATTCTATTATTATGTCTAAATAGTTACAGACTGATGTTTTGAGAAAGGTTATCAATTTTAATATGTTCCATTATTCCTGAATTTACAGAGTTGAGAGAATTTATGAGTTGTTTCACATTTTGCCTTTTTAACCTCAACAAAGAATCAACACACAGAGAATTCGTACTGCAAGTGTTCGCAAATTATTTTAAAAGACATGGCGCATCATGCTGCCTTTAAAGCCAGGATAGTAGGAAAAATCCTGCCAACACGAATTGTCTATTTTGACTAAAACTTCAAAATATAAATGGAGCTCATTAACACTCACGCAGGTGCTGCATTAGTGAGGGAAAGTGCCAGACCCAGAAGCAGAGTTCTGGTGATCAGCTCCATGTTTCTCTTGCTGAAGTCCTCAGATCTGGAGTCTCACTCTGGACTGGTGCTGTAGCTGTAGCTTCACAGGAGCTGAAGCTGCACTTTTATTCTGTGCTGTGCATGTGTGGGTGGACAGGTTGGGAAATCCTGTGTTCTTGTGTGTGTGTTTGTATAGCCAGAGTGGTGGAAGTTTTGTTGTTGCAAAATATGGCTGTAACATAATTATTTATCACTTTTCACTCAACTTTGCTAATTTTTATTCTTTCTGCATGAGAATGTGTGCAGACCAAAATATATTTCTATATCTGCCTTGAGATGAGAGTAAAGGAGGAGAAGATTTACTTTCATTATGGAGCAGATTAAAGTGTAATCATTGATCTGTCTGGTTACCACTTCTAACTACATTTGATAACTGCACGTTGGTCAAAAAAGACTCCATTTGTGTTACAGTGTTTGTAAGAGATTTCTGGAAATACTGCAATTTTGGACAGTTTCTCAGTTATAGAAATACCCAAAAGCTATTGAACCACCCTTGAAAGTGTAGGGTTAAAAAAAATCTCCAGAAACAACAAAATAGCTGGAAATTAGATTTGAATGAAAGTTTAATAAAATTAACTAAGAAACTGACAGTACAAACGTTATTCAGACCTTCCCAAGCCAACTAAAGAGTTTGATACAGGAGAGATTACAATGAGTTTATTATATTTTGTCATGATTATTATTCATCATCTAAATGTTTTCCAATATGGGAATATACACAAAAAGTCTAAATATCACGCAGGAACACTCAATTATCAAGAGTTACAGATGTACCCGTTGCACTGTGCTCACATTTTCCAAGCATGCCATATTGCTTGCATCTTCTGGAATTGGAAATTAAAGGAAAATATTGAAAATTTATTCTATCAAAGTAGTAATTTTCTACACCACTCTAACTTATGACACTAAATCTTTAAACCTCTTCAAGCATGATCATGTCAAATATAACTGGTAAGAGGTACAAGATTTTAGAAGAATCTCAAAAAATGTCAGATTATAACTCTTCTAAGAGTTTAACCTACCTCAAATTATTAGACCAATTATTGTTAGTATATACTACCGGTCAAGAGTTTAAGAACACCCAAATTTTTCCAGTTATTTAATGCAATTCAAGTCAAATGAATAGATTGAGATGGTGAGAAGGTAAGTGGTGAACTACCAGAGGATAAAAAAGGGTAAGGTTACCCAAAACTGAAAAATAATGTGCATTTCAGAACTATTCAAAAAGGCCTTTTTCAGGGAACACAAAACGGGTTAACAATTTAAAACTGTTCTGCAACAATAGAGCTTGATCAACCCTTGAAAGCTGGTGCGACTAATTCTTACAGGTGTTCCAACTTACGTCTGCATGAAAGCAGTATTGGAACACGTTGTGGTACCATACCCTCGTGAGCATCAGCTGAACAGTATTGCACGGCAGAAAGTAGTTTGTTGCTACAAAAATGAAAGAAAGAAAGAAAGAAAGAAAGAAAGAAAGAAAGAAAGAAAGAAAGAAAGAAAGAAAGAAAGAAAGAAAGAAAGAAAGAAAGATGCAATTAACAATGGAAGAGAGACAGACCATCATAACACTTAAAAATGTAAGTCTTTCCTAAAGAGAAATTGCAAAGAAAGTTAAGGTGTCAGTGAGTACAGTTTCTTTCACCATCAAAAGGCAATGAAACTTGGGCAAACTCTGACAGGAAAAGGTCTGGTAGACCCAAAGCCACAACTGAATCAGAGGACAAGTTTCTGAGATTTCACAGTTCGTGTTACAGGCGGCTCACAGGACAACAGCTTCAAGCACAGCTCAATAGTGGTTGTTGTAAGCAAGTCTCAGTTTCAACTGTGAGAAGACTTCAAGCTGCAGGTTTGACAGGACAAGCTGCAGGAAGAAAGCCATCGCTAAGACATCAGAATAAGACAAAGAGGCTTGCCTGGGCCATGAGACATCGCCACTGGACTACTGAAGACTGGAAAAAGGTATTATGCCTTCGAGTAGGTGAAAGGATGGCTCTACAATGTGTGGCATCAACTGTCAAACATGGAGGAGGAAGTGTGATGACTTGAAGTTTGATTTGACTTGTACAGAGTGAGAGGCACCCTGAACCAAAACAGCTAACACAGCATTCTGCAGCGCCATGCAATACCCTCTGTTATCCTCCTAGTCGGTCAGGGTTTTATCCTACAGCAAGATAATTACCCAAAACACAGGTCCGAGCTATGCCAGAACTACCTCAGGAAAAAAAGAACAAGATGGTAAGCTTGAAAACATGGAGTGACTGGCACAGTCTCCAGACTTAAACCCATCGAGCCGGACAGAAGAGTGAAAGCAAAGCAACCTACAAGTGCTACATTTATGGGAACTTGTGCAACAGATATGGGAAGAACTTTCTGAAGAATATTTGATCTCTGTTGTAGAGTGAATGCCACGGGTGTGTGTTCAGCTGTTATATCTGCCAAATGTGGCTACATTGATCAGTCAGAAGTTTAAAATACATGCTTTCATTTCAGAGTGCAATGAGACATAAAACTGCATAGTTTTCAATAAAAAATTGGAAAAATTGGGGTGTTCTAAAACTTTTCACCCTTACTGTATCTCTATTTTGTTGCATCTCAGTCTTTACCATGCACCGCATTTATTTGTACTGGTAGATCTTGATGCAGTGATTCATGCTGTCTGACACTACCATGTGGCCATCAGGGAGAAGGGCTAGACCTCTTGGGCTACTTAGGTTGTCAGTCACCAGAGGCCAGCCAACTCCCTTGGATGGGTAGATAAGAACACGGTGGTGCTGTTTACCCCAATCTGTCACCAATACATCCCCATCACTGTCGATACAGAGGCCCCATGGACAGGTCAGGACTGGCCCCAGGCCAGAACACACTCCCAGTATTCGGATAGTGTTCCAGCCTGGCTCCAGGACTCGAATGCATGGGACACGCCCAGTTTCATTGCCTCTTTCTGATATTGCCATGAGCCCAGTGGTGAGACAAGCTGCAACCAAGTAGGGTCTGTGGTACCCTGTCACCACTGTGCGCTCTAACCTGGCCCCTGTTTTGGGATCCAGCTTTAAGCCAGTTAAAGTGCCGCGCTTGATATCAGCAACTAAAAACTCATCTTGACGGTTAACAGTGACCCCTCTTGGAGCATCTAACTCTTCAGTGGTAGAACCGATTGCAGTGCCTCCAAATGTTTGCAGCAGCCGTCCATGACGACTGAACACCAGCACAGCTCGTTCAGCAGCACAAGTCAGGGCTATGAGGCCCTTTGAATTCACAGCCACATCAAAGTAGTTGCAGATGCGGGATGACCTTTCAGGTCCTGAAGGAGACACCTGTTGTACAACATTCTTCTGGAGATCTGTGACTTGAATTCTGGCATTACCACAATCCACCACAAATAGCTGCCCTTTGACAGTTGCGTGGATACCACTTGGCAGGTTGAAGTCAGTACGGCCTGATCCTTGTTTTCCAAACTGTTTGACTAGATAAGCCGAGTCTAGGGCAGTTGAACCACCAGCTCTTTCCCCCAGCCCCTTCAGACCAGACACAGCTCCCTCTTCCATATCCTGCTGTGTTTCACTGGCTCTGTGGAATTTGTCACCTTCAATGGTTGACATTGACAGAGATCTGCTCACACGATTTGAACTCAAACCCTGTGTAACTTGAGTCGTGGCTGTGGACTGCTGTTCATCACGGCTTGTGTTCCCTTCAAATTCTGGGGAGTTTCCTTGGCCTTGCTCAAAAGTTGAGGTTTCAGAGACAAGACACATTCTGTTGACCTTTCTGATTCCACTGCTCTCAGTCTTGTCATCACTAATTAAAGGACGGAGTTTACCATAGAGGTCAGCTGTGGATACTGATCGACAGTGCTCTTGCCTAAGCGATCCATTTACTGGAGTATTCACAGTATAGGTGTAGCAGAAATCCTCACTGTTGGCTGGGGATGGTGGGCTTCCATTGTCCAATGAAGATTTCTGTGAAAGGCTTTGTTGGGAAAGAGAAAGATGCCTTGTAGAAACATCTACAAGACTGTGCCTGGAGAGTGAACATTTGTGCCTAGTCTTTGGAGATGTTGCTGTATCAGTTTCTTCAGGAGGACAGGATGGCTCCTTACATGACACCAAGACAAGAGACTTTTGCTTTCTTTTACCTTTCACTGTATTGCGTCTCTTTGGTCCCTTTGGTCTGCTGTCAGAGTCATCACCTTCAGATTCTCCTTGACTGGAGACAGGTTGGACAGCAAGGAAAAGGTCTTGCCCTTGTGTGTCTGAAAACATGGATTCCATTTCATCTTGGGAAGACTCGGATACACCACGGCGTCTTGATATGGGAGAGTTCGGTGATTTTAAGTCTTCCTCATTCTCTGTAGAACTTGAAAGACGTAGTTTCCGGACAATACGCACGTTCCCACTATTTATCTTCATGCTCTCCTCTGGACTATACCTTTGGCCAGTTCTGTTTGGTTGAGGTTCCTTTCTAATTTCTAGAGGGGAAAGGTTCAAAAATTTCAAATCTCCTGAGTGCAAGGCACACTTTTGTCCTTGAGCACTACAGACACCAATGTGGTAGGTCATACCTTGCTCACGAACATCAACTTCCCCTAAGATTAAAGATTTGGACTGAGGACTTGGTAAAAAACTGACTCTTTTAAGTGTTAGAGAGATTTCCCATGGCTGGATGATCTCTGCCACCCCTCTTTGCAGTTGATTTCTATTGGATTCTCCAGCTGTACTCCCCCATCTTTGTATCTGTTCCCTCAGCTGACCAATTTTTCTGAGTTGCTGATCAACAAGTGACTGCACAACTCTCACCGCAGCAGCATTTTCCCTCTTCACTTGACTGAGGTGCCGTTGGGCTTCTCTGTGATCTTGCTCAACCTTTTCAAGAAGGCGACGCTCCTCTCGCTGAGCTTCAATTGCAGCGCTGTCCAATTCGCGGTTCACCTCCTCTACTTCGGCCTGCTGTTGCTCCCTGAGATTTAAAAGTTCTTGTTCTCCTCGCTCCAGATTGGAAAGAGCCTGTGTTACCCATGGAGGTGGTGAAGTAAGAGATATGGGAGTAAAGATGGACTCCCGTGGGGTTTGAGAAAGTGGAGGTGGGAAAGTCACATCTTTCAGTTTTGGAGTGCTATGTGTCAGCAGGGCTGAGAACCCAGGAAGGGCTCTTCTTTCTGAGTGAGACCTCATTAACATTGTGCTGGACAGATTTCAGTAGTCCTCTTTTTACTTTTTACTCCTTTATGTTTCTGTAAAGAATTAAAAGATTATTCATGTAAATAGAAAATACACAGACTTTTGTAGTATTTGAACGCATTAAAAAATGTAAGACATGTGGAGGTAGAATTCAAAATAAGATGTTCATCCAGTGGCAGGTCAATATAAAAGCTAAGTAGATCTGAAGCAAAATTAAGTATGGTATGTCACTGAGATGTCTTGGGTCTCATCAACACAGTCTGTGGTGTTTTATTAATGAATGCCACAGTCCGCCCTGTGAAAAACCACATGGCCTATCTGTTGCTGTTTTAAAACTGGGACACAGAGTCTCTTTCATTGCAACTTTATCTATCCCACACAATATCCAGTTTCTCACAGGACTCCAAAATACTCTCAGGTAACCACTGTTCCATTTCTCTGAGGTCAGTGTTGTAATCAGACTTTAACTCTGTTGGAAGAGTTTGGTGAAGACAATAAATGTCTCTAACAGGATGCTAATCGACAGTTGGCTCAAGTATATCTTATTTTATAATCTACTGCTTTTTCTCACTTCAAATTATTATTAAATCCTCATTACACATGGAGTCCAGGCAAAACACATTGGTTTATGCTTGCCAAGTTGTTTCTCTTGATGTTACTCATCGTGAAATCTTAGCCTCAAATATTTTTTCTGAAAGCAGCACAGGTGCCCCATTGTCGCTCTTGATGGAAACAGCCACGCTTATCTGCTTAAAGCATTGAAACTGAACTCTGTCTTTCAACTCTGACACAAAGTATGTGAGAGAAGGTCAGTGCTTTCAGCAAGCCTATGCGTTTTATGGCCATTTATAAAGGGATCATATTCGGAGCTGGCATTTGTTGGTAGGAGCATGTACTGTATATGTTAGTGTAGACCTGGGTAGGCAGTTCTGTGCTCCCTTGGAACAAACAAAAAAGCTTTTGCGAGGATGAAAGGGGTGGTATCAGTTTACCTGTGCAGGTTCACAATAAGGCCCCAAAGGAAAGATGTGAACTCCTGTTTTGAATGGATAAAATCTATTTACTATGGGTTCTTTTATGTTTAAGATTTTCCATGAGTGATTTGTTGTACATTTTTAGGTCAATTGAAACATTATTTTAAACAGAACTCAGATGCAGGAAATCACGGAACACATAAACACAAGTTTAATCAAACTACAGTTTATGCACACATGGGTTAAAAGATGCACGGTTTATGAATTAATCTGTCGGTTAAAGTTAAGGAAATTGTAGGTTACATTCAGTAACAAATCCCTGTCACTTATCTGGAGAGAAGACACTGACTTCTCATGTTACCCCACTTTAATGTTGAATGAGAGGCAGTAGTTGCTAAGTTACCAAACGCCCTCCACTGAGTGTAAAATAAATGATACCATTCATAATTGAAAAGATTATGCAGTACGGTCATGAGCGTTACTGCATATCCAAACTAAACAAGAGAGCTATTCAGAAAGTGTTACGGAGTGTAAAGCTCAGCACAGCTAAACACCTCTTTGAAACTCGCATGTCCCGCAGTTGGTTGAAAGAAATCTGTGAGTCGCAAATTGTCCCTAAAAGCCATCATTTGCATTTTTGGTATTTATATAGCATACCAGCATTTTAAAGGTGAATATACAGAACAATGTATACCTTTTTGTCTTAAAAGTAGCAATGCTAAGGAGGTCCTACCTGTAACCAAGGTGTGCACTGCTCCTTCTGCTCCTCACTCTGCTCTGACCTGCAGCCTCTACTCCTTCCCTCCTCCCCACTCACCCTCACCCCCAATCTTTCTCCCCTCCCTTTTTTTTGTCCTTGCATATTTCACAGGCTGCATTGTTGTGTTATTGAATTACAGTAAGGGATAATAATTTTAACTTCTTTGAAAATGTAGATCATTTTGGGGAGCTGAAAAATTTATGAGGGGGGAAAAAGCAAAAACAGTTTATGCATGATATATGTAAACGATAGCTAAGAGGGTGTACCTTCAAACTTAATCCGGAGTATATTCGCATTCAAGCACCCTATCAGCGACATGAGACATAAAAACTTCACCCCACCCCAAGACGATGAGATTGATGGAGCACAGAACTATTCTGAAACAAATGTAATGTGTATTATGTTTTTGTCATTTTGATCCTGCTGGTACATTTGTGATGATACATATTCTCCCACAGAAAGATGCTGCAGAAATCATCTGCCATCATCTGTCTGCTCATGACAAATGTCTCTCATTAAATACCTGCTGATCTGAGGCAGACTTTAGCAGGTGAGGATGAAGATCTACAAACATCCTGAGGATGACTGCTTTTCAAGAATGAATTCCCATTCAAAAATCAATCAAGTAAAAAGTTTTTTCACAGACTTACTCCTTATTATTTTGTAAATATTTGAATAATAAAATCCATCAGCAATTATATAATTACAGATGGATTTTTAATTTTGATTATTTTATATCAAAATGGGCAGCACGGTGGCAAGGTGGTTAGCACTGTTGCCACACAGCAAGAAGGTCCTGAGTTCAATTCCACCAGGCCGGGGTCTTTCTGTGTGGAGTTTGCATGTTCTCCCCGTGTTTGCGTGGGTTCTCTCCAGGTATTGCGGCTTCCTCCCACCATCCAAAGACATGCAGCTTGTGGGGATAGGTTAATTGGATAATCCAAATTGCCACTAGGTGTGAATGTGCAAGTGAATGTGAGTGCGAATGGTTGTCTGTCCCTGTGTGATAGCCCTGCAACAGACTGGCGACCTGTCCAGAGTGTACCCCGCCTCTCGCCCTATGACAGCTGGGATAGGCTCCCGCAACCCTGAAAAGGATAAGTGGAAGCGAATGGATGGATGGATGGATGGATTATTTTATGTCACATTAGAACTCACTTTGATTGGACTCTGGCTCCTAAACTAGATAAACGAAATACACAATAGGCATATAGCTGTCTCTAATAATACTACTAATAATTTTAATGTAACTTAACTATTCGGTGTGTTATATCAGCAAACTTTCGCTAGGTTTAGAAACACAAACACTGTATATTATAAGCCATCAGTTTTTTAATTTAATGAAAATACAGCAATGTACTAATTCGGTACATTTCAGTTCAATTCATTTATATAAAGCCAAATCACAAAATCGAGGTACTTCATATTGTAAACTAAGGACCTGATGCAGAGAAAAACCCAACAATCATATGACCCGAAATGCGCAAGCAAATGTCGACAGTGGGAAGGAAAAACTCCCTTTTAACAGGACGAAACCTCCAGCAGAACCAGGATCAGGGAGGGGTGGGGCCATCTGCCGAGACCGGTTGGGGATGAGGGGAGGAAGACAGGACAAATGACGCTCTGTGGAAGAGAGCCAGAGATGAATAAGAACTAATAATTAAATGCAGACTGATGCATAAACACAAAGTGAGTGAAAAAAGATGAGAGAAGAAGAAACACTCAGTGCATCATGGGAACTCTGCAGCAGCTTAGGTTTATAGGGCTTTGGAGCGTGATGTCACGGGAGCTGGGCCACGCCCCCTCTCGCCATGACAGTAGGCCAAAGAAAGTACACGGAAGCGTCAGCTATGGTTCGTACGTGCTGTGTTGTCGGTTGCAACGTTAGATCACACGATAGGGAAGGCAAGAAGCTGGAAAATGGGCTCACTTTTAATCGTTTCCCCTCCTGGAGGCAACGGGAGGGGTTTCATGTATCCGATATTACTAAACGAAGATGTCAGGCTTGGATTGCAGCGGTCAGATGAGCGGATATCGAGTTCTCTGCCATCCCCAATTTTTTGTTGGTTTGCTCGCATCATTTTCTTTCCGGTGAGTTCTAAATAAATTCATATCTCTCTTAATAGGCTTTTAGTGTATTTCGAATGCGCTGAGGTCATAGACAATTAGATAAAACATCGTAATGTGTGATGCTATAGAATCACGTCATGTTGACGGAGTAGCTTATTATTTGGCATTATTGCAGGCAAACCAGCATATGAAATATGAAACAGAAAAGAAAAGCATGTTTATTTACTGGGAGCTGACTCCACAGAAGAGGGGCCTGAAAGCCAATGGCTCTGCCTCCCATTCTACTTTTAAATATCCTAGAAATCACACGTTGGCAGCAGTCTGAGAGCGAAGTTCTCCATTGACGCTTGTTCTACACATCCATTTCAAGTTTGAACCACTAGATGTCAGCAAATATAAAGAATCGAAGGGGAGACTGCCATGCAAGTTAATAGAATTTGTTCTTCCTTAGAGATGTTTAATGCCAAATTAAACAGCTCTAAGAAAGCAATGTATTTTATTCTATAGAAAGAGGTTATCATTCAGGCTGAGTGTCAAGACTTACTTTCTCACCAACTGAACAAGGAGCCAAAACTCCCAGGGGTTCACCCCACAGCTATATTTCGTTTCACACACAACTTAAAGATACTTTACTATATAAATAAAGATTAAATCATTTTCATAAAGTAATTTAATTAGAGGAAAATACTTCTTAGTTGTGTATATTTTCATATTAAATAACTTGAGCTATGAAAATTTCCCATCATATAGCATTTTACAGATTTGTCTGTCGGTCAATCTTATCAGCATCTCTCCACAGGAAGCTCACATTTTTAACAGATTTGCAACCAATTAAAGACTCACACTTACCTTCCTATTTTTTTAAAGCTGCCATTCCAACCAGGGTGGCCACTTTGGAAAAGAAACTGCGCACATGAATTTAAAATAACAGTAAACCTACAGGGTTTGTTGCTGCTGTCAACAAGGTTCAAACCACGTATGTTCAACAGCTGCCTGTCGATATTCAGTTGCATTATGGGATTTTGCTTATCTAATTACCGTTATTAAAAACCAAATGATCTCACCGGTTCTGTGGGAGGAGACTCGAAACCTCTCAGAGGTAACAATTTACAGAAGAAGGTTAAGGAGATACTGGAATGATATTGTGCTTGAATTTGTCCTCAGCTGCTTGCAGATAATTTCCATCTTCTTTTTTTGTCACTCGTTTTTTCAAAATATTTTATTGTCAAGCTATTTTTGCTGTCTCTTTTCTTTTCCTTTCTTTTCATTTGATATCTAAAAACTGTAGCGTAAAATGTTGGTTTGCCAAAGCAAGCACTGGATACTTGTTTAAGATGGTACGAAAGAGGTTTGATATCCACTGATTAACACAGTTATGGTTTTTACTGTATGAGCCTTTCAGCACAGTAACAGATTCACGCTTCTTATAGGATCCGGCATCTTCTCACCAATTATCGTCAGCGACACACTCAAACACACACACTGAGCGTTGCCCCCTGGACACAGATGGGTCCTAAGCCATCAGTGTTGCTGGATGTCAGACGGGGTCCTACAGGCTGCCTGGCTGGTGTTGTGACTGATTATTTCTATCTTCCGCTCTGCCAAGAGAGATGGAAAATAATATCGGCCTAAGGTGGCGCTCCGTTATTGATATCACTGTTAAAACTCTCCAATCCAGCTGCTCGCCTCGCCTGCAACATCACCGCAATTAAATCTACACGCCGCTACCAGCCCGTGTGTGTGGCAGAGAGTAATGGGCCCAATAGTTACTGTAACAAAACAATATTGTGATTCAGCATGGCAGCATAACAACCACACATATAGATTTATCAGTGGGTTATATGACAGGGAAGTTAATGGGTTATTATTAGCACTCTCCAACAAATGGCAGCGCCACAGCAAAGCAGGTACAACATGGACTTGTTGCAAACAAACAATTAAAAGACAAGCCTGTAAGCTTCCACAGATGGAATTAGAAAGATGGTCAAGAAAGTCATATCACACTCTTCTTCTCCACTTTGCATACAGCAGGCAATATTAGGTGATGAATATGGTAATTGTCCTCATTCTAGTGGGACTATCTCCTTTCAGAGGGGAAGATCTGGTTCGACTGTTAGATTCGATTAATTCCTCTTCATGCCACTCCTCATTTTTGTGCCCCCCTCCACTCTTACCCCCACCCCCCACCCCGCCATCCTCTCTAACACTTTCAGGCCTATGATATTAGACGAACAATCGCAGAAACAAAACGAGCTGGAACAACCAAGATGGGAACAGATGGCACGTAATTGCCTGGTGGAGGAAGCCAGGGAGTCAATTTTTACCAGTCCTGGGGGAGTTGCAGTTGCAAGGAGGGAAAAAAAGTGCAGGTGCATTTGTTTTGATCAGCTATGGCCTGAAGGAAGCATCTGAAAAATATTCATCACACGCACATTAGGGAGAGGAATTTAACAAAAGCTTTGTGGGTGAGACCTGGGATGCAATGCTGAGCTTTCATCAGGGCAAAGAGAGAGATGTGGCTGAGTCAACAGCAGCAGATGCATCACAAATTAATATCATACTGAAGTGTTGCAAAAACTGTCAAACTTTCACATGGTAGCAGTCTGTTCTAAAATTTTACAAGCCATATTTTAGTTTAGGGGCTGAGTTATTTCCATGTATCTGTTTATTTCAACTACAAAAAGAAAGAAAAGAAATGTAGAATTTTATTTTATATAGTATAAATTAATATGAGAGCCATTTTACGGCAAAATGTAGAAATTTTTATTCTGATAAATTTTAAGGAGTAGTAATAATCCTAGGGAAATGTCTCACCTTACGCATTTTGCCGGTATCTACAAATCTCTCTCGGGTCATTAAACTTCCAAAAATTTTAAATTGTTTTCCCACAAAAAATATGTTTAAAATGGAAAATAACTATCTTCCATTTTATGGAAATATGTTGGTATATTTAAGTGAACAAGCTTTCTTTCTCAGAGTGAAACAAAAATATTTATACTGCTAACAGTTCTGCTAGCCGCCGGTTAGCTTACTTTAGTTAGAATATTCCCGCCATTTTTAATTCTAATTAGAAACATCAATCGCACCAGTGGAAACACCAAGATCTCTTTCAGTATGTACATATTACTTAGAATTTATGAGTAAAAACAAGCAGTTATGATTTCCTTGCAGTGACATTCTGGTGTTTTTGCCCTATGCTAGTGATTAGCTAGCAGTAATAATATTAATGGTTACTATTGTTCCAGTTGATGGCTGCCACCTATAAAATTTTAATGATGATGATAATGATGATAACCTTTTATTTCTGCCATATAAAACAAACAAACCCATATATACAATTACAAATACATGTATACCCACATATATATGCATATACATATATATATATATAAAGACGATAACAAAATAACGCTGAAAACCGCTAAAAACCCTGAAAACCATACATTTCACACCTGAGCCTCAACTCTCGCGGCCCGGTACCAAATGACTCACGGACCGGTACCGATCCGAGGCCCGGGGGGTTGGGGACCGCTGCTGTAGGCTCATTGTTCCACAGCTTTTAATCCACAAACAGAAATGCAAAAGGTTTTAACTGATGTTTGACCATTAAGTTTCCCGATTGCTCTTTTTTAATCAAGTTTACATAATTGTCGGAGTGAAGTTTTGTATGTACCAATACCGCCAAATTTAGTTTTCTTCAAACTTGGTTCCATCAAACATGTTCTCAACTCAATCATTTCTTGTGTGAATTTCCAAAAGCTGTCGTGAATTTTTTTCCAGCACAAAAAGATATTTGTATCATCTACAAATGAATTAAACTGTGATATATCAGATATTTCATATATATCACTAATGAACAGGATAAACAAATTTGGTCCTGATACTAATCCCTGAGGTACTCCAAAAACAGTGTCCGGGCATTTTTGATTGATATTAACATCTTTTCACAAATTTTTGTTTGCTTCTCAAAGAACTCTTGACCCATTCCAACACCACTCCACTAATGTCATAGTGCTCCAGTGTCAAAGGATTTCATGATTAATTGTCTCTAAAGCTTCTCTTTAGGTCAATGAAAACGCTACATTGTGCTCGATCTATTATATTAGTAATATTTCCAGTTAATGCCATAGATGTTGATCTTTTGATATATAATCTTTATATCTTCTTTATGGCTGATTACCTTTTATTACACTACATAAGCCATCTGTTTCCAGCTCTTATGCTAAGCGAAGCTAACCAGCTGCTGCTCCAGCTTTGCGTTCACCTCACAGATATGAGAGCGGCGGCAACTTTATCGAAAGCAAAGAAGCAGAGTTCCCTATATAGCAAACCAAAATACATCTAAATGAAACCGTGCATTTGAAATCAGATCAGACATTTATCATATTTTTAGCTTTTATTTCTATCAAAATCATTGGTTCACACAAATGTGTTAACTTAATCAGTCTGATGCAAGCTCTGCATAAATTTACCCTGGAGGTACTACAAAGCTGGATAACGCTATTTGTCTGCAGCCACTTCATCCTTGGACATGAATCAGTCACATACTGTACTGAGATGAATTTCTTTTCCTCGGTCCTCTAAGCTCTGACCACATCTGTTCAATTACCAGCATGGAAAGTGCATTACTATTGGCTTTGTTGTTGGAGATGCTTGATTTTCTTAGTAAAAAGCAGATGAATTTATAATGTTGTGATCCCCTCTGTTGTGAATCTCTTCAGCGAAAGGAGGCCCAGGATCAGAATGAGCATTTTGATGAGCTATAGGCCGTCTCTTCTTTTTACAATCCCAAACTTGCGCAGCCTGGCCAATATCAAACTAATAAATTACAGCCCCCGTCTCCCACATAACTCACTGATAAATAAAAAAAGGGTCTGCCATAGTGTGCAGCTGTGACCCAGAGTTACCTAGCAACAGGTCATGCCCAGACGTGATGCACAAGGTAGAGATACACCTCTAAGGAGAAGGAGGGGAGGGAGGGATGGAGGTGGAGGAGATGGAGATGGAGAAGCAGCAGTAGGGAGGGAGAGACGGGGCTCATCCTCACTCTCTATGACCCTTGACAGATAGAAAACGCACTCAGAGGAAACGGTGTGTGATTGACAGGGATATTTGAGGAACCTGAGACTCCTTGGTTTCTCCATTACTGTTTTCAGGCTGGACTATGAGCTGTCGTATGTCTGCTATAAGTGTGCAGAAAACACTTGTAGTTTTACAAGAGTGACAAGTGCTACGATAATACAGCTGAATAAAATTCAGCTAAGGTATCTGAGCAGAGACTAAATTAATTTGTATTCTCTGCAACTCCATTTGATGTCTAGCATAAAGAAAACAATCAGATTATGCTCTTGTTAATTCCCTCTAAACAGTCCCCTAGTCTCTTCTTCTATCTCCTGTATACATGCAATGCCACACACAAATAAACACATTTGCCACAGTGAAGTACACATTGAGCTTTCCAACCTTGGCGCCTAGAGAATTATCTGATGAAAACACTAACTGACAGGCCTAAAAAAGATTGAGCAATAGCACTAGAGACGCACAATCACAGCGGTGTACAATGTCTTTGCCAGAACAGTGCGGCATGGAAATGAGTCCACACACACACACCACCCCCCACCCCACCTTCTCCGCCCTTCCTCTGTTGCCTGTGTGACAAACCCTCAAGGGGACTCTGCAGCTGTGTGGGGTTAGCACATGGTCGAGTTAGGGGCCACACACACAAACACACACACACACCTGACAAATACAGCCTTTGGTCTTTGTAAATATGGAATATTTATGTTTCATTCTTCTTATGGCTGCTCCCTTTAGGGGTTGCCACAGCTCACCCTATCCCTAGCATCCCCCTCAGTCAATGCCAACCTTCTGCATGTCCTCCTTCACTACATCCATGAATCTTCTCTGCAGTTTTCCTCTTTTCCTCCTGCCTGGCAGCTCCATATTCAACACATATTCTGCACGTGTCTGTGTCCAAACCATCTCAAACTCTGTCTCCAAACATGAAACTGAACTGTCGCTCTGATGTATTCTTTCTAATCTGTCGTCATCACTCCCAGTGAAAAGTTTAACATCTTCAGTCCTGCCACCTCCAGCTCTGCCTCCAGTCTTTTTTCTTAGGGTCAGCATTTCCAAAACATACATCACCCCAAGTTTCACTACCATCTTCTAAATCCTCTCTTTCACTTTTGCTGCTAGCCTTCTGTCACAAATCACCCCTGACACTCATCGCACTTCACCACACCTTTTTTCATGCTTCCAGTACCTTTCATTTCACTTCTTTCCTGTGCATACCGCCACCTCTCCAGGATCTCTTCCACAGATCTTCTTGGTACAGATCATAATGTCTTCTGAAACCAACATGGTCCAGGGAGACTCCTGCTTGACCTCATCTGTTAACTTGTCCATCACCACTGCAAGAAATGGCTCAGAGTTTATCCCTAATGTAATCCCACCCTCACTTTGAACCCATCTGTCACTCCCACCGCACACCTCATCACTGTCTCACTGTCCTCTTACATGTCCTGCACCACCCCTACATGATTATGTGACACTCGGACTCATACAGTACAACAGGTAATAATAATAATGGATTGCATTTATATAGCACTTTTCGGGACCCCTCAAAGCGCTTTACAATACCACTATTCATTCACACACTGGTGAAGGCAAGCTACAGTTGTAGCCACAGCTGCCCTGAGGCAGACTAACAGAAGCGAGGCTGCCATATTGCGCCATCAGCCCCTCTGGCCATCACCAGTAGGCGGCAGGTGAAGTGTCTTGCCCAAGGACACAACGACCGAGACTGTCCGAGCCGGGGCTTGAACCGGTAACCTTCCGATTACAAGACGAACACCCAACTCTTGAGCCATGATTGCCCCAAGAGGTCCAACAGACAGAGTGAAGTTCCTTCTGACCTTCTCTATACTTCTATATTAACACTCTTAAATCAAACATTGCATCTGTAGTGCTCTTTCTTGGCATAAAACCATCTTGCTGCTCACTTATTGTCGCCTCTGCCTTCGGCAGCTCTTTCCCATAGCTTCATGGTATTGCTCATCAACTTTATCTCTCTGTAGTTACTACAACTATGCACATCAGTACCAGGACTCCTCTCACCCTCCAATATTGTGCTAAACAATCTTTTCAAAAGGTCCATTGCCCTCTCTCCTAGCCATCTCCATATCACCACAGGTATATCATCTGGACCAACTGCCTTTCCACTCTGCATCCTCTTCATAGCTGCCCTCTTCTCCTTGCCAACCCTTTGGCCACCCTAATTCACTGTCCTCCTTTCTTTGTCATTAAATTAATTCATCAACTCATCAAAGTACTCCTTCCACCTTCTCATCATACTCTCGCTCATACTCTCTTCTCTTACATTTCCATCTCTGTCTATCCTGCACATCCTTTCCAGCTCAGTGTCTCTGCCTACCTCACCACAACCAGTCGCAGCAGATGGCCCCGCCCCTCCCTGAGCCTGGTTCTGCCAGAGGTTTCTTCCTGTTAAAAGGGAGTTTTTCCTTCCCACTGTCGCCAAAGTGCTTGCTCATAGGGGGTCATATGATTGTTGGGTTTTTTTCTGTATCTATTATTGTACGATCGACTGTACAATATAAAGCGCCTTGAGGCGACTGTTGTTGTGATTTGGCGCTATATAAATAAAACTGAATTAAGGTTTGACATGTTGCTCTTCTGCACACCTTAATTGTGTCTACTGATTTTTTTTTAATTCCTACTGTAACCTTGGTTTTAACCTCCTGAGACCCAGGGGAAAAAAAGTATTTTGATTTTGATTTTTTTCAGATAAATCAAGTGTTGGGATGGTAAAAAACACATTACAAAAACAAAATTATTTTTAACTAATTTTATTTAAATTTTACAACATGTGCACTACAGTGCACAAGGGGAGTTCATTGATCACGAATGTGAAACTAACAAAATTCAAGAGTTATTTAAGAAAATTAAATGCTCCACTGAAATTTTTGTAAGCAGGATATTAAAACTTATTTATATAACAATATCATAAAAATGTAGATCATGGGTCAACTTAGAAGTCACTGACACTTCACTAGCTGTAAGCCATTGGTTCAGGAACAAGTGATTGCACTGGGCTTTCTATTTCACAAAAGTCAATTCATGTATGATATCTGAGGAAGTACTGTGATTTTTTTTATTTGGAGACACAAAGGAACATTTGGCACTTCCCACATCTCACATATGTTTTACTGTTGCACCCAACCATTCTACAAATGAAATGCCTTGGACTGTTAACCATTTCAGGCAAGTGGAGTGAACCATATTTTGTTACACTCTCATCTGGTTGGGGCCTCCTTTTCTTGATTTTTGGAGAGAACTCTTCAGGTCTTTTTCACATGTTTGTCCCTGGTTTCTCAGCCAAGAGGAGCTTGAACTCCAGATACTGTGAGTTCTTTTCACACATTGAGATCAGTGACAACTTTCAGCAAAGACGTGATCTTGTAGAAACAATCAGGTGTCATGGATTCAGCTATAATTGCGACTCTTGTTTTTTTTACTTTACTGGAAAACATTTCTGCATTTTACCCATATTTTATTTTTAACTCAAAATCAAAAATTCCAGATTCTCCTACATGTTGGTTTTGGACCAGATAGGACGACAGATTTCAGGTGGCCCTGTGTCTTTCTCTATTACATCTGCCACTGCATCTTGATAATCTTCGTGTGGCTCCTCCTGGGTTCTCACCCTCTCCTATCTGGCTAACATGACTCTCATCTTCTGAAAAATCTATGTTTGAATCTCCCTCAATGATTCTGTTAAGAATTTTCTCTGCCTTTGTCAAAGAGTTGTCTACTAGGAAAAAGTGAAATAAATATAAGTACAAAGTCCCGACGTGCACTAAAGTACACATTAATAAATTAGTCATTTCCTCTGTGAAACTAAATAAGCTTAATTCTTAAAAACCCCTCAAATTATTTACTAGATGTTTATTTTTGAAAATTAATCAAAATCTGATTTTAAAAAACATTTTAAATGTAAATATCATGCTTACCTTTCTTTCTTCCATAAAATGTGCTTGTGGGCATGCCAGCCATTTTGAAAAGGTGGGAAAAAAACAATTGGCAAGGCCACACCCCCACACATGTGATATCATTTTAAAGGTACTGTTGTCCTCTCTAAGAAACATCAGGACTTAGATGAGTGGCAAGTAGAGTATGAGAGCTACAAGCAAAAACTAAATGTGTACTACAGTGCACAAAAATGAATTACTGGGTCTCTAACTAGTCTGGCCCTTCTCCTCTGACCTCTGGCATTGATGAGGCTTTTTGGACAAGAGAACTTCTGTTTGCTGGACATTTTCTCTTGCTCAGGCCGATGTTTGTAAACCTTAAATATGCTTCTGCAGGAAAATCCCAGTCAATCTAAAGTTTCTGAAATACTAAGACCAACCTATCCAGTACAAACAACCAAGTGTGAAAAGTCCCATAAAGCCCCCTTTTTCTCATTTTGATGCTTGGTTTGAGCTTCAGCCAGTCATCTTGATCATGCCTGCATGCCTAAATACAACTCATTGCATTTAGGCATGTGACTTATTACTTGTTACCAATGGCTTATTTGATATTTGCATTAACCAGCGGCTGAACAAGTACAAATAAACTGGCCAAAGAGCACATGTTATGTGAAAATGTCTGAAGCTATGAGACAGAACTTTGAGATCGAAAAAAGCTGTTTCAGGACTCAAATATAAAAGATATGAAAGTCAAGACTGAGTGTGCAGTTTTTATTTCAAGTGACCAAAATATTTTAATGCAGCTTTAAATGCATTTCTGTTCTGTACCTTAATATTTAATCACAGGACTGCTTTTCTCTCATTAGCTGAGAGCTTATCTGTTTCTCCTATTAAACCCAAGTGGAGGTGTATGTCAAAGCCATTTATGGTTTTCATGTAGCGCTCAGAATGTACACCTTTTCATGCAGTTCATCGACAGATTACACGCGTTGATAACAGGTAACAAACATGACGTATGCCATCACACACTGGTGAGAGCAAAATGGGCATCCATCACAGATGCTAACAACTGTGATTAAAAATACATAATCTGCAAACAGCCCCCCGATGCTGCCGTCAAGCCATTTCGGGCCTAATTGCAATTGGTCTCCGTTATGATCAAAGGCAAGTCACACCTGCTCGTCTTTAGCTTTCGTTTCGCTGATTACACTTTCAAATTTCATCAACGTCAAGTGGATAGATATGAAATTACGGGATAAACCTGTTTGCTTGTGGTCAACACCATCACAATCCCATCTTTTTCCACTGCGTCCAATTCCCTCTGTCTGGCTCACACCTTGTTTTTCTGCTCTAGTGTTCGAAATCCAATCAAGTGTTTCATAGCGTGTTGGACAGCAAAGAAAGTCCGTAAACAGGTTAAAGAAAGAGCAGCCGTGAAAGACACAGTAGAGCTCACAGTCCTGATACAAACATAATATACAACAGACAGCTGAGCCAAGCTGCCCCTCCTCCTTCTCCCCTTTCTCTTCACCTTACCCACCACCTGTATCTCATGGGGTGTGTGAGTGACAAAGCATCAAGAGGAAGAGTACCAAGTCTTCACTCAGAATGCTTTGCACCCAGCGTTCACCCAATTTACACCTCTCCCTTTCCTGCAAACCCCACCCAGGATCCCCTGGTGACAGCACCATGCTAACCATCACCTCCCTGCTGGCATGACCGTGTGTGAGCATGTGTGTTTGTGTGCACTGACGAGAGTGGAAGAAAGCAGAAGAGCATGTGTGGTATCCTTGGGGGATGCAGTTTTAGCCCTTCAGACTAGGTTCTTTTTTGCAATGGGATTTTCATTTTGTTGCCTTCAAGGCCCTAATGTGAAAAAAGGACTTGACTTCAGGGTTAAAACGAGGAGCAGGTTTCAAGTCAACATTTTTAAAGGTTTTGAAGTTTGGCATGTTTTCCAGTTCTCCACTTCAGTTTTACTGAGTGGCTGTCTTCAAATTCTGATGTTTCCTCACTTTCCAGTCCTAGCCCACTACTTCCTACTTCCACAAGACATCTGATCCTAACCCACCTAAATGCCTGCACTTTGTTTCCTTCGTTAGTTGCAAAATATATAAGCAATTCACTCAAATTCATTCCTGTTTACACAGAGAAAAATTACAACAATTGTCTCAAGGAACAGAGAAAACCCCAACAATTAGACGACCCCCAGTAAGCAAGCACTTGGTGAC
Organism: Copadichromis virginalis; assembly: GCF_057382275.1. Classification (NCBI taxonomy): domain Eukaryota; kingdom Metazoa; phylum Chordata; class Actinopteri; order Cichliformes; family Cichlidae; genus Copadichromis; species Copadichromis virginalis. The sequence continues at coordinate 37,762,519 of NC_140639.1, read as the reverse complement.
AGTGCTAAGGAAAAAGTCCCCTTTAACAGGAAATCCCTGACAGTACTCTCACTGCAACATTTTGGATGTGGTAATGGTATCTGGAGTAAGGAAGTCGTCACACACCATGTTTGTAGGATTTTTAAATAAGAGTACAAAAACCTCAGTCTCACCCTTTCTCCAACCTCTCCACTCTCTTATGTCTATTTACTGTTTTTGCACTGAACACTTGGAACGCTTTGAAAATCCCTCATTGTCAATGCAATCAGTCCATCTGTTCCTCAGCTCCTCATTCTCTGAAACTGTGTTCACCAGTTGTTCTGACTAACCCATTTTCCCAACGAACTCCAAGCCTGTACTTCCTGCCACTATTCACTTTGCTCCGCTGGAATTCCGCCTGCCAACCAAAGACTCCCTAAGTAAGGCAACTTCATTCACTCAATTTCTAATAATATTTACATTTCAACCTTGACCTGGAATAAGCTTTCCTCTCCTTTCTCACATCTTACTAACCAGTTCCTCAAGTCCATTCCCCCAGTGTTCAATAAACCTTTTAAACTGCTCTAAGTGTGATGATTCTAGTTATTAAGTCCAACCTCGCTGTTAAGCATGACAACGATTTTTACTTCATACTTCAAATCCCAGTGTTTTACCTTTACCCTGGGGTCTTTACCTTACAGTATAGGATGACTGAATAGAACCAAATTGAACTGAAATATGAATCTCATTTTAACCATTATTTATTTGCCATAATTACAATCTGTCTCTAACCTAAAGAATCCTTCGGCAGATATTTCTCATTCCCGACGTGTAACATACCAACGATTTGTCACATGGCGTACACTTTGGGATGAGAACGTGTTGTCCATGTTTACTCCATATTTCTTACTAAGCTGCTCTGAAACTCTGAAACTCTCACATATGAGACTATAAATGTGCTGCAAATCCAGACTAACTTTTTATTGAGGAAAATTAGCAGTAAGTGGCTCAATGGGGCAAAACTCTGCTGCTGGGGGGAAAACCAGATGTGATTGACTACTCTATCTGAAGAGACAGTTATAGATGCTAACAAATCCTAGTGCTACTATTTACATTGATAGCGACAGATGAGGAATGAATGCCCAGCACAAACTTGCCAATCAGAGCAAAGTGGGCACAGATTGTGATTGTAATTGTAACTTGAATCCTATTGTACATATAAAAAATATACTTTTTGTTTTTTCTGCAGTTCCCAAATACTCTGGTCACAACCATGCTTTCTGTCACAACCGACTTAAGCAAAGAGACAAGCCATAGTGGGCCACAGCTGCCAGCTATTACACAAAAATTAAAGCTTGATTTTACAGTTACAGGCTTAATTTTCCTGTTTACTCAGGCAGAAACAGCTTTAAAATTTGGCATATAAGTAGAGAGTATGTAACATAGCATACAGAATGTGCTTATCGGAAAAATGCAAACACATTTGTCAGCAGCAGGATGATGGCCTACATAAACTTATTTTACTGTTGGGGAGAGGTGCTTCACAATAAGAAAGGAAAAAAAGAAAAAAAATCAGCACCCTCACTGAGCTAAGCCCCAACTTTAGGTAACAAGTGAAGGGGCAGAAAAAAATCCCAAAAACCTCACTGACATCTTTTGAAATGATGTACCTACTGTACGTAAGGCCTGTTTAAACATCTTGACAGGATTAGAGTGGAGTTAAACTGCTTTGCAAGCGCAGTTAATTGAAGCGGATGAGGTTTTTAATAAAGCGTGCAGTGTTAGCAGCTGACAAATGGCTCGGCTGACACACAGGGGAAATTGCATTTAATGGCATCAGGTATGTGCTTTGCTGGAGCTTATCACATTACACTGGTGGGTGCACACACACACGCACACACACACACACACACACACACACACACACACGCACACACACACACACACACACACACACACGCAGACACCCTACTCATGCATACGTGCATAAACACTCACACCCTATTTTCATCTTTATTTGTGGGTTGGCGTATGCATGCATGTTGGCCCACAATATAACACACACGAACACGATAATTTACGCTCACCTGAGTCCGTCAAGGTGTTTTCCCTCATGGATTTAGATTATGCCACGGAAGGATGGAAAAGGTAGGTGCAGTATGTAGATAGGTCAGCTGGGTAGACAGATGGATACACTTACATACCCTATTATTTTAATGTCACAAGAAGAACTTTCTGCATCATTATTTATTTTATTTCTGAGTTTCAACCTTCCCTATACAATCACGGGCAGTCTACTTAAGGTTCATTTGTCTTTATGCAAAAGCTGAAAACACTAAGCAGCCAAAAGGTTCATATTTACATCATTTCTGTTAGATTTTAATGGTAATATTGATTTTACAATTAGGTTGTAAAATTGTAAAAAGTTATGCGCCTCTTCCACAGTGTGTCCTATCTTGTCTTCCTTCCATCACCCCCAACCAGTTGTGGCAGATGGCTGCCCCTCCCTGACCCTGGATTAGCGATTTCTGAGGTTTCTTCCTGTTTAAAGGGAGTTTTTCCTTCCCACTGTCACCAAGTGCTTGCTCGGAGGGGGTTGTTTGATTGCTGGAATTTTCTCTCTATTATTGTAGTCTTCACCTTACAGTATATAGCATCTTGATGTGACTGTTGCTATATAAATAAAATTGAAAAGTTACAAACCACAAGTGGGTACAAGGGCACAGTGAAAGATCCTCAGAAGTTACTATCCCAGTGACAAGCTGCTAAGTGTACAATAAGGCACTTTGTGTCTTTTTAAGTGTAGGTCTAGGCATTAAATTGGGTCTAGACACCAAGACAGCTTCAGGATCAAGGGAAAAGTCATAATTTGAGTTATAATAGACCCCCTCACCACGTCAACGAGCCAAACTTAATTGATCTGCATCAAGTTGCTTTGACATTTCCTTGGTTACCTTGAATGGGTGTGACTATGAATTGAATGGTTGGTGGTTTAGTAGCCACATGGAAAGTTCAAATGTCAAAGGATTTGTCAAAGACACCCATCCAAGTGGCCCTTGATGTATCCTTTAATATGTGTGATAAGTGCTTAAATGGCATAAAGCGGGACAACAAAGCTCTGTAGAGTGAATGCCACTTGTAGTGTAGAAGCCTAGAAAAGGTCTACATAAATACTATTCTATTCCACATTTTGGCTTCCTTGGTTACCATGGTTTTCTGCCCAGCTACAGTGACAACACTACACTTTCACCCAAGTGGTCACATTGTATCTATTTGAGTCAGTATAGGACTACTGAGGTCTGTTGAAAAATGACACTGAGGAGAGACCCAGTGTCACCACGTAGATCAAAGGTTCCTGACCAAGTGTTAGCATATGACAAGCTATGAGTGAGACTGGTTGAAGTAAATGGTACATTTATTACAAAATTGTTGGCGGATGAAAGCAGCACATTAATATCAGGTCCACAGCTTTTCCAGCAGTGCATTGCTTTTCAAGGTGATCGGTGCTATTCATAATAACTGTCACTTACACCATTTTGACTTATGGATCTGCAGTATGCTGTCAGGAAGTAAGCAAAGAAGTGCTTTTAATAATTTTAAAGTTGATTATAATAGAACTACAGAACTAATAGAATTACAGTGTTAACTGACGAGCCACTGAACATAACGTAAACAAGAAAGGTTGCTTGCCATTTCTATTAAGAGGTTGTCTGCATGTTTCTTCCCAGCAATGTTGCGTTTGGATTCTCTGAATGTCATAAAAGGCAAGAAACTGTCAGAAAGGACAACAAGGCGACCTGAATCATTTCAAGTGATATGTTGGGAGACCACTGCATAGATGCCCTTCAGGAGTTGTCAGTTTGATATCTCACCCAGTAGTGTATACACACACCCACGCATACCACCCACCCACACACACACACACACACACACACACACACACACACACACACACACACACACACACACACAACCACAGATAATCCAAAATGTGGGCCTTTAAGAAATTCCTCATATAAGAGGACAATTAGAGTGTCTCATTTCCCACTAATATCAATCACACAGCTCATGAATAAAGACAATTAGGCCCTCACGATTCCATACAATTGCATCTGCCCTTTGAGCTCCCCTCCGAATTGGGAGCGATGCCTCTTGGGTATATGGCTCTCTCATCACCGTAGCTCAGCATGAGCCACCACAGTCAATAATAGGAGACAAAACAGAGGAGGCAAGGGCCCAGTTTCAGACTAGATCAGATCCTCTGGACGCATGTCACTCTTCATTAGGGAGGCGGGGTAGCAGGGGACGCCCTTAAGGTGAGGATGGCCACAGAGTGGAGAGGGCTAGGGAGGGGAGGGGCAGAGAGGCAGCTGTGGAACAATGACAGAATCTGTGTCCAAGGCCCCCTCGGGCCAAACACCAGCTCTCCTCCACCCTGAACTGATCCTTCGCCTCTAGACCAAGAGAGAGAGGGAGGGAGGAAAAAGAGACAGAAATAGACCAGTCACACTCAGTGGACTTTCTATCCAGACTTGCTGTAGTGAAGACTGGCTGACATTGATGGAACACATCACATCAATGTGTCTAATGTCATATTCATAGAAATGTGATTGGTTTACCTCAGGCATGGGTGGTTCCCCTTACAGCACAGCAGCTTGGATAATGTCAGGTATTAATCTTTCATAGCCCCCATTAAATTAAGCACTTTGATTCACTTATTATTAATTTATACTGATTGCTGCAATGTTGGTGTACATGCAGGCAAAAGCGGTTACTAAAGGATACCCCTCCCTGGGATTGCCATTTGGGAAGACAGTGATCTTTACCCAAGTAGGAATAAACATTTCACAGTGTAATTATGTGATCTGTTCCAAAGCTAGTGGGATGAATTTGAAGTTTAAGAAAAACATCCGATAACAAGTTTTTTTCTGAATGCAGAGCACATCTTAAGTGGGAAGCTGGAACCTAACGTTCCCCATCTTTGTGCGTTCATTGCTTTGGCACGATTGCCTCCAGGTTTACTTTGTTGTGTTTGTGCAAACACCCACTCATCAGCAGACATGTGCTTCACAGAATGGATTAAATAATGAATATTGTCTCTGAAAAGGGAAGCTAGAGCAAAAAGACCTCAAAAATTGTATCCTTCTTAACAACCAGCAGAGAGGGGTCACTCAAGCTGCAAAATGTTTAGAAATCTATACAACAAAAACCCAACTTCTGACTTGATCAGTAAACAGTTTCCTGATTTGTTTGTGATCTTAACTGATAATTTTATGTCTTACTGAACACAGCACAATATCTATTTTAATGCCCTTGTTCAGAGTATAACTGATGAAAAACCAGGGGTGTGGCTACCTTGTGGTTAAACACATAAGTACACATCCTCAATTTCTAATGGTGTTCGATGGACGTCAAATTATACAGCGCACCACACTTTTTGTGGCTATTCAGGCAGTCGTGCAAAAGGATTTGATTGTGGTTTTGACTTCTTCTTTTACTATATCAGCACTTATGTGGTGGTGAGTCTGAGTGGGGACACCTATCATTTAGGAGAAAACTGCAGCTTCCTGCACCTTAACGGCAGGTATAAATAAAAAGGACTGTGCGATGATGTTCCACAAGCGACAAATCCAGAGGGTGTGCTGATGCCCACAGTCTGATCCACCACTTTTGAAGTCAAAAATCCAAATCAGTTGGTGATGTCACTGTGGCTGCATCTATCTTTTATATACAGTCTTTGCTTCGTCTTCCTGACCAAAAAAGACCTGATGTGCTGTAGCAGAAATGTGCTGGGTTTACTGCAACATTAGAAAAACAACGTCCAATCTGTCTTAAAACTCCACGACTAACAAACACTGTGTTACACTGTGAACATGAGATCTGGCTTCTGTTTGCAATTTCTTAGATTTTTTTTTAAGCAAAAAATAAAAAAAACCTAGTTTCCATCAAACGTGGGGATATTTCATATTCCCTATTATGTGACGCACCAAATGGTGCAGCATCCGAGCACCTGATGTTTGAGCAACACACACATTTTTTTGGCATCGGCGATACATCAAACTAATAACCTCATCTAAAAGAGGACAATGGGCGCTGTGACGCAGGCCGCGGTGCTCTCCTGCCACACGTAGGTGGCACACACTCGCCTTATTAGCCAGGTCAAACATAATCAGTGATAGACACGGCAGGGCTGTTTAATTATGGCTGGCAGCTGGCAGCGGGGGCCTTCCTTCAGGGGCCGGGTTATGCCCATGCATGAACCCCCTCCCCACCACCACCACCACCACACACACACACACACACACACACACACACACACACACACCCTCCACACCAAATACTCCACCACCACCCACACTGCCTCAAATGAAGAATAAATCTAACCCTGCTTTTGTTTGGAGTGAAGCATGTGGCAGCCCCTTCATTTAAAGCAAGAATAAAAATGTGGACAGAATACGGGATTAATAGAGGAGAATGGGGCATTAAATTAGTGTAATTGTGTAATTGTGAGGTAGCAGCACTATATACGTGTGTGTGTGTGTTTGTGCGTGCAAACGTAATAAAAATATCCCTCCAACGAGAGCAAATCCATTTCTCAGAACAAACCAACAAAGCACCTGAGCTATTAGAGGGCTCAGATTTTTCCGTTTCATAACACAGAATGCCTGACAGCTTGTTTGCTGCACTTTGGATGACACAACAGATGTATTCACATGGCGGCTTCCTCCCAGCTAGGCATGTTGAAAAGGCACCTAAGCTGCTGTCGCAAACAGCTTGTAAATCTCCACTTAAATGAGAGCAAGTGAGAGCCCGACTCCTGCCTGTCTGTCTGCCTGCTTACCTGCTGCGCCGCTGAAGAGATATAGCCTCGTGAAGTTTGCAACAAAGCAGTCTGGAGGCAGATATACTGTGTGATTACATTGTTGCTTCACCTTAATGTTTTACACACACAAAAATACACACACACACACACACACACACACACACACAGTCTGCTCTTGTGCATGCAGCAAAAAAAATGAAACCCCAAAAAACAGCTGTGTGTGTGAGAGACCCAAACAGAGAAGCTGTTTGAGGCTGCAAGCAGTTGTGCACTCTGATCTCCCAAGGCTGTCTGTCCACACACACACACACACACACACACACACACACACACACACACACACACACACACACACACTGTCTCTCATATATGCAGGACTCCCTGATTCAGCCCCCTCTGGTATATTGATCCACTTCATTCTGCCTCAATGAGATGCAGACAGCATCCCAGGCCCAGACCACTCATAATCATCATATAACACGGGGCTGCATTGAAATCTGCCATAGGAAGGCATAAATCGGATAATGCTACAGCTGGGATAATGAACAATATCAGATGACATATTGATGTTGTCATGCACAGCCCGCAATGAAACATAAACGCGTATTGTGCAATATTAGGTTTGAACTAGTACACTCAGGCTGGAGCAGCCAAACAGCTGCAAACACACGTTATTTGTCCTTAACACTGCTCCACACGACACGTACGGGAAGTTATGAAAGCCAAAGGAGCTGCGACCGCTTTAAAGCAGGCCCTTGGACATGTCTCCATTCAGACTCAAGGTTGTTTTAATGCGAGGTTGTGCTTATATATACGTGAATTCAAGTCCACTGTCCTCCTTTATTTTTTTCCCCTTTCAGCCTCTCCCCTATCACGCTGCACCGTAGCCATGGCAACTATTGTGATCGATCCGGTGCCATCTAATACCAAATCTTTCTCCGAACCAAAACTTAAACAATCATGCAGGTCGTCAGCGACGGATCGGGGAGCAGAGGGGATGATGGGAGAGCGAGGTTTGCTTTCCTTGCTTGCTGGTGTGTCAGCTCTGAATTCAGTTCAATAATAAGTACTGTGCAATCCCATTTAAATCACACAAATTAACAGATCGTCTATTTACACTGTGAGTCACAACCTAAAACAGATGTGCATACATTGGCTTGTGAAGTCTCATCTGCAGATTAGCGCTGAGTAGCACACAAATAAAGTGCGAGAAGTTCAATCACCAGAGATTGAGCACAGACTTCTGGGAAGGCCTGAACTCAAAGAAAAGGAAAATATAAATAAATCTGCTCAAATTAATTTTTTTACATGTAATTTTGCATGCCGTTTTGTTACATAATTACAATGCAAAATGTTACATTTAATAGAATCTGTGGACATCAGTTTGACAAACACAAGTGAGAGGTCCACGTCAGCGTCAGTGTCCACTCGTCATTCAGTTCAACTTAAATTAATTTAAAAAGGGTAAATGGTTTTAAAAATCGCCTTGTTTACAGGAGCAAAACATTTTTTTTTACCAGTAGTAAACAACTTTATTTCCACTTAAAATTTCTGCGCATTACCAAAGAATTTATCACACTGACACGCTTCCGGAGCCACATGTGGAACTGTAGTTTGTAGTTTTGCACTGGGTTTATTTTTCTGCTGCTTTGCACAGCACACAACAGAGTTTTGTCCTTCATCCGTGTGGTGTCACTTCTTTTTCCAAAGGCTACAGAGACACTTCAAATATTCTCTGGCATTTCCTTTAGTTTTTAGAGCTGTTGGGGCTTCCATACAGCACCACAGCAACAAAGAACATAGCATCTAATGCAGACTTTAGCACTTGCCCAGCAGCTGGAAGGGGAGAGAGTGGGGTGGTAGGGGTGGTGGGTGCAGGGGTTTATGTGAGGAGAGATGTGTCACGTTTACTTTGTGTCAACAGCCATAGATCGCTGGTCAGGGTTCAGGGGTTACACTGTGATATTTCGCCATGTCTCCATTCCCCTAAACAGCAGTGGAGCTTGTGTTTATGTCCAGAAGCAACGCTGCCTCTCGCACCAGATCTCTCTGTCTGTCTGCGTCTTTTCATGTCTGGGGAATGAGAGCGAGACAGAAAAAAAACCTTCCAAAACAAAAGTAGAATCAAACAAACACAGAGAGGATGAAGGGAGGGAAAGAGAGAGACTGAATGAAGAGAAAGCTTATTACCAGAAAACAGATGGCCCCCCAATTCATAGTGGCCCCACGGGGGACCTGGAGGGACAACTCTTTGCACCTCCAGGTTACCAGCACTGCAGAGAGGGGTGGAGCACTTAAACACGACTCTGTGTGTGTGCACTTTTGTGTGTTAACTTGTAAACAAAAAGCAAATTTGTGACATCCTTGGCAAGGTGCCACTCTCAGCTCGATTTCCCAGGAGCTTGTGTTTAAAGACTATTTCATTTAGAGCTTTTGTTACATCTGAAAATGGATGAAGAAAGACAAACAACTCTGCGATGCCACAATGCTGCCAGCTACGAAGAGCTGTTGAGAGTTGAAACTCTGTTTCCTCGGCGGACGCTGCGAAAACCAGACTTGCATGTTGAATGGTGGAGTAAGTATTTTTAGAAAAATAAAACACAAACACACTTTTGGCATCACCTTTTGTTTCATCAAACCCATCGCTCGACATCGTCGCCGGGCGAGTTAATGTCACAACATCCGTAAAATGAGATCTCACACGCACCCAAACATTCACACCCTTTCAGTGTGCCTATGCAACTGTACGAGTGGACACACACACACGCGTGCACACACACAGATGACAGGCAGTGAGTGGAAATGAAGGATTTGGAGTTCCATCCCGTTACATTATGCAGCAGATGGCGTGCAGGCCAAGCCCGGCCAGGCCTCTCCCAGGAGAGAAAGAGTGAGAGAGAAAGAGGGGAAGAGAGACGATGGGGGAGGTGTAGAAAAGAAGGGTGAGGGACAAAGCTGTTGTCTTTTTTTTCTTTCTTTTTTTTTTTTTAACTTGCGTGAACGCACGTGTTTGTTTTCCTTTTTTTTTTTTTCTGACTCCCTCTCGGCTTCCCCGTGGGACAGAATCCTTCTCCTCTCTTCTCCTCTTCCTCTGCTCTTCCTCACATCACCTCTCCGCTCCATCCTCCCCCCTTCTGCCCAGCTGAGGCTACACCTGAGCCCAGCCACGGAGGCTCCAACCCCAGCTGACCCGCCGCAAGGAAGCAGAGGACAGAGGAGGGAAAAGGTGAGAGCAGAGGGAACGATGAAGTATGGAGTATTTTGGAGATATTTTAACGAAAAAAATAGACCAACGCACCTTTTTTTGTTGTTGTTTCACATGGAAAAATTATAATCATGTGTGTCTCGGTGTAGGAGCTGTATACTCTGACTAATTTGAAAAAAATTCACACATACATAAACTGCCGCTGATTTGATCAAATGCCACAGTCAATGCACACACACACACACACACACACTCTGATAGACACACATGCAAAGTGTACTGTGACGTCCCCCAGATCTTTGCCCCTGGCACTTTTTGTTTTGTGTTTTCCGAATTAATTGAGCCAACGCTCAAGTGCAGGGCCAGATGTCACTGCGACCTGTGGGGATTATTAGAAATCTGTTACCCTCATTGTTTATGTGGACCCCTTCAGACCACAACGCCTTGCGTTCTTCCCTCTGAAGTTTAAGGGAGAAACAAGCCCCAAACCAGATTGCTAATGTACGAAATAACAGTCTCCAGGTTCCAGGAATGGGACCAAGCCTGCATATTGACATGTGGGACATTATGGGACTTTTCTGTCCCAACTCCAATGGCCAAGGCCTGTGCCCAATGGCCACCGGGGGCCCCCTGATGCCCTCCCGGTTTGGCCCAAACAACGCCATACTCCTTGGCAGAGCTCTGGGCCTAATGAACTCATCAGCCAGCTGGAGGCCCTAGATGGAGCGACAGGGTGCGCTCAGGGGAGGATGAGGGGCCAGGGGGAGAGAGAGAGATAGAGAGAGAAAGAAAGGGTCATCGGGCTGGGGTGCAAGGTATGAGGAAAGTGGAGGTGTGGGGTGGCTGAAGATAGCTAACGAACACCATAAATGAGACAGGTGCAGCTTCAGAGGAGGGCTGAGGGCCAAGACAGGAGGGTCAGTGGGCAGGAAGAACAGGTATGGGAGGCTGTGGAGAATGAGCAGAACAAGGTGGGATGGCAAGAGAGAAAGAGGAAGGAGAGGAAAGGATGGATGGCTCTAACATGGGGTTCAGATGGGCAGGTGATAACACAAAAGTTCTGAAGTTTCCAGTCAAGATTAAGAGAAGAATTAAATGCACTAAAGAAGAAGAAGAAAAGAGAAGCCATTCAAAGTAACAGAGCTTTAATGTTCTAATTGAAGCTGCAGATCCACTCAATATATAATTCCTATCGTAAATAACAATTTTCTGAGCAACCTTCAAGAAAATGATATACAGGAAGCAATCATTTTGAGTAAAAGTCGAATGAAATATTTGAAAACAAAGGTTTATTCATTCAAATGATTAATCTTAAAGGTAAACATATTTGCTAAAATCCAATAAAGTCCATTTAATTTGACAAGAACATTAAATTGAATATTTTACATTTTTTCTTGAGTCTATTGCCATTCTAAATTATGTACCAGCCTAGTTTTGCTCTGAAATGAAAGTTGCAGAAAGGAATGAAATATGTTTTTTAAAAAAAAAGTCAGTGCACCTCATGGATTCATGGATAGTGCATAAAAATAATTGTGCTAAAAAAAAAGGATCATAGTCAGGATTTAAAATCTGAACTAAAAAGCTGAAAATTATCCATATATACTCTTGTTTTTCTCATATCAAGTTTCACAAATTTCTTAAAAAGTAAGTTGAGACAACAGCTGCTTAAGAACTTGCTGATTACTGCTGTGAGCTCAGATAGAAAATCAGTCTGATTGAATAAACAAAGTCACCGGAAAAACACAAAACTTCAGGCACTGCAGAGCAAACTGAAACAGGGCTTTACGAAGCTACAAAATGTACAGTTGTGACGATCAAAAACAAAAGGGCAGAGGCTGACCAAATGCATTTTCCCACACACAGAAGAAAGTGTACGCTGATGCTGAGAAGAGTGATACAAAGACTGACACCTCTTTTAGGTGCGGATGGTTGACGGAAAAACATGAACCCTTGACCCATACACTGCAGGTCATGTGTTCCCTTAGAGGGAAGGGTCAATGCAAATCAATACCAAGTTGTTCTGAGTGATCACCTTTTTCCTGTGATGACACATTTCTGTCCTCATGGGTATGAAAATGATTTATATTCACAGCCGGATCTTCACAGTCAAACCCAACTCAACACCTGTGGCTTAGTGAGTCAGACATCACTTTCCAACCACCATGTTCAAAATCCTAAATATGGGAATATAGTTTTCCAAGAATGGTTTTCTATCCATGTATTAGAGTTCCAGAGACTTTCAGAGTCAATCCCAAGGAACTGTTCTGGCAGTACATGGTGGAGTAATGACTCATGAGGGCATTTTATGATGCCTTTTTCTATAATTTGCATGTAATATCATGCTAGCAAGAGGCTAGGTTAAAGTACTCTAACACCAATGAACTTCTAAATCCTTCTAAATATGCTTGTTTAACCCATTTTTAAAACACACAAACGTGAAAAATTGTGGACTATTACATTAGTTCAGCTGCCTGGCAAGTTATGAATGTCAACCTAGCTCCGCCTACCAGCTTTGCCATTTGTATATCCAGTCTCTGACTGTAGCGTGGTTGTTATCACACAGCACTGTTGAGGTCATAACTCAACAAAAGTAATGTATAACACATTACTCTTTACTTTTCTTAAAAGTAATGCAACATGTTTCTGAACTTCTCGCCAGAAGTTACATTACATTCCTTTTGCATTCCTTTTGTGTTACTTCATAAATTGTCACATTTAACAATATAAACCTTATCTACAGTTCTGCAGATGGACACAAATCCCTATCCTACTGTGAACACACAACCTCTCTTTGTTAAAGTTGAAAACTAGAACACAGAGACTGCCAAGAGTGATTCTACAATAGAAACATTTACAAGAAAAAAGTTCCAATGTTACAAATATGACTGCTCATCAGGATCTCGGCTGCTTGGACTCAGCTTTAATACCATTCTGGACTCTTGGCTTGCTTTGTGTTAGCATGCTATCTGTGCAGATGTAAAGATTATAAAGAGCTGAAGTTGTATTAACAGTATAATACGGCTGTTTCTGTACAGAGGCTGTATTTGAGTATTGTGCTGTTGTCCTTTCATGCAATAAAAATAAAAGCAATGGTAAATGGACTGGTTCTTATATAGTGCTTTTCTACTCTATTTTGAGCACTCAAAGCGCTTTACACAACTTGTGCATTAAACCATTCACACAATCACTTCATCCACACACATTCATACTCCGATGGATGCATCAGAGAGCAACATGGTAGGTGACCTGCTCTACCACCTGAGCTACAACCACCCCGTAATGTCATTCTCCTTTATAATCTCCACTCTTTAAAATCTGTAGACCACTCCACCGTTTTCCTCCTTCCATACAAATATGGGAACCAGCCAAGTGTAGCATAAATGTGTTGGAAGAAAAAGGTATGTTTGTTTGCTTTTATTTTTGTCTTTCCTCTTCACGCCACAACCCTGAACTGGGTAAGCGCAGGAAAATGGATCCTCTTAGCATGCAGATAACTGAGGAACCTTTTTAATGCAAGTAAATGGTAAATGGACTGGTTCTTATATAGTGCTTTTCTACTCTACTTGAGAACTTCCAGTAGCTTCATCCACCATTCATACAACCATTTCTTTTCTATGCTTAAGTGCTTTCTGTCTAACATTCACACTCTCTTGGATTCAGAGCAACTTGGATTTAGTATCTTGCTCAAGGATATTTGGCATGCAGACTGGAGCAGCCAGGGATCAAACCACCAACCCAGTAGATGACCTGCTCTACCTCCTGAGCTACAGCCACCCAGTAATAATGTGATAAATACGTTTTTTGTCCTGTCTTCCTCTCCTCACCCCCAACTCGTCCTGGCAGATCGTTGCCCCTCCCTGAGCCTGGTTCTACCTGTTAAAAGGAAGTTGCTGCTGATTGTTGGGGTTTCTTTATTTTTACCATACAATATAAAGTGCCTTGAGGTGACTGCTGTTTTGTTTTAGCACTATGTAAATAAAATTGAATCAATGTAATTATTGAATTTGGTGTGTCAGAGCCAACACTGGCACACAGGTATAATAATGACTCTGCTTAAATTAGTCAAAAAAGAAAAAAAGTTTTTTAAAAAGCACAGAAAATGAATTGTCATCTTTATTAAAATGAAACTGAATGTTTTATGTGAGCAGAGCACATCTGGGTCATTTGCTGAATAATCTTTGCCTCTGAAGTCATCACACTTAGATCAGCATCATCACCAAGACATTCTCATCCTGTTCACTGCACAATCAACAAACTCATCATCTGTCCTCCTGCACCTCTCACTATTCGTTCCCAAGTGTGTGTCTCTCCACTCCTGATGAGTGAGTGTGCGCGTAACTGCACATTCATAAGAGAGAAAGCGAGCACCTTTGTGTGTCCATATGCGTCTGGGTGGCGTAGAACGTGCTGGGCGCCCTGCTGGGAGCACAGATGGTGCCGAGGCCTGCCACGGCAGCGCTGACGACGGCCACATTCTCACATGGGACCTCCAGCTTTCTGGATCCCACACCTCCTGTTCAGGCCTGAACTGACAAACGCTTCCCCTCCCCATCCACACACACACACACTCACTTTCTTTCGCTCTCTCTCTCACACACACACACACACACACACAAACACACACGAGGCCAAAGACCAGGCCGCTGCCTATTTCACTAGCCTGGAAGAAAAGAGAGAACACAACACATGGACGAGTTGGCGGTCACACGCTGCCCAGAGTGTTCCCCAGTGCGTGAGCGTGTGTCTCAGTGATGCAAGTGAAGCAAAGGTGAGAGGGGTCGAGTTAGAGTTCTATCAACTTTTTGGCTTCTGGGGCTAAATGATCAGTCGCAGCAACTTCCTCAATGTGTTCTTTGTATTTCTCAAACTGTCTTTTCTCCCACTTTGTCTTCATTTCGCTCACCTTCGTGGAACCTCCTGGCCTGCGTGCCTGCTCTTCTCCATCTTTTCTTTTTCTCTCTCAGCCTCTTAGTTCTCCTCTCTCCCTTCTGCCTCGTGCAGACGCCCCCTGTGGCTCACCGTCCACCTGAGAGAAGCCTCATACATCTCCTGACAAAGTGACTAATCCTTCCCATTTCACAGCTCCATCCCACTGCTCTCTGGGAATGTTCAAAACTGTGTGTATGTGCGTGCGAGTGTGTCTGATAGGTGACAGGAGGGAGTATGTCACACAGGTTCAAGGTGGGGGTTTTTTTTTTGTTGTAACAAGCAGCTCAGACAGCCACAGGGGTCTACAGAGCTCTGACTGATTAGAGAAATAACTCCATTACAGACATCTCATCAGAGTGATATCACCTCCCAACTTCTTGTTGACAGCTTCGTCACCACCTACGTCCACCTACGCACAAACACACACAAAAAGGCTTGCTTTTAAGTCTTTTCGGCTTTTAGACTAAGCCCGGAAAACAATTTGATCCTTTCAGGTTTCAAATTTGCATCTTATTTCCTCACAAACTCAGCAGCAGTATTCGGCCTCAGCTGGTTGATATGAACCCCTCAAATAATAATCATAATCATAAATCACCGAACGGCTTCCTTCCCGTGTGTCTGCCGGTCTGAATGATTATGGGAACCACAGCAAGAGAGAGTATCAGCCTACGCCAAACTCGTGTTCACAAGGTGATTGTTTCGAGGGAATATCTCAGTCTGAAAAAAGTTTCATTAGTTCTTTATAATGCTTTTTTAGCCACTTAAGGAAAAATGAGTGTGCGCTTGATTTGTTGAAATTTTAAGTATGAGATGACACTGTTCATTGTTTACATTTTCATCATATTACATTTTTTAAGGGGGTGTGTAATGGTCAAAACCTAATGACTTATTGGATTGTTTTATCTTCATATTGCTACAATGTCTGTGTGCAATGTCTCTAAAACTTTCTTTGCATCATCTCTGCGCCCACTGACCTGCTGGAAATGACACGTGTGAGGTTGTTATTAACATGCAGTGTTGTGTCACAACAAAATTTCATTTTCATAAGCGGAAGCACGACTTGACGTGCACACAAATCAGCTCGGAACCAGCTCAGCTTCTTTACCAGCACCGCCATGACTAAAGCAAACATCATCCATTAACTGTTCTCTGGTGACTCCACCACCCTGCAGCTTGCCTGTCTGTCTCCGGAATCACTACATCAGCTGTGGGATGTAATTGCAGCAGGCACTAACAAAACAGCCTTGGAGGGGTCCTTCATGTCTTTGGCCAAGGGCCTTATGGTCTGAGGAGGGGTCCGGACGATGCAGACCACCAAGCTTATACTATCTCCACTTCTTCCATCTGTGAAGTAATTAGGGTGGTGGTCCGTGCGTGTGTGTGTGTGTGTCTGTGGGCTCCAGCTGTCAGGAGGCCTCTGTCTCCTGGTCTTGACATGTCTCCGATACGCCCCGCTGTGAGTCCCTCTGTGACACACACACACTCCACAGACCCGGCCAGAGCCCAAGGCGAGCTGTCCGTCATCTCACACACAAGCATTCCCTCTCTCTCTCTCTCTCTCTCTCTCTCTCTGTCATGCACACACACGCTGATTTTTCAGTGATATGGTCCTTCTGGCACTGTGGTAGTACTTCTCTCCCTCATTCACATATTGTGTGTGTGTGTGTGTGTGTGTGTGTGTGTGTGTGTGTGTGTGTGTGTGTGTGTGTGTGTGTGTGTGTGTGTGTGTGTGTGTGTGTGTGCGTGAGACAATAAACACGTCGGTGGCTGCGGGCCACGGCAAGTCATCCGTGCTTCCCCTTATCGTTTTAATCACCTCGTTAGGCGCAGCTAGTCCCCACACTTACTGGCCGCTGCTCCTCCTCTGGAACCATGCCCTCCTGACCCGACGCTGGTGGTGCCACCGGGCACAGGGAGGCATGATGGGAGAAGAGAAGAGATCAAGTTTGCTTGATTTGAAGTTTTCCTAAATCTAAATGTCAATATAATAAGGAAAAGAAAAAGTTATGTTTATGTTTGTGTCAATTCTACTCCAAAAACATTATATATGACATAATCCTGGGATATATATGTGACAAGCGGGACAATATGTTGGCATTTATCCCCACTTATATTCTTCACCAGCCATTCTTCCGCTGGACTCAGCTGTTACATCCATCTTTATTGTGTGTCTGGATATCAGGTTTGTTTCTCCGAGGCCCTTAAACTACACTTCCACTTCTCTTTTTTTTCAGGGACAGGAAAGAGCTGCAGAACTTGGATAAAAGTCAGCGATGTGTAGGCTATACTGTAAGTCGCATATCTGAGAAAATAGGAAAAATGTTCTCCCTGATGCTTCTTTGCTATTCTTTAATATCAAAGTCCTTTAATAAGCAAGTGTCATCAATCAGGGCCTTCTTGGTAACACCTCTGGGCACTTATTTGGGCAGTCATTGAGTAGCATAGAGCAAATTAAAGCATATTTTCCCCTGCTGTAGATTAGCAGCCAGGATTCTTTGAGGTGCTGTTTTTCTCTTTTATAGTTTCGCTGTTTATTTACCAAATCAAATGAGGATGTCAACAAATGGATATGAATTGTTTTAAACATAAAAAAGATTCAATGAGTGTTAAACACTGTGAGGAAAAAAAATGAAAGGAAGAAGTTTGACTGACAACAGTTGCTTTGATTCTTGTTCTTGTTTTATAACCTAATCCTAATACATCCTCGGACTGGCATGCAGCTTCTCCACCCTTTTCTCTCTCCACACCAACTAGTTTTGACAATAAAACAAATATTTATTTATTTATTTTAATAATCATTAGTACAACAGACCACTGATAAACGCAGGGTGAAACACACTCAGGTGTGTCAGCCAGGGAAATCTAAGTCTCAACCTGTCAACAGCACCAAATTAAAACCATATAAAAAAACAGAGGAGCTGCTTTATTATTTCACCTCTTTACAAAAAATGGTTTCTAATTTTCATAAATCCAAGAAAATAACCAAAAATAAGCAACATTTCTAAAGCATTCTAGAAAATATTTCTTTACAGGCTTGTATCGCATTTAAGTTGACCCCCTCCCCCCCCCCCCCCCCCTTCATTTGCATTTAAAATACATATATACATTTATTTATAATCATTAATATTCACTACAAATGTGAGCACGTGCAAAAACTCACAACATGGACAAGTATTCCTTTTTTTCCACGCTTTATCATGCACACATCTCTGCTTTCCCTTTGCCCACTGCTCCCACGGGAGTGAGACCGCTTGAGGGGGCTGAGGGGAGTGAGGAAAGAGGGAGGAGGTGTGTGTGTGTGTGTGTGTGTGTGTGTGTGTGTGTGTGTGTGTGTGTGTGTGTGAGAGAGAGAGAGGAGGAGCGAGAGAAGGAGAGAGAGGGGTGAGAGAGGAGGGAGGGAGGGAGGGAGGGGCGGCGTTAGACAATACCATTCCTCAAATATATTCCATCCCCTCCGTCCATGAAGTGAGCCTTTATTAGTCCAGATCGCTTGGATCTTATCTCGCATATGACACTCGGCGCAAGAAGGAAGAGAGAGGGGGGATTATCCGCGAACCGCCTTCCGATCCGCTGATTCCTGACAAGGGAGAGCCTCGCTTATCTGTCCCTCTTTTTATCCCCATCTTCCAACAGGCTCACGGACGAGTAGCCCTGGCTGCACTTTCACCGCTATCAGCCCATCTCCTCTATTGTCTCTCCATCGCTGGGATCACACAGGGGGGCTGACTGATCCACGCTTATCATCACCATCACCACCACTGTCATCATCATCATCATTATTATTATTTCTTTTTCTCCAACTCGTCCGACCTAATCATCTCAAGACTTTTGATGGGCTGTTTTTTTATCAGCAGAAACATTTCCACGCTTGACGTTTGACCCCGCGTGATCCCATGTTGCAAGTTCGCGGCTGAGAAAAGTCAAAAACTATTTTAAAAAAAAACCGAAAGAAAGAAAGAAAAGAAAATAATTTTTCTCCTTTCTTTGTTTTCTTTGAATGTTCGTCTCATTAACATCTGATGTTGTTGTTGTCTTTTTTTTTGTTGGTTCTTTTGGCCGGTGGAATATGAGTTAATTTGGAGTTGAAGCTCCGCTCAAGAGCGCCTTTTAGTTCCCAACAAGAAAAAAACTGAACAAAACCTCCAACCCTTTGTCAAGGTGAGTCTCAGATTTCTGTGGAAAATTAAGCTTTTAAATAAAAACAAATTAAATACGATTTTTTCCGATTTATTCATTTTTATTATTTTTAGATTCGTAGATCTATTTTTCTTTATTAACAAAAATCAAGAAAAAAAGCAACTGCTCCAATAATTTGGTGTCCAGCAGATGTCAACATTATTTTACCATCTCCTGCCTTCATGCTGTCAAGTCGCTCCGGCCTCAGCCAAGCAGATGTGTTCATCACACTGTGACAGATGGCCAATTCTGATTATGTTAATTCGCAAAAAAGTTTTTTTTTCTTTAATTTAAAAACAAATAGTATTTTTAAAGAGTTTCGTCGTTTAAAAAACAATATTTTGCAAACATGACACTTGGAAATTCAAATTTGTTGGGCTGTTTTTAAGGCCTGAAGCTTTCGTGAATTAACCGCGAATTTTGAACCATTCATTATTTATGGAGTTTAATTTTATTATGCAATAGGCACAGGAGGGACTGGAGCACCCGCTGTGGGCTTTCTCATAGTGGTGCCTGAGTGCAGGAAAACAGCAAAAACGATGATTTCAAAAATCAATCCAGTTTTTTATTTCATCCAAACGCATGTGACACAGTAGCTCTCTGACTGTAAAATGTGGAATTTAAAATGACCATTAAAAAAAAAAAAAGCAATGTTTTAATGTTTCAATGACAGATTTTTCCCGTGCACAGGTTCTTGAGAAGGACTGCCAACACCGCAGAATAAAAATGATGCTGAGCCCGGATCAGGCTGAGGCGGACCTCTCCTGGACTCAGTCCGACCCGGAGACGATGCTCAATGGGTTGAAGTCGGCCGGTTGTGCCTCGGACGAGCCGGCGGAGATGGAGGACAGAGCCAAATGCAAAGCCGACCAGCCCCTGAGCAGGGAGGAGAAGAGGAGAAGACGGAGGGCCACGGCCAAGTACCGCTCAGCCCACGCCACCAGGGAGAGGATCCGGGTGGAGGCGTTCAACGTGGCCTTCGCGGAGCTGAGGAAATTACTCCCCACATTACCTCCGGACAAGAAACTCTCCAAGATCGAGATCCTCAGACTGGCTATATGCTACATCTCCTATCTCAATCATGTGCTGGATGTCTAAAAGTGACCCACTCCACCCCCCACTCCGCCCTCTACGCGCACACATATGTGAGAGAAACTGGTTGAGTTGTTGGGAGACTGGACTCGCTCGACGTGCTGGGAGTTAACTGGTTATGGCAAGGTTAGCGGTCAGGGTGGAATGATGCAGGAGATTTTTTTTAGCTTTCAACACCACAAAGCACTACTTTGAATAAAAGGAAGGTCAATTTTTAAGTAATCAGATAATTTTGCAGTGAATTAAAAAAAAAACAATCGAAACTTCTGCTGCAGGGGTAGAAACTGTTGTTTTAAGGTGGACTTGCTTAATTGATTGATGTAAAAATGTCGATATCGGCTCCACATATATATCGGTCTAACACCTGTGACACAGTGTTGCCTTCATCTCACCGAAACTTCTATTTCATTTAATGATATGTAATAAAAAATTTCCATCCAATTCAAGGCCCAAAATCTGCCCAGCATCATCTCCATCCAAACTAAAGCATCACTTCCCCGGATGCTGACACTCTGCCATACCTCTAATGGTGAGCTGAGCCCTTTAGTGTGAGTCCAGTGTTGATTGATGTAGTGGCAGCGGTGCAAAAAGTTACGGGAGCCTAAACTTTCAGTCCAGATCGCTCACTGCAAGCAGCAAGCGCCGAGTTGTTTTGAGCCGTTGGATGCAATAATGACAATTATTTTTTCCGATATTCAGCAAAAGGGGAGGGGGGGGGGGTCTGGAAGAGCCCCCGCAGGCATTCATGCTTCCTTTGCAGTGATGCAGTGGAGGACAGAAAAAATAATAATAATTCGCGTGGGCTGCAAAAAATTCAAGAAGATTCTGGTTATTTTAATTTGCTTCACATTTAATCTACATCTAAAAATGATATTAGCCTAATCTCATCTAATATCATGAATAGATTTCTGAATGCTCCCCTCACTGTGTCACTTTGAGGTTGAACAAAATAAACACGGGGTCTTTCCCCCCCCGATCGGAACGAAAGGACGTAAACATAGCTGCTTTAGATCTAGCTTAGATTTTCCATAAAGGAAGAAAAAAAAAAAACATTTCAATGCGTAAGTGCCACTTATGACATATAAAATTGTGACCTTAATCATGCTTTTTTGTTTCTCCTAAAGTGTATGGAATTATTTATTTAATTGTGTTAATATTTAAGGCTAATTTATTTATGTTAATATCATAAGCTGCCGTCTTTTTTGTATAAATGTATAATGGTTTGTTGCTTCTATATTTTAGGCTGTGAATTTGAACTTGGAAAGTGGTGGTGTTCTTCAAAAATGGCACTTTCTGTTAATCCATTGTATAATTTATTCGTTTGATGTATGTTCTATGCTTTTTTCTGTTGTTGTTGTTGTTGTTGTTTTTTGTTTGTTATTATTTTTCATGTCCGCTGTCTATCGATGGCAACGATAAGCACTTCAAGATGGGGTCTAGTGGCCCCATGAATTTGTTTCCCATTTTTTGAGAGGTTTCTCTGTGAATTAGAATTGGGCTGCTAAAGAAAAAAAACTAAGTAAAAAAAACATTTGCTTCATCGACACTGATTGTCAAATAATTCAAACCACCAAGGGGATACGATTCAGAGCTCAACCTCTTTGTCTTATTTATTTATTTATTTGCTATAACCAAAAAATTATTATTTTGAAAAAAATATTATCTTCAGTGCGCTGATTTGACTATTATTTTATTTTCTGATTAATTGGGTTATTTATTTGTCTCTGCTTTGTATTAGGAAAAGTCAATAAGTAATTTTATAGTGAAAGGGAAAAAAACATATCCTCTATCCAAAGATTTTTTGTCTCTTCAGGGTTGTGTAGGCTACTTGTTGCTTTATGCAGATCTTTTGTAGTAGAGGTATTGTGTGACAGCTGGTTTCTAATGGACAAACTTTTCATATTTTTCGGTGTTATTTTTAATTAAAAAGGTAATACTTGAAAAGAAAAAGCACGTTTTGTATTTTATTTTACTCAAAAAAAAAAGTTTTGAGGTTTTGGAATGTAACAGAGAACTAGGACATAGCCACCGTTAGAATATTCAGCTTATCCTAATGAAGAAAAGCCTACTGGCCTGATGACGTCAGGCTCACGTAACGCGCACGCGCGTACACGCACGATCGGAGTGACATAAGTGTACATGCAAATCATTCAGCATGCATGTAGTGCAAGCTCTCAGATGCTTTCTGGGCGTCTGAGAGCACACACACACACACACACACACACACACACACACACACTAGCCTACTCACATAAAAATGTGCATAATGTACAAACACACACACAAAATGAAAGGTGAAACAAGTGCAAATCCAGTTTAGCATACAGATGAAAACTCAGCCTACTGTACACACATGCACATGGCTGTGTGTGTTTGCACATGTGCATGATAAAATAAGCGCACATTCATAGAAGGAAACTCAGTCAGCTGCACACGCACACACTTGCTCTCTCTCTCTCTCTCTCTCTCTCTCTCTCACACACACACACACACACACACACACACACACACACACACACACACACACACACACACAGACCCAATGGTCAGCAGCTAAAGGCAGTGGTAGCCTACATGTGTGCTCCTGGCTGAAAGGCTCTCTCCCTCCCCAGAGAGGGGGCAGGTGTTACTCCAGACGAGCCAAGACAACCAAATTACTGGCCGTCTGGCACCTCCCGTGGGAAACCCGGCGAGAGAGGAGGGATGGGAGAGATGGAAATTTATGAGTGAGAGAGCAAGTGCTGAGATGTAATATTGCCAAATGGTATGAGCAAAAAAGAGATCCAAATATTTATATTCATTTGCGATATAAATATAGACGCCTATCCCCATCGATTGTGCTATAAAAGGCTTGTAGCTGAGTCGAGTTACAGAAACAGAGATGTGCAAATGCTTTTATCTAAGCCACATTAGATTATCATGAGAGAACCTTTTTTAAGCATGCACAGCCCCAGAGGGAATTGAACCTTTAACCCTGGATATGCCAGAATTCCAAATCAGCAACAGAATAAATAAAAATCTATCTATCTATCTATCTATCTATCTATCTATCTATCTATCTATCTATCTATCTATCTATCTATCTATCTATCTATCTATCTATCTATCTATCTATCTATCTATCTATCTATCTACCTACCTACCTACGGTGGCAGGTGCAGTCACATTTCTCCTTGAAAGTTTTTTTTTTGTAGACACTGAAGGTAGCAGGACATTTTGCTTCCTTTTCATCTCAAGGGTCTCCTGGGTCTTGTTTTTCTATTTGGTATTTCTCAGTCAGTCATCTTCCAGACATTCTTGCTTTAACTTCAACTGCAGACTGGGAACGTTTGCTGGCCGACATTGCTAACTCACTAATCAGACTGACACGTCAGTCATTAAATTCAGCATACAGTATATACCTTCTGAAATATAAAAGAAAAACTCATTCATGTCTCATATTCTGAAAAAGACAAAAGTAGTTGATGATTTCAGCTTAAACTGTGGGTAAGGAGTCCTTGGGGGCTGCGCAGAGCTTTGCATACTCATGTCTAAATCTCACTAGAAGCAAAAGTGGCAAAAATACATGGAACAACACAGGTCACTCTTGTTCATGTTTGTGCATTTTTTGGTCCTTCTGTTTAGGCCCTGCCTCTGAGAATATAAAGTCAGTAAAATTAATAAAACCCTCCACTGCTGCCTTTGCTTTGTACTTCTACACTTCTGGTCACTTTGTTTGGTAGACCTTTCTAGTACTGGATTGGACCCTTGACTTCAGAACTGTCTTAATTCTTTGTGCTAGTAAGATTCCTCAGAGATTTGATCCAAATTCACGTGATAGCATCATGAAGTTGCTGCAGATTTCCCATCCAGCTACATGACACAGACAACAGACATTACTCAGGTAGCTTTTCTGTTTGCGGTCAAATACTATCCACTCTCAGTTTGTCTCAACATTTACATGAAATCTTGAGAGTTTGAAAAAGCCACCAGCATGGACTTTTGTCATTTGGCATTTTGTCTGGCTGTCAGGCCTCTAACTAAAGGTTTAGGTTCAATCTCAGTACTTTCTGGATTCTGTAGTAGAAGGATCTTTCTTCACAACCCACACCTTAAGGCTGACAACACATTCTGGGTATCAATAAACAGAACTCCATAATAAGCTTTCGCCATTATGTAAGTAATGCTATCAAGTTGGTCTAAGAAGAAACACACAGGAATGATACATGGCCTGTTTCTTTTTACAGCGCTATTCTACTTTACTGAAGCGCTCTATACAAAATGACACATTCACCCATTCACACAAATGTACATACAAGCACCTATTCACACGTTTCATAATCTGACAAACACATTGGAGCAACTTGGGGTTCAGTATCTTACCCAAGGATACTTTGGCATGCAGACTGGAGCAGCCAGGAGTTGACCACCAACCTCCCAATCAGTGGATGACCTACTCTACCTGGTCGAACAGGTCATCCATCGGGAGTATGAATGTGTGTGAGTGTTAGATAGAAAGTACTTAACCATAGAAAATAACTGCTTGTATGAATTTACAGTTAATCTGAGATACAACAATCACATTGAGTTCAGGAGGGCTCACAGTGGTATGGCTGTAAGCTGGAACTGAAGGAAGATGTGATGAGACAGTGGGATAAGCAAAAGACTTTTACCTTGGATAGCAGGTTTAAGTCTTTTACAGTTTTTCTCAGTCGCTTTGGTGCGTTTCTCAGAACACCATTAACATTTGCACAGCAGTTAGTGCATTTCCCAAAACAATTAGTGCAAACTGCAAAACCTAGTGGATAGCCTGCTAAAGCACGTCACATGCACAGAATTGATTATCCATACCTCAAAAGCAAGTATCCATGTCAATGAAACTGTCAGTGCCATCAAAATGAAAAGTCTTGACACCATCTTTATGAACAAGATAGTCAAATGGCATTGTCATGTTTCCACTATGACAGTTTATAATTTCAGTGTTTCCCATTGCAAAAACAATTGGTGACACCTGAAAATGCTGACGACAGCACTATGGCCTACCTGTACAGCCATCTGAAATGTGCAGTAAAGTCACTGTAGATGTTATGGGAGTCTTGGGAGTAACTGAGACACTGAATACGTACGTCTCACATTTCCATTGTGTAGAAGTGTTTGTAATCCTACAGAATTGTGCAAAAGAAAAATATGCTACAGTCACTTGTTCACTGTAGAATACATGTAAACATAAAATCACCAATTTGGTAGAGCCTCCTCATGAGTGACAGCTGTAATTCACCTGAGATCAATTGTTCAATTTCGGAGACATTTCCAGGAAAAATGATACAGAAAGGTATAGGATTTGCTTGACAGATGGCCAATATTTGGCATGTGATAACTAGTTCAACAATTTTGTGTGTGATGACTTAAGCAATGGATGTATGACTATTAGTTTTATTGGGAATGACTGTTCAGCATCCATAGGTATGATTACTTTTGACTGACATGACATAAGCAAATGGAAATGTCAGAAAGCAGCAGGGAAATGTATGGAAGCAACTGATTCATGTCCAAAATCATTTGCAGTTTGTTCAGAGAGAGGAGAAATTGCTACTATGATGTGCACAAATGACTGAGTGTTGTGGAGGTTGAACTAATAGTTATGAGAATTTCAATTCTGATCTGAGAAACGCACCAAAGCGACTGAGAAAAACTGTAAGTAGCTAAAGGCAACAATGAGTTAATATCTCTAGAAGGAACCGTTTCTTATTTTTCAAGCAACTTTAATTTGATCTAAATCTAATGTTAGGCTAGCATAAACAAAGACGCTGCACCTTTTATGCACTAAGTGTACATACGATCCACTTGGCGGGTTTATTTACCATTGTACCAAGTTTGATAGCAACAGGCACTGCTGCTGTGTGTGTGGGAGTGTGTTAACATATAGCCTAAACTTGTGCTCAGCTCAGCCTCTGACCAAAAACACCAGAAAATCTGATTCTTTACTCCACGTCCCTGTTGACTCGTTCCCGCTCTCTGCTCCCTGTACACCCTGGGATATGTGTGTAAACTTTTTTGCTAAGGCTCTTGCTAAACATTTTTAATGAGTTCATGCCTAAACTTGCTTCCCATTTTACCTGAAGTCACAACAACTGTTAAAACACGTCACTGAGGACAAGAACACCACACCTGTCACATGTTGAAAGGACGCGGTCTGCTACACTCAGCTCTTATTACTGTCGACATTTCATTTTGATTTCCACGAGATTATTTGTTTTACATTATCCAAATCTGACTGGCCCAGTATTTCAGAGTCTATCAACGCTTTCATTTTAAAAAAAAAAGGAAAGAAAGAAAGAAAAGAACACCAATATGTTGCATCAACAGATTGTCCTCTTCAGAAACACAAAACAAGCTCTGTGATTCTGGCATGGCGTGGAGACAGACTTCTGCTCAAGCTTATTGAATGGAGGAGTCCATCTGTACATTGCCACGAAGCACTACAAGGCCATTTGTGCTCTTCATCCCAAAAGCTTCCATAGCATCAGTCCTCTTCAATTTATTCTTTACAAACCCCCAGAAGGGGCAGGGGAGAGAAAAGTGACAGGCGAAGCCCAAACTGCTGAGGGCACTGAACAGCCTGGCTGACAGTGTGGCCGGTGCTTGTGTGTGTGTGTGTGTGTGTGTGTGTGTGTGTGTGTGTGTGTGTGTGTGTGTGTGTGTGTGAGAGAGAGAGAGAGAGAGAGAGAGAGAGTGAGAGAAAGTGCCACGTTTCACCACATCCCCCCACTCTCTTTGCACCGTGTGGCTTATGTAACGGCGGAGGCCGAGGAGTGACCATATGTCAGGAGGTGTGTGCAGACGGCAGGGGATTATACAGGGGCCATTAGCAGCATTTGGACATCCTTCTCCTCATCATCATTCAGGTATAGAGCTACTCAAATCCAGGAGAAGCACACACACACACATTTAATTCTGAGAGCTCACTAGCTCTGTGTAAATTGGACAGGGAGAAAGAGTATGACAACAAACAGCCATATGTTCACAGTACAAGGAACAACATTTGGGGCTTTTTGTGCTGCCTCATTTTTTCTCCCTCGCTTTTATTCTCCACGTCACCGGGTATTATGGAAGTGTTCATGTTCAAGGCGAGAACTCCCCACTGCAACTCCTTCCCCACCCACACCCGCCCCTTCCCCACCTTTCCTTCTTGCTTGCCTCTATCATTGCAGTGTGCTTTTGGGAGAGTGCGTGGAGTGTGCACATCCCTGCCTGTGTGTGTATGTGTGTGTGCAGTATGAAGGGTGCTCGTGCTGCAGAAGTACAAAGCCTGATCCATGTGTTGAAATGCAGCCCCCGGGATGGACCGTATTATCCCTGCCTACTTCACCAGCAGGGTCCCGGGGCTCGAGCTGGCTCGTGGTCCTTTGTCTCCAAACAGATGGAAATGGGCAAAGGAGAGGAGAAGTGGAGAATCGGAGAGGAGGAGGAGGAGGAGGGAAGGAATAGAATGGATGGAAGAAGGCAAAGGGGAGGGAGAAAGAGTCAGTCTGTTCTCATTAAGTGCTGTATTGAAGAAGACGTCCCCCCACAATGCGTCAGCAACCGTGGATGTTCCCCCTCTCATTCAGGCTCACGCTCGGACCATCTGTACCACAGGGTCTGTCATAAGGTGTGCGTGCATGCATTAGGCCCCGGCATACGGCCCAGTCTGGCGAGTTAAAATGGTGATATTCATTGGGTTTCTATTTGGTTAAGATCGTTTAAATCCAATTGTTGGACCTTTGTTGCGGACGCCTCATTGGATGTGAGTCACTGTGAGTGAGGAGGGGAGTTTATTCAACATCCTGCTGTCCCTTTTTTAAGTCTCAGAGGGCACAGGGACAGAGCCAAGATGTAGATTTCTAATTAGCAAATCCTAAAGACATTAAGGAAGAATGATCTCTACTTTAATCCTGTTATTATATTTTAGTGTGAAATACATTTTTGCTCCTTGTGGCCCTGTTTTGAACTCAAGCCCTCAGGTTGTTGCAGAACTGGGTAGCTAATATTAGTTACTAATTTCTAGTTACTCTGCCACACCACTGTTCGGTGTATAAAAATATGATCCCAGACTCCACAGTGAAAATAAAATTAATCTAAAAAAAGGTTTTGTTCGCTGTTGTACTTCATGGCTCTCCTTCAGGGAACAGAAGTTATAGACACAACTGTTCATTTTGCAGCGCAAAAACACAAAAGATATTACATTTGGCATTATGAAACACACAGAAATATATTAAATATTCACGTGAGACATAGAACCTGGTCATGTTTTTTCATTTGTGTTTGATTTTTTTTTTTTAACTGATGTTCAAGGGCAATTTTGGCATTCAGTGTTGCTCTTCTCCTTGAATTATTTGCAAGGCCGCTCAACGTGCTGGGAGGCAAAAACTGGCAACGAATCTCTATGAATTAGGTACATTTAGAAAGGTAGGGCCTTTTGGACAACATCATTTCAGTTGATATTGCTGTGATGGATATTAAACTTACACTTGTTTAAAAAAAAAAAAAGAACTTTATTCCTGCAACCTAACTTTTAGGTTTTAGGTTTTTAGTGCCCTGTAGCTGAATCTTAACATAATCCAGCTTTTTGTCTTTTTGGATTTTGTCTTAATTAACTTTATTTGTGTCATTTTATATCAGATTTAATGATTTTGTCTTGTTTGATTCTCACTACATATATAAAATTGTATGTTATTAGTATTAAAGTTTATTAAACCATTACTATATAAAAAATATTAAACCATAGATAATATGAATATATATAACATTGCTCATTTGTTTTTGATGTTAACAATCAGTACTTGATCTTATTTTAGAATCTGATACAGCTGATCATATAATCATTTTAAGCATTGGGCTGAAAGCAACACATTTAAATTGTTATTTGTTTATCTTTATCGTAGAGAATTCTTGACAACCTCTAAAATAACAAAGTGACTTCATTTAAGGGCTCATGTGGACTTTCCAGTAAATCTACCCTTCATCAACTTAAAAATAGTGCTATGTTCATCCTTTTGTCTGTCTGAGTGCCTCAAAGAAACTAATGCATGCGTTTACATCTAGCATGTATTGTAAGTGTATATAGCCTACCTAAAAAGTATTGCTTGTTTGGAAAGCTTATTTTTAAAGAAGTTCATGACCTACCTCCAGTATAGAGCAGTTCCAAAGTGCAGGACAAAAAGATTTTCACCCTTTATGACCTGAACAGCTACAGTCAGTGGACCTGAAAGCAGCTGGAAATGTAAGTCTGTAAGTCTTAAAACTGTACTCTTATGTCTGGCTTTTGATTCAGTTGATCTTTATTGAAATAACTTCATTTTATTTGATTTATATCTGCTCATCTGACCTGTAGTTTTATTCTGTTTAATTATTTGGCCTTAAATCTTTTAATGTTTCAGCATCACACCTTCTTATTTGCTGATTATAACTTATTGATATCTGACTGGTCATTTTATTGTATTTATGTTTTACTTTTTAGTACTTTTTAAATATTTCTAATATTTGAACTTTGTTTTTGAATTCTTTTACAGGCATCTTATATTGTACTTACAAGCTATTCTTAATATAACTGAATCGTTTAATCTTGTTTAATCTTAATCTTTAATCTTTTTTAAAAAATTATTTTAAGGCTGTTTGTTGTTATTATTATGTTAATTACGTCATGTTCTGTCTGATTATCTGTTTCCCAGTCTGTGAAGCAGATCAGAAATACACCAACCTTCATGAGAGATGATACACAAATAAAGTCTGAATTGTGAATGCGCCAAAAATATTTTTATGATATATATATCTGAGAGGAAGCCTTGAACTTAAAGTTAATTTGTCACATACACTGAATGAAACAGGCCCCGAACATGGAATCTCATCTGGCTGACTGCGAAGCGGTGTTTCTCTGGAAACTCTGGCATTCATCTCTTTCTCTCTTTCTCTGCATGCATGCGTGTGGTCTCATAAACGGCATCTCTTCCCACTTCGTCTTCATTTTTACGCGCTTTCATTTTTCTCCCCTATTTACCAAAAAAAGCCCCTCTAAACTCATAAACTCCGTGTCTTTGGGGAGGGATCCATCCATCTTCCCAACACCAAATTGAATTGATCTCGGGGGGTGGGATGGGTGGGGAGGTGGGCGCCTCGTTTTCTCAAAAGGGGCCATCTGCGCGCGCTTCCCGCTTTGAATAAACGTGAAAAGTGACAGCACGCGCTGCTGCCGCTGCTCCTGCTGCCTGCCGTCACACGACGCGCGTGCCAATGAGGGCTCCTCGTGCTTTCACTATCACTCATGTGGGGGCGGAGGGGCCGTGTGTTAACTTGAGTGTCCTGTAATTACATTGAAACGTTGCGCTTTATTAATTCTAAGTTAAAATCACAACTTTTCACTTTTAACCGAGGAGTAAAATAATGGCGAATTACAGACAAAATAACACGTTATCGCAAAAATAATGTGCACGTTTCTTCAATTTTATGGCGTTCGTTACTGCAATAATAGAAATTATTATATATACGTCTGCCAGCTGCTTGATATACACTGGTCAGTCATTTGGGGAGTGTAATTGTGGCAGATTACCACTTGGTGGCGCACTAATCTTAAACTACGATGCCTGGAAACTGCTGCTGCACGTGAACTGGATTATTCAAAAATAAAGCAGCTAAATTGTGAAAAGTTGTGAAAACTGTGAAAACATTTTCACTGCTGATTTTTTAAAATCACACGTGTTTTCTTTTAGCTTTCATATAAAGTGACGGAGAATCTAACATTCACCCATGTCTTCCCTCCCCCCAGGCTTGACACAAGACTGGTGATTATTTGGTTCTCCAAAGGGGGGAGAAAAGAGGGAAGCTCCGGGGTCGTGTCCCAGTCATGACCTCCATTGTGTTCTGGAGGGGATGAGATATATCTAAAAGAGTGCTGCGTGTGTGTGTGTGTGTGTGTGTGTGTGTGTGTGTGTGTGTGTGTGTGTGTGTGTGTGTGTGCATTGCATTTCAAAGCAGGACAAAATATTGATTCATATACAGCTGTGCAACTGCTGGAGGCATCTGTTGCCTTGTGGATTGAGCACTGTGTGTTTGGAGACTGAATGAACTGGCTCGAGCCCTCTTTGTCTTATGACACAATAGATGGAGAAGACAACAACAACAGAGAAATGTGAAATCAGTTGGTGGGGATATATATTTATCACTGATGTTCTGTAGCCTTTATTTAATTTGTTTATCAAGGTTAGACTGCTATATATAGAAGCTGCAGGGGAAAGTCTAAGTAGAGGTGTTCTACTTTGGGTCTCTCCTCATCAAGCTCCTTACTTTATCTCTTAGGGAGAGTCCAGCCAATCTTCAGAGGAAGCAAATTTCCACTGATTGTTTCAGCAGTCTTGTTCTTATGGTCTCTACAACGAGTTTGTGGCCATAGGTGAGGATGGGAATGTAGATTGACCAGTAAATCAAACGCTTTGCTTTGACACTCAGCTCTCTCTTCACTATAATAGATCAGTACAGACCCATCACTGCAGACGCCACCCAGTCTGTCTTTCAGTCTCCCACTTCACTTTCCCATGAACAAGACCCAAAGACACTTAAACTCTTACACTTATTTCAGCAACTTGTGCTTGACCCGGAGTGAGCAATCCACCCTTTACAGTGAGGACCACTGTATCACACTTTCAGCCCTTTTCCACTACTACCTAGTCAAGTTGGCTCAGCACAGCTGAGTTCGTAGGATTTTCCATTAGGTGGTGGTTCCTTGTATCAGGTATGTTTTTAGCGCCTACTCGGCCAGGGTTCCAAGCGATCCAGGGCAATCTGAAAATATGATGTCAACAGACTGAATGATTGGCTAGTCAGTGGCATCACTTGATGAGTCACAAGAACATCTCTTTCTTGAAAGTCAAAACCAACATTTTTGAAACCCAGCAATGAGGGAAATGACTGCACAAAAACTATACCATGGTCCCTGAGGCTGACAAAAAGACACAGACCAGCAGGTATACCATTGCGTTGACATCCTTATACTACCAGCAATGCGAACCAAGCTCTCACTAAGGCTATACATGAACCGAATGACCCATAGCAATTGGCCACTCACCCTGCATTCCCAAAGAACCCCCACAGGATTCTCCAAGAATGCTTTCTTCAAGTCCAGAATACACAATTTGGCTGGTTGGGCTACCTCCCACACACCTTCACACAAGCTGTACCAGGACAGAAACTGCATTGCTCTTCTTAAATCAGTGGTTTGACTAACAAATCCAATCCTCTCCAGCACCCTGGCATACCCTTCACACAGTGGCCGAGGAGTGTGAATCAGCACACCCTCCAGTCCTCCTTCTTAAAAAGGGGGACCATCACTCCGGTCATCCCAAGGCTCTGTCCCTGACTTCCACAAGATGCTGCAGAGGTGTGTCAACCAAGACAGCCCTACAATATCCAGAGTCTTAGAGGACTCACCTTTCTCTCCTCCTCCCTCTCTCCCCCACACTCTGCTTCCAGGTGTGTCAATAGGGATTGTCAAACTATTCTTTGCACCACCTGGCTATATCCTCAGTTGAGGTCATCAGCATTCTATCCCCATTGCATATAGCATAGCAGGAAGCCAGGTCTCCTTCCTTCCTGAGTCTCCTGATGGTTTGCCAGAATTGCCTCAAGGCTGACCGAAAATCTTGCTCCATGGCCTAACCGAGTAATCAACACCTGAGGTTTTGCTTTAGCTACTGCTAGGACCACATTGCTTTACTCGGCATCTTCGTATTTGTCAGCTGTCTCCAAAATCCCACAAGCCAGCCAAGCTTGATAAGACTCTTTTTTTCAGCTGCCTTCACCTCTGACATCTGGTCGGTAAATTACCACCATAACAAACACCAACCACCTTGGGGCCACAACTCTATATTGCAGCTTCGACAATAGGGCTGTGCAACAAGGTCTACACGGACTCAGTGTCTACAGCCTCCTTTGTAATGCTGTTGAAGTTGGATTTGAAGATCTCACAGACTGGGACCTCTGTCAGATGCTGCTAATGCACCGTCATTACCCTAGACTACATCAGGTCCATCCAGCATCCTCCCCCACCACCAGATTCAGCTCACTATCAGGTGATGATCAGTTGACAGCTCTACTCCCTTCTTGTTCAAACATGCAGCCACAGATCTAATGAAACATACACATGTACTATATAGCGGTAGGTCTGATGATACAATTAAAAAATCAATGATCGACCTGCGACCTAGGGCAGCCTGGTGCCAGGTGCACTTGTGGACCCCCCTATTCTCACATATGGTGTGTGTTATGGGTAAACAGTGGTTAACACAGATGTCCACATAAAAAGTCCCCCGGAGGGGACAATGGAGCCCAGCTTGGGTACCTTCAAGCACCACATCCATGGATTCCAAGGAGACTGGGTACACTGAGCAGTAAGTGCAAATGATATGAAGGTGCAGAGAAGCAGTCCTCTTGTCCACCACTGAAAACTCCCAACGTGAAGGCACTGAACCACTACAGTCCGTCCTGCGAGTGGCGGGCCCACAGACCGACCCATGTATTGCTTTAATGCAATTTCCAGCCTCGGTCCATCACCCGTGTCCCTCGATTGTTTCTTCATCACAGGGGTTTTTCTGAAACCCATTATCTGGTCTCTCACCATGGATGAGTGGATGTATTGTTTGTCTTAGAAAAACCAGCTAACAGGAAATATCTTAATGCACAATAACTTATTTTTCTTTAATACTTTATATTGGTACTTTTAGTAAGGTTAATCATCTAAATACTTCTTCCACCACTGCTGAACTGTTAATCCACAGAAGTGTGATTATCTCTAAAACTGAACAGCCAAATGCTCAGGCGACACTGACTATAGCATCATAACATTCGTGTCTGCCTTTATCAAAAGAAGAGTAGTTATCTGGAGTGCTTGTTTACATTCTCTTTTCAGAGGCTTACCCAAGGCCTCACTGACTTCATTGTGTTTGTTTCACTAACTGTGTCCAAGCCAGATTGCTATCGCTCCACTGCTTTGATTTTTTGCTCTGAGTGAGTGACTGACATCATTGACGACTGTTTACCTTTTTCAGCATCATGAGCTGTGACAAAAACATTGCCTCTCTGTGTAAGTGGGAGGGGAGAAAAGAGATTGGTGCTTTTGTAAATAAACAAATACATTTAATATATCAATAAATCACAGGAAAAATATCTTTTTAGAACTGTGCTAGATTTTCATATTCTGCCCATTTAGTTCATGCAGTTTTACATTAAAATATCTAATTTTAAATCTTTCTTAATGTTGTGCTATTTTGATATAAATGCCTGCAATTTTCACTTAAAAATCCAGATTAAAGAAGGATATTATATTCAATCTACAAAAGCACAGAAAACCCCCAAAACAAACAAAACAACAACAAATTGAAATTATTGTATTTGCGTTTTCCAATATAGCCCTATGCTTAACATGTCTTACAAAAGTTGAGATATACAGTAAAATATTAAAAATGAATTCAAAAACAAATGTACCCGGTAAAAAACAACAACAAAAAAACAACAAAAAACAAATTGCGCAAATAAGCGATTCATTTGTAATATTGTTGCATATGAAGAAACAGAGATAAGAAGTTCAGCACTATGAAAAACTGCCAGGTCTCTTCCTGTTTAAAGTAAGTTCTTGCTCCCCACTGTCACTAAACACTTGCTCACAGGAAACTGTCACAGTGTAGAGGTTCTCTCTCTATTACTACCACTGTGGATGGATGGATGGACTAACTGTACAAATAGTTAAGTCATTTAAAATAATTTTCCTTACAAATGTTCTAAATTAGTTTCTCATGTTATTTGCACAGTATTTGTGTATTCAATAAGCAGCGCTATTATTTTTAAGATGTTTTGTTTTAAATGAGAGAAATCTCTGCATACAAAGACCAAGGCAAGGACTACTGAAGAGCTAAAATCCTACACTCACAGTTAAAGTACAACTTTTCAACTATTTTTAAAAGCCAAACAGCTAATCAACAAATCACATAGCAGCTCAATGCATTTAGGTGTGTAGACATGTCAAGACAGCCTGCTAAAGGTATAACCGAGCAATGGATTGGAGAAGAAAGGTGATTTAAGTCACTTTGAGTCTGCCATGTTTATAGGCTTCAGATAAGCTAATCTGAGTATTTCAGAATGTACTAATCTCTTGGGATTTCCCACACAATCATCTCTAGGGTTTAAAGAGACTGGTCTGAAAAAAAGAAAGTCTCCCGTGAGTGGATGAGAATACCTTACTGATGCAGGAGATGCGACAATGGCCAGATTACTTCATGCTGATAAAGAAGACAAAAGTAGCTCAAATAAGCACTTCTTACAACCAAGCAAGAAAGTGAAAAAGAGCATCTATGAACACACAAGGTGTCAAACCAAAGCAGATGGGTTACAGCAGCAAAAGACCGTGCTGCTGCCCCTCCTGTCAGCTAATATTTGAAAAGTCTCTTCTAAATGGAACAGTAAACAATTTTTAGAAATGTTGCCTGGTCTGATGAATCTCGATTTTTACTGCAACATCTGGACGGTAGGGTCAAAATCTGAAAGCTGAACATGAAAGCATAGATGCAACCTGCCTAATATCAACGGTCCAGACTGAAGCTGGTGATGTAACAGTTTGGGGCATAGTTTTTTGGCACACTTTGGGCCCCTTATTACTGAGTGTTGTTTAAATGCCAGAGACTTCCTGGGTATTGTTGCTGATCGCTTTATGATCACACTGTACCTATCTTCTGATGGGTGCTACCAGCAGTAAAATGCTCCATGTGACAAAGCTCAGATCATCTTAGACTGCCTTACCAGGGTTTTGTTTATCTCACCAGGTTAAGGAGACGACGCATACGCCACAAGGTTCATGCAGCGACTGGTGACTGAATCTGCTCTGGACCGTTTGTTGCCTTCCACCTGCTCTCTTCTATTTTCCTCTCACATTATAACTGTTTCTATCATAAAAAAGGTGAAAAGATCTGAATACATTTTCTCAGTCTAAACTTTGTACAATTTTCAACTTGACATCCATTTTCTTCTTTTTATCCGATGCAGGATTCCAAGATAGCTGGAGACTCTCCCAGATGTCATAGCACAAGAGGTGGCTGGACAAGATTCCAGTCTGTCACATGTTTAACCCACTGAGATGGACAGCTATTCCCACCTTTGCATCTATGGCTAATATAGAATGAGCAGTTAACCTAACATGCATGTGTTTGCACTGTGGGGAGAAGCTGGAGTACCTGGAGAGAATCCATAGAGATCCCGCAGGGCTGGTGAATTTGAATATAGGACCCACATGCTGTGAGCTGACAGAGCTAACCACTGCACCATTGTGCCACTCAAATCACTTTTCAAAGTACTGCATTCTGTGTCCAACTGTTTGTGGAAAAGTATATGTTTTTTTGAAGAATGAGATATTCTTTAAGGGTCCATTTTGCTATAAGTCTCTCTTTTGTTTTTGTGTCTGGCAACAACCAGGACTGTAAGTCTCTGTGAGAAACGGTTTCTTTTTTAGAATTCATCAGCAGCTCTGGAAGGATGTATTTGAGTATTTCCTTAGATCTTTTATACCACTTTGGCTTACCTACAAGCTTAATCCTGTGATGGCTTAATCCTGTAGAAGTGGGCAGAACTATCTCCAATTATTAACGAACAGCTGAAAAGGTGTGTCTTGTTGTATTAGCTATTTATCATTAAGTATTTTTTAAAGTAAAAGTATCATTATTAGTATTGGCAATACTTGCTCTGTATTTACTTGGTACTGGATGGATATTGAAATTCACAGTATCACACAGCACTATAATCCTGACAAGGAGAAAAACCTCAGTGTTTAGCAATTCTGTGAAACAACTCCAGAGAAAGAGAAAAACAGCAAGAACCACTCATCAAGATCAGCCAGAAATCGGTTCCTTTCTACAGCAGTGGTTGACCAAAGCAAGAAATGGGAAAAGGCAACACAAAGTCTGCAACAAAGACTACGAGTAAATGATAATTTTTAAGTTTTTGGCATAATGTGTTCCCATTACATTTAGTCTTTTCTACACTTTATGCTCAATAAAGTGTTTTACACTTTGTTAAACAATGGTGATTTTAATCCATTGTGCTGTAAAATCCAATATGACTACACATTTTAAAAATGATTCATTATTCACTGTAAAGTGATGCTTAGTTTTTATACTTCCAATTAATCCCAAACAGAATAATAGAAAATGGAAACAAGAATTTCAGGAGGATGATCTGTCATCAGTTATGTAACTAACATGTGTGAAAGTTGTCATTTTCACATATATTCCAAGAACCTTCTGTTTTCATCAGCTTTACTGACCATTTCAACAGCTAACAACACTTTTTTTTTCTACAAACATTAAGTCCCTCTGGACACCGCAGTTTTCAGTGGGTGAAACATTTCATTACTTATCCAGGAATTTACTAAGGCATTTTTTATTGCACAGTTCGTTATCGAATGCTTTATTTCGACTCTTCTGGTCCTTCATATCTTATATATTATTAAACGGCTTATGCAGCAGGTTCACTTTAATTCGGTGTTTCTGTGATCTTTGCAGTGGCAAACTGGGGGCAAAGACACCCCCCTAGCGCCATGTATCCGCACTGCACCCCCTCACGCCGAGAAGCACTGCCCCCTGTGAAATTCCTGACTGCCAGGGTGATTCCTACGGTTACCAAGGGCTGCTTCCTACTGTAGCTTACCGTGTGCTGTGTGGCAAACTATTTTATAACCTCTGGATAAATTATCAACCACGGGAATGATATCCCCAGCGATAAAGGGTGAGTTATGATTTAATTACACCTGAGATTGTGTCGGCCATGTGTGTTCTGCAGATGTTAGTGTGCGGGCTCAGCAGTGTGTGAAGCTCAGTCTTATAGCCTATAACGTCCTGTCTTGATTCCAGTCGCCTACAAAAATGTGTGTTAGCGTGCCTACCTGTTTTTCCATACAGACAACAAAGGCAGTTATCCGCTGAATGTGTGTTTTTAGAGAAAGACTTGGGAACACGCCCTTGCTTTTTTCCTACCTGTATGAAAGGAAATATTTTTAACTTAATTTCAATACCCTTAAACTGCGGTCAGACCCACGCACAAATCCACACTCGGAAAGTTACCCGTATTTGTTCATATTTGGCCGCAGTTTGGAGTTTCTAATCGTCTCGGATCGAGTAGATATACATATTTATTACTGTCGCTCTCTCAAACACAAACTCCCAGAGCTACTGAGAGAGAGAGAAAAGTGAACTATGTTTCATACGGATGGCTGGATCCGCATAACCCCGGCTGGTGCACCGCAGCTCAGCTGTTAACTGTAACCTGCGGCGGCAGAGTTGTCGCGGACGGATACATAATGACACCTCAAGCCTCGAAAAGCAACCAGTAAACCGAAAAACACCCAGTTCGCCCGCCTGTGACCACTGCAGCACGCTTTGGGTATTCAGCTCGTCGTAAATATGGGCTACAGAGGTTAGGGAGAGCAAGAGGGGGGCGTCCGAGGCCACGGTAAAACCGGGGAGTTTCCTGCCACTATAGGTCCGCCTGCGTGCCGGGTCACAGGTAGAGGTTGGGCGGGTAACCTTGCTCAGCAGCTCCACCAAACCGAAACATGACTTCTGTTTAGCTAAATGGTATCACTTTCCCTCGTGTAGGCTTAGGCTAGGTAGCTTTTGCTTTCGTGTGTGACTTGCTAAAATACTCCACGAGGGGAAAAAAAGTCTAAATTAAGTTAAGCAGGTGCTTATGTGGCACGTGCAAGTTAGGTGACTTCTAATTAATAACCTGTAATGGTTTCTGTTGAGCTGCTTTCATCATCAGTGGTTGCCTGCTCTGTCTACAGGCCAGTGTGTGATTGACAGAAACTTTAATTTCCAGTGAAACACACCAGGCCATCCTTTGCCATGTTAGTTTAGACAGGGTAGCATCTAATTATCAGCTGCTGTAATAAAAAAAAAAAAAAAGAAAGCTCATTACTATGAGCCAAAGACTGCAAACTGTAATAAATGATACAAAACGGAGCAGAACAACAGATTTGTGGCACTTAGACTTGCTGAAGTACTTGTTAAACGACTAACCACTTGGTTAGCCTTAATAAAAAAGTTTTATATATAATTACAGTCAGTCATATAAAGGCTGATGTTTTCACACAGTTTCTGAAATCTGTCTAAATAAAAGCTGCATGAGTGATGCAGTGAGATCCCTGACCGACATTACATTGTGACAACAGCTTCCTCTCCATAAATTATGTAAGACCCTCATCATCATAAGGACTTTATATTCACAGTGCACATGGATTCTTTTTCATTTCCTGCTCTAGAACAGTGTCTCTGGTTTCCTTAAAGCTTATCAATGGTCTGTCTGTCATATGTAAAATGTGTGTTTGACAGTGCGTCTGTGTATACAGCATATTTGGACCTAATTCTTAAGCTTGACATCAGAATTACTTCTGTAAAATAACCATGAACTCTAGGCATTGCATTAGCTGGTTAGAAATCAGTGA
Organism: Copadichromis virginalis; assembly: GCF_057382275.1. Taxonomy (NCBI): domain Eukaryota; kingdom Metazoa; phylum Chordata; class Actinopteri; order Cichliformes; family Cichlidae; genus Copadichromis; species Copadichromis virginalis. The sequence goes on along the minus strand of NC_140639.1, from coordinate 37,722,844 downwards.
GCTCTGCAGAATTCCTTACATTGCTGGGGTGGTTCTGATAAACAAGAGGCTCAGCCACTTTACATGCACTGCTGCAGTATAATGTGATGTGCTGAATAGCTTCTATTTAAATAGTTACACGAGCTGTTCAAGTAGAATCATAGAGGAAACAGGGCTTTCTCTAAGAAAAATAAGATTTGTGTAATCATGTTAATTTATGTCGTTCATGTGAAGGTGGAGTGATTTTTTTTAAATTCTTTTTACTTTTCTACTGCTTTTAGTACAACAATAATGATTGTGAAATGATTTTTTTTAAAGTATGCTGGCATTTTCACATGTCCAGTGGTTGAAATAATAAAATATTTAAAATGTAGTTAATAATTCATAGTGACATTTTGAGACTTATTGTCACTATTCTGCCTGGAAGAAAACAAACCAAAGAAAATACTGTAGTTATTTATGAGACCTCTAAACGACTCGGTGAGTTTTGGGGAAAGCTTATGGTTTGTGTCAAATTAGTCCCTTTCGCAATGATAACCATGTTTTGAAAAGCTTATCTTGCTTATCTTGCTGACTGAAAGCCCTGAAGGCAAACCTCTCATATGTGTGGTCTTTTTTCCCCCTTGTCTTACAAAGCCATGACATCACAAAGAGGTAACTGATCAGTTTAAACGATTGTCCTGGAGCAACGTCAGATACACAGGTAACCAGATGAAGTGTAAACAGAAACGCCTTTTGTAGTGACTGTTCTCGTTTACAACAGCTTCTTTAAAGTGTGAGACAAAATGGGGTTGAAGAGGATCCTAAATTGGATATATTTAAAGTCTCACATCAGTGAGGCTTGCGTTTCCGAAGATTAGCAGAACATCTGATTTTCATTCTGCATAATGGGAATTATTTTGCTTTGACAGGATAAAACGAAGAAGTTCACTACTCCTTCATAACCTATTGAAACTTTTTTTTTTGACCGGCATATTAATGTAGGGAAGCACTTTGAAAACAGAATTTTTTTTAAAAGGGCTGCTTCCTGTTAAAAAGGAGGGAGCAGTTGCCAGTAGCTAATTTGTGTAATTCAAGATGTAAATAGTTTTTAAAAATTCTTTTAAAGTAGGATTGGGCACTTCATTCATTCCCACAGCATGTCTTTATCATGTCTTCCTTCTCTCACCCCAACTGGTCACGGCAGATGGCCCCGCCCCTCCCTGAGCCTGGTTCTGCTGGAGGTTTCTTCCTGTTGAAAGGAAGTTTTTTCTTCCCACTGTCGCCGAAGTGCTTGCTCATAGGGGGTCATATGATTGTTGGACCTTTCTCTGTATGTATGATTGTAGGGTCTACCTTACAATATAAAGCGCCTTGAGGCAACTGATGTTGTGATTTGGTGTTGTATAAATAAAATTGAATTGAATAGAGTCAAAAGTGAATCGAAAGCTAATACCACCAATCTGTAAAATGTTCCATTAATCACGATTTTGTTTGAGGGCATATTGCCCAGCCCTATTGTATAAACCAGGAGCTTCATATCAACTAGATAATCTGACTGTAGCTATTGCGTTCATCAGAAGTCAGTTTATTGACTGACCACCGAGGACCAGCTCATTGCGGTTGCCTAGTAACACCGGCACAAAACTGCAACAGGTAAAGGCCAGCTGTGAATCAAGCATAAGGTGTGGAGTCGGTGTCAGTGAGCCTGCCACTCTGCAGCAGCGCGAAATGTGCACGTTGAAAAAGTGTGAAGTCAGAAATCCTCAGATTCCAAATATGAAATGCTCGTGGAGTCTGTAAGTGTCTGCTGCTGGTTCTCTGGCTCTGTTTTCATCTCAGTGGTTTTCTCTGGGCTTCACTTTCATGACACTTGGGGATGTTGATTGAATTCCACAGAATTAATGGCCCTCATTTGCTCAGTCATAGATGACAACACAGCGAGCTTGTGACCGGGGCCAGACTTCCACTGCGACATGCTTCCCTCGTGTCCCGGCACGCCTCATGACTGCAGCCGTCATTGAGCTGCCTTCTCTCCAAGTGAAGTGAAGTCGGTACTTTGAACTGGGAGCTGCTTGGGTCTTATTACAGCGAAGGGAGATGTTTTATCATGGTGGTAATAGAGGCAGTGCTGCGAGGGCCTTGTGGCTATGGAGCAGGGCGGCGAGGGAGAAGGAATGAGCTGCGTGCTGATGTTGGGGAGCAACTAGCATGCTAATTTGTATTGTAATGAATGACAAAAACATCTTTGTGTAGAGATTATGTCAAAAGTCAGGTTATCCAGTTATTTTATAACTAAGTGATAATCCCCAGTTTAGCACTAAGGCCATCACATGCTGAAGAACATACATAATTAGCTCTAGAGCTGGGCGATATGAGATTTTTTCATATCACGATATGTTTTTTTCATTTCAGGCGATAACGATATCTATCACGATATAAGCCAAATAACTATAATTGTAAGATTTAAATGTGCCGTTGCTCACAAGTAAAATGTGAAATAATCAGCAGCTTGTTTTTATTTAAATATTTATTTCCCATAATAAGTTCAACAGGGTAGATGTACTTAAGGAACATGAGACTTTTTCAGATAAATAAAGGCAAATATTGCAAACTACACAAAAGGCAGCCGCTAAAGCATTTAAGTTTCAAAATAGAACAAACAAAACAGACTAAATTGTCAATTCCACTTAGAAACAAAATATTAATTCTAAAAATAAATCTTAGTTTGTTTTACAGAAGAACAGACAAAACTGACTAACTTTTGTCAATATCAAATAAACTGAGAACTAAAAGGAAATTCTCAATCTCTCCTTGTTGTATAGCTTAGTTTTTCAAACAGTTTTAACAGTTACTTTAGTCTGACAAAAGCCGAATGACGAATTAGCGCTTCCAGTCAGAGACTGAGGCTACGTCCACACGTACACGGGTATTTTTGAAAACGGAGATTTTCCGTTTTCGTTTTAAAAAATAATCCCGTCCACACATAAAGGCAGAAATGAAGGAAAACGCTGCTATGAACATGCCAAAGCAGCAGGTGGCGCTAGATTCCTAACCGTGCAGAAATGTTGGCCAATCAGAAGTCTAGAAGCCTCGGTGGGAAAAAGTAAACAAAGCTGGGGCATAGAAGCAGAACCGAGTCGTATGTGTGGAGGGACTAACTGTGTGTATATGTAAGCATTTAAACACTGCAGAGAGTAGAATTAACAGTAACAGTATTGTAGAAATTCATTTCACCGAAACAATAACGTGGCGCACAGTGTGACGCATGCACCAGTTTATTGTATTTCCAGACTTGCTTTCGGCACAATTTACAGTGCACGCTACTCTGTTTTTTGTCAGACTTGAAATAGCCGAAATACCTTCACACTACGGAACTTCTATGGCTCTTCCGTTTGACAATCTCTCCGGCATTGGAACCATCGTCTGTTTTCTCTTCGGTCACGCTCGGTTGATTTTTCTAGTCGGCACACTCATTTCCTCCATTACCCGCTGGCTGCTTCCCAAACAAACACACGTGCGGCTTGGCACTTGTGCTGTACGTAACAAGTCACGCGACGTGACGCTGCGGCTGTGATTGGTTCGGCTCTGCGCTACTTAATTTGGATTGGCTGACCTTTTTTTTTTTTTTTTTTTTTTTTTTAAAGAGGACAAGAGCGGCGAGGTCTATCGCGATAGCTTAATTTCTCTATCGAGTAAAAGTTATATCGCGATACATATCGTTATCGTTCTATCGCCCAGCTCTAATTAGCTCTTAATAACGTCTTATAGGGATGCACAAATTGTGACAGTCTGGGCTGATGGAGATGTTCATCCACCTGTTAGAAAGTCTGTCAGCGTGTCATCACATCATTTTTTTGACCTTTATCAAGCACAACATTGATGAGGAGCAACACATAAACCTCTGTTATCAGTAAATACCTCTCTACCCGCATCAAATACTGATACTTGGTCAATACTTCTGTGCATCCTGAGTATATTTCCTCAAACCTGCATCACTCAGAGATGAGATGTTCACTACAGATTTGGCCCTAATCATTTCAACCAATATGCCGGGAACATTCGACCTTTTAAACTTGTGGTTCAGTTGGGTTTTGTTGTTTTAAAGCAAAGTGAGTGTTACTGAGTATAAAATTAGGGTTGAAACAGTGCAGGAATCAAAGATTTGCCATAAAAGGCTGTGGGATTTCAGGATTAATCAGCGCTGGGTGTGAATGATCCACAGAGCTTTGCACTCCTGCTCTGTAAAGGGGAAGAACGGATAAGCAGGCTGCCTGAAAGGAGGTTTTGAATGAAAACACGATAGATAATCTTGGCTGCTTCATTAAATGCCTAATTTGCTGTTCAACACTGGAAAGTGCCATTTCTGCCTCTAACTTGGCTCCTACTCGTATAATGAGCATGCCTTCGTGGTTTAGGAGGAAATCAGCTTGCAGCAAATCACCTTGTTGGTTCAGTGACTTCGGCCCGCATGAAAACAACAGGTTCTGTACAGGCTGCATGTCTCTTCGTCTGTTGCTGTAAAAGTTCATTGTGTGCTATGGGACCAGTAATTTGGTAGGTTGTGAGTGAGCTGTGTGCTTCCTGGAGTTTCCGTAAACAGCTTCACAAATGTCAGTCTCACAAATAATTGTTAATCCCCTCAAGATGCAGCTGTAACTACTAAGTGCTTCCAATTTGATGTATTAAAACATCACATATTTTTCTTTCAGGTTGGTTGCTGTGAAGCTGTCAGTCAGGTCTGCTCAGGACTAGACACCCAGACTGAAAATGACCTTTTCGGGGACCCTTAGTTCTATTCTAAGTGAACTCTAGTTTGTGAAAAGGCACAGGATATGTGATGGCATTTGTATGAGAATTAACACGTAACATGTTTGTATAGTTTACTTACTTCATTGCATATACAAAAAATAAATTACATCTTTAAATATTACATTTTTCAGCAGACTAGCATAATTTAACCGGACATTAACGATGGCATGCCTGCTACAGAGCAAGATGCAGACAGTATTCCAGATGTTTTGAGTCACAGTTTGCATTCTGGATTTTAGATTTGTTGCACCACGAACAAACGTCCATCAGTCCATAAGCATCGTCTTACAATGGCTGGAAGATATTCACTGTGGCTCGTGTTGCACGTCTGCTATTATAACTATTACATATTCATTGTAGTACTTTCCCTGGAAGTTATCTTAGCCTTCCAAACCACAACATTCTCATTAAAATACATACTATGCATTTTTTTTTAAAGTGAATCTATTATGCTTCCCCTTATTAGTCAGCATACCTTTACCATGTTATGTTCATAAAACGTGAATCCTAATGCAACAAAAGCTCAGGCTTCAGACTGTTTTGTACATTTTTTGTCTTCTCTTGGATCTGTACGATGTCGGTTAGAGCAGCTATCCCTGATATGATCGCCTCTGGCACGCAGCTCTGGTTGTGAATCAACAGCTTCACCCATGTGCTGTTGAAATCACAGTTTTCAAACCATAGCCAGTCAGAAGAACCCTCGCTTAAAAACTGGGTGGTCTCACTTGTCCTCTTCTTGATTTCTCTTATTCTTTTTTTTCATGTATGTTTCACGTAATCAAACTAATTTTAATATTTGATAAATATAACCAGAGTGAATAAATGATGATTTCATTTATTAAAGGAAAAAAAGCTATCCAAGCCTAGCTGGTCCTGTGTAATTGCTTTGCTTATTAATATTAACCACAGTTTTTGGGAAGCGGAGTTCAATTTCACAAGCCACACCCAGGCCTGTTTACTGCCAGACCTGTTGAATCAAGAAATCACTTAATTAGAACCTGTCTGACAAAGTGAAGTAGACTAAAAGCTCCCAGAAAGCACAATATAAAGAAATGGATGAGAAATTTGGAAAGGGTTATTTAATTGATTTGAAAAAAAAGCTGAACTTTTTGTAATGTTATAAATTTTTCATTATATCTGGTAGGGCTGGGCCATATTATACCGTTCACGGTAATACCGGTATAATGTTAGGCAACGATAGGAAAATGAAATATCGCGATAGAATGGGAGTAAAACGCGCATGCGCAGTGCCTTTGTTTTCATACGCACATGGCCGATTGTTGAGTGAAACAGATGAACCAGAATTGGTTTGTAAAAATGGTGCAACTTCCGTGATGTGGAACTGGTTTGGTGTTTGTCCGTCAGATACACAACAAAGCACATTTTTTTGCAGAACATGCAAGCGGGCCGTCGTTATTGTCGTATTTGTCGGACTAAGATGCTCTTAAATCTGGGAGTAATCTGGGTCCTAAACTCCGTATGCTTCAGGTCAAACAACACTGCAGCATCACTTAGAGTTAAAAACTGTCTAAATTCTTTCATCTTTAATAAAACGATCAGCATTGCTGCTTTACCAGGTGTAACTATAAAGTTTAACTTCCAGGCATCCATGAAAACAAAAGTTATTACATTTAACGGAGTTAGAAGTTAGCAGGAAGCTAGCGGAAGTTAGCTCGCTAGTTTCGCTAGTTACCTAAGCATGATATTGCATGTTCTGACTGAGAGATTTCTGAAAAAAATCAAACGTACAGCTCTGCTATCACTTCCAACATAAATGAAGACAGGAAACTAAACAGCAGTGACGTTTGTAGGGTTACTGAAGTTGGGCTAGCTGGTATATAATGATGTGCTACGTGATCGCTAGCGACACAGCTATGTTAGCATAACATAAACAGTGAAGCTGGAGGACGAACGCTAACACTTTTCCACTTATAAAAGTTAACGTGAAGGTTCTTCATGGTTAGAGACAAATGCAATCGCATGGCAGGATGCTGTAAACGGACCAAACTTCAGTCAGGAGAACAACTGAGATAATCCATCCACAATACGAGGTTAGTCATTAATATACTGCAACAACATGGGAATAGAGCAGCTGCCAGAGAATTCAACATTAATGAATCAATGGTACAGAAGTGGAGGAAGCAAGAAGAATGAGTTTAATAAAGTTTGATTTATCTGACTGCTTTGTTTCGCTTAATGTGCCTTATAATCCTGTGCACCTTATGGTCCGAAAAATACGTACTGCACACTGCAGTTTAATGTTGCAAAGCACCTCTTTTTAACTTCAGTGGATATTATACATGGTTATGCTCAGGATGTGTCAGCCCATTTCTACTGGAAATGCCTTTTGGTTAAACTTTCAGCAAGGAATTTGCATTTGCACTGTTACATTTTTATAAAGCTTTAATGTACATAAAAACCAGCTTCTTGTTTAAGTGAAAATAAATGGAAGGTTGTCTTTTTGCGCTAGTAATGTTGTGGAGTTGTATTTTGTCTCGCATCAATTATATCGTCGGTTATATCGTTATCGCAAATTTTCAAATATATATCGTGATAAATATTTTTGGCCATATCGCCCTGCTCTAATAGCTTATATTAACTCTTGGCTGATATTAATGTGACACCAGCCTCAAATAACATAACAAGTGATGTGGTGCTTTGGTTATGGTGAACCATGAGAAATATTTTTGATTCTGAATAATTGCATCCATCCAGGCTTCCATACCATATCCTAGCTGTGTCCTGGAATGGTTTTATTAAACAATAAAGACACTAACTTCAAAATTACTTCCCCTCAATTGAAGTATGAGACATGGTCAATATAAAGTCAGTAGAACTCAATCCATCCATATTTTGACAGACACCAAACCAATTAGGTGGTTGGAATAAAACAGAAGCCACATCACGTTAGGTTGATGCACGGAGCGTAGGAGGAGTTGCTGGCAGCAGCACATGCACTAACGTTTGAGGTACTGCAGTCACACAGACATGTTAGGAGTGCGAGAGGGTTCAAAGAAAAACTGACAACAGAAAATGTTAATGAACTCGAGCAACAGTGTTACCGAACTTGGTGGGGGACAAACTGTAACACCAAGCATCATCTAAGACAATGCCATAAACAAACACCCAGCACGCCCCTGCGGGCGGTTTTATCCTTCAAGCTCGGGTCCTCTACCAGAGGCCTGGGAGCTTGAGGGTCCTGCGCAGTATCTTAGCTGTTCCCAGGACTGCGCTCTTCTGGACAGAGATCTCCGATGTTGTTCTCGGGATCTGCTGGAGCCACTCGCCTAGCTTGGGAGTCACCGCACCTAGTGCTCAGATTACCACAGGGACCACCGTTACCTTCACCCTCCACATCCTCTCGAGCTCTTCTCTGAGCCCTTGGTATTTCTCCAGCTTCTCGTGTTCCTTCTTCCTGATATTGCTGTCATTCGGAACCGCTACATTGATCACTACGGCCGTCTTCTTCTGTTTGTCTACCACCACTATGTCCGGTTGGTTAGCCACCACCATTTTGTCCGTCTGTATCTGGAAGTCCCACAGGATCTTAGCTCGGTCATTCTCCACCACCCTTGGGGGCATCTCCCATTTTGACCTCGGGACTTCCAGGTTATACTCGGCACAGATGTTCCTGTACACTATGCCGGCCACTTGGTTATGGCGTTCCATGTATGCCTTGCCTGCTAGCATCTTGCACCCTGCTGTTATGTGCTGGATTGTCTCTGGGGCATCTTTACACAGCCTGCACCTGGGGTCTTGCCTGGTGTGATAGACCCCAGCCTCTATGGATCTTGTGCTCAGAGCTTGTTCTTGTGCTGCCATGATTAGTGCCTCTGTGCTGTCTTTCAGTCCAGCTTTGTCCAGCCACTGGTAGGATTTCTGGATATCAGCCACCTCCTCTATCTGCCGGTGGTACATACCGTGCAGGGGCCTGTCCTTCCATGATGGTTCCTCGTCTCCCTCCTCTTTCTTGGGTTTCTGCTGCCTGAGGTATTCACTGAGCACTCGGTCAGTTGGGGCCATCTTCCCAATGTATTCTTGGATGTTCGTTGTCTCATCCTGGACTGTGGTGCTGACACTCACCAGTCCCCGGCCCCCTTCCTTCCGCTTAGCGTACAGCCTCAGGGTGCTGGACTTGGGGTGAAACCCTCCATGCATGGTAAGGAGCTTTCTTGTCTTTATGTCAGTGGCTTCTATCTCCTCCTTTGGCCAGCCTATTACCCCAGCAGGGTACCTGATCACGGGCAGGGCGTACGTGTTGATGGCCCGGATCTTGTTCTTACCATTCAGCTGACTCCTCAGGACTTGCCTGACCCTCTGCAGGTACTTGGTGGTTGCAGCTTTTCTAGTGGCCTCTTCATGGTTCCCATTCGCCTGCGGGATCCCCAAGTACTTGTAACTGTCCTCTATGTCTGCAATGTTGCCTTCTGGTAGTTCAATCCCCTCAGTTCTGACTACCTTCCCTCTCTTTGTTACCATCCGACTACACTTCTCCAGTCCGAACGACATTCCAATGTCATTGCTGTATAGCCTGGTAGTGTGGATCAGTGAATCGATGTCTCGTTCACTCTTGGCATACAGCTTGATGTCATCCATGTACAGGAGGTGGCTGACAACTGCTCCGTTCCGTAGTCGGTATCCGTAGCCAGTCTTGTTAATGATCTCACTGAGGGGGTTCAGGCCTATGCAGAACAGCAGTGGGGACAGAGCATCTCCTTGGTAGATCCCGCACTTGATGGTGACTTGTGCTATGGGCTTGGAGTTGGCCTCTAGTGTTGTACGCCACATCCCCATTGAGTTCCTGATGAAGGCTCTTAGAGTCCCATTGATCTTGTACAATTCTAGGCATTCCAGTATCCAGCTGTGGGGCATTGAGTCATAGGCCTTCTTGTAATCAATCCAGGCAGTGCACAGGTTGGTCAGTAGCGTAGTGGTTAGACTACACGCCTTTGGAACAGAGGATCGCAAGTTCGATTCCTGCCTGAAAGCTGCACTTTCTTTTTGCCTTATAGTCTCATTTGTCATAACTTCTCCGTTTTGTGGTAAGCTTTTCTTTGGCTGTCACTTCTTCACCCTGACCTGTCTTATTTGGCTCAGCAGAACTAAAATATATATCCTGCTGCTTTTACACACGGACTCACATAAGCTCAGCGATTCTCTGCGCGATCAACCTCTCACATGTTTAAGCTTGCTGCGGGAGATTTCACTTGTCATGTTTGCATAGTAAGCTAACGATTAATAAGACGATGTCAGAGGAATTGGTGCACAAATTATCATCACTCACAGATCAGTGCTGTCGCTCTCTATACACAGTTCGCACGATTGCAAAGTGAAAGCAAAAAAACAAGCGCAAATTCAAACGCGATTTCAATATGTCACATATTGACAGTGGCTCACCGATGCCAATGACATAATTACCCAGCTACATTTCTGAAAGAATGCAAAAGCATTGACATATATTTTTCCTTCCTACAATAGCCCGACGGGCAGGGTAGCCCGTCTGAAAAAAATCGTTAGGCCCAGGACGTCGGGCTAGCGATTTTGCGAGCGCTGTATCTGATTGAGGAATCACTCATCTTTGGAAAAGAGAGTTTATTACAGAGAAATGTCTCTTTCTAAAATAAAAGCTATACTATCCGCTTCTTCTGGGCTATATTCTCAGCAGCATAAGGAGAATCATGTGCTAACAGCTGTCTAAATGACTCGGCTAAAGTTAGTAGCATGCTTGTTGTTTTTGTCTTTGCACTAGGATGATGTCGGCGTAAATGTGCAGTCATATTCGTTGTGTTCCCACTAGTGCTTTCAGGTTAATCTCGTTGAAATGACCTTAACGCCACAACACGGCAAATCTCCGTTAACGAGCTACCGCCGATCGCCCCGTGCATGGGGCTAGACGGCCAACACGTTAACGAGCTAACTGCGCTAACACACTAGTTCCCACCCATGTAATTGAGCATTGCATGGCACATCCAACATACTGTTTTACTTTAGTCCATGACTCGCTTACCTTCAGGGTCATACGTCACATGAAAACCAAAATAATTCCAAACGCCAGATCTGAATGAGAGTGGGGGAGGTCCATGTTGCAAGGAGAGCTTAACTTCTGTCTCGCTAGCTTGCCCTGTGCTCTTCCTTCTGACTATGCTGTCTGTGTTGAGCGCTCAGTGGATCTGCGCTCGACAGTGCAGCCTCAGCGGAGTAGTCAAACGCAGATTCACTGAGCGCTCCACACAGACAGCATCGTCAGAAGGAAAGTTGATAAAATAAATTACAAATGTTGTATTGTTCGATACATATGCGTACTGAACCGAAAGCACTGTATCGAACGGTTCAATATCGATACGAATATCGTTACACCCCTAATATATATATATATATATATATATATATATATATATATATATATATGTAGTATGCATATGTATCGAACAATACTAAATTTTTCATTTATTTTATCAACTTTCCTTCTGACGATGCTGTCTGTGTTGAGCGCTCAGTGGATCTGCGCTCGACAGTGCAGCCTTGGAACTATTTTGGTTTTCATGTTACGTATGACCCTGAAGGTAAGCGCATCATGGACTAAAGTAAAACAGTATGTTGGATGTGTCACGCAATACTCAGTTACATTGGTGGGAACTAGGTGTTAGCGCAGTTAGCTCGTTAACATGTTGGTCGTCCAGCCCCAGGCACAGGGCGATCTGCGGTAGCTCGTGAACGAAGAATTGCCGTGTTGCGGCGTTAACGTCATTTCAATGAGATTAACGCTGACAGCACTAGTGGGAACACAATGAATATGACTGCACATTTACTCCGACAGCATCCTACTGGAAGCAGACAAAAACAACAAGCACGCATGCTACAAACTTTACCCGAGTCATTTAGACAGCCGTTAGCACATGATTCTCCTTATGGGGACCTGATATGTTTAATATGCTGCTGAGAATATAGCCCAGAAGAAGCGTATAGTATAGCTTTTATTTTGGAAAGAGACATTTCTCTGTAATAAACTCTCTTTTCCAAAGATGAGTGATTTCTCGATCAGATAGATTTATTATTTTATCCCTTTGTTGTTTCAGCAACATTAAATTTAAAAACTGTACTTTTGAGTTAAAATATATATTTATAATTTTAATAAATGACAAATTAAAAAGGCATGAACAATTTTTTTTGTATCGAAAAAATACCGCACCGTGAAACCAAAGTATCCGTGAAACCGAACCGTGAATTTTGTGTATCGTTGCACCCCTAATATATATATATATATATATATATATATATATATATATATATATATATATATATATATATATATATATATATATATATATAGGGGAATTATGCAAACCATAGCATATATTGATGGATCGATTATCAACTGATATGAGAATTTTTATGATAAGACTGTTTCCACGTTGACAAGCCCTAGTCTGAAGCTGCAAAAGTTTCTAGATCGAAACCTGCACTGAAACTCTGAGCAGTGGCTTGGAGCGCAAACACAAAGATTTATGGCTGATTTATGGCTCCAGTCGGCTTGAAGGTGATGAGAAACTGAACAAACTGTCTCCCTGTTATTCCACATTCAAAATTCCAGGCAGAGGAGTCACTTAGCCAGGTTTAGTGCACAAACTACACTCCCTATCTAACACTTAATGGGGACCACACACACACACACACATTTCTGGTTCCAAAAATACACTCTAAACATCTAGTGTGACCCATTTCGAAGGAGAATGGTGTCAGCACATCTGTGACTGTGTGAATGCATCCTTGTCTGACTGTCATTGATCCCTAAAAATACTTTGAGGACTGCAAAACTGCATATCTGGATATGCTAATCCTGTAAATCATTTTTAAATGTCTGAATCATCCTCACATGATGACAAATCCTCCCTCAACTGGCTCTCTGCAGTCTTGCCAGCCTGCTGCATTACCCATGCATGCAGTATTCTGTCATGGACTCACATAGAAGAAGTAGGGTTTCCATAAGCCCCAATTTTTGATGTAATTTCTGCCTCCAACAGATCAATACCAGTTCTTTCCAGTATATTTACTGGCCAGACTTAACAGGTAAAAAGAAAAATCCCAGAGCTCTTCTCAACAAGCAGGGATTTGAGTAACAAGTAGTACATCAAAGTATCGATCTTGGGTAAAGTTTTAAAATGACAAGTCAACACAACTTTTGAAAGGAGCAGTTTAACATTTTAAATAAACCCACCCTCTTTCTTGCTGAGTCTAAGACGAGATACTCGTCATGCCTATAGAAGCTAATGCTGGAGTCACCAGCTGAGTAGCTTACTATAAAGACAGTATCAGGTGGAAACAGCTAGCTTGGTGTAGCCCAAACTCAATACAGTTTGACTAAAAGCACTTTTAAAGCTCAAAATGTTACATCCCATTTGCCTAATCTGTACAAAAAACCCAAAGCGATTCAGGACTTGTGTTAGGAAAAACAGCAAAATGCAGTTTCCACATTATGGCTACTATAGAGACCCAAAAACCAAACTAAATAGCCAAAACATCTGTTTTATTACGTGTAGTTGTCAAAATCTATGTTAAATCTATACAACAGTCATCTCAAGGGGGCCTGTATATTATAAGATCAACCTTATAAGAGCGAGAACTCCAATGAGCCAAAAATCCCCTATTTGCAAACACTTGGCAACAGTGTAGTAAAAGAACTCCCTTCTAACAGGAAAAGATCTGCAACAGTGCCTTGAAGGAATGTAGAAATGTAACTACACGTCTGCAACTATTACAATACAGGAATAAAAATCATAGCATCAATGTAAGGACTCAATGTCTGCAGGTTCCTGGAGGGAGATTGCTGAAACTATCGGAATGGATATAACTGAATATACAAAGATGTGGAAAAACTTGAGGGATAAATATGTTTGCCCCTGAGGAAAACTTACCACAACAAGGAGTGGGAACCCAGAAAGAAAATTAGTCCCAGCATTATATTGGTCTTTATCATGGCTAGCACCGCATATAAAACACCAGGACACAACCTCATGGTAATTAACACAATGCACCAGCACACGCATAAATGCCTGCAATGACATCAGCCACTTGCTGGTTACATCATAGGCTCAACAAAGATTCCTCAGAGAAGTCTAAATCAGGCCATATGGTCAACCTCTGGCTTTAACCAGCATGGCAGCAACCAAAATGTTAATGTTAAGACTTCAGAAAGCAATGGATGAAGTCACAGTGGCTATATTTGTCTTTTATATACAGTTTATGATCACAGGAACATTTTCTGTAGGAAAACAGGCATTACCCGAGGCTACTAGTGGCTAACACTCAGAGGTGTAAATACTAGGAATTTTTTTCAAAATTACTCTAACTACTCTTAATTTCTACCTAAAAGTATTAAAAAAAGGTTTTCTCCAAATCAAAAGCAACTATAAAACCAAAAAAACTTTATTCTGGTGGCTCAGCCAACAGCTTGCCAACCTTGGTTAAGTGGTCCAACCTAGTGCTCTCCTGCAGACTACATCTACTGAATGATGTGCGCTAAGTGAGCTGGACATGTCGCAGGTGCATTTCCAATACCTGGTTTAATCCTCTTAACAGTGAGGGCACGCAGCTTCAAGAGGGATTAATTGGGTTAAATGAGAGCGTGGTCCAGGTTCAGTCTGAGTGCAGGCACGGGAAGGATCAGCCGGGTTAAAAGCTGATCGATTATTTCCTGCTTCAGTGCATGCAAAAAAAGCTGAATCCCTTCTCTTAAAGAGGGAGGCAACCCGACAGATTCTTCACAGTAATCCAAGACCCCTGCTGAGCTGCCGGCTTGTCTGTTTGCCCTCGAAAACACCCGCAGCAAGCAGTGGGAAAAGAGTAGGGGCTATATTATATCACTGCAATCAAGCATGAAGGGTATAGACTCTCACAAGGCCCTTTTGTGCGCTTTGTGAAAACATATCGTTCAATTAAGTGACTCAAACCCATCAACTAAACTCTGAAAAATAAATGGTAGAAAGATTATATACACTCCAGTCTAATATAACCTAACAGGTACAACAACCTGAGCACATACATAGAATATAAACACCCAGCAGACATTAGTGGGAATGGAAACAAACAACCTTGCGTAAACAGCCCAAGAACATACTTTCATCTGAGAGCAGAGTTCCTCTGTGGCCACGAGACATCTGCTGTCAGCCACCAGCTACACAGTGCTGCGTAGCTGCCCCTTTCCCATCACATCCAATAAAAGCTGGCAGCATGGCAAGATCTGATTATTACCGGCTTCAGTGAACACATGTATGTAATTTAACTAAAAGGACTTTGGCATTGTAACATAGCTCAAAGATCATTTTCTTTGTTTATCCTTTAGACAGCAGACAAAGAGTGCTCTTTGTAAACTGAAATTTAGATGAAAATCTAGCTATTGTGTTTATTTTCAGCGTCACGTTGTTATTCTTGGACTGAACCTAGGATAGAGTGGTGGAAAACGGTATTTACCCCCATCTTCATTTCTTAGTTTTTAGCATATTTGTCACCTAATTTTAATATGAGACAACAAAAGTTGTCCAAACGTGCAGAGTAACTGAATACGTCGTTCAGGTGCTAAAGCAGCAAAGGAGCCCCAGACCATCACACTTCCACCACCATGTTTGAATGTTGGTCTGATGTTGTTTTTATGAAATGCTGTGTTAGCTTTATGCCAGATATTAGAGCTGGGGCCTGTTCTTCGTACCGCGCTAAGTGAGTTAGCTGGATTAGATTGTTGACGATTTCGCGTGATCCTGGATCGTTCGGTTCCCCGAAGCCCATCCGGGACTTGCTGTCATAGCAACAGAGCCGTAAGCGTAAACCTGCTGGGGAGCAGGTTTACTTTATGTAAACAGGATTAGATCGCGGCCACGCAGGTATGTCCGCTTCATTTATACGAAAGCAACAGCGATATTCCACCACTGTTTCACCATAAATAAATAACATCAATGTAACTAAAGATAATGCAGCACTTGATCCTTTTATTGATGTCACACAGATACATACAGGTCATTCCCTAAAAAAGGGAAATGTACTATTAACATTCTATTACATGTATGTGATTATTACAGATGTAATTCATATTTCAGAGTAGTAATTGTAAATTACTTCGTGTAATCAAGATGAGAGACCACGGCTATAAAAGCGAAGGTGGATTTGGGAAGTCTGTCGCAGTCATATCCTGTCCGTTTACGCGAGCAACCCATTGCGGAAGGTGCAAGATTGATAAGGAGAGTCCTCAGAATTCAGCGTATATTGCGGGACAGACAGGATCCTTTAGCTCAGCGCGACAGTGTGCTCATAGAGAGATATCGATTTTCCCGTGAGGGTATTATTCACTTAACCAACTTGTTGACGAGGGGGTGCAGGACCACCACCTGTCTTTTTTTGCTCTGCCCTTTTCTTGGTTGCTGTTATAAACAAACAAACAGATTATTTCAGGGTCTCTTTCCAAGAGACGAAAAGCAGTATAAGTGATAAATATTACCATTCTGTAGAATATTCTTATATTTCACTTTTACTTGTTCCCATGTTCTAGTGGGTCCTGTTGTGGCTCTAATGTGAAAGGGGATATAATATAACATATTATAATATAATATAATGTAATATAATATTGGATAATATGGTGTGATATGATAAATCTACCCTACCGCCTACTGGTGTTGGCCAGAGGGGCCGATGGCGCAATATGGCAGCCTGGCTTCTGTCAGTCTGCCCCAGGGCAGCTGTGGCTACAACCGTAGCTGCCTCCACCAGTGTGTGAATGTGAGAGTGAATGAATAGTGGCATTGTAAAGCGCTTTGGGTGCCTTGAAAAGCGCTATATAAATCCACTCCATTATTATTGTTATTATTGAATTACTTACGAGTTTGATTTGTCAGCAACTTTCTGCCAGCCCTCTCTCCTTGCTTTTGCAGCCTTTGCAGTGTTCCCTTGCGTTTTAATTAAACTCTGAAACTCCTGAAATCCCTCACTCAAGAGTTCTTGCTCTGCTGCCGAAAAATACCGAGCGCGCTCCTTCGACATTTTCGCCGACCAATCAAAGGGTTGCCGATCAATGTTTCTACTATCGATGCGTAGCCCCTGTTGGGCCACCCAGTGATCTCACATTACTTCATCCAGCTATACTAATCGTCAACAACAGGTGTGTTTGGGGAACCGGAATAGCGAGCTCAGAGTTAGCGCGATGATTTGGTCTTGGATGTTTCATTTGATCTTGGATGTAGTAAGCGACGTACGAAGCACAGGGCCCAGGGCGATATGGCCAAAAATATTTATCACGATATATATTTGAAAATTTGCGATAACGATATAACCGACGATATAATTGATGCGAGACAAAATACAACTCCACAACATTACTAGCGCAAAAAGACAACCTTCCATTTATTTTCACTTAAACAAGAAGCTGGTTTTTATGTACATTAAAGCTTTATAAAAATGTAACAGTGCAAATGCAAATTCCTTGCTGAAAGTTTAACCAAAAGGCATTTCCAGTAGAAATGGGCTGACACATCCTGAGCATAACCATGTATAATATCCACTGAAGTTAAAAAGAGGTGCTTTGCAACATTAAACTGCAGTGTGCAGTACGTATTTTTCGGACCATAAGGTGCACAGGATTATAAGGCACATTAAGCGAAACAAAGCAGTCAGATAAATCAAACTTTATTAAACTCATTCTTCTTGCTTCCTCCACTTCTGTACCATTGATTCATTAATGTTGAATTCTCTGGCAGCTGCTCTATTCCCATGTTGTTGCAGTATATTAATGACTAACCTCGTATTGTGGATGGATTATCTCAGTTGTTCTCCTGACTGAAGTTTGGTCCGTTTACAGCATCCTGCCATGCGATTGCATTTGTCTCTAACCATGAAGAACCTTCACGTTAACTTTTATAAGTGGAAAAGTGTTAGCGTTCGTCCTCCAGCTTCACTGTTTATGTTATGCTAACATAGCTGTGTCGCTAGCGATCACGTAGCACATCATTATATACCAGCTAGCCCAACTTCAGTAACCCTACAAACGTCACTGCTGTTTAGTTTCCTGTCTTCATTTATGTTGGAAGTGATAGCAGAGCTGTACGTTTGATTTTTTTCAGAAATCTCTCAGTCAGAACATGCAATATCATGCTTAGGTAACTAGCGAAACTAGCGAGCTAACTTCCGCTAGCTTCCTGCTAACTTCTAACTCCGTTAAATGTAATAACTTTTGTTTTCATGGATGCCTGGAAGTTAAACTTTATAGTTACACCTGGTAAAGCAGCAATGCTGATCGTTTTATTAAAGATGAAAGAATTTAGACAGTTTTTAACTCTAAGTGATGCTGCAGTGTTGTTTGACCTGAAGCATACGGAGTTTAGGACCCAGATTACTCCCAGATTTAAGAGCATCTTAGTCCGACAAATACGACAATAACGACGGCCCGCTTGCATGTTCTGCAAAAAAATGTGCTTTGTTGTGTATCTGACGGACAAACACCAAACCAGTTCCACATCACGGAAGTTGCACCATTTTTACAAACCAATTCTGGTTCATCTGTTTCACTCAACAATCGGCCATGTGCGTATGAAAACAAAGGCACTGCGCATGCGCGTTTTACTCCCATTCTATCGCGATATTTCATTTTCCTATCGTTGCCTAACATTATACCGGTATTACCGTGAACGGTATAATATGGCCCAGCCCTATAAGCTATATATTTGTTCTCCACTCCACAGAGTTTATAGCTGTTTAATGTCAGGTGTAGGCAGACAGGCTCAGTGTGCAGAGTCAGGCAGAAATTAGATTTAGTCTGAGCTACCTGTGTATTTCATCTCCCTCGGAGTAGTGTGTGTGTGTGTGTGTGTGTGTGTGTGTGTGTGTGTGTCCTGCTGCTTTATTATGTGAATGTATTTACAAGCACGCCTCAAGCTGTGACTCACATCTTACTACAGAACTGTGACTTCCATCAAATATGAATTCTGCAAACATTAATCTCCTGCTAAAACCAGACAAAGACCCTGTATATCTCTCAAGCTATCGTCCAATATCCCCTATAAATGTAGGCCTTAAAATAATCTGCAAAGCTCTCTCAAAGAGACTGGAGAAAATAACCCCCCTCTTAATTCATCCTGACCAAACTGGTTTCATAAAAGGTAGGCACTCATCAACAAATACACGTAGATCACTTAATTTGATAGACTACTCATACAGTAAAAACCTTGAAACTACAATATTTTCTTTAGATGCAGAAAAAGCATTTGACAGAGTTAACTGGAAATTTCTATTTGCAACTTTACACAAATTTGGTTTTGGATCCTCTTTCATTAACTGGTTAAAAATATTATACAATTCCCCAACAGCTTGTGTCAAAACAAATGACCAAACATCCTCCAGCTTCTGTCTCCTGAGGGGCACCAGGCAGGGATGCCCACTCTCCCCTTCACTGTTTGCAATTTTTATTGAACCACTAGCAGCAGCAATTAGACAGAATTCAGTAATTACGGGCATAAAATGCAAGAACGTGAAACATAAAATCAGCCTTTATGCGGATGATGTGTTACTTTTCTCCAAAACTCACAAACCAATATCTCTGGGGTGATTGAATTGATAAACTCTTTTGCAAGAATATCAGATTACTCAATTAACTGGTCAAAATCTACAGTCCTTCCGATTAATTGCTCCTTCCATAATTTTTCTTCTACACCACTGCAATTGGAAAAATATTTGGGTATTAATGTTTCTCCCAAGCTTGCAGATCTAACTAAATTAAACCATATCCCACTTTTAAAGAAGGTAGAAGCCGATCTGGCTAGGTGGAAATGTCTACCCATATCAATTTTTATAGCGGTTGCCGCTATAAAAATGATGGTCTTACCAAAAATAAATTATTTATTCTCAAAGATCCCAACTAAACCGCCACAAGATTGGTTCAGATCTCTAGCTTCATACATGTCCAAATTCCTTTGGAAAGATAAACCCCCACGTATAAGCTTAAAAACACTACAAAATAGGGCTGCTCAATTAATCGAATTTTAATCACGATTACGATCTGGGCTTTCAACGATCATTAAAAATGACTGAGCCGATTATTAGCCCCTCCCTCATGCTTTACTCTCGCGCTGCTCCGTGTGGCAAATCGAGCGCACCTCTCTGCATTTTGAACACGCGTCACAACAATTAAGAGGACCCGAGGGATGCTTGGAAAGCTAAGCAGAAGTTATTTGGAGAGGAGAGTGACTGCTGTTGGTTGAAAAGAGGTAAAAAAAAAAAAAAACTTCAGTAGTGTGGAAACATTATGGATTCGCGGAGTCAGACGTGGATCAAGTAGACACAGTGTGTAAACTTTGCTACGGTGTCGTAGCTGCACCACAGAGCAACACTGCAAAGTTCACTAAACATAGATGTTTACATTTTTAATTTATTTCTTATATTGCAAACATTTGCACTGTTATCAGTATTTGCACACTGTTTTATATTATTTTTTAAAGTCATTATTCAATACATTGTTATTGTTAACCCTTTAAAGCCGGTCAGAGCAGCACGCTCCGTTTTGTGTAACTATTTTTAAATCCCTGTAGAACCTGAACCATGTAAGCTAGCGCAATAATTTTTTTGCATATGAAACTTAAATCTTATGCCATCAGCTTGTCCTAAGTCACGGTTTCCTTCCACATATAGCTTTGCAAAAATTGCATAAAAAGCGTTTGCAGGAACAAAAACATAATACTCCAGAAACACGCTTTGCCGATCCGATCAGCTGTTCATAACACTTCCCACATTGAAACAGACGTCACCGCTAACTATCGCATGTCCGCCATTTCCTGCCCGAAACCGGAAGTGACGTCATTTTCGCAGAAAATGTAGTTTTTTACTTGTAGGCCTTAAAAGCCTGTACTGGTGTTTTTATAAGTCATGTTTGACTTTTCTGAATAGTTGCTGGGATGCTTAGAACTCGAATTGCACTGCTGGAAATAGTTTATTTTGATGCACATGCTGCTTTCTTTGCAAATTTGCATCATAGGATTGTTTTTCGTTTTTCCTGCAGTATATAAAAATTGCTGTATATCCAAAATAAAACTATGAAGACACTCAAACTAAATTTCCTGTTGTTGTAAACTATTTTTTGCAACTTTTTTTGTATTTAAAGTTTTGAGGGATAAACCTCTTAAATTTCTCCAAATAGAAATATATGTAAAAAAAACAAAAACGATTTTCAATTCTTTTGTAGTTTATTGCACTTTTTTGCAATTAATGTAGTTACTATGGACTTAATACATGCATATTATGAAAATATGGGCTATAACAGTTGTATTGATGTATAGCAACTTGAAATGCTCCCACAAATGGCACTACAACATGTAAAAACATAATATAAGCTCTGGCAGACTTGGTTCTATGGTAGGTCTTAAAGGGTTAAATAAATATCGTCAAATAATCGAGATCTCAATTTCAGTGAAAATAATCGTGATTATCATTTTTGCCATAATCGAGCAGCCCTACTACAAAATACCAAGGATAAAGGAGGATTAGAACTACCTAACTTTCAGCACTACTTCTTAGCCAACAGGCTTCAGTTTATCTCAGGATGGCTAAAACATACCTTCTTAGATGAACCTTGGCTAGATGTAGAACAAGCACTTTGCAATAATCTAGCGATTTCAGATCTACCATTTATCAGCTCAAACATCCAACGACATGAATGCTTCAAAAGCGTCAACATCAGCTCTTCTCTGACAGCATGGTGGGAGTTTCTAAAATTGATGGAGCCTTCATTAATCCCATGCAAACGTACACCTATCTGGAAAACCCTGACATATTACAAAACAATAATATGATAAACTTTTCAGATTGGAGTAGTAAAGGAATCAAATATTTAGAACATATATCAGAAGGAACAGAATTTATTTCATTTGACAGACTAGTTACACAATATGGGTTCAACAAGAAAAGATTTTTAGAATATCAACAAATTAAATCCATAGTAAAAAATAAATTTAAACCAGGTCAAGTTTAACTACAAACACCACCAAGTGTGGTTCAATTTCTTAATCTTAAAACCCCCAAATTACTTTCCAAAATATACAGAATGCTTTCTAAAACAGATGAATCAATATCACTTCCTATTGCAAAATGGGAAGCGGATTTATCAGTTAACTTAGACCAAAACTTCTGGTCTCAGATTTGCTTAAAAACCTTTCATCTAATTAGAAATCCCAGTCTTCAATTAATTCGATACAAAATACTACATAGAGTGCACTGTACAGGTCATCGGATGTTCAAGATGGGCTTTACGTCTACCAACAACTGCTCACACTGCCAAACCAACTCACCGGACAATTATATCCACGCTCTTTGGTTCTGTCCACCAGTTCAGACGTTTTGGCGCGAGATATGTGAGGACTTATCAAAGTGTCTGAAATGTAACATTCCAACTTCCCCTTTAGTGTGTTTGTTGGGCAGCTTAGATAATGTCACTACAGAAAAGAATATAGCCCATATGGTTTTCACTGTCCTATGCATAGCCAAGAAAACAGTCCTCATGAACTGGAAAAATAAAACTAATCTTAATTCTAACCAATATAGAAATCTATTATCTATTAGATTACATTAGTCTTGATACAGCCTCTGCCACCACATCAGATCAATTGCTCTGGGCTCCTTTGATCAGCTCCATCACCTAGTGGGGGTGGGGGGTCATAGTTTAGTCCCACCTTCGCTGTTGTGATTGGTTGGGGGTAGAGATAGGCTTAGGGCGTCGGGGGGTTCCCCAGGAACATCTTCCTTGGAGGGCTCAACCCGGGGTAGCGGTCATGGCCTATTAAGGGCTCTGTTGGCTCTTAGGTGACGGTTTCCTCGTGGCTGCGTGCAGCGGGGCTAGGGGAGGGTCTGTGCTGACGGACGTGGGTTACTGACCTGGTAGCCTGGCTGCCCTTCGGTGGGCCCGGACGGGCGTGAGGTTCTGGGGGCGCTCCGTCTCTGGGCTGGGGCTCTGGCTGGGCCTCGGGGGCTTGGGTCCTGGTTGGTGTGTTGTGGGTGGGTGTATGGGGGCCCAGTCCTGGCGCAGGGTGCTGCCGGTGCATCGAGCCACCTGGGGGGCTCTTCAACTGGTGGGGGAGGTTATTACATCTTGCAGGAGCTCTCCTCTCTTCAGGAACTCACTCTGCAGGAGGGGGAGATATAGGAGAAGTGGAGGAAGATCTCAGCCTGGACGTCTATTGTCTTGTATAGTCTGGAAGATGAGTGGATGACGGGGTGGGTGCAGTTTTCTCTGAGGTGGGGTTGGGTAGGCTGTCCCGGGCTCTGTGGGGCCGGGCGGCGCTGCTGTACTGGGCCCCAGTCCAGATGGGCCTGGGCCCCCTTTCCCTGGCAGGTTGCAGAGTATGGGGGTGCCTACTGGGGTCAGCAGGTGAGCTGGCCCCAGGGAGGGGTCACCTGCCCCTCCCTTCCTTCCCTCCCCATCTCCAGCTGCCTCCCTCTTCCTGCTCCACCACAATCACCCACACATGCAGGGCCTTGGGGTAAAGATGTATCACCAGAGTGCAGGGGAGGCATCCCCCCCTTCTGTCCCCTTCTGGCTTCTTGTGCCTCAATTTTATCTCACAACTTAGACATTCACATTACTCACGCTCTCATAACACATACATATAGGATCTTGGGGGTGGGCACGCTACACGCAATCCAAAAGACCATCAGGGTGTACAACCTCACCCCTGGCGTCGTTGCCCACCTCTCAAACCCTCCTGGGTTTTAAAGGCACCTTAGAACACACATGCATCAACACCATATATGAGTGGGCGGAGGGAGGTTTGGAGTCTTCACACACCCCCGTTCTCTGCGGCCTGTTGGAGCGGGGGTCTGGAATGTGGGGCCTCCCTGCTGCTGCGGAATCGGAGCGGTCTGCTTCTCCCCACCCCAGGGAAAAGGGTAGCACCACCTGGGTCTGGGTGCAGTTTACCCCTCCAGGGGCAAGGGTACCTAGACCCGGGGCTTGGAGTACGCTTGGGGAGTGTGATTGTGTGTACAGTGTCTCTCTATGTCTGTCTCCATGTTGGGTGAGTGTTGAGTAATTGCATATGAGAGATGAGGGTGGGAATGGATGTTTGTATCTGTGTGTGCCTGTTTGTCTGTGTCCATATGTCAGGTTGGGTATCAGATGCCACCTCTCTGGGGACATCCCAGGTCCTCCAAGGTATGGAGGCCTATCTCCCCCACCACTTCCCCTACCAGTGGCAGACGCCCTCAGACATCGGTGCGTTGGTGGTTCTTTGTGTCCGGGGATGGGCGTCTAGGTACACACCGGCTCACCCCTTGGTGGCTGCTTATCGGGGCCTGGAGCCTGGGGCTTGCTCGGGCCACTTCGGGGGTGGGGTGCCCTTGGCCTCTCGGCCTGGGGCTCGGTCACTCTGGCACAGCTGGCTGCCGACAGAGCTCACGGGCACGTCACTGCAAGCCCCTCTAGCTTCTGCTCGGCGGCTGCTGAGTGACCCCTCATCTGGGGCTCTCCTCAGCTCTTTCCGGGATAGTGGCGCGGCTGCCCCTCTGTTGGTCTTCCTTGGTCTCTTGTGTTCTGAGGGCCTCTGGATGTCTGGAGTTTTGATCTCCTCCATACCTGCTTCATGCCCTGGTGGACGGGGCTGTAGCTCCCCAAACCCTCTAGCAGATCATTACATGAAGGAACCTTTTAAAAACAAGCGCGTTCATGCTCACAGTTGTACACACGGGTGCTCACACACACAAACTACACCCTTTTTGGCTCCTACCTCAAAGCACACTGTGCGCTGTCGATCTTATGTGCTGCACAATAATGTTTAATATTTAGTATTTACAGTTATATTCCCATATATCATCGTGATGTTGTTTATTCTATTGCTCTCGTTTTCTTCTGCTTGTTTTCTTTTTTCATTCTCAACAGGTGAAATTACAAAAGTATTTACTGTTATCTATTGTTAGCTAGTTTATTGTGATGGTGTTGTTTTTATTATGTTGCTCTTTGTTGTTTGTTTTCCCTTCTGGTTTTTTATCTCCGTACAGGTGATCCAGGTGTTTTGTTTTTCTTTCTTTTTTCTTCCCCCCTTTTTCACCATCTCTTCTCCCCTCTATTTTTCTTTCTCTCCCTCTCTTTCTTTCATTCTTTCTCACTTTCCTATCCCCCAGTCATGTCTGTCCCGTCTTTAAAAAACGAAAATAAAATAAATACATAATTATAATAAAGGTCAATCAAATGGACCAATAAGGCAAGGCCATGATGATCCACTTGATAAAGTAAATCCACTTGGCATCTTTCTTGGCCTTCAGACAACAATTCTGATGGCTAAAGATCCAAACGGGACAGGCAAAAAAAAAGAAAAAAGAACTGTGCTTTTAATCTGACTCTGAGCCAAATGTATCTCACTCTCCACACCTGTGAATACAAACTCTAACCATTCCAATAAAAGGCGTCTTATATTCCCCGTAATGAATCCTTCAAACCTTCTACCTGCTATATGTATATGATTTTAATCTATTGTTTTTTGTTGTCATTTTGCTTTTTTAAAGTGCTGGAGCATTTTTAGAGCTATGTGATCTTCTTGAGGAAGATTACCCAGTGAAATTCTGAGAATTATAATTGATGCAATCACTGTTTTGTTGAGGGCTTTGGATAAAGGCATCAATATACCTGAACAATGTTTGTATATACATCCACCCATCCATCCATCCATCCATCCATCTTCTACCACTAATCCAGGTTACAGTGTCAGCAGAGACCTTACTGCCCTCTCCCTGACCACCTCATCCAGCTCGGGACACTTGGGCCAAGCAATATCACCTCTCCAGCAGGTCCTGGATCTGACTTGGGGCCTTTTCCCTGTAGGACATGATTGGAATACCTCACAAAGAAGGCATCCAGGAGGCTTGCTAGTCATATATCCAAACTTTCTCAGCTGGCTGCTTTTAATGTAGGGGAGTAGCAGCTTTACTCTGAGACCCTTGTGGCTAGCAGAACTTCTCGTCCTTTCTCTAAGGGAGAGCCTTAGAGATAGCCCAGGCACCCGTTGGAGGAAACTCATGTCTGCTGCATGTATCCATGGTCTCATTCTTTTGGTCACTAAACAAAGCTCATGATGGATGTACTTCGACTGCTTTGCTTTCACATTCACGATTACCATTACAGACCAATACAGTGTCTGCATCCTGCATCACTGCAGAAGCAGAACCAGCCCATCTGTTAATCTCTACTGGACCCTTTTCCAGATGAGACACTTTTCAGTTTCAGTTTCACAGTTTCAAAAAAAAAATTCCATTGCTATTGTTTGACCATTTTCTTTTTTTTATATTATATCAGGATAATCCCCATTACCACAACACAACCCATTACCACCCTACAACCTTTCCCATGCATTCCTACTAGTTAAAGCCACACTTGTTGACTTCTTCATTAGGTATGCCTGTGCAATCTAGTTCAAGCAGGATAAATTATAATTGTACTTTATATTTATTATTAAATCCACACTGAGGGCACTTGGTTGAGCTGGTGAGGCATATACTATAAGGCTGCAAGGGCCTGAGTTCACTTCCTAATAGTCTAATCCTGGGTTGACACAATTGTAACAGGAGCCGAATTTGTGTTTGTAGCATCCAGCTATTGAAGCAGAGGAAATACCAGGACAAAGGGGGTCTTGCATATGAATCCAGGATCCATATATGAGACTCCAAATCTCAGAGTTCTCAGTGACCTCGACCTCAAGGTGGTCAGGTTTTCTTGTAAATGAGGTAACTCATTAAGCAAGTCCTGTAGGAGTTAACTTAAAAGGCTAAGGGGTAGCACTGGAGGCCACCAGTATTTTTGACAGTTTTTCTCAAGCCAGGATTTTACAGATATCTACAGACATGTAGGTGAAACTGCTGTTTGTGTGAATTTCCTGTGCTATCACAGCTCTTTGAGACTCACTTCCAAACTGGCAACACCTCATTCTCATTTTGACGTCTCCTTCGAAAATAAGTCTTATCTCTATGGCACTCTTTCTGTATTCATCACGGAGCTTGTCAGTGCCGGGCATAAATTGTTTACTGTGTGTCACAGACTTAAGGCTGCTTCAGAACAACAGTCGCCAGTCTAATGGGAATAGGAGCAAATTGCTGTTTCGGGATAGCGGCGTTTCTTTTATCTGGAATGCTCAGTTGAAGTGTAACCTCTTGGGAACTGCCTTTTATGGGAAGTGTTGTCACTGTGCAGGTTTGGAGCTAGGAGGCAGTGATTGTCATGCAGCTGCAGATAAACGTCGGCACGCTGAGCATTTATGCACTAGAGGAAAATAGATGTGGCGAAAAAGCTTGTGACTTGAATGCTTGATTTGGGTTTTCGTCTCTATCGCCAATAGATGTGGACAGGTTTTCCAGAGACTTAACATTTTGAATTTAAATTTTCCTGTCTCCCCCTGTCCCCTCCTTCCACTCTGCAGGTTAATGTTTCCTTACCGGGCGCCCCCAGGGTCGCTTTCAAGCCTGACTGCTGACAGCTGACACCTCTGTCATCCTCCTGAGCGATCTAATCGATCACCTCTAGCTCGACAAGACAGCACACCAGGTTCTGCTTCGTTCTGCTGGCGGTTGAGTAGAGCAGGCTCTGTGTTGCCCTGAGCCCAGCTATCTCAGCAGGACTGCATCACCATGGATACAGAGTCCACCTACTCGGGATATTCCTACTACTCGGGGCGCTCCCGGGGATCCCACAGACATGGGTAAGTCCTGCCAGTTGGTTATTACGGTTTTTCCTGACTCTGGTTTACGTGAAGTGTTGGTGTGGGCTGCAGGATTTCCCTCAGTAAAACATGCCTGAGCTGGTGCCTATTATGTGAAGTTGAAGTGATAGTGGATGTGATACGATTACTACTGGTTGGTTAGTAGATATAGATGTAGTAGATGTTAACAGCAAAATCAGTTTTTAGGAGATGGATAGAAGAAGCAAGGATTTTTACAGATGTCTTGGAGAGGACGGTATTACTACTTTGTCCCTGTTGGAGCCTTTGGGGGCTCAGTAAATCAGTGGATCTGTTGTACTTTCCTTTTGTGATTTTCTTTCTGACTCTGAGCATTTGTTTTCCTGTCCTGTTCTGTGTCTTTGTCCACCTCCGTAGTGTCACCTTTTGTGTATCTGTGTCTGTCCCTCTGGCCAAACATGTGTGGAGCCCACAGCTCCTGGAGGCGCATTAGTCTGTCAGCAGCCAAATGAGTGTGGTTGACAGGCCTCAGGAAGGCAGCAGGAGACAGGTGCTGAAGAGGCCTGACTGACTGGCTCAGCGGATACATTGAGACTCAGAGAGGAGATGAGAGTAGAGAACTGGAGAACAGGATCCTGTTCCATAACAGCCCCTCCCAGGTCAATGACAGTCCCCTCCAGCTTGTTTGCCATATATCTTTTGGAGTACTTGTGCCTGCCTTTCCCACTCTAGCTGCCACCTGTTGCTGTTTAAGGGATTTGTCATGCTGTCTGCAACTTTCTGCCTCTGTCCTCTTCACACTGCACCCCCCTCAGCCCTGCCCTCCTTATCTCTTTCCTTTCATTCTCCTCATCATTAAACATTTTGCTCCCATGTGGCCAATCGTGATATGAAGGCAGCAGCTGCCCCCGCTCTCTGTGATCACCCTTCTTCCCTTTTCTCCTCCCATTTTTTAAATGTAGTCAATGCTGCTCTTTGAGGATGAGAAAGCGCAGGGATATCACTCGCTCCCTGGTCGTCTGCATTCCCCAGGGCACCAATGTGTCCTTGTAGCTCAAAGTTAAACTGAGCAAAAGTGCTCTCACTTAGCATGGAATCAAAGACAGTGGGGAGAGGTCAGTGCTTAGGAAAGTGGTGGAGACCTGTGTTCTCCTATTTCTTTTGCTGCACTCTTTCAAGTGAGTGACAGCAAATTGGAAAGAGACATATGGGCATCCCTGCCAGGCGCCATTCCGCTCCCTGCTCCTCCGGTCCTACCGTGACTGTGCCAAAGCCACCAGCTGGCCTCTAATTTAATGTAGAAAAAACTAAATTGTTGCCTTTGAAACCCCTTGCTGTTCTCGCGGGAAGGTAATCTTTTTACACCAAGGGGTGCCATGCGTGAAGCTGCTTCGGATCGCTGTCGTCTAATTACCCTGATGCCAGGAACAGATGCAAGCATGTGGGAGTGGGCTCACTACTTGTGTGCATACAACCATAGAAATAACAGATAAGAACAATATCCTTATATATGGGTACATGTGTGTAATTTGCTAGGACATGATAGAAGAATGGGATTTGCTTAGAGTCTGAGTAACAGAAGTTGCAGGATTTTTGGAGTTTTTTCCCCCCTCATTGGTAAATGGTAAATGGCCTGTATTTGTATAGCTAGTCCCGCCTAGGGACCCCAAAGCGCTTTACACACCCAGTCATCCACCCATTCATACACTGGTGGAAGCAAGCTACAGTTGTAGCCACAGCTGCCCTGGGACAGACTGACAGAAGCAAGGCTGCCATATCGCGCCATCTGCCCTTCTGGCCAACACCAGTAGGCGGCAGGTGAAGTGTCTTGCCCAAGGACACAACGACCGAGACTGTCTGAGCCGGGGCTCGAACCGGCAACCTTCCGATTACAAGGCGAACTCCCAACTCTTGAGCCATGATCGCCCTCATTGCTGGCTTTTTACCCCTTCCTGTTGCAAGACATCTTCTATTGGTGTTGTCAACAATACATTCCCCTGTCCCTCCAATAATTGCAGCAGCAGATCTGTCTGCAGATCTGCTGTTGCCATGTTTTTGGCACAAAAACATGCTGAAGACACCAATTTCTTACTTGCTTTTAGTTAATTAGTGTATTTCTGTATTTAGAGCATGACATTAGCAGTGAAACAACCAAATTATGCACATGCACAGGTTTAGCTATCCAAAGCTTTGCTTTGCTTCTCTCTCCCCAACCGGTTGCAGCAGATGGCCCCGCCTCTCCCTGAGCCTGGTTCTGCCCGCGATTTCTTCCTGTTAAAAGGGAGTTTTTCCTTCCCACTGTTGCCAAAGTGCTTGTTTGTTGGGGTTTGCTCTGTATTATTGTTGGGACTTTACCTTGCAATGTAACTTGTGATTTGGGGCTATATAAATAAAACTAAACTGAGATGAATTGAACGTGTTTGTAGATTGCAGTACTTGAATCACCATTTTTCCAACAGGTGCAATCCATAATAATTGCTACTCAAAATAGGCTGCTTCTAAGTAAATCCTAACAATTTGTGTTTTTACCTGCAAATATAATAATTGCAGCTGCCCTAAAGAGCTTCTCCTCTCATACTTTCAGAGCGTGGAGTTTTGATGCAGAGCTAATTTAACTTTCTTCAGTTTTGCTCTCAGAACTTCTCCAGAGCTAGGCTCCTTCACTTATTCAATTTTAAGCATTTAAATGACTATAGACTTGCAAATCACATATTAGCAGCTGTTCATGTGTAAAATTGGTTCTTTTGATTGGTTCTTTTGCTGTAACTCCAATTACAGAGCAGCACCCAGTATTCACACAGGACAGAGTCACTTCAACTAATATTAAGTCATAGTTTTAATACCATTCAAAGGTTCCTGCATGATATTATTCTTAAAGCAGAGCGGTTTACTTTTTGTTTCAACTGGAAGGTTAAGATTGGATCAGAGAAACACAAAGACTTATCTCACTTAGTGCCCATTCAGCTCAGGTTTAGACAGCACAGCAGAGGCTTCTTGTGACTCATTACCTTGTCGATTAAACAGGAGGCCAACAATCTTCAGAATCATCTAATGGTAAGCTTATGGTTAAGTAATATAGCTACCAAGAAGCTTAATGAATTCAGGCGTGTCTAGGCAACAATATGTTGATCTGAGCACCATGTACTGTCTTTTTTTATAGCTGAGAACTAAAAAAAAAAAGAGAGATTTCAGCAGACAGACTTTTGCTCTGTTTTTACACTGTGTTAAAACTCACAGATAATAAATAGGTGTAGATTCAGATGCTGAATACCTTATATTTCCCCCCCTCTCATAAGGAATTAACAAGGGATTGCTAAAGAATCAGACCTGCAATCAGGATTGAGAAAGGCATCAATGTTCATCCTTTCTCACTGTTTTGTTTGGGTTGTTTGACCCCCAATAAACTGACCTCAAAGTCTGGGCTTTATTTCCCAACTAAGACATGTTCAAAGGGAATTTGAGACTATGGATATGCCCGTAAACGTTTTTCCGAGGCTTTCTTGACCTTTTAAGCTGCTGTGAAAACATCAGATCAAGTATTTATATGGTATCAGTTCACAACAACTGCCTCAAGGTGATTCATGTAAGATAAAGACTGTACAGTATTAGAGAGAGAGAGAACTCTTACAATTAGATGATTCCTATAAACAAGCGCTCGGTGATTGTGGAATGGAAAAACTTCCTGAAAGATTTCAGGAAGGAGGTAGGGGCAGCTACAAACCATGACCAGTTGCGGTCACAATTAGCTGGAAAACCTTGTTTCCCATGGGGATTTTGGTCATCATTAGTTCTTTGGAAATGAAGTTTCTGGGACTTGTGTGTCAGTTTGAATGAAAATCCAAGTTCACGTAAGACAGAGTGGTGATTGTTTGCTCACACCACTGCTAGCTCAGTGTGTGATGTGCTGGTTTGGACTTGTGTCACCATTGTCGCTGTTGGTGGTGGCTGATCTGGACACTAGTGCTTTGGCTCAGATTGCTGTGTTGACACAAAGCTCTGTGCCGCACAGGTGTGTGGGTTACTCTGCCAGCCAAAGAGAGGACAAATTGGTCCACAGACAGTTTGGCATGCCACCCTAGTTGGCTGTACTTTTTCACTAGCCTCTGTGTGAGGTGGAGAACACACTCGTCCTCAGGTGTTGGAGGGAAATACTGCTTCCAGAGACAAACTGGCAGGACTCTGCCTCATCCATTGTCAGTTTTCCAAAAAGCCACACCCATTTCAGGGATACACGCTGCAAGTCAAATCCCATTAATCAAATCATAGCAGCACAATTTTGGAATATCAGTGAGCCAGCTGCATGCTAATGAGGCAGGAAGAGGATGTGGTAAGAGAGACAAAGGGGGAGGAGGTATCCATACAGTGCAGTAATCCCAGGATGTTGCTGAAGGGGGAATGAGAAAATGTGCTGGAAGAGGGGAGAGGCTGGTACACAGATTGGTAGGCCAGTCTGCGAAACCACTTGCTGGGCTGTCCGCAGGCTTGCTCGCCTCTGTGTTACTTTGCAAATTGCATATTTTATTGCATTCTTAATTGCTTTTTGTTCAGTTTCTGGGGTTTAACTGACATTATCTTTTATCTTATTATTTATGCATCGTCTGTCTTTTCCAAGCAGTTGAGGGTCAGGGTTGTTTTTGCTTTTTTTTTTTTAAACTGAAGATGATTCCCCCCCCCCCCCCCCAATTTCTAGAATCTGAATAAACAGATCTGACCAATCAGATCACTGCATTTGGCGACAAATTTAGTTTCAGTTTGTCACAACTCGAAAGTTCAATTTTTCTGGTTGCTAGAAAACATATGTAATCCCAACCGGCTGGCGAGTGGTTTCTGGAGGTTGCTGGCTGTCATTAGGTGAAAATCAGTTGCACCAAAAAGCTCCTTGCTTTAGAAACCACAGTTTCCTGTAATTTGCATGGAAGACACCAACTTATTTGCAAACTATCACCATTTATTCTCCAAACTGCAGTGAAGCTCAAAGGAAACTGTAAAGAGACAGATGTAAACTGAAAACTGAGAATTCCAAGTCAGTCTGATTTACCATAGAGTAACACACATTTGAAATAAAGCATTCATGAATTAATAATTGCTTATGTCATAAATTTATTTATTTATTAGTCAAATCAGTTACAAATGAATGTTTAATGTATTTTACTTATTAGATATTAAAAAAACAATTAATTATTTGACAATTTAATATATAATAAGAGCAATTTTAAATACATGAATATATGTGTGTATAAATGTGTTGTGGGATTTTACAAACTGCATTCATAAAGATGGCTGTCATGTAAAAAATAAAACTGCGCATGTAGTCTCACATATAGTCTAGCTTCAGACAACAATAATACAGGGAATGATGGACTGATCGGTATCATTGTAATCACTCTTTTTCAATTATTTTAAATCGTAGGTATCAGAAGGTTATGTGGTAACAGGTGGACTCCTGAGACTGTTTACAGACAGTGTTTCCATAATTAATTATTATTAAAGGCTGTAGGTTATAGCTATTGTTTTAACTGTGCTAGCTGATTCAGGCTTCATTTAAAAGGAGCAGATTAGCTTACTAAAAATGGCAGCCCACTAGTACTGATGGGATGTAATCTTTTTCCAAGCTAACATGAGTCTTAAAGAGTATGGCTACATGCAGCGATGCTAGTCTTAGCCACATCTGCGTGTTACCTTCAGCAGATGGTCAGGTGATTCCACAAAGTGCACACTTCAAGATCGGGGCTCTCTTCAGTTAATGTCAAGGCAGAGCTATTGACACAAGCAGCAACCTAGAAAAACCCGGTCAGCCATCTTCATCATCATCTCTCTAACCAAACAGAGAGCTCCTTACATCACATTGCATTATTAATTTGCATTACTTTTTTTCCAAGGCCAAGAAGTCACAGAAAAGCTAATTGGAGACATGGAGACATAGGAAAAGGACATGGAGTTGATAAGGAGGAGTGGAATCTTGATTTTAAATATCAAGAAAATATATTGTTAATTTGATTTTTTCTTGTTCTGTTTACTTATTTCTTTTTCTGAAAATGTGTTTATCAAATCTGAATTAAAAATGTGTTTTCAATAAGACTAAATGGTTGGGGAATTTTCCCCATTAACAGAAGTTGCCAGATGGTTGGCGACTGGCAGACATGTGTGACTGGGGACATATTTGGGGGGGGGGTCTGTTTTAGGAGTGGATGTGAAGGTTTTCTGAATAAGTAAAATAAAGTGATTATTATAATTATGTAAATGATTCTTTTCTTTTTCAGTAGAAGAAATGTTTGATTACTTCTCTAGGTGGTAAGCCCGTTTACGTGACTAGTTAGCATAGTTTTTTTGTTTTATTTTGCTCTTAATGTGACTTTCTGCTCCTTTCCACTCTTCTTTTGTAGCTGCTACCTTCTCCTTACTTGTCTCCCAGACCTCCTTATTATTCTGACTGTGATCTTGAAATAGGATCTCTGCTTTGTGAGCCCGGCTGCTCCTCCCTGCTTCCTCCTCTACAGCTTTTCTCTCCAATTAATAAGTATAATCAGCGCTGACGTTTGACTGATGAGCGCTCCCTCTGGAATAACCATCACCACAGCAATGACACTAGTTGTAATAATATTTAAAGTAATAATGATTGTGGTAATATATTTAAAGGCCTACATTCACCTCCTAATCTCCTGGATTTATTAGATAAGAACATGTCAGTCACTTTGTGAACTGGATTGCTGCAGGCTATTGAAAATGAGCTTTCTCTCACTCGGTGCAGGTTTGAAATGTTCGTCGCTCTCGTGATTTTCTGCAGGAAAGCGAGTCCATATTTAAAAAGGAAGGGCAAGAATAGAGGCGGAAGGCAGACTGGGCTACACCCTTTAATGAAAACACTTGGATCTAATGCAGCTCTTGCTGGACTATAACAGCTCCACTGCTGTCAGTCATACGGCTTCCTCCATTACCAAAGGCAGGATATCCTGTACTTTATGAATATGAATGGTTATTGTGTGACAGTAGTGTTCAAGGGTCACTTGAGTTTTTCTTGCATAGGTCACTGTAAGGTTGATGGTGATGGTTAATGTGTAACAGCAAAGATTGAAGCTGATCGCATCAATATTTCATATTAATATCAGAACAAATAAATATGTAGAATCCAAAGTGTGCAGTTCCTGTTGATTCTGCAGGCCAATTGAGGATCTTTTAGGTCATTGTTTTGGTTTTATAGTATATACACTTGCTAAATTAATGCTAATGTTTCTCCGCATTTGATGTAAATAAACAGAGGTCAGAAGGATCAGTTCATGTGGGTGTCAAAAGGACTGCTTGTGTTCTTGTGTGTCTTAATAGAAAGCAGGACACAAAAGCCTTCTCCATTGTGGAAATTAGATTTGTTA